>NC_136967.1:30932967-31572967 GCF_032717465.1 Coenobita brevimanus
CATGTAATTCTGAGAATGCATAAACATATGCACGACAGTAGATTCTGTTTTGTGTAAAATGTCCCTCAGGCATGTTTGGACAGATTTTATTAGCTTATACTGATATACATACTCCATATTATCAGTACACACGAGTTTTAAAGCTACGTAGTCTATTGATTCTTTAACATCAGTCTGCATTCATGCAACTTTTCACATATCGACTGTATTAAGGATTAAATTCAAAATGGCGTAAGAGTAAAACTTGGTTGTTGCCAGTTATGTAATATTTGGGTAGGAGTTGTACCAGCATTATCATAACACCCACAGCTCATTCAGTGAAAGAACAGCATGAGTGACACACAAAGTAGAATATTATTATTCATAACAATCTGCTGCAAGTAACGTGGCACCATCTATGCTGACTGAGAACATGATACAGGATTGCCAATGTAACACTATGTTGCTAGATATTTTCTTGCTTCTACATCACTAACATTCAACATGATATCTAGCTACATTCTGGACATTTTTCATAGGTGATATTCTAAGATTTTATTGTACACTTGTCAGTGTTTATTATCTAGCGACATTCTAGCAAGTCAGGACTAAACTAGCAACTGTGATAAGGACTTGACCTTGGTCTGTCAACTACATTTGCAAATCTTTAAATACTGTTCTATCTGTTGTTCAAACTTCACATGTTCATGAACAGCATACGTGTACATGAAGAATATGCAGATATGTATTTTTACATATTCTGCGATGATGTGCTAACACAGGTAGATACCCAATAGTTTACTGCAGCAGAAAAATTTGATTAATAAAATTTCTGACTTAAAGTGACTAATCTCCCTGAATAAGTCACTAAATGAGCTGTGGTGTTATGATAATGCTGGTAGCAACATCCTACAAACCAAATATTACATAACTGGCAACAACACATCGTCCCTATCATCAAACCATAGTTAATTTAATTACAGTCGATATATCATTGCATGAATGCATGACGATGTTAGACAATAGACTACGTAAAGTTTTACACAACTGATAGGATATGGGATTTTTATGTATGTACAGATAAACTAATAATACTACTGTCGATACTCTCAATGGCATGCAAGAACGATTTTCCAAAACAGCAGCTGGGTGCTGAACTTAACTATGTTTATACAAAATATATATGATAGATCATTGGTGTAATTTTGTCATAGTTTACATGTATATATATATATATATATATATATATATATATATATATATATATATATATATATATATATATATATATATATATATATATATATATATATATATATATATATATATATATATATATATATATATATATATATATATATATGTACCCCCTCCATATATGTCTACCCCCGATGTATATATGTCCCCCCAATGCATACATGCCCCCACTAAATTTGCTAGGTCAGCATGCTCTCCCACGCCTGAAGATGGCGTTATTGCATCAGTTGATAGCAGACATATAGCCGGGCAGACTGTTTATATATAATAAACTCCTTATCTAGCTGTTTGTACACGAGTTTCTATCACCAAAGTATTGCAAGTTACATTTGGTAGCAGCGGTGTTTCGAACCATCACATTCTGACCGCCTCCTTGGATTTTTAGTGATACAACAAGATACACGACGTCTCGCATCTGCCAGCCTCGCCCCTTCCTCCGTGCCTCTATACCTTGGCTGTGCTTTTCGAGTGTACCATTTTTCTCACCAGTGCTCACCTCTCAAACAACCGCACCCATCCGCCTTGTTCCTGACCGCAAGTGTCACCGTCGCCGACCTACGCACCTGTTGCACCTGTTCCCAGCACCTGTTCCGGACTCATCATAGCTCCTGCCCCCACGGTGCCACTTATCACTGTCTGCCCGCTGTCTGCCCACCACCATTCTCTGCATTTGCAACTCACCAGCTCTACACCTGCCTTGCGCCGACATCTGCCTCACCACCCACCACCGGCCTCCGCCGTCGCCCGCATCTGGTCTGCATTACGGAGCCTCCTAAGACCGCCACTCCCTGCCGGTGATTCATCGCGGCGTCTCTTCTCCTCTCCGCCCAGCTGTCTCTACCCCGCAGCCCCGCCCCGCCCCGCCCCCCGCAGCCCCGCCCCGCCCCGCCCCGCCCCAGCCCAGCTACGCCCAGCCACCCTGCACGTCATACCTCTCGACACTCCCGTTTCTACTGTGTAACTATAGTATATCTTTCCTTTCTATAGAGATTATCCTCGATTTTCTCTACAGATTGGTTATTGTAAATATTCCATCTCATTTCCATTACCCGTTTTCATCTTCACCTACGTTATTTATATCCATCTCATCCTTCGCATTTTATTTAAACCATCCATCCCGCACCTTCATTCATTTTCACACCTAGTGTATTCCATTCTCTCATTGTTATTTATACATTTCCACCTACGTATCCATCTTCATCCTTTCATCTTCCATTGCCGCATTAAATGTCATACTTTCCACGTCAACCGCTTACCACCAGCCCTCTCGACCCGGAAACATCACCTGCTCATACCCCGTCTGCCGACTCTAACACAATCACTCATTTACGAAGTGGCAAAGAGTACCACCGCCCTGTACCTGAGACTCCCGTTTCACTTCCCGCAGAATCACTTACTACCCGTCCTACCCTCGTAAATCCAGATACCTCCTCCTCTACTCCTGCCTCTACTCTCCTTTCTTCTTCCTCTACTCCTTCCACTGTCGTTCCCTCTCCTGCCTCCCTTCATACCCCGTCTTGCTCGCCCTTAACTGCCACTACCTTCTCTCTCTCCCACACCTCTCCTGCCGCCACTTCTGCACTTCCAGCCATGGCCAACCCTCCACAGTCTATCTATCTCGACGATGCCAATCGTCCCAAATTTACCGGCCAGGACCCAACTTGGTCTGTCTATGATTTCCTCAGAGAAGTCGAAACCGAAATAAATAATAGACAAATTACCGAGGAATCGCTCAAAGTAGCTTACCTCCTCGGTCGCTTGCATCACGGTAAATCAGACATCGGATCCGCGATCCGTGCAGGACATTTCGATAGCATTCGTACCTTTGCTGATTTTCGTACGGAACTCATCAGCCTTTGTTGCCAGCATTCAAATACCGCGTCTCTCATGGGATTCATTAATCTCCTAAACCAACTAGATGAGGACTTGCGCGTCCCAGCGCAATATGCCAAGCTCCGCGAAGCTGCCGCCGCCATGAAAGCAACTAGTAGCGAGATGCTCCAATTACTGGTAGGCACGAAATGGTTAGAAGACAAGAATGGCGTTCCAATGCTTTCACTCACCAACTTTGCTGACTTAATTGGTTACCTCAGATTCCTTCACTGGCTTACTCCTAAACAGCGAGAGCTAGCCTTGGAAATCGGTTTCAATCCAGGAGATAAAATTATTCAGGTCACTAAAGCCATTCATGAAAGAACAGGTTCGAACTACACGCGTCAGGGCACCACCCAACCCTTGGCCTCCTCAGTCTGTCACACCTCCACTACCCCAGACCAATCTCGCTCCCGTCCCACCACACGCGGCAGACCTGCCACACATCGCTCTCCTACCGCAGGTCGTGATCAATCTAGCGCCCGACGGAACAGACAATCTTCGATTCTTTGCTGGTACTGTGGTCATCCTGGACATCGAGCATCCAGTTGCGACCGTACATACAGACGTCCTCACTCCCAAACCAGACAGCGTACGCCTTCCCGCTCACGTCGTCCACACTGCAAATACCACAAATCAAGCACGACTCACACCACTGAGGAATGTCGTTACCTCAACCGCCCACAGTCGGGGAAGCGCCGCGCCCGTATCGGACCAATATCACGTAGAACCAGAAACCCAACTCCCCATCCGCCATGTAGGTCCCATAACATCCTCGGGTTTAGTCATTCTCGGAAGCAGTCATGACATACCAACGTCATTCTTCTTGGACACAGGATCTATAGTAAATCTCATCTCCGAAAATTCCTTACAAATTATTCATCGCCATCACAACCACGTCAGTTTCCTAGAACCACCAGACATTCGCCTATGTGGTGTTAACGGCTCAGAGTTTAAGGTTAAGGGAAGAGTCACCCTTGAAGTCAAACTCCACAGAGCTTTGCCCCCTATCCTCATTGAATTTCATGTCACTAATGACTTGCAGTATCCCGCAGATGCCCTTATTGGTTTCTCCACCATGGCACAACATTCCATTGCATTATTACCTGCTTGTGGTAGTATAGACATTTCTGGATTCCCGGTTTACACTATGGAATGTCCCCGTCCTGTTCTTACGATCAAATCAGTCCTTCAATTACCTCTGTCCCTATCACTACCAAAAAGTCCAACCCAGCCCAAACCACCACTATCATCATCTGAGAATACAGAGATCATTCCTTTACTGACTGCGAGCAAGGACATAAATTCCTCAATGTCTCCTGATACATCATCTCAGCCCTCGAACATGGCTCTTACATCCTCTCCCGACAACACTATCGCTGACTCAGACATGTCTCAGTTACCTACCTCACACAGTCTGAATGATCTTCTCCAACACGCAGAGACGAAACGTGCAGTAACGAATACGTGCACAATTTTGTTACCGCATGAGTTCACCAAAGTCTCTGTTTGTGTTGCCGGTGCGAAAGAAGGAGTGGATGTACTAACCCTACCTGAGACGTGTTGTGTGAATGGCTTGACTTATGAGTCAGCGTGGTGTACAGTCTTAGAGGACAGTTTATGCTACCTGTACTTGCTCAATGTCACAAATGCTCCACTAAAACTTAAAAGTGGTGTAAAGATTGGAGACTTCCTAGTATACCCAGCGGCCGTAAAGGTGTGCCAGGATTCCTCAATTCCTACTATTCAGACTGATGATACGCCAATCGGTGTATGTACTATTAACTCTACGGGATCTGCGCCGACGCATTCACCCGATATGCTCTCACATCTCACTTGCACAGATTTCCCAGATACGCCTCAACTCCTCGACCTTCTGACCTCGTACAGAAACGTGGTTGCCTTACCCGGTGAACCGATGGGTAGAACAGACCTTGTCAAACATACGATTGAACTACTCCCAGGAACTCAGCCGATTTACATACCAGCGTATCGATTGCCTCACAGCCAGAGAAAGCAAACAGATCAAATGGTACAGAACATGTTAGACCAGGACATTATTGAACCCTCCGTCAGTCCATGGAATAGCCCACTTTTCTTAGTACCAAAGAAGGACGGCAACCTTAGACCAGTAGTCGACTATCGTAAGGTCAATTCTGTCACCGTTCCAGACCGTTTCCCGTTACCTGTCCTCACTGATTTGCTAGAATCCCTTGGTGAAAATAACGTAGTCTTTTCATCTTTAGACCTCCTCAGCGGGTACTGGCAGGTCGAAATGGAAGAGTCCTCTCGCCCAGTTACAGCCTTTAGCACCCCTTCCGGACATTTTCAGTTTAAGAGACTCCCTTTTGGTCTGAGAAATGCTCCTTCCGTGTTCATGCGACTTATCCATTCAGTCTTCAGCGGTATGATGGGACACTCTCTTTTGCTTACCTAGATGATATCATTGTTGTGAGTAAATCCATCCCTGATCATTTTACCAAACTCCAGCAAGTCTTTGAACGCCTCCAGCTCGCAGGCCTAAAAATCAATCTCAGTAAATGTGACTTCCTGCGAAAGAAAATCAAATTCCTAGGCCATGTCGTAGATGCACAAGGCATTCATACTAATGAGGATAAAACTAAGGCGATCATTAACTTCCCAGAACCTACCACTACCGACGCTGTACGAAGTTTCCTGGGCCTCAGTGGCTATTATCGTCGCTTTATCCGCGATTATGCGAAGATCGCCGCTCCTCTGACCCACTTACTCAAGCAGAATGTGCCCTTTGTTTGGACTAACGACCAGTCACAGGCTTTCCAAAAGCTAAAGACAGCTCTTGTAAATGCCCCTGTTCTAGCGTTCCCTGATTATACCACACCCTTCCTTCTCTGCACAGATGCCTCAGGCACTGGACTTGGTGCTGTTTTGATGCAACTCGATGAAGCATCAAGGAAGCGCGTAATAGCGTATGCTAGTCGCACCCTTACAACCGCTGAACGTAACTACAGTGTCACAGATCTCGAAGCACTAGCGGTAATCTGGTCCTTGAAACATTTCAGAGATATAGTCTATGGTTATCCAGTGCATATCCAAACAGACCACCTTCCACTATGTGATTTGTTCAAAAATCGCAACCTAACAGGTAGGTTAGCTAGATGGTCTGTCATCATCCAGGACTTTAATCCCACTTTTCAATATGTACCAGGCAAGTTGAATGTAGTCGCAGACGCACTCTCACGTCACGTAGCAGCAGCTATAACATCACTGCAGCCTGAAGTAACTGAAAATACTACACTAACGTCAGAAGTTGTTCGAAACTTTCAACGCCAAGACCCCATGTGGTCCAAAGTCATTTATTTCCTAGAATCTGGCGATGCCTCGACCTTACCTACTCTGCCAGTATCACTAGATGAGTTCATGCTAGATGATGATCTCTTGTACAGGAAAACACTGCTAACAGGCAAAGATATGCCCAATCGCGAAGTATGCCAACTTGTTGTCCCCACTGCCCTGATACCAAAGGTTCTTCATATTGTTCATAATACTCCTCAAGCTTCCCATCCAGGTAAAGACCGATGCTTGCGCCAAGCACGTCTCAAATACTATTGGCCAACCATGCGCCGCGATATCAATGCCCACTGTGACTCTTGCCTCTCCTGCCACCGCCACAAAGGATCAACCGGCTTACCAGCACCTCTCTTACAATACCCAATCCCGTCACGACCATGGGAAACTGTCTCAATCGATCTCTTAAAACTACCTCTCACAGAATCTGGCGCTGAGTACTTGTTCGTAGCGGTCGACCACTTCTCCCGCTACTGTGTCCTCGTACCCCTCTCCGACAAGACCGCGAAGAGCGTTGCACGTGCCCTTGTAGATCACGTAATTTGCCCGTTCAGTACCCCTCATACCATTCTTACTGACAACGGTACAGAGTTCAACAATAGCCTTCTCGATGAGATCTGTCGCCACTTTCATATCAGTAAGTGCAATGTCGTGCCTAACCATCCGGCTTCCAATGGCCTTGTAGAACGCCACAACCGAAAAATCTTAGAGTGCCTCAGACATCTAGGCTCCCATAGTTCGTCCTGGGATGACTGGATTCCCCAAGTGGCATCCTCCATCAATAGTTCCATCAATGCATCCATTGCTGAATCTCCCTTCTTCGTCCTCTTTGGTTTTGACAAGGACCTCCCATACTCTCTCTTATCCTCAAAGCCAGAACCCATCTACAACATGGATGATTATGTTAAACTAAAATTGGCCAACTTCCAGACAATCCACCAGTATGTCCAATCCACTTTGGCTTCCTCTCAGGAGGACATGCTGCAGCACCAACATAAGTCCGCCTCTCCTATCACTATCAATGTAGGCGATCTTGTCTTTGCTCATTCCCATACGCGTTCCTCTAAGTTGGATGACAAATTTTGGGGCCCTACCGCGTCCTCACTCGCTCAAGGCAACAAATTTCACCTCCAGGACCTGTCCACTAGGGACACCAGATGGGTCCCCGTCGATGGCCAAAGCGAGCACCCCTTGGCCTCGTGTTGGAAGAGTCACTTAAACAGCCTCCTGCCCCCCTCTTCCCCTCCTCCCATCCCTCAATCTACTCTGTCTCCACCTATCCCTCAGTCTCTCCTTCCTCTCCACCTCCACCTGCTCATTCATCAAACAATCAATATCGGTCCAAACTACTCTGCCCATCAACCTCTTCACGACCTTCCCCATTAGCCTCTGCCTGATTTTCTAGGTATGATGTTGGCGATCTCCCTGCTGGCAGTGCTGACCCTCCTGGGGTCTGGGTCAGGTCAGGACGATGGTGGAGTACGTCCCGGGGCCTTGGTCGACTCAGGAGGCGAGGGTCTCGCCTCTTTGCGCTACGATCTTGCGCCCCTGGCCGACGTAGCCATTGCCCTACCTGCCTACGCACGCCAACTCCACGGAATCAGGAACCATCTCACGGCCCTCATGGGGACACACAACCCGAATGAGTATCTCTACTCCTTTTCCTCCCACTCTCCTGGCAATTGCAATACATAGAGTACCAGATTCACTGAGCTCAATGACACATTTTCCATTCAGACACCCGTGGGTCGTTCCTCGTGTGAAACGAGGTCTCTTCGACCGGTGGGTGAGATCCTGAGTGGCTTGTTTGGCGTTGCTACAGCCCGTGACATTTCTGGCTTCGTCTGATCTCACTGTTTAACTTCAGCCCTAGAATCACAATGTGCGAGTCATTAAAATCCAACACACTATGTTATAAGAAGCTCACAACCCAACTCAATGAAGTCACGTCCACTCTAACCAATTTCACCGATATCTTACAACACCACCTTTCAGACCTCAACGTTATCTCCCAGTTCTTCTACCTCCAAACTCCAACATGGATAATCTCCAACTGGCCGTTGACTCTCTCCTGTCTCAAGTCTCTACCTTGGGTTGTATCCTGGTCGATGCCATCAATGGACGTGTCACTGCCGACTTAGTACCTGTCTCAGCTCTCAGTTTCTGTCCTGGAATGGGCTCACTCCACCTTCGGTCTCTCCCCAGTCCTCCCTTACTCCTCACTTGCATATTATTATCCTGTTCTCAAAGCCCCTCTTCTCACTACATACGTCGTCGTCCATATTCCTCTCCGTTCTGCCATAACCTTTAACCTTTTCCACATCATTCCCTTCCCCTTTCCGCCTCAACAACTCCTTGTTACAGGTATCTGTTCCTTCAGGAATATTTCCTCCTCTCCCATGATCATCTTTCCGTTGCCTTCCTTTCTTCCACAGACCTCCAGCAATGTTCCTCCCTTACTCCGTGCCTCTCGTCTCTGTGCCACCCACCTTTTCGCTATCTTCCCTAGCAGTGCTACACCCTGTGGAGTCTGCTTTAGTTATAACCATTCCCTCTACTCGGCCTGTTCTTTTGTCCCAGCTCCTGACCTCCCGGTCCACCATGCTCACCTCAACCATGTCCAGTACTTCTTCTTTGCTGTTCCCCATCTCTGTCACAATCATGTGTCCTGTCAGTTCTTCCGTTCGCTCCGTCCCCGCTAGTGGTCTCTACAAAGCACCTGACTATTGTACCGTCAAATCAGAGTCCGTCATCACTTACGCCACTCGCTATCACCAAGCTGTTCGTAAACACTCCTATGACATCTTTCAACCAATCGACATACCTTCAACCCTACCATCTGCCAACATTACCATCACCTCCCGTCACTTGCACATGCTCACCTTCCTCAATGACAGTGATTTCATTATGGATCAATTTTCTCTGGCCTTCAGCCGTTCATGGGTTCATCCGACAGTTGTGTTTCCCCCTGTGGTTATCGCTTTCATAGGTTTTCTACTCATCATCTGTGCAGTGCATTGTTGTGTCAGAAAAATGGAACGTCGACTCCAGGAAATCAGAGTCGCTACAGGCATAGTACGCTCTACACACGACGTAGAAACTCCCCGTACTTAGTGCCCTCGCATTCCGTGACTACCATTGCCATCTACCATTTCACCAAACTGTGAACAACACTCTGCCTACTAGAAAATTCGGCAGCTGATTGTTTGGTAGATCCGACATTTCGGCAGTTTTGAGAAATAGTCCCATTTACGAAAATCATTGATTGTTCGGCAGATGTCCGGAATTATCTCGGCAGTCTAGGAAGTGTTATCTGTGGCTTGTAGGCCTAATGTTTCATTACACTTCTGTATGTTCACTAATTTCTATATTTTTATTCAGATTCAGTATAGTACTGTATTGATTAAATTATTGCACAGTATCATACACTACAGTAACCACACCCACCGAATTAGCGAGGGTTACGTTCCAAGCCCCCACGCTAATTCTTGAAATTCTTTCATTCTTGATGCCTTCCTGAAAATGACATCGGCAATTGAGTAGCCCATGAACCACTGACACTGTAATGCATTACCCATAAATAAATGTTGCTTGTTAAATCAGTTTCCCAGTTGTTTTTAGCTGTACGGCTGTGACAGCTCTAGTATTTTTATTCCTCAGCATAATGGTGGAAGGGACTGTCCTGTTTAACTGAACCTAACCTAACCGAGTTTAACTGTACCTTATAATTTAACCAAACCTAACCTAACCTAAAGTCAGAAAAATACTTAAAAATAAACTGGAGGAATATGAATTGCTAAGGTCTCTCTGATGAAAGTTAAACGTACATTTAGTGCTCATTCTTTTGTTTGTTTTTGTGCTTAACGTGAAAGAGAGAGCATTGATGCAAACAGTAATATATCCCATTAATCCTTTAATAACCTCCGGCACTGAACAACCTTTTACAGTACCGATGTCAGTGATGTTAAGTTAGTGTGAGCTATAAAGAAAACTGAACAATTATGGGGAGGGAACGAAGGTCTTTGGTATACTGTATTTACATGACTACGCTACGATTCCAAGCAGTTAGGCGGTCGGTTAATCTCAGATGTTTTCGCCCATTTGGTAAATACACCGTAACTTTATCAATCTTTCCGTGACTCATAGCGAATCATAGCATGGGTTTAGGAAGCTAAATAACACATTGCTAGGTGAGCTGGACGATTATCTTCCCATCTTTAAGAAAAATAAATTGATTTCAGAAGAATGGAAGAACTTTACGTACTTAGAGAGAGATTTAATTTCTTCCATTTTCTTATAAGATGTGAAGATAATCATCTGGCACACCTAGAAATGTGTTATTTATCTCCCTAAACCCATGCTATGATTCGCTATGATTGACTGGAGAATTGATAAAGTTACGGTGCATTTACCAAATTGGCGAAAACATCTGAGATTAACTGACCCCCTGACTGCTTGGAATCGTAGCATAGAGTCGTGTAAACATGCCAGTGACCTTCGTTCCATTCCCATAATTGTTCACAGTTTTTCCATAGCTCACTAACTCGACATCGGTACTTTAAAGGGTTGTTCAATGTCGGAGGTTATTAAGGGGTTCATGGAATACATAACTGTTTCCATCAGTACTCTCCTTTCACATGTAAAAAAAAAAAAAAAACGAAGAAGAGTGAGTGCTAAATGTAATTTATGACTTTCATCAGAAAGATCTTACCAGTTCAGATCCCTTTATTTTATGCAATTTTCCGACTATTTTATTTTGTTTGGAAAAAGTACTGTATACAGTACTCACTCCAAACATATTTGTAATAATATAAGTAGTGATGAGTTCACCAATACAAGTGATGTCTTGAGCTGGTAGGTAATATTCCGTATCATTTCGGCCATCCAGGAAGTGTTATCTGATTGTAGGCCTACTGTGTTATTACCCTTGTATATGTTCACTAATATATATATATATATATATATATATATTTCAGATTTAGGTATAGTACTGTATTGATTGCAGTACTGTACAGTATACAGTACTCTCTCCAAACACAGTTGTAATACTGTACCATAAGTGGTGATAAGTGTTCACCAATATATTTAAGGTACTGAGTGGGTAGGTAGGTTTTTGATTATTCGGCAAATCTAATTTCTCGGCATCATCCTGGTCCCATAGATGCCGAATAATGGGACTTGTACTGTATATATATATATATATATATACAGTATACTGTATATATATATATAATACATATATATATATAATACATATATATATATATATATATATATATATATATATATATATATATATATATATATATATATATAGATAGATATATATATATATATATATATATATATATATATATATATATATATATACACTGTATATATATATATATATATATATATATATATATATATATATATATATATATATTCTATATATATATATATATATATATATATATATATATATATATATATATATATATATTCTATATATATATATATATATATATATATATCTGTATATATATATATATATATATATATATACTATATATATATATATATATATATATATATGTATAGCCCGACGCCCTAATCCCGCAAAGGGTGGCTGCACACAAAACGCCTTCAAATAGCCCGACGCCCTAATCCCGCAAAGGGTGGCCACACACAAAACGCCTCCAAGTCGCTCTGTCACCCACCATATGACTACCCTCCCCCAACTCACCCCCTTCCTCATATACCTCTCGACTCCATCCCTCCACCTCATCCTCGGTCTACCTCTCCCTCTCCCTCCCTCCACCTCACCTACATACACCCTCTTAGTCAGTCTTTCATTCTCCATTCTCTTCACATGTCCAAACCACCTCAGTGTATTTCTCCTAATCTTCTCAACCACATCCACATCCACCCCACAGCGTTCCTTCACTTCTTCATTCGTCAGCCTGTCCCTCCACGTCACTCCACATGCTCCTCTCAAGTAACTCATTTCCACTGCTCTCATTCTTGACTTGTTCCCCTCTTGCAAGGTCCATGCCTTGCTTCCATACGTCAGGGTAGGGATCACAGTACTATCATGCAGTGACTTCTTAACTTCCATACTCACCTCCCTATTTCTCATCACTGCTTTCAGTGTACCAACAACCTTCCTTCCCTGCTGTACCCTTTCACGCACTTCGTCCCCCAAAGTTCCATCCTTACTCCTGCTCACATATACCTCTCTCTTCTCTCTCTCTCATCTTCTCCCCTACCTCTGCTCGCTAACCATTCACTATATGCGTTCTTCTTTTGTTCCACAGCTCGTTTCACCTCATCATTCCACCATGCTGTCCCTTGCACACCCTTGCATCTCCTCCTCACTCCACGAACCGCCTCACACGCTGCGCCTATCTCTTCCATGAATATCTTACATACGTCTTCCACCCCTTCCCTCTGCTCTAGCTCATACCTTCCCAGTCTTTCTTCCACTATGCTCTTATACTCTGTCATTTTCTCACTATCTTGCAATTTCTCCACTCTTCTCACAGGAGTTGCTTCCTCCTGTCTTCCGCTTCGTCTCCTCAACCACTTTCTTTGAAGCTCTACCTTGGCCATCATTAAGTGATGGTCCGAGACTCCATTCCCCCACTCTCTCCACACTCTTGTATCCAACACTTGTCTTCTCATTCGCTCATCCACACACACGTAGTCTATCATTGCCTTTCGTTCAACAAGTTCACCATCCATCCTCCTCATTACTCTCCATGTATACCAGTGGATCATCTTATGCCGAAAGTAGGTGTTGGCTATTGCCAACCCCTTACAAGCACAGATGTCCACCAAAGCACTTCCATTCCCATCTACGTCAGCTGGCACACCCCACTGACCAACCACTCCATCCACTCATACATTCCCAACTTTGCCATTCATGTCTCCAATCAACAGCACTCTCTCGCTTCTCTCATACTTGTCCATACACACTTCTTCACTCGCCCAAAACTCATCTTTCACTCTGCCACTCGATCCTCTGTCGGGGCATACACCATACAATCGCCCACGCTTGTATACCTACTTTCATCCTCACCCATACAATCCTTGCACCCACTGTTCCATACTCTCTTATATTCTCCTTCCACTTCTTGCTTATCATCAGACATACTCCCTCTCTTGCCCTATCATTTTCATTGACTCCTGCACATATACCTAAACCATATTCCCATTCTCTCACCCTTTCACTTTTTCATTTAGTTTCAGTCAATCCACATATATCCACTTTTGCATCCTCAAGCACCTGAACAATCTCTCTCTCTTTCACTTCATCATTCACTCCTCTCACATTCCACGTTCCCACCCTAAGAATGTCCTTCGTCCGTTCCTTAGTCGTCAACGTATGGTCTGTCTGGGTCCGAGGCGCTTTGTTCGCTTTTTTAGTTAGTTCTTTTTACGGGGTGGGGCACTAACCCACCACCAACCCTTTTAGTCACCTTGTATGACAAGCAGGGATACTGGGGGAGTATTCTTGAAACCCCCCTACCCCCAGGGGGGAAAAAATTCGAACCAGCGCATGCAACTGCGTGAGTACAGCAGCTTACCAAGTGAGCTATATAGGTATATATATATATATATATATATATATATATATATATATATATATATATATATATATATATATATATATATATATATATATACACACACACACACACAGACACACACACACACATGCACATATACTTACCCCATTCATTTGGTGTATCAAAATCCTTCATTACAGTAGTTATTAAGCAGTTTACCTACATTATCAATTTTTGACTCAGTGTAGGTGTTAATGCTAGGATCACCATGTTATTTAGTCTTTTAGCCTAAGATGTTATAATCATTATCAAGATACGATAAACAGTACTAGAGTGGGTTGACCTTGATCTCTGAAGGCTGCCATCCACAAGTCTCAGTCTGGATCAGTGTCAAGTCATGGGCATGGTTTCACCCACAGTTTATGATTATTCAGTGTAATATTTCCTTAATACATAAACTGAAACTCACAGTTTTCTCATCTTATCATGATTTACTCCCCAGATAAACGTAGTTCATGAAGTTACTCATTATTTTACGACTGTTCAGTACTGCTGAGTTTCTATATTGAGGATAATGAAGCAGATGTGGTCTCGTCTCACCGTGTCATGCGCGAAGCTTACAGCACCCTCCTCCTCCCCCTTCCCTGACTCCATGTGGGTGATCCTCCCTCTTACCCCAGGTAGGGTTGGGGAAGACCCTCCCTCTCCTCTCACGTCCTTTACACGTCAGTTCACCTCAAAACTGTGGACAGTCATAACACGTCATATAAGAGCGATTATTATCTTATATAGAACAATGTAAATTATACCAATAATTCGGGCTGAAATGTCAACCTTGCCAGATGGAGCTTACAACAAACATCTTTCCCTAACGAAACTATATCGAGGTTACTTCGCTTCATTCACGTAGACTGTTTCGAAGTAAATGATCACAATGATGCCACATCTCTTCAAACCCCTGTGCCCCTGTAACACACGGGAGTGCTGGCAGCTGTACATAAAATGGTGTAAACGTTCTTTGTAATTGATTTTTGAAAGCTTGGTTGTGTTGTCTGTGATTCTAAAATTCAGTACATGCAGGCATTTGAAGACATGCAGGCATTTGCTTTGAAGATATAGTGTATTCCTTCACTTAATGGTCTTTGTATTTTCTTAAATGAATGAAAAACTTGTTTAATTGAGTTTTGTTTTTTAAGTT
Organism: Coenobita brevimanus; assembly: GCF_032717465.1. Classification (NCBI taxonomy): domain Eukaryota; kingdom Metazoa; phylum Arthropoda; class Malacostraca; order Decapoda; family Coenobitidae; genus Coenobita; species Coenobita brevimanus. Next base: position 30,948,154 of record NC_136967.1, read on the forward strand.
CATTTCACAAAATATAATACTTATCTCTGTATTCTGATACGTATGTAGTGTACTTTAATAGATATGAACATCACGTCTCATATTATTGTACGAAAGGAATCGGACACTTCAAACTTCATATTTCATAAAGAAACCAGTAGTGTTGAGATGGCGTCATAGTATGGAGTAACATTTTATAAGGATGAGGTTGTTTGTTTGTTTTCTTGTCTTGTACCCTTCTTTTACATAAAAATAAAGACACCAAACATGTATATACAGTAAGACTCTAATGTGTTAAGATAGTGTCATGGAATGCAGTAACATTATGTAAGGAAGGGTTTGTTTGTTTTCATGTCTTGCACTCTTCTTTTACATAAAAATAAAGAAACCAAAGACAGATATACAGTACTGAATAGAGATTCTGAGAGATGAGTGTTTATTTTAGTGAAAAATACTCATATCAATTAACCTTTCTGTAGTCTTGGTCAAGATATACTTCTTTTCTCAGAACTTCCCTTCCAGAATTAGGGTGTGTCTTTCACATTGCAGCGTCTAACACGCCACGAAATACGGTACTTCTGGATGGTAAATAAACGTTTCATGCTAAATCTGTTTCCCCGTTGTTTTTAGCTGTGTTCCACTGTGTCAACTCATTTGACTTGTCAGGGTTATGGCAAAAGGGCCTGTCCTAAGTGCTTACACATGACTTAACCTAGCATAACTATACCTAATAATTTAACCTAATCTATCCTAGCATCCAGTTGGGAAATTGGGAGACGAAAACCACCTTTGAATACATCAAGACAATCATAGGTACAGCTTAAGGAACGTGATTATAAAAAGTGGGAAGTTTTTCAGCAGGTGTGGTAATTTATCACCGTGAAAATAGTCAGAAAAACACCGAAAACAAACTGGAGGAATATGAATTGAATTGGTAAGGTCCTTCTACTGCTTTAAGTAAAGCGTATGTTGACTGAAATGGCAAAAAAGTATGGCATAAATGAAAGCACCATCATAATGATTTGGATGGACCGGGAGAAGATAAGGATCATGTGTAGGAAGTGATGCAAACTTTGTAGCTGTGAAAGTTTATATTTGTCATGAAGCTCACTGAAAGCTTAGGCCTTTAGGGCATTATGTGGTGCATCAGAGAAATTCTCATTTTTACTCCTCCTTACCACCTTATCTCACGTAAATTTCCCGCACTTATACGCACCATCAGGTAAAATAGTGAGAGATATAATTATTGTAATTAAGAGTGGTATTAATCAGTGGTATTAGAAATAACATTAACAAAAAAAGTCGGGCTGGGTACCCTTGTGTTGATATGTAGCTTCCCAGCACTCTTCCCCCACCCCCCACTGATAATGTTGTCAGTTTCGCTTTCTCGTATCATGTGGCCTTCGGGAGAGACGTTAGGCTGTATGGTTAGCTAAAATTTATGGGTCTGGCAGTTTTACGGGACAAAATGGAATGTGAATGTTTGCAACCCCCCACCCACCCACCCAAAAAAAAAAAAAAAAAAAAAAATCATCCATGTGTTCTTGTGAGTTAGCATTCCGTTTCACATTCTTTGTTCGGTATTGCTTTTCCCAACACATTTCGGACTGACTGAGCAGTTTAGCCATATGCTTAGTCTGTCCGAAATGTGTAGGGAAGCGTGATATCAGACGAAGAATGTGAAACGGAACGCCAACTCACGAGAACAGAAGCTTGAACGTAATTTTTTCTGGTTAGCATAAATTTTCGTTCTATTTCTTCCCCTAAAACTGTCAGACTCACAAATTTTTGTCTAACCATACAGTCTAAGGTCTCTCCTGAAGGCGACATGATACAAGAGAAGGCGAAACTTTGACAACAACAAATGGGGTGAGGGGCGGGAGGAAATTACCGTGGAGCTACGTGTCAACAAAAGGGTACCCATCCCAGCTTCTGTGTTTGTTAATGCTATTTTTGATACCATTGATGTTTTTAATTACAGTAAAACCTTGATATAACGGACTTCAGTACAGTAAGCCCCCGCGTTTGGCGATCCAATTAGTCTGGCGAAACTACCGCCAAATTCGAATTTCGCCAAACGCGAGTTCTTTTTACCATATAAATTGCCTATAAAGTGCCTCAATCAGTATTTGGTCATTGCCAAAGTCCCCCTTTTGACCCCTAAAACACCATCTTTCGAGCTGAAATAAAATCTTTTGCCTTCACATATTAATACACATATAGAAAACAGACCAATAAACAATAAATAAAGCTAATAAGACATGATATAAAGGTTGTAACTAACCGTAAATAGAGTGAAGATAGGCTTGCTTGGCTGGGAACGTCGGAGTGGCAGTGGGGGCAGCTTAGTTGCTACCACCACTTTCCTCATCACTCTCCCCCTCCTCCCCCATAACCCCCTTAGCAACCATTTGTCTCACTTGATCATCCACTTCATCGAAGCCAGAAAAGTCAGCATCCAGCTTAAAGAGGGCAGCGAAGCTTGGCTGGGGAGGTTGGGATGGCTGGGGAGGTTGCGGCTGTTCTTGTGGCTGCTTTTGGGGCTGTTCTTGTGGCACATCGAGTGGGGGGGGGGTTATCAATGATTTCACAGTTATCATCGTCTACGGGAATGGTGGCAATGACGTCTTGGATATTGCGTTGTCTGTCCAGATTCTCTAAGAAAAACTTTGTTATTTTTGCCTGCTTTGACATTTTCAATTTTTCTTGATATTGTTTAACGTGCAGCCGCCAGGGGACACCGCCATGTTTGAATTCAAATCGCTAAGCGCGCATTCGGTGGTCCATGGCCACCCTACTGCCAAAGTGAGTTTCGCCAAGTTGAAATTCGCCAAACGAGGGGGTTTACTGTATAGAGGAATTTTCTTTTATCGGACTCGAGGACCCAAGCAGACTAAATTCTTGTGCTCAGGAAAAGTCCAATAAAGCCAGAAGCAGTCCTTTCTTGGAATAAATGAATAAAGAAACAAACGGAGGAGATACCATAATGTCAGTCCCTCCTCTCTCTTTCCTCCTCCATTCCTTCCCCTCCTCCCCGTCCCTCTCCGGTGAGAGAGAGAGAGAGAGAATGTGAAATTGAAAATGAAAATTAAAGTAACTGTGAAAATAAGGGTGAAAGAGAGTACACAAGTGAATATGGAATGTCAAAGTCAACAGAGAGAGAGAGAGAGAGAGAGAGAGAGAGAGAATAAATACAGAAATAACAAGTGGCATCCCCTTGGCATAAACAAGTGAGGGAGATAGGCATAACCTTTGTCCCTCCTCTCTTTCTCCTATATTCCCTCCCCTTCTCTCTGTCTCCAAGAGAGATAGGTGAAAGTGAATGAAAAAATGAAGGTTAGTGAAGGCATTGTGAAGGTGAGAGTGAAGGTAGCGTGAAAGTGAAAGTGAGGGCAAAACTAAAAGTGAAGGTGGAAGGTTAAAGTGAAGTCAAAAGTGAAAGAGAAGATGGAAGATGAAAGTAAATGTGAAGGTGAAAGTGAAAGTGAAGGTGGAAGGTGAAAATGAATGAAAGTGAAAGTGAAGGTGAAAATGAACGTAAAAGTGAAGGTGACGGTGAAAGTGAAGGCAACATTGAGTGAAGGTGAAAATGAATGTAAAAGTGAAGATGAAGGTGAAGGTGAAAGAAAAGTTGAAAGTGAAGGTGAAGGAGAAAGTGAAGGTGAAAGTGAAGATGAAGGTATGAGTGAAGGTGGAGGTGAATGTGATAGTAAATGAAGGAAGGGCAAAAGTGAAGGTGAGTGAATAATTGCAAAGGTAAATGTGAAAATGAGGAAGTAAGGTTGCAAGTAAAGGTGAAATGGAAATTCAGAATGAGTGATAGTGAAAGTGAGTGTGAAGGTGAAGGTGAATGTGAAATGAGCATGGAAGAAAATATAAAAGTGAATGTGAATGTCAGAGTGAACTGAAAGTGAAGATAAAAGTGAATGGGAAGGTGAAGATGAAGGTGACGATGAAGACAAAAATATGTGAAGTAAAATGGAAGTGCCCAGTGCAAAGAGAGAGAGAGAGAGAGTGAGAATAAATGCATGAATGACAAGCAAGCCTCTGTGCATAACAAAAGGAGGAGGAAGTCCAGGGGGGAGTCCAGATGTCGCTTTTATTGGACTTTCACTTTTTGTGGACTGGCTTGGGCCCCAATTCGTTCGATATAGTCAGGTTTTACTGTACAATAGTTATATCTCTTTCATTGTTTTACCTGATGGTGGGTGCAAGTGGGGGTAATTTACGTGGGGTTAGGTTGCAAGAAGGGGTAAAAGTGAGAATTATGGAAAGTTGCCAGAACACATTGCACCATTATACATGCAAACATATTGTCTGAGTGACACGGATTTCAGTACCATGGTCCTTGTCCAGTCCCTATTGCCCACTTTAGTCAAGGTTTGAGTGTATATATACAGTACTCGTCAGAAGTACTGTATTCAGCGTTGTCCGCCGGGCGCGCAATACTTGTGGCCCAAAAAGAATCACCCATTTTGGGGGGTAAGAATTGAGCCACAAGTTTGCGCTCCGAGCATGACGTCACGGTAGCCTGAGGCCTTCCGACGCGCTGGTTGGTTCCCACCTCAGTCGCCCACGGGCTGCCTGAGAGAGAGGAACTCCGCCGGGTGTCCCTCTCAAATTGCGCCATTTTTTACCGAGTGTCCCGCAGTGTTTTGGCCTTCACAACTTTGTTATGGCACCTACCTGTGAACTATTGAGTGAAATCATATCCCAGATCATTGCTCTAAAGGAGGCAGGCCACCAGACAAAGGAAATTAGTGACTTGGTTGGTGTGGCACGATCGACAGTGCATCGTTGGTGTGCGCGGTTTCGGGAGGAAAACAGTGGTGAAGTTCCCACAAAGAAACCGAGGTCTGGTAGGCCTAGGAAAACTTCCCCAAGGTCTGTTAATGTTTTAAAACGTGCAGTGGAGTTTAATCCTCGTGTGAGTGCAAGGAAAATTAAGGAGAGCAACCCGGAATTGTTTGGTGAGGTGTCAGTGAGAACAGTATCTCGTAGGGTGCATGAGCTTGGTTACACAAGTCACAGGCCTGTGAAAAAGCCTCTTCTCACCAAGAGCCAGAGAATTCGTAGGTTTGCCTTTGCTAATAAATATCTAACCTGGGGTGAGGAGCAATGGTTGTCAGTGTTGTGGTCTGATGAGGCAACGTTTAGTGTTACCTGTAACAGAGAAGCACGTGTGTATCGACGCAAAGGTAGTGACCCACTTGACTCACGGTATGTGGAAAGCACAGTAAAACATCCTGATTCACTCATGGTATGGGGTTGTTTCTCAGGGAAGGGTTTGGGGAAGCTTGTTGTACTTCCAAAGAACCTCAGAGTGAATCAGGATGTTTACCTGGAGCTTCTGTGTGATCATTTACCAGACTCCTTCGAGCTAACAGGTGCACAAGTGTTTCAGCAGGACAGTGCACCTGCTCACAAGGCCAAATCGGTCACCAATTGGCTTCATGACTGCGAGGTCTCATTCATGACAGACTGGCCAGGAAATAGCCCAGACCTCAACCCGATTGAAAACCTCTGGTACCTCGTAAAGAAGAGTCTCCAAGGGAAGGACGTGAGCTCTCTGCCTAAGCTGGAAGCCGCCATTCGTGACTCCTGGGACAAAATACCCCTCCAGCACCTCAGGAGCCTTGCTCTTTCACTTCCAAGACGTCTCAGGTCCGTGAAGAAACGTAAAGGCTACCCTACGAAGCACTAGGTAAATAAAATGCATTATTTATATGTTTTTTCAATGTTGAAAGGTTTGTTTCTCAGGAGGGACACAGGGCGCTCCATACTTCTGACGAGCACTGTATATATATATATATATATACAGTCAACCCTCTGCTATAACGGGTCCTGCTATCACTATTTAATGCTATCACGAGTTCCTAAAAAGCTGCCAAAACACGTCTATCGCGGTCAAAATGCACGCTATCACGAAAAAAGGGAAAAGAAAAAATTGAAAAAGTTTCAAAAAGCCCGCGCAAAGCCTCATCACCCAGAGCGGCAGGTTCCCGCACTCGTCGGTTGTGACGTCATGGCACTGTGATTGGCCACGAACCAGGGAACAATCCCTTGGGACTTAACAAGCGCGACCAGTGGGTCACAGGTGTGGACAAAAGCCATTTTAAGTGCTAGCACAATGGCAGATGCACCTCGGCTTCATCCTCCTACCATTGCACAACGTAATGTGGCAGCACCTAAAAGGGAAATTAAAAGATGAAAGAACTTAAATTACGCGCAGAAACTCGAGATAGTGAAGTTAATAGACAAGGGAGAAACAAAAGTCAGTGTGGGAAAGAAATTCGGGATAAATGAATCGACAGTGCGTGGTATTTACCGACAGCGTGACCATATCAAGGCCAATATGAAACTTGCCCCTTCAGAAGCATGTGCTCAGGTTATGCGAAGTGGAAATCAATTGCTTCTCAAGACTGACCAACTGCTACACCGATATCGGGAGAGGCAGGCGAAGCGGAACTTAACAGTTGATACACGTGAAATTACGGAGACTGCCAAGGAAATATATGTGTCTGTGGCTCGTAAGATGTGTGTTGAACAACGACCAGTGTTTCTAGCATCAAAAAGATGGGTAGACAAGTTTATGTCATGGCATAAAGTGAAAAGTGTGAAAATATCGGGAGAAGCAGCAAGTGGGGACACGAGTGCTGCATGTGATTACCCAGAATCGCTGAGGAAAATTATCCAGGAAGGTATAGAGATAGCCCGATTATCCGGGCTATATGGTGTTAAGGGGTGCCCGATTAGTCCGAAAGCACGATTAATCCGGCGGAAACACAAGTACTGTACTGTTAGACTGATTTATTTACCGGTAAATGTACACTTTAAGCACCAGAAAGACCTTTCCAGTTCAATGTATATTCCTCCAGCTTGTTTCAGTATTTTTCAGACTATATTCAGTTCGGTAAATCACGTTTTCTTACTGAAAGATTTCCTCCCTGTTAGTATCATCACGTTCTAAAGCTGTACCTATGAGTGTGTCCAGCACAATGGACGAAACTCATCGTACTCAAATGTGGACTTTGTTTCCCAACTTCGCAACTGAAGATTAAGTTAGGGTACATTATTAGGTGTAGTTAAGCTAGGTTAGGCCAGGTTTAAACACTTAGATTAGAACAGTGGGTTCTGCCATTACATTAACGAATCAAAGAGTCGTCACACCAGAACAGCTAAAAACATCGGGGAAACAGATTTAACAAGAAATGTTTATTTACCAACCCAGAAATAATCAGAAAAAAAAAACAGACTATCAGGATGAACTGATTTGGTAAGGTGCTTTTACTGCTTACAGCAAAGCGTATGTTTACCCCCCTCAAATCCTCAATGTTCGTGAGTTCAGAAATTAGTATGCTCCCGTGGCAGACCTTGAAACCATTTTTTCAAAGTTATAAAGTCAGTTTCTTTTTCTTACAGATGTGAAAAGACTCGTCTGGTACACCTGGCTTTTTCCCCTCTTCCCTAAACCCATCTTGTGATTTGCTATGATTCGTGAAAGAAAATTAGGGGGCATGTTACATTAGAATTGAAACATAAAGTTAGGGTGCATGTTACTTTAGCATTTAAACATATCGGCGAAAACACCTGGGATGAAAGGACCCCCTAGCTGTTTGGGATGGTAGAGTAGGGTCTTGTAAACATACCAGTGACCTTCATTCCCTTCACATAATTGTTCGCAGTTTTTATGGCTCTCCCTAACTCAACGTTACTGATACCAGTGCAGTAAAGCATTGTTCAAGGCTAGCAGCCATAAGGGGTTAATGGAATACATTATTGTTTGTATCAATACTCTCTCTTTCACACATACACGAACGAACAAGAGAATGTGCAATAAATGTACTCTTAACTGTAAGGAGCAGAAATAACTGTATGCTCTGTTGGTCCGAAATGTGTTGGGAAGCAACATCAAACAAAGAATGTGGAACTGAATGCCACTTTACGAGAACACGTGAGATGAAAGTATTTTTTCTTATTAGTAAACATAATTGTTCCATTTCATCCCCTATAATTGTGAAACTCGTAAATTTTCGTCCAAGCATACACCCTAATAACCATACCAATTCATATTCTCTAGTTTGTTTTCTGTATTTTTCTAGTTTGTTTTCTTATTATCAAAACTTTCCTTAAACCTTACCTACGATTGTTTCCGGCGTAATGGAAGAAACTTAGTCATAATTAGGGTGCATGTTACATTAGCATTTAAACATATTGGCGAAAAATCTGAGATGAAGTGGCAGGCCGCCTGACTGTTTGAGATGGTAGAGGAGGGTCGTGAAAACATACCTGTGACCTTCATTCCCTTCCCATAATTGTTCGCAGTTTTTTATAGCTCTCCCTAACCCAGCATCCCTGACACCGGTACAGTAAAGCATTGTTCGAGGCTGACAGCTATGATGGGGTTAATGGAATGCATTATTGTTTGTATTAATACTCTCTTTCATACATTCAGTACACTTAAGAATGAACAAAAGAGTGAACAGTAAATGTATGAGGAAGAAATAACAATGCTCAGTCGGTCTGAAATGTGTTGGGAGGCGCGATACCTAACGAAGAATGCAAAACTGAATGCTAACTTACGAGAACACATGAGTAATTTTTTTTTTTTTCTGATTAGCAGACATTCTTGTTTCATTTCGTTCCCTAAAACTAGGAAACCCATTACTTTTCGTCTAAGCATACAGCTTAACCCCTTAACCGCAGGGCGTCACTTTCGTGACGCTTGGGAGCAAGGGATCATACCGCGGGGCGTCGCTTTTGTGATTCTGTGTTATTTTGAATTCACCCGGGCTTCCAAGTGGGGGCTTGTATCATCTGTCAGTACTGCCAATGTCCAACACTAGTCAGCACTCCTAATCTCATCTGTACTCCCATCCATTGTTGACAATTTAGCCATTTCTCCCCGTTCTTGACTCCCCTCCCTACCCCCCCTCCATTACCCTATCCTCCCTGCCCGGCCGTGCTACGCTAAGTAAATCTTCCCTGGAATTTTTCACTGATTTCATCCATTGAAATAAGCCCTATGTCCTGTTCTTATACCAAATAATATATACAAGAAAGAAATAAGGTAAGTGAGAGTGCCATACACCTGGAATTGGCTAATTATCACCTGACAACACCTCACGTGCACTCGTTCGCTAATTTTCGCTGTTTTTTTCCCCTTGAAATATGCCGTATAATCTATTTTCGTAATAAATATACATGTAAGGAGGGAAGGGAGAAGCCTAAGTGATATTTACATTCACCTGGAACTACCTAATTTATAATGTATTGTCTAGATTTCCTGCCAATCATATCAGTGCTAGACAAAGCTGTTTCAAGATATAACATTGGTAGCTCTGAATATATATCTCCTAAGTAGGCCTCTAATCTATTTTCGTAATAAATATACATGTAAGGAGGGAAGGGAGAAGCCTAAGTGATATTTACATTCACCTGGAACTACCAAATTTATAATGTATTGTCTAGATTTCCTGCCAATCATATCAGTGCTAGACTTAGCTGTTTCAAGAAGTAATATTGGTAACTCTGAATAACCCCTAGCAGGCCTCCACGCTGGTCCTCTGTTATCAGTTCACTCTCATCTTCCGAAGTGAGAGTACGTATGTTTCTTCTTGCTGACTTCAAGGCCTTTTTTCACCCCCATGCAAATGGCCCTGTGACCTTTACCCCCTACTAAACCTCGTGTGGAAAGAGGTAAAGGGCTGACAATTGATAAAAGAGTGACTCCGATCTTTCTATTGAATAAAACAGTGCAAGTGGAATTGTAAATAATGTGTAAATAATGTGTAAACAGCAAGTGAAAGTAATGAATGTAAATATACGTGAACAATGGAAAATAGTTTTATAAGTTATTTCAAGTGACAGTGCACAACACAGTGTAAATAAAATAGAAATGTAAATAATGTAAATAAAATAGAGAACGTAAATAGAAATGTAAATGAGTAGTATTATAAGAATACGAGTATATACCCTAGGAGTAATGAAAGTGAAAGTTTCACTCTAGCATGTCTGAATGCTATGAGTTATGAGAGTGAAGATGAAAGTGACATTCACTCTCAATGCCAGTATACAGGACGAGAAAGTGAATGCTACGTATTTTACTGAAAGAAATTGAATCCCTACAGTGACAATAAACTAATACTACTGAAGGAAACTTATGGATAAAGACTGTAGATATATATAAGTGTTATATAGTAATAGAAATATAAAGTGTGAGGGGTTTTATGAATAATAAATGACAGACTACCAAGAGCGAACTAGTGCCAGTGCGACGATCAGACGCGCTCGTAATTTCCATTGCTTTCACAGTGTTTTTTTTTTTGAGTATGGATCCCAAACTACTTGAAAATTGTAGAATAGTGTTTATAGTGTTTGTATCTGGCTGTGGTAATCATATTATGGGTTGTCGGGAAGTGTAAAGTGGAGACTTCATTACCCTACTTCAGAGGTCTCCACAAGTCCTACGGTAACCGACGAAGGCTCAACAATCATTCCAGGAGAAAGCTGAAGGTATGTGCCATAAGCATATGTAATTTTATTATTCTAGGACTAATAACTGATTTTTGGCAAATATTTTTTGAGTCTGTCGGAGCCTAAATAACCCTGCGGCACACGCAAGTCATTGGTAAACAAGCCCGCGGTGTAGGGGTTAAAGACTTCACCAATTCACTTCATATTCCTCCAGTTTGTTTTCTGTGTTTTTCTATTCTGAGGATGGTAAATTACCTTCTCTTGCTGAAAGATTTTCTCTTTTATCACGTTCTTTAAGCCGTACCTACGATTGCTTCGGGCATAATGGAAGAAACTCATCGTACACAAAAGTGGATTTAGTTTCCTAATTTCCCAACTGGAGCCCAGGTTAGGTCAGGTTAGGTTAAATTAGGTTAAATTATTAAGTAGTTAAGCAAGGTTAGGCAAGGTCAGGAGTATCAGTTGCCTCACCAAACTCCACCTTACCACCCTTGTGATCGAGTTGTGGGCAGGTGGTGTGGGTGGGGGCAGGGTGAGCAAGACTCTCTCTGGTTTATCCATGCCTCTCTCCCTAGGAACTGGACGCTTCCTGTTTAATCTGGAGCTACCGTATGTATAATTCTATGAATTACTGTACCACTGAACCATTGGGTCACGGCCCGGATATACCGAAAGCTGGATAATCTGAGCCTGGATAACTGAGCTTCCACTGTACTGTATGTACACTCTCGATCAGATTTTTAATATGGATGAAACGAATTTTTACTGGAAAACAATGCCTCACCGAACATTCATCACTGCCAAGTCAGAAAAAGTTCGTGGTAGGAAAGCCATAAAGGAGCGATTCACCCTTCTGCTCGCTATGTATGCGTCAGGAACATGCCTCCTGAAATCTACAGTTGTGCATCGTGCAAAAAGACCCAGGACCTACAAAGGATACAACATGGACAAATTAAATGTGCACTGGATGACATCAAAGAAGGGGTGTATGTCTGCCAAGCTTTCGAGTGACTGTTTAAAAGATTTGTTCATTCCCCAAGTGGAAAATTATTGCATTTAAAACAACGTAAGGTTCAACATTCTCCTGCTTCTCGACAATGCCCCTGGACATTCACCACTTCTAAGGGATGCGCATCCTAATGTAAGGGTCGAGTTTCTGCCACCAAACACAACTGCCTTGATCCAGCCCCTCGACCAGGAGGTCATATCAATTGTGCAGGCTTCTTATTCTGCAAGGCAGTTTAGGCAGATGCGGCAGGCAACGCAAGACACTGCCCTTATCCAGCAGTTGCTTGATAGTGAGGATGAAGATGAGGCCTTGATTCAAGGGGATAATGAGTCGGAACAAAAAGTGATTCATTATTGGAAAAATTACAGTGTGAAACAGGCTATTGACTTGATGGTAGACTGCTGGAACAATGTTACTCCTGCCACTATTCACCATGCCTGGCGTAACATTTTGGAGGGTCTGCCTGGGGACTGTCGCATGGCGGTACCTGGTAACCCACAGACAGTTGAGGCAGAGGTTGAGGCAGCAGCGGCGGAGGCAAGGCAAATTCCCGGAGCTGGCTTTGCTGATACTACTGGCTAGGATATTCGGGAAATGATACAGCCTCCTCCAGTTACTGCCGATGAAATAATTGAAGAAAATGAGGAGACACAGGAACAGGACATCACAGGAGAGGATGAGGAGGTTGTTTACTGTATTTTTATTTATTCATTTTTTTTATTTTTATTTATTTATTTATTTATTTTATTTATCTTTAATGTCCATAATTCACTCCTTCCTTTCTCAAACTTAGCATCATGGGTGGCATAAAGGATTATCCATGGTGGACATCAAGAAGTTGATAGACTTGGGTTACCAGCTTCGCCACCTCCTAGAGCAAGATTCACCAGTCAACAGTGAAGCAAGATGCTCCCATATTAGCCTGGCACTTGCAGGTTATGAGGAACAGTATCACGCGCACGTCAACTCCCTGCACCAGCGTCAGATCACCGATTTCTTGGCGTCGCAACGAGGCACAGCCGGCCCCGCAACCAGAACCTGAACCAACGCCAGGACCATCCCGCCAGCCCTCTGTCTCAGACGAGCCCTGTGACTTTGAGGGCTTCTCTAGTGCTACAGCTGATGAAATTCTTGATGAAATAGAGGAGCGTAGGGCTGGTAAATGAGACTCCAGCCAAGCCTCAGAGCCTACCCAACCACGTAAGTCTGGCAGCTGTCCTTCTCCCCAATAAAGGTTAATAAAATTGTGAAATACTGTACAGTAAGTGTTTGTTTCTCCTTGAATCGTGATTCTTTTTTTGATGTTTGTTTAAATGTTAGTGTTTCTTATTACTGTTCGAAAACTTGGTAAAAAAGTGGCAAAAATAGGTCAAATATGTGGACAACTCGGGGGTCCAGGCACCAATTATAATTATTACCATAGGTTTTTCAGTTCTGCTGTAGCGATTTCTGCTATGACAGTATAAGGCGTGATAGCAGAGGGCTGACTGTATATATATATATATATATATATATATATATATATATATTTATATAATATATATGTATACATATATATATATATATATATATATATATATACATACAGGTATACCTCAGTTTAATAATGTAATTGGTTAGGTAAAACTCCATCGTTAGGCGGGGTATTTTATATTGAGGTACTTTTAACATATAAAGTAATGTGGAACGTTTACCAGCCTTGGGTTTCCCCCCAACCAAGTCCAAAACCCACCCAAATGAGCTGCCAAACAAGTTTAAAGTCAGTCTAAATGGCCTAACAGCTCTCAAGGAAGCTAACCTAAACCTAACACATGTAAATCTATCTGTCTATCTATTGTCAGATGCCTTAATCCCTTATATGGGGTGGCCACAAACAAAACGCCTCCATGTCACCCTGTCCCCTGATATTTCACTTCCTTCCTCCCAGCTCACACCCCCCTTCCTCATATACCTCTCCACTCCATCCCTCCATCTCATCCTTGGCCTTCCCCTCCCTCTCTCCCCCTCCACCTCACTCACATACACTCTCCTTGTCAGTATCTCACTCTCCATCCTCTCCACATGGTCAAACCACCTCAGTGTGTTTCTCCTAACGCTTCCTATCACATCCACATCCACACCACAACGCTCTTTCACATCCTCATTTGTCAGTCTGTCTCTCCATATGACTCCACAGGCTCCTTTCAAATAACTCATTTTCACTGCTCTCACTCTTGACTTGTGTCCTTCCAACAACGTCCACGCTTCACTTCCATACGTTAGAGATGATATCACAATACTGTCATGTAGTAACTTTTTCACTTCCATGCTCAGTTCCCTGTTTCTTATCACTGCCTTCAAGGAACCAGCAACCTTTCTTCCTTGTTGTACTCTTTCAAGCACTTCACCCTCCAAGCTTCCATCCTTACTCATCATACTACCAAAGTACTTAAACCTACTCACATTTTCCATTTCCTCATCATCCAACCTCACTGTACAGTACATTCACTGACTTCACCTCTCTCAAAGACAATCACTTTACTCTTCCCTACATTCACTTTAGATTGCGTTTCTTACACACTCTCCCAAACTCATCCACCAAGCCATGCAGTTCCCCTTCGTCTTCACTTAACAACACAGTATCATCTGCAAACAACAATACAGGGAGTTTCCAAACACAGCCCTCTCTCATTATGGCTGCTCCAACATCCACTGCCCTACCTTGTATCTCTTTTATAACCCCATCCTTATACAGATTGAACAACCATGGAGACATGACACATCCTTGTTTGAACCCAACCTTCAAATAGAAAAACTCACTCAGTTCACCATCCACATGCACTGCAGCCTTAGCACCATCATACATACTCTTCACAGCATTGAACAACTTCCCATCTACTCCATATATTCTTAATACTTTCCTGATAAACAGGATTATTTATGAGTGTGTTGTCCCAGATGATTGGCTGAAGAGTGTAATTGTAAATGTGTATAAAGGGAAGGGTGATGCCCTGGAAAGAGGAAATTATAGAGGTATAAAGCTTTTAGATCAGATAATGAAGGTAATGGAGAGAGTTTTAGAAGGTATGATTAGAGAAAGAGTGAATATTGATGAGATGCAGTTTGGGTTTATGCCAGGTAGGGGGACCATTGATGCCATATTCATTGTTCGACAGCTTCAGGAAAAATATATTGGTAGGAGAAGGGATCTTTATTTTGTTTTTGTTGATTTGGAAGAGGCCTTTGACAGGGTCCCTAGAGAGGTGGTGAAGTGGGCAATGAGAAAGCTTGGCTTGGAGGAGTGGCTGGTTAGGATGGTTATGGCCATGTATGTGGGTGCTCACACCCAGGTGAGAGTGAATGGAGATTTGAGTGATGAGTTTTCCGTGAATGTTGGTGTGCATCAGGGGTCAGTCTTGAGTCCCGTGTTGTTTATCATGGTACTTGAAGCCCTTTCACGTGACTTTAGAAACGGACTCCCGTGGGAGTTGTTGTATGCTGATGATTTGGTGTTGATTGCAGAGAATGAAAGGGAGGCGGAGGAAAGGTTTAGGAAGTGGAGAGATGGTATGGGGCAAAAGGGTTTAAGGGTAAATGCAGATAAAACAAAATTGATGATATTTAGGGTTGGTGGCGGTACTGTCAAAGACGAGGGAGAGTGGCCATGTGCAGTTTGCCACAAGGGCGTGGGAAGTAATTCCATCTTGTGCAGTGTGTGTGATAAATGGGTGCATAAGAGATGTAGTGGTATCAGAGGTAGACTGCGAGATAATGCTGATTTTATGTGTACGGCGTGCCGGGGTGAGCAGGTGGAGATCGTCAGACGTGAAAGGATTGAACTTGCTGGTGAATCTCTTGAGTGTGTGGAAGAGTTTTGTTATTTGGGAGACATGTTGTGTGCTGGAGGTGGGGCTGGAGCTAGCTCTGTGGCTAGGGTGAGAAGTGGTTGGAAGAAGTTCAGGGAGCTCTTGCCTCTCCTGACATTGAGAGGGCTCTCCCTACGTGCTAAGGGGTCTTTGTATGCAGCATGTGTTAGGAGTGTAATGCTGTATGGTAGCGAGACCTGGGCAGTGAAGGAGGAAGACATTCTCCGGCTCAGACGTACTGAAATGACAATGATTAGGTGGATGTGCAGTGCGTCCCTGCGTCCAAGGCCTGGAGGGGTTGGGTTTACAATGGAAGAGTTGAGAGGTAGGATGGAACTGGAGTGTATTGGTGTTGTGATGAGGAGAGGTAGATTGAGGTGGTTTGGACATGTGGAGAGGATGGGGGATGATAATTGGGTGAGGAAGGTGAGAAGTGTTAATATTGGGGGTGGGGTTGTGAGGGGTAGACCGAGAAAGACATGGGACGAGGTCATTAAGTGTGACCTTAGGGTTAAGGGACTGAACAGGGAGGCTGCAATGGATCGTGCAGCGTGGAGAGCCGCCATTAGGTGACCAAGGCCGACACATGCAAGCATGTTGGAGCCTTTCAAAACGAAACGAAACGACTTTCCACAATCCTTGTTTATCCACGCTCTCATATGCTTTCACCAGATCCATTAAGGCCACCTACAACTTCTTTCCCTTCTCTAGAAACTTTTCCACTATAGATCTAAGAATGAATATCTGATGTACACAACCTCTTCCCTTCCTAAAGCCTTTCTGTTCTTCTCCAACTAATTCCTGTTATTTCCCTCACTCTGTCAATAAGTATCCTACCATACACTTTTCCTATTACACTAAGAAGACAAATGCCCCTATGATTACCACACACTTCTTTTTCCCCTTTTCCTTTGTACAGGGACTCTACCTGACTTCCAATCCTACGGGACTCTACCTTCCTCCCAGGCCAATCTGCACATCTTCTACATCCATTCTACTACTATCACTCCCCCATGCTTCAGCATTTCACTGCACACACCATCAATTCCTGGGGCTTTCCCCAATTTGACTTTCTTCATTGCTTCCACAACTTCTGTCCTACTAATTTCTTCTTGCCTTCTCACCTCCCTCCTTCTCCCAGCCATTCCCCAGCCACTTATACTCGCATTACGTCCATTCTCATTGTTCAACAATTCTTTAAAGTGTTCTCTCCATTTCTCACTTTTTCTCCCTTCTCCAATAGTAGTCTACCATTTTTATCTTTCACTCCCCTACTACCTTCACTTCCACCCTCTTACTCTCTTCACCTCCTTCCAGAATATTTTCTTACAGTCCCTCCGCTTTACACTGAAATTCCTTCTAAATTCCTCATCCACTCTCTTCTTACTCTCTCTTATTAATCTTTTCACCTCTCTCTTCCTTTCTACATATAACTCTCTCTTCCGTCTCTCAACTTCTTCCACGTCCCTATTTTTCATCCATTCATTATATGCATTCTTCATTTGTGCCATAGCCTGTCTCACCTCTTCATTCCACCATGCTGTTCCTTGCACCCCCTTTCATCTTCTCTTCACCCCACACACCACCTCACGTGCTGTACATATTTCTTCTGTGAATATCTTGCACACACCTTCCACATCCCCCATCTGCTCCATTTCATATTTACCCAATCGTTCCTCCACTTCTCTCTTATATTCTGCCTTTTTCTCATCCTCTTGTAACCTTTCTACTCTCCTTGCAACTCCTCCTTCCTCCCGTCCTTCCCTTCTTATATTTCTCCATTTTACTTGGACCTTTATTCTGATATTTTCTGTCCTAATTTATTGATGAAATTGGGTGATAAGGCATCCCTGTCACCTACTGTCCTGCCCTCTACCCTCCCAGTCCTTGAAACAAGTAAAATAGAATATACATGCATAAACTGTTGTGTAATAAACGTTGAAGTAAAACAGAATATTCGTACCTAAGTTTTTTTGTTATAAATGTTGAAGAAAAATAGAAAACACATACAGGAAATGGAGTATGTGAGTACATTTAAGTACTGTAATTGAGTAGCATGATGAGTAAGGATGGAAGTTTGGAGGGTGAAGTGCTTGAAAGTGTTCAGCAAGGAAGAAGGATTGCTGGTTCCTTGAAGGCAGTGATAAGAAACAGGGAAGTGAGCATGGACGTGAAAAAGTTACTGCATGACAGTATTGTGATACCACATCAAACGTATGGAAGTGAAGCTTGGACGTTGTTGGATGGACACGAGTCAAGAGTGAGAGCAGTGGAAATGAGTTATTTGAGAGGAGCTTGTGAAGTCACATGGAGTGACAGACTAACAAATGAGGATGTGAAGGAGCATTGCAGTGTGGATGTGGATGTGATAGGAAGCATTAAAAGAAACACATTGAGGTGGTTTGGCCATGTGGAGAGGATGGAGAGTGAGAGACTGATGAGGAGAATGTATGTGAGTGAGGTGGAAGGGGAGAGAGGGAGGGGAAGGCCAAGAATGAGATGGAGGGATGGAGTAGAGAGGTATATGAGAGAAGTGTGTTTGAATTGGGAGCAGGGCAGTGAAATTGCGGGGGACAAGGCGATGTGGAGGCAGTTTGTTTGTGGCCACCCCGTATAAGGGATTAAGACGTCTGGCAAGAAATTGATAGATAGACATACAATAGATAAGATTTTGAAGATACTGAACAATGTAAACTATGCATGAATGATAAATTTGGTGTTCAGTGGTGAAGAAAATGAAAATTAGTGAAGAGTCCACTAGCTCAGCCCCAGGTGCGCCTGGTGATAAGCTGCCTTCTTGTGCTCCTCCCTCTCTCCTCCTCTTTTCCTCCTACACCCAGCAGAGACTTATTACTGTACCACGTAAGTAACACCTCTTACCTTCGTTTTTCATCCATTTTCATCGATATATGCATGTTTAAGTTTACTTCTTGATACTTTATTTTTCCAAAAATATGACACCCCACACAGTCGTTTAATTGATAATTCGCCTGTCCATATGGGGTTAAATGTATTTTTCCCAAAGTTATATTGGTCCAGTGATCAAGAGAAAAATATGTCGTTGTGCAGTTTATATTTTTTATATTTATATTGAATTCTGTTTCTTGTTGAAGTTTGCAGGGTGGTACAGGCAAAGCCCATTATACGATACCCCTATATGTGATACCCCAGATTAGTGATGGGGGTAGAAATACCAACCTACCCTGCCTATGGTATGCCTGCTCCTGGTTTTGTGATGGGTTTGAAATTTTTATAAAAAAATTTTGATGATATTTTAGAGTTAATACTTGTTTTTAGGTTGATAAAAAACTGTTTTTAGACTTAGATTAATATGTTTTATTCACAGGTGGAGCGAACAGTGTCATTTGGGGTACCGGTTGTTGAATGAGGAGTTTGACTGGGACAGGGAAGGTTTGGAGCCAGCAGATCCAGTGTCTGGCCCTTGGCCTTTGATTGATACTGCTACTGTGAGTGAGGCAATAGGCAGGATGAGGGTGGGGAAGGCAACAGGTGTGTCTGGGTTGGCTGCCGAAATGTTGAAGGCCTCAGGCGATATAGGGGTGAGTTTAGTCACTGACCTGATAAATAGGATTATTTATGAGTGTGTTGTCCCAGATGATTGGCTGAAGAGTGTAATTGTAAATGTGTATAAAGGGAAGGGTGATGCCCTGGAAAGAGGGAATTATAGAGGTATAAAGCTTTTAGATCAGATAATGAAGGTAATGGAGAGAGTTTTAGAAGGTATGATTAGAGAAAGAGTGAATATTGATGAGATGCAGTTTGGGTTTATGCCAGGTAGGGGGACCACTGATGCCATATTCATTGTTCGACAGCTTCAGGAAAAATATATTGGTAGGAGAAGGGATCTTTATCTTGTTTTTGTTGATTTGGAAAAGGCCTTTGACAGAGTCCCTAGAGAGGTGGTGAAGTGGGCAATGAGAAAGCTTGGCTTGGAGGAGTGGCTGGTTAGGGTGGTTATGGCCATGTATGTGGGTGCTCACACCCAGGTGAGAGTGAATGTAGATTTGAGTGATGAGTTTTCCGTGAATGTTGGTGTGCATCAGGGGTCAGTCTTGAGTCCCATGTTGTTTATCATGGTACTTGAAGCCCTTTCACGTGACTTTAGAAACGGACTCCCGTGGGAGTTGTTGTATGCTGATGATTTGGTGTTGATTGCAGAGAATGAAAGGGAGGCGGAGGAAAGGTTTAGGAAGTGGAGAGATGGTATGGGGCAAAAGGGTTTAAGGGTAAATGCAGATAAAACAAAATTGATGATATTTAGGGTTGGTGGCGGTACTGTCAAAGACGAAGGAGAGTGGCCATGTGCAGTTTGCCACAAGGGCGTGGGAAGTAATTCCATCTTGTGCGGTGTGTGTGATAAATGGGTGCATAAGAGATGTAGTGGTATCAGAGGTAGACTGCAAGATAATGCTGATTTTATGTGTACGGCGTGCTGGGGTGAGCAGGTGGAGATCGTCAGACGTGAAAGGATTGAACTTGCTGGTGAATCTCTTGAGTGTGTGGAAGAGTTTTGTTATTTAGGAGACATGTTGTGTGCTGGAGGTGGGGCTGGAGCTAGCTCTGTGGCTAGGGTGAGAAGTGGTTGGAAGAAGTTCAGGGAGCTCTTGCCTCTCCTGACATTGAGGGGGCTCTCCCTACGTGCTAAGGGGTCTTTGTATGCAGCGTGTGTTAGGAGTGTAATGCTGTATGGCAGTGAGACCTGGGCAGTGAAGGAGGAAGACATTCGCCCGCTCAGACGTACTGAAATGACAATGATTAGGTGGATGTGCAGTGCGTCCCTGCGTCCAAGGCCTGGAGGGGTTGGGTTTACAATGGAAGAGTTGAGAGGTAGGATGGGACTGGAGTGTATTGGTGTTGTGATGAGGAGAGGTAGATTGAGGTGGTTTGGACATGTGGAGAGGATGGGGGATGATAGTTGGGTGAGGAAGGTGAGAAGTGTTAATATTGGGGGTGGGGTTATGAGGGGTAGACCAAGAAAGACATGGGACGAGGTCATTAAGTGTGACCTTAGGGTTAAGGGACTGAACAGGGAGGCTGCAATGGATCGTGCAGCGTGGAGAGCCGCCATTAGGTGACCAAGGCCGACACATGCAAGCATGTTGGAGCCTTTAAAAACGAAAACGAAATTCTCACATATCAGACAAGGCACAAAACAGGGTGGACAACTAGTCGACTCAGCAAAGAATATTTCATGTTTAACCATTGAACATCTAACCTATCCTGGAATACATAATAATTATATTAAATAAATATTAATCATTATGAAAGCATTAAAGAGTAATTATTTCATGCATTGATGCAAACTGTGACATCAGTATATCATATGTTTACATGTGGGCTGTTCAAGGGATTATTCTTTGAAAATACGAAGGAATTTCTAAATCTATCTATTTATAGCCCGACTCCCTTATCCCGCAAAGGGTGATCACAGACAAAATGCCTCCAAGTCGCTCTGTCACCCACCATTTAACTCACTCCCCCCTCCCTTATATACCTCTCAACTCCATCCCTCCACCTCATCCTCGTTCTTCCCCTCCCTCTCCCTCTCCCCACTTCACCTACATACACTGGCTCTCCCTACGTGCTAAGGGGTCTTTGTATGCAGCATGTGTTAGGAGTGTAATGCTGTATGGTAGTGAGAGCTTGGCAGTGAAGGAGGAAGATATTCGCTGGCTCAGATGTACAGAAATGACAATGATTAGGTGGATGTGCAATGCGTCCCTGCGTCCAAGGCCTGGAGGGGCTGGGTTTACGATGGAAGAGTTGAGAGGTAGGATGGGACTGGAGTGTATTGGTGTTGTGATGAGGAGAGGTAGATTGAGGTGGTTTGGACATGTGGAGAGGATGGGGGATGATAATTGGGTGAGGAAGGTGGGAAGTGTTAATATTGGGGGTGGGGTTATGAGGGGTAGACCGAGAAAGACATGGGACGAGGTCATTAAGTGTGACCTTAGGGTTAAGGGACTGAACAGGGAGGCTGCAATGGATCGTGCAGTGTGGAGAGCTGCCATTAGGGACCAAGGCCCTGACACATGCAAGCATGTTGGAGCCTTTAAAAACGAAACGTTTATTCTCTATTCTCTCCACATGTCCAAACCACGTCAGAATATTTCTCCTAATTTTCTCAATGACATCCACATCCACCCCCCAACATTCCTTCACTTCTTCATTCGTTAACCTGTCCCTCTATGTCACTCCACATGCTCCTCTCAAGTAACTCATTTCCACTGCTCTCACTCTTGACTCGTTCCCCTCTAGCAAGATCCATGCCTCGCTTCCATATGTCTGGGTAGGGATCACAGTACAGGTAATCCCTTAATTCATGCGAACTTTTTTCACGCGATTTCAGTTATCCATGAAATTTTCGTACAATAATTAACCCCTAAAATGCGGATCGTCACGTTTGCGACGCTCGGCCACAAGGACAGGACGGCGGGTTGTCGCGTTTGCGATTTTAGTAAATTTTGAATAACCGCGGGCAAGCAGGCTCCAGCTGGTATTGTCTATCAGTACCACCACCCTCTAGCTACAACTAGCATACTTTACCTTTGTACTACTGACCTCAGTTGTTGCCAAATATCGCGTTTTCCCCCCGTCCCCCCCCCACCACGGCCCGGCCAGCCTGGCTGTGATACATGGCAGCGCTCTGAGCGCTCAGAACTGTAAATCTGCGCTCTCCTCTCACAAGCAGTTTATGCTACTAGGAAACACTTGTTTCCCCAGTTGTAACACTAGCTTTTTTTCTCACGGTTTGCCTCTGTTTAGCGTCAGTTTACTGCAGGCTTTCAAAGTAACATTATGGCGAGTTCTAGCTCTTCCCAGTCAGTGCAAGCGGACGACAGGAACGAGAATAAAGTGGCGGACGTAAGGCAGAATAAAAAGCGCGCCGTGGTGATCTTTTGGGAAGTAATATGATTGAAAATAATGTAGTATACATGTTTTTAGCTGTGAAAATGGAAATGTTTGTTGAGTGACGGGAAGACCGCCGCCACAGTGCATGTCGGCCGTATGCTCCATTGATTTTAGCCTTATTTTCAGTGCTTATTGTACAAATACGGATTCCTAACTACCTTTACGTTGTAGTATAAAGTTTACTGTGACAGAATAAGGCTGTGGTAGAGGGGAAACCGGGTTGCTGGAGGTGTGAAAGTGAAGATTTGGTTACCCAACTTTGCAAGTCTCCACAAGTCCTTGGGTAGTCCACGAAGGCTCAACACCTGTCTCTGGAGAAAGCTGAATGTAAGTACTATCTGCCATACCAAGTATAATGTTCTAGGGTTAATCTCTGATTTTTGGTGAATATTTTCCTACAGGTACTCAGACCGCGATACAACCCCGCCACTCGGGGGAGATCGACTGTACACAGCCGCGTTTTAGGGGTTAAAACAGAAAATTATAGTATTCAGATAAATAATTTTAATATACAAGAGAAATAAATAAAATATAAAAATGCCTACCTGCTGCCCATGTGCATACATATATGTACGTGTGTGTGGGAGTTCGGTCTACCACGCACCACAGTCAGTTTGAATCCGACGGTCTAACCATGCATGACTGGCAAATCGTTATTTGTGGCTTATTTTTCTGCCTTCCAGTGATTGCTTGCCTTGTTTGCCAACATGGGGCCTAAGCGTAGTGCTAGTGATGCATGTGGTAACACACCAAAACTGACTCGTAAGTGATGTTGCTGACAGAGAGAGTTAAAGTGCTGGACATACTTCAGGGAGGAATGTCGGCGACAATTCTCCGTCAGGACGATTCCCCATCATTTATTTACATACCAGTTTATTTAGCAAGTACAGTACACTAGTTTTTTACTTATATGAGTCATAAAATCCCCCTGGAAATTAGTTATTAAAGTATTAATTAATCAGTAATAAGTATATTAATAGAATGACAGGGAATCGTCTGTTTTGATGGTGAATTGACTTGATAGTGAAATGTCTCAGAACCGTATGCTTGGGGTGAGTCAACTGTTCATACAATAAAGAAGGCAGAATGTAGCATATGGGAGACAGGGAGGGCTAGTGCACCAGACTGTGCTAAAGTGTCTCCACCTACGCCTGTGAATTGTCTTGGAACCGTATGTTTGGAGTGAATGAGTCAACTGTTCATACAATAAAGAAGGCAGAATATAGCATACGGGAGGCAGTGAGGGCTAGTGCACCAGACTGCTAAAGTGTCTTCACCTATGCCTGTGCTTGTCAGGTTTCATTTTTAAATTTCTTATATTTTTGTTGTTTTTCATACTTTATGCTAGTTTATAAGGTGTATGTAGTGCATAAATAGTATTATTCAAATGTAATATACTTAATAGACATGC
The DNA here is from genome assembly GCF_032717465.1 of Coenobita brevimanus. NCBI lineage: Eukaryota > Metazoa > Arthropoda > Malacostraca > Decapoda > Coenobitidae > Coenobita > Coenobita brevimanus. Next base: position 30,971,807 of record NC_136967.1, read on the forward strand.
GTAATTATGTGCACACAAGGGCAGGACATATATGCGAATTTACCACATAAGCGAAGGGTCTGGAAACCTAACCCTCGCGTGAATTAAGGGCTTACCTGTACTATCATGCTGTGACTTCTTAACTTCCATACTCACCTCCCTATTTCTCATCACTACTTTCAGTGAACCAACAGCCTTCCTTCCCTGCTGTACCCTTTCAAGCACTTCATCCCCAAAAGTTCCATCCTTACTCATCACACTACCCAAGTACTTGAATGCACTCACATTCTCCATATCCTCACCATCCAACCTCACTGTGCATTCTGTGACTTCATTCCTCTCAAACACCATAACTTTACTCTTGTTTACATTAATTTCAGATTCCTCATCCTACAAACTGTCCTAAATTCATTCACTAAGTCTTGCATCTCCCATTCATCTTCACTCAACTATACTGTATCATCAGCAAACATCAAGACCGGAATCTTCCACATCTCACCCTTATTCATTAGAGCCACCCCCACATCCACTGCCCTACCTTGCACCTCCTTTACAACCCCGTCCTTGTATATATTAAACAGCAATGGAGACATCACACATCACTGTTGGAGTCCCACATTTAGATAAAAGAAATCAGTTCACCATCCACTCACACCATAGCCCTAGCTCCTTTGTGTATACTCTTCACAGCACTCGACAGTTTCCCCCCCACTCCATATATTTTTAATAGCTTTCGCATACCTTGCGTATCTGTTCTTCCATACGCTTTCTCCAAGTCCATGAAGACAGCATTCACTTTCTTTCCCTTCTATGGATACTTCTCCACTAAACATCTTAGAACAAATAGCTGATCTACACACTCTTTTCCCTTCCTAAATCCCCCTTGTTCTTCTCCAACTAGTTTCTCTGTTATATGCCTAACCCTGTCAGTGAGTATTCTGCCATATACTGTATTTTTTCAGTCACACTGAGAAGGCAAATAACCCTATGGTTACCACATACTTCTCTCTCCTTTTTCCCCTCTGTATAAAGGAACAGTTATACTTGATATCCAGTCCTTTGGAACCCGTCCCTCCTCCTAAGCCAATCTACACAACTTCCATATCCATTCCACAACAGCCTCACCCCCCATACTTCAGTACTTCACCACACACTCCATCAATTCCTGGGGCCTTTCCCATCTTGATCTTCTTCACTGCATCCACTACTTCCGCACTACTGAACTCTTCCTCCCTCCTCTCATCTCTTCTTCTCCCATTTATTCCCCAACCACTTATACTCTCACTGCTCTCACTCTCCACATTCAACAGATCCTCAAAGTACTCCTTCCATCTCCTCAGTTTCTAAATAAATGTTGGAAAATAGGAGAGAGGAAAATAAAGGAGCTTAGCAACCATAACAGTAATTAAAATGATATAAGGTGGGGCCGTTGAAAAGATTATCCCGATCGCATCATTGATCGCATTCCCTTAGAGAATTTCCCATCAGAACATCAATGATTCTCCATCAAGCAGTTCTCACCTTGGATGATTCTCCATTGTTCTTTCGTTATTATTATACATAACATATGTTTATTTAATTGTCCTGATACCGTCTGATGGTGGAATTGTATACAGTGCTGCTGCTTCTCTTCTACCAAGTCTGAATACAAGTCAGAGATCACATTCTACAGCGACCTTGACTGGGTACAAGCAAGACAGGCACTGGTTTCAGGCATTGGTTAGCTTCTATTACTGCTCGTAGGGTATTTAGATTGGCTTTAAATTTTTTTTTTTTTTGTACTCATTTGGGTGGGATTAGGTCTTGGTTAGGGGTGAAACCCAAGGCTCAAAAACACATCCCTATATTTTACATGTTAAATCTACCCCAAGATTCGATACCCCACCTTGCGATGGCTTTTTACTTAACCAGTTGTATTGTTAAACTGGAGTTTGCCTGTAGCTCCGTGACTACCACTCTGGAAATTTTGACAAGAAGTAGTATTCAGTATGACTATAAAAAATATAAATGGCACAACGAAATTATATTTTTTTCTTATCCACTTGACCAATATACCCTTAGGAAAAATACATTCAAACTGGCAGATTGGTACAGGACCTCTGAATATTAACCACCAATCTAGCCTTTGTGAAGAAGTACTGTACAGTAATCATTCATTTATCTGGATGTGCAGTATGTGGACCTCTTCATTATCCAAATACTGGACCTTGACCCAATTAAACCATCATCCAAATTTACTTTCTATTATCCAAACGTAAAAGTTCCTGAGAACTTCAGCTGGCCAGCTGACATGTTCAAACATTCGACATCGTGGCCGCTGGGCTCGAGCCATGAACGGGAAATAGGCCATAACCCACCACCAGAGCTAACATGACCGTCCACCCCCTGTATGAATGGTCAAAGTCGCGTGCTGATCCGATCACTCCCAGTGAAGCTCCAGCACTCGAGTAATACGACTGTAACCCACAAGCGGTGTCAAAACGTTAGTACACATCCTCACCAAATGTCCAAAATCACGCGGCCACTGGGATAAGTCTTTCCTAACTGTCACCGAACATATAACATAGACCGCAAGCCATGAATACATGTTTGGTGACAGCGGCCATCTGCTTCTGTACTGAAAGTCCAAAGTTGCCTGATCACTGGGAGTTTTGTTTCCGCATGGCCACTAGGCGTGTAACACTGACTAAGCCATGAGTAAATGCACGGTAAAAGCGCCTGCCAGCTTCTGCACTGAATGGCAGGAGCCTCCTGGTCACTGGGATTAGTGTGAAACCCTCTACCACGTGCGTCTGTCCGCTTCCCCATCAAATGGTCCGAGTTGCCTGGCAGGCCACATTAATCATACACTGCATGAGGTGGTGATGTTTTGTACTGGCCATCCACTGTTGTCACCACGTGATAATCCTCACCTGGGCAAATGCAAGTGAACCTTGTATGCAGATGTCTGTTTGCCGCATTTTGCTTCCTGTATGCTCGGAGGCAAGCATGGGGTGTGATATGGCAGTGCTGTACTGCTTGCCGGCCTACAAGCCTGCACCTCAGTTTCCACCTTTGTCTCCTTTGTTAGTGGTCACAGTTGCAAGTATGGCTGTGTATGCGGTTGCGTTTGTTTTGGTCCCCTATCTTCTTCAGGTTTTGGCCTTCCTCTGCTGCATTCTTGTGTGTGTGATGATGGCCCCACCACCACCTGAGAAGCAGAAGGGGAAGGTTTTGACTCTGGAGAAGAAGCGTCAGATATTGCGCAAGGTTGACTCGGGCTGGACCACAGGACGCATTCTGCGGGACTATGATCTAACCTGTTCAGCTTAGTTTGATATCAAGAAGTCACGCAACAAACTTATGCAGTGCGGACAGGACTTTCGTGAAAACACACGTAGGGACAACAGGAAGGTCATGGCCCAGGCCCAGCACGCCATTATCGACCGGTTGACTTTGTTATGGTTTCACCAGCAACGTGGTACTGGTGTACATGGGACTGAGGTGAAAGCTGCAGCTGAGAAGTTGGCATGCCTGCACAGCGTACATGGCTTCAAGGCTTCCGAGGGATGGCTTTTTCTCTTCAAGCTTGTTCTGATGCCAACATCATTTTCCCATGACGAGTTGTAGTTTCACACTATTGTTATGTATTACATACAAAGTTGCTTATTCACAATTAACTGTGTAATATAGTGTGAATGATAAACAACCAAACACCATTTCACTGTAAAGTGTGGTTTGGGATAGGATACACAATCAGATAGCCATTTTCAATCATAAACACTAGAGTAAAGGGAAGATGATAGAAAAATATAAATTGTATATATGTTTAAAGTCTTGGGGGAAATATTTACCTTGTTCGTATACTTGAACCCCTTGGTTACCGCATCCCCCCCCCCTCCCTCTCAGCTACCCCTCCTGCCAAACCGAATTTCCCCCAGGCGTGGCTCTTTTGTGGGGTAGTATTTATTTTATCATTACATCGTTTCTATTTGATTTATATTATTTATTTTTGCATTGGTAAGTAGATATTGACCACGAGATGTGTTTGTGATATGTTAAAATAATATACATGACAATATTACTTGTCTGACCAACTGATTTAGTAAACATACAATATCTATCTATCTATCTATCTATAGCCCGACGCCCTAATCCCGCAAAGGGTGGCCGCAGACAAAACGCCTCCAAGTCACTTTGTCACCCACCATTTGACTCCCCTCCCCCCAACTCACCCCTCCCTCCCTCATATACCTCTCAACTCCATCCCTCCACCTCATCCTCGGTCTACCCCTCCCTCTCCCTCCCTCCACCTCACCTACATACACCCTCTTAGTCAGTCTTTCATTATTTTCTATTCTCTCTACATGTCCAAACCACCTCAGTGTATTTCTCCTAATCTTTTCAACCACATCCACATTTACCCCACAACGTTCCTTCACTTCTCCATTCGTCAACCTGTCCCTCCACGTCACTCCACATGCTCCTCTCAAGTAACTCATTTCCACTGCTCTCACTCTTGACTTGCTCCCCTCTTGCAAGGTCCACGCCTCACTTCCATACGTCAGGGTAGGGATCACAATACCATCATGCAGTGACTTCTTAACTTCCATACTCACCTCCCTATTTCTCATCACTGCTTTCAGTGTACCAACAACCTTTCTTCCCTGCTGTACCCTTTCACGTACTTCATCCCCCAAAGTTCCATCCTTACTCATCACACTACCCAAGTACTTGAATGCACTCACATTCTCCATATCCTCACCATCCAACCTCACTGCACACTCTGTGACTTCATTCCTCTCAAACACCATAACTTTACTTTTGTTTACATTAACTTTCAGCTTCCTCCTCCCACACACTGTCCCAAATTCATTCACCAAACCTTGCAACTCCCATTCATCTTCACTCAACAATACTGTATCATCAGCAAACAGCAACACCGGAAGCTTCCAAATCTCACCCTCATTCATTAGGGCCACCCCCACATCCACTGCCCTACCTTGCACCTCCTTTACAGCCCCATCCATATATATATATATTAAACAGCCATGGAGACATCACACACCCCTGTTTCAGTCCCACATTGAGATCAAAGAACTCACTCAGCTCACCATCCACTCGCACCGTAGCCCTAGCTCCCTCGTACATACTCTTCACAGCACTCAACAATTTCCCCTCCACTCCATATATTCTTAATACCTTCCACATACCTTGCCTATCTATTCTGTCATAAGCTTTCTCCAAGTCCATGAAGGCAGCATACACTTTCCTTCCCTTCTCTAGATACTTCTCCACTGAACATCTTAGAACAAATATCTGATCTACACACCCTTTTCCCTTCCTAAATACCCCTTCTTCTTCTCCAACTAGCTCCTCTGTCATATGCCTAACCCTATCAATGAGTATTCTACCATATATTTTACCAGTCACACTAAGAAGGCAAATACCCCTATGGTTACCACATACTTCTCTCTCTCCTTTTCCTTTGTACAGAGGAACATTTATACCTGATTTCCAGTCCTCTGGAACCCTTCCCTCTTCCCAAGCCAATCTACACAACTTCAAATCCACTCCACAACAATCTCACCCCCATACCTAAGCATTTCACCACACACTCCATCAATTCCTGGGGCCTTTCCCAGCTTAATCTTCTTCATCGCTTCCACTACTTCCTACCTACTGATCTCTTCCTCCCTCCTCTCATCTCTTCTTCTCCCAGCCATTCCCCAACCACTTATACTCACACTGCTCTCACTCTCTACATTCAACAAATCCGCAAAGTGCTCCTTCCATCTCCTCAATTTCTCTCTCTTCTCCACCAACAATCTATTATTCCTATCTTTTACTCCCCTACTATTTCCCCTTTCACACTGCCTTACTTTCTTTACCTCCTTCCAAAACAATTTCTTACTCTCCCTCCATTTCACACTCAGATTCCTCCCAAACTCTTCATCCACTTTCTTCTTACTCTCCTTCACCAGTCTCTTAACCTCGCTTCTCCTGCTCACATATACCTCTCTCTTCTCTCTCCCATCTTCTCCCCTACCTTTACTCGCCAACCATTCACCATATGCCTTCTTCTTTTGTTCCACAGCTCGTTTCACCTCATCATTCCACCATGCTGTCCCTTGCACACCCTCGCATCTCCTCCTCACTCCACAAGCCGCCTCACACGCTGCGCTTATCTCTTCCATGAATATCTTACATACGTCTTCCACCCCTTCCATCTGCTCTAGCTCATACAATATACAGATAAATATAGTAGATAGAGATATAAATCAATGAATAGAGAGGAGAATAATGATTGTATTATTTACCTTGTAAGTATGAAGAAGATCCATGAAGAATGAGGTAGGAGGCAGGCAGGTCAAAAGGAGATGGTGGTGGGGTGATGCGCTTCAAGGCCAAACTGATACCAGACTCAGTATCACTTTCCCCATTACTGTCGCTCAGTGCACCGTCATTCTCGGGCATGTACTCCTCATCAGAGTTGCTCACAGTTATGTCAGATTGTGTTTCGTTATCGACAGACACTTCTAAGTCATTATCCAAGTCACATTCATTGCCGTAGGACGCCATGGCACAGAAGTAAATCCAAAAGCACTGACACGTTTGGCTGCTTGAAAAACACTACGGCGTGCTCTCACATACTTTCCCGCGGTACCACCACTGTTGCTAAGCTAGTGACAGTCCCCTTACCAAGAAGCATTATCTGGCTGTATTATATCACGTGTTATAGGGCATTATATATACCAAATTAAAAATATATGGGGTACAATGACCTACATAACATATCTTAGTCATTTTCATAAAACTATGCCCCATGGCAGGGGCATATGGGAGGGGAGTGTGGCATAAGCAACAAAAATTGCCATATGTCATCACATATGGGATCACAAAGCACCCAAACCAAGGAAGAGAAAGCCCAATAGGCCCCTATAATGATCGTGAGTACCCTACTACTCACGATAGTATTCGGTTCCGCTGCCGACATTTCATTTTGAGTACGGGGGTACACATTTCGGAAATTCGGTAAAGAAGGGGTTAATGTAATCAGTATTGCTTTATTGAAGTGTATAATGTACATGGTAAAGTTATGATGCTTCTATTCATGTATAAATCCCATTTGTCTGTGGGATTTGGCACCTCTGAATTTGCAGACCTCAGCGCCAAACCCAGAGGGGACGCCGGCCAGCTAACAGCAGAACTCGTTTATCATTCAAACGAGAGGGACGTATAAAATCTGAGCTCTCTTAGTGTCGCAGTTGTTTCTTTCTGTGGCCAATAAAGAGAGATTTAATCTGCTCAGTTTCAGCCCACCTGCAAACGCTACCTCTGAATTCCTTCAACAGGATTCTACACCGATTCCCACCATCTCCAGTGTGTGAGAAGACGTTTTGGTGGAGTGTCAGCCGGAAGTGACTTCGACCAGTCGCAACCTTGCTTGGAATAGAGAGGTCACATCTAAGCTGATATATAAATTGGTGATCAGCTGTGGGGTTCCAAGCTGATATAATAGTGACCAGTTGAGGAATCCATACAGCCAAAACAAGCATCACCATGTACTTACGAGCCATAAGGCACATGGTGAGGCCTTGGATGCGACAGTGGAGGATGTTGACCTGTTTCACCAGAAAGTGCAGCGCCCGATTAAGGACGAGGGCCTTACCCTCAGTCAAGTGTATAATGCTAATGAAACTGGTCTATTCTACCGCTCATTTCTGACCAACACCCTTGCAGAGGAGAAGACTGTGCCTGGTTGAAAGTTATCCAAACCGTGTGTCTCAGTTTTGTTGTGTGCTAATGCTATCGGGACGCAAGGCTCAAGTTGGGTGTGCGAAACAACCATGTTTCTCCTTGGGTTGATAGGTAGCCTGCCTGTTATGTGGTATCTTTCTGTGAAGGCCTTGTTTACTACCAAGATCTCCAGAGACTGGTTACAGAGACACTTCGTCAAGGAGGTTATCTGTTATCAGACGAAGGTCCTTGGTATTGCTCTTGGCCAGGTGAAGACACTCCTGCTTCTGGACAATGTCCCTGTGCACCCATCTGAGAAGGATTTGATTGCTGATGACAGGGGGATTAAGTGCATGTTTCTGGCACTATTTCTACTGCTGTGATTCAGCCAGTGAACCAGGGTGTTTTTTGGCTGCAAAGAGACTGTACCGGCAGAGGTTCCTGAATGAGGTGACGGTGGTGCCATAGGATGAGGACGCAGTCATGGACACATGGGGAGCAGACCTTGCAGAATCTTGGACGTTACGACCTGATGTCTGCAGTGTTCAACTGGGCAAACATGTGGAAGGAGGTCTCCATGCAAACCCTGGAAAACTGTTGGTTTTGTCTCTTCCAGGGAATTGAAGCCGAACACGACTTTGAGGGGTTCGACATGGATAATTTCCACTGCCGTCTTTGACCAGCAGGAGAGCAGGTGGATGTCGACGGCTTGAAGGATTGGCTGGACGATGACGGCGGTGATCCTGGTTATCAGACCATGTCTGCTGGGGAGATCGCCGCTGCAGCCTCAGTGGGCATGAAAGAGGACAGCAAGACTGACAGTGACGAGGATGAGGACCCTGACTCGCTGCCCCCCACAACTCCAACACTCCATCATCTCAGTGTCCTACATCCCAGTCTAGAGGAGGTGCTGGAGTACTTCGACCACCCGCACTGTGACAGGAAGTTGATGCAGCTTAGCCTGACAGTGGAGCTGTGGGCAGTTAGGAACGCTGTAGTCCTCCAGCAGAATCATCGGTCATATCGTCAGACCAGGATCGATTCCTTCTTCAAGCCTGCCAACCCCACGAGTGCCAGCCCATTCTCACCACCACCACCACCACCACCACCTCGTTTCTTACTTTCACCATCGGACCTGCAACTGAGCACATCGAAAGCCGTTGAGTCTGTGTTGGACGGAAGTTTGCGGCTGTCTTCATAGTCTCCTGAGGCGGATAGGCCAACATTGCAGTGCCGCACATCACCATTCATCGCTCAGCTCCAGCAGGCAGAGGAGGAGGAGGAGGAGTTCTTCGACCTTTGCTAAATGCGAAGGTTAGCCACTAGACCACATGGGACAACTGCACACCTGCTGGAAGTGTGCGGGTTATGAAGCCTGTCTCCAGTGCACTGGGTGGTAAGTACCCCAATCAAATATTTTTTGGGAGGGAATTTTAGTTTTTTTTTCCTTCATAGTTTCCTTGGTGTTTAAATTTATTTGGGATACACCAAGCCCTCATTTTCCGACCATTTGTTATTTGATAGTTTGTTGTTTCGACATTTATAAATCTATACCCTTTTTCGTTGTTTGCAATTTGAGTTTGTTTGGTGTGGGTGATTACCACATAACCAAATTATGGTGCCTGGTGGTTTAGTGAGTAATTACGGTATTCCAGTCAGATTGAGCTGGTGCAGGTTTACCGTATTTCATGGCATACTGGATGCTGCAGTGTGAAAGATGCACCCTAATTCTGGAAGGGCAGTTCTGAGAAGAAAAGTATGTCTCAACCAAGACTGCAGAAAGGTTGTATGATATGAGTAGTTTTTACTCAAATACGCAGTCACCTTTCAGAATCTCTATTCAGTACTGTATATCTGTATATGGTTTCTCTATTTTTATGTAAAAGAAGGGTAAGAGACAAGAAAGCATGCAAACAACCCCTTCCTTACACAAAGTTACCTGTTCCATGATACCATCCTAACACTGTTTATGTTTATTAAGTCCACCTTTTAGAATCCCTGTTTAGTACCGTATGCCTTTTGTTTCTTTATTTTTATGTAAAAGAAGGGTACAAGACAAGAAAACAAACAAACAACCCCTTCCTTACAAAAAGTTACGTCCTACCATAACACCATCTTAACACTGTGTTTATGATGTCTGATCTGTGTTGCCAAATGGAAATTCTATCAGTCTGCTATAGGCTTTCTATTTTATGAAGGCAGTTTGGGTGGGGCCTCCTAAGACCTCACACAGCTAGCTCTGTTGCCACATCACCGCCACACACGTGATTCTTCCCTCTCTCTCTCTCTCTCATATTGATATTTATATTAACTACTTCTAATTTTATTTTCTTTATTTTTATCTCGTTTTGAATTTTGATGCGCAAGCTTCCATGGCGGGAGACTGACTGAGTATGTGCCGCACACACAAGGCTATCTCCCGCGTCACTCCACTTGACAACGTCGCAACGCAGCTCTGACAAGTCTTACTGGATTTATACTATACTATAGATTTTTTAAAATTACATCTATACAGAGTATTTAAAATTCATTTACAAGTACAGTAGTTACTAACATAAAATAGGAGAGAGAGAGAGAAGGAGAGAGAGGTGAGCAGGAGTAATTACATGTGTGTGGCGGCGGTGATGTGGCAACAGAGCTAGTGGTGTGAGGGCTTAGGCTGCCCCACCCAAACTACCTTCATAAAATAGAATGCCTATAGACTGGTCTTAAAAGTGGTAAAAATCCATCAGATTAGGGAAAATTAGCTGAAAAACCCACCAGACAGGACTTTAAAAAAATTCTAGATATGGAGTAAAAATATAAAAAATTTCCCACTAGGTTAGTTTTAAAACCTCTAGATTTGGCAGGAAGACTGCAAAATTGGTAACACTGAGTCCGGTTCCTTTAGTGCAATAATTTGGGACCATGTTCATCTCCATTATCCCTTTAACCGCGGGTATTGTTTTGGTCTGACTGTCCTCTCCCGCGGGGGTTTCAGCCAAATGTAAACAAACCTTTAAACCTTAATAACTCTGCACAGAATAAAGCTAGAGAAAAAAATAAGGTACCATTAGAAAGTACAAACCTTCAGCTTTCCATTGATGTAGGTTTCATGACTTCGTTGACTTTCACAGGACGGGGAGAGCCGTTAGAAGTGAGGGGTGTGAAATAACTATTTTACGCCCCACACACCAGTACCAAATGCCAACCACTCTCTCATAATAGTAATATAAACATATATGAACACTGTACATACGATAAACACCCACTCTGTGTTCACTGAGGTAGGTAAAAGGCACTTCCCTGCGGCTGCACCCGCTCTTCACTGCGGCTGCGCCTCACTTCACTGCGGCGGCACCCGCTCACTGACGTTTCATGCGATCTTTTCATTCTTTCTAACTTCTAATATTATTTTACATATAATATGGGCAATGTACATTATATTTACAATGCACTTATTACTATATTGCGTCACTGGCGCATCACAGAATTACATAAGTGCCGCAGAATTCCACAAGTGCTGCAGATTCTCTTATTACAATATCACTTATTATACTGGCCAATATTTCCTTTATTTTCTAGGCAAAATATCCCTTATTACTACATTATCCATTATACAATTATTGGCAAAGCACGTCACTGTCGCATCACTATATATCACTGTCACTTTCAGTATTTACTCAGAGAGTGGTACTCGGCAGAGCACGGAGTTACACATAGAGCGACTTGGCATTCAAGGCACTGGTGTGTGCTCATTTTTCTCGTCGTAGGCCTCCGTGTGGTGGTTGAACATACTCTGCAGCGGCCCTGTGACAACCTGCCGCCTGCTTTAGGAGGCAATTTCACAAGCTGGTGCCGGCTCATGTAATTGCGGCACTCAAGACGGTCAGGTTGTGTGTCAGAGTGTCGCCTCGGGATCAATGCCGTCACCTGACCAAATCGTGCAAGTAGCTGCTGCACGACAGTCTTGGAAAACTGTCTCAGTGATGGTTGCCTTATGCCCCCGACTTGTGTCTTGTAAAGAATGAAGGCATTGAGCATGCACATATCGAGCATGTGCAGGCAAGCCTTCCTGTACCATCGGGTGTTTCTCCTGAGACAGTCGATTTCGCCAATCATCATATCAGACTTATCAACGAGTCTCATATTTACATTATAATCAATGACGGCATCAGGCTTCATGATTGGCTCTCCCGTCCTGTAGCTGACCTTCCCAGTTCTCTTCAGTTCCCCCTTGTGGATGGTGCTGATCATATTGACGACCTTCTTGTCATGCCACCTGATCGCAAGAAGCTTGTCTGACTTCTTCAGGTGAACATCTCCCCTGGATGATGATGATGCTTCGGGGAAACTAGGCCACTCTTTCCTATAGCTCCGTACAGTGCCAACAGTGCCAATGCCGTGTTCAGCAAGGTATTTGGAGAGTTTCGGTGCTGTGTAATAATTGTCTGTGTACACATGATTACCACCAAAATACCTCTCCATCAGCACTTTTACAATGGAGCCAGAGAAGCCAAGGGGGTCTTTCCTGTTCACATCCATTGTGCTAGCCGAGTAAATGACAAAATCCAGTATATACCCTGTCTCACAGTCACACAGCACAAAGAACTTTATCCCAAAGCGGTGGCGTTTGCTGGGGATGTACTGCATGAATTTGAGACGTCCTCTGAACAATACCAGGGACTCGTCTATGACGACTTTCTGCATAGGCCTGAAAAATCGCATAAATCGATCCCTAATCCTGTTGAGAAAATCCCTCACTTTCCACAAAGGGTCAGTTTGGGACGGGTTGTCATTGTCAGTGAAGTGCAGGTATCCAAGCAGCTGTCGGAACCGATCCCGTGACATATACTTCCCAAATATGGGGATAGTAGTTATGTCATCCACGAGCCAGTACTCTTCCAACTCATGTCTCTTTATATGGGGCATCAAAAACATGAGTGCAAAAAAAAACATACAGCTCTCTGATCCCGACAGGCAACCACGACACTTGCTTTGGTGAGCCAATAGGTCCCAGCCCTTCTGCTGCACACTGAGTTGCATACCTATTGGTCTCATCGCTGACATGCTGCACAATTTCATCATCAAGGAAGGCCAGGAAGTAATCAACAAACTCATCACCTGCGTTGCATGGGAAGGCAGGCTGTATTCCAGCATTTGTCATATCAAACGGTGGATTGTGTGGCTGGAAATCTCCACCGTCAGACCAAACAAATGCATCCACTTGCCCTGTGCGTGGTTCAGTGGCAGGGGCAGGTTGCATTCCACTCATTTCCCCGTGAGAAGGAGCTGATGTAGAGGCAATGGGTGAGGCAGGAGGTGAGGCAGGAGGCAAGCGGGAGGTGGGTGAGGCAGGAGGCAACGGGGAGGGGGGTGAGTGCGGGGGCGGTGAGTGGGGGGGTGGCGCGGGTGAGGGAACTGAGCGGGGGGCAGGCGGGGGGGTTTCTGACCTGGTGCGTGGTGAAACTTGACCCTTTCTACCCTGCTTATCACCTCGCTTATCGCCTCGCTCATCGCCCAGCTTTGCCCTCAAACTGCCACGCATCCCCTTTGTTCTAGGCCTGCCTGCACGGCCTGCCTTCCCTCGCTTTGCAGGCTTTGGTAATTCGTACTCCTCAGATGATGTAGACTAAGGAGAGGGCACAACAGATGATGATGATGATGATGTGAGGGCAGTTGGGCTAGGGGAACGGGAAATTGATGGGAAATGCGTACTAGGGCCTGGTGTGGGAGACGTGAGCCTGCGCTTCACTCCCTTCCCACGTGCAATACCAGATTTGCCCATAGGAGCCTTTCCTTTCCCAGAGTAAGTTGGGGGTGGTGGGGGGGAATCAACACGATCACTTTCATCACTGTCACTATCAATGGAAAATGGTTCACCACCAATCACTGCCAAATCATCACTGCTTGCTGTGAGTGTGTCACTTTCACTGCCACAATCAAGAGTAGTACTTACAGTTTTGTCCAGCTCAGTTCTAATTTCAGGAGTGCTCAACCCCTTCTGCCTCGCCGTCGGCAGTTCCTTTACCTGTGTAGAGGTAGAGGGAACACTAGCACTAATCATTGTAGAGGAGGAAGCGAGCAACGATGAGTCGGGACGGAGCGCCATTATCACGCACAGAGCTGGACAGATACTGACTGACGCGGGTCAGGGCAGGGGTGGGGGGGGGCCCCTCGGGGTTGGAGGAGGGAGGTGTGGGATGGCTGGCGTGAAAGAACTCGACAGCTACTCTTGCGTGAGAATATTTGCGCGCCGGGAAAACGCGCGGTGTTCAAAATATTCACGATCATTCCAGAATGACACCCGCGGTTTGGTCCAGTTTTGTCACCGTCATTCTGGAATGACACCCGCGGTTAAAGGGTTAAAGTGTAATAAATATGTATCAGTATATAGAGATAAGTATTATTTTTCAGGAAATGAACTTAATAAAACCCATTCTTTCCTGCAAGAAAATATTTAGGCCATTAAAAGTAGGAATACACTTTACTTCCAAATCAAATGCTTGCATGTACTATACTGTATTTTTTAGTTAGCTGTTTTCCTGGGAGGAGCACTAACTCTCCGCCAACTGACTTGCTGTCACGCAGGGGACACGTGTCGGTTGGTTATAAGGTTACCACCCAGCGTTGTAAATGCTTTCCTGGTTTACAGGAAATCATTTGGCTTGCCACTTAATGTAGAGTTACCCTAAAACAGAGTACCACTGCACTAAGTGGATGGATGATGGGTGCCCCCACCTACCTACCATGTGGAGAGGATGGAGAGTGAGAGACTGACGAGGAGAGTGTATGTGAGTGAGGTGGAGGGGGAGAGAGGGAGGGGGAGGCTAAGGATGAGATGGAGGGATGGAATGGAGAGGTATATGAGAGAGGGGGGTGTGAGCTGGGAGCAGGGCAGTGAAATTGCAAGGGACAGGGCGACGTTGAGGCAATTTGTTTGTGACCACCCCATACGAGATTGAGGCGTCTGGCAATAGATAGGTAGATGTAATGTATATTACAGTCACAGACAACACAAACAGATTTACAAAGATCAGTTACTAGGAACATTTACAGCATTTTATTTACCCTAAAAGTACCCCGTACTAGTCAGATTCATGCCCCATACCTCCGGTATTAAGGTATATTCCCACATTCGATCTCGACTTCGTATGATCTAAGACTACTGTAATTTGCTCCTGATTTCTCATTACTTACAGACGACACATTCACTTCCTAACCTGAAAAAAATATCCTTAAAAAAAACAAATGAAGTAGGACATGAGTCTTTTCTGCCCAGCAACATGCTCCTGAACACTGCTTCATTGCCATCATTATTTATTTATGCACTCTCACTAGCCTCTGAATACCTCCACAGTACTAATAATAATAAAATAATAAATGTAGCACTTGTATATACACACCAAACAAGACCTGGGGCGGTGGCATCTTCGTCGTGGGTCTACCCCCCAGAGGCTGTCGAAGAGAAGAGGAGGACAGCATGGGGGCCAAACCACCACAAACCTCCCTGGCCCCTCACAGAGCTTGAGTACCTGGGAGTGGCTTTGGTCGCCTGGGCAAGTACCACACCTCCCAACACAACAACACCATTTCTTGTACACTAAGAAATGACTCCCCAGCTGTCATTTCTCGACGACTTCTTCTAGCCAGGGACATTGAGAGCAATCCAAGACCCACCAACAAATACATGTGTCCAACATGCTCAAAACCTAACACGTCGAGCCGACAGACAAAGGGTTCAGTTCAGTGCAATTCCTGCAAGAACTGGACCCATTACACCTGCACAACACTTGCATCCAGAAAACATTACACAAACATCTGGACCTGCTCCTTATGCTCCTTCCCCCCACCCATCAACCCCCCTTCCAATCCTACTCCCACTTCCTTCACACCCCCACTTCCTTCACACCCCCACAGCCAAACCCACCGACCCTTCCCACACCATCCAGTCCCCTAACTCCTCCCATTCCAACCCATCCTAATCTACCTCAACCCTTACCTCCATCACAACCTCCTCCTACCCCTTCCCCTCCACCCACACCACCTCCCCCCCGTGCTGCAGCAGCCAACACACATCGCACACACAACATAAACATCCTTCAGTTAAACATAGATGGCATAAACACTAAGAAACATGAACTCACACAATTCATCAAACAACAGAACATACACATTGCCATCTTACAAGAAACAAAACTACACAGAGCACAGAAAACACCGACATTTCAAATCTTCACCACCATTTGACAAGACAGGGCCGACAGCGGTGGCGGTGGACTCATCACCCTGATACACAAATCCATCAACTTTGCAGATACCAGTGCACACATAAAGTCACTTCTCCCCCCACATGACACCACAACAGAAGTACAGTCAATTAAAATACGCACTGGTAACAAATCACACATAACAGTCGCTAACACATACATTCCCCCCCAATCGTCCCCCACAGTACCACACAGTTACTCTCCACAGATACACCACATCACTAACATACCCAACATCATCATGGGTGGTGATTTCAACGCCAAGTCGTTGGCCTGGCATGTCAACAACCCTGACACAGACAGAGGGCTGGTACTACAATCCCAGACAGATCATCTTTTCATACTAAACAGTCTAAACCAACATACCCATATCCCACACCAAGCCCTCTTCCTCCCATCATCTCCAGACATCACCTTCTGCTCCCCAAACCTCGCCCCCACTACATCATGGAGAGTGGTCAAAACCCTAGGCTCTGATCACCTCCCAATCATCATCACTACCAAAACCAGAATCGCCCCAGCTGGCCACAAACACACATACACTAATTATAAGAGAGCCAACTGGGAGGCCTTTGTAACTGAAACAGAACAACATCTTGAAACACTAAACAGTACACCCATCACAAACATCAAAACTGCTGTGCACACTTTCAATACAATTATACAAAATGCAGACAAAAGACACATCCCTAGAGGCAACAGAAAGAGACACAACCCCAACTTCACACCAGAAATTCAAGGCCTCATCAGACAACGGGACACACTGCAACACTCCCCAACACCCCATACACAAGACACCATACAACAAATGCAAGAACTCAACACTGAGATAAACAATAAAATATCAGAACAGCAAACACTAAACTGGAAAAATTACCTCCAAACACTTGACCACAAAACAAACATCAGCAAACTCTACAAAACACTAAACAGCATCACACTTTCCAACAGCAACACTACACAATCACACACTGCCATCACAACAACAGGCACTATACCCTCAAACAAACAACAAGCAAACACTCTCATCAATCACTTTTCACTAATCAGCCATCTAAACCCCCATCCCGAAGACCGATGTATCATCCGATGTAAGAGACAGTTCCCCACAGACCCAGACTACGCACCTTTTACATACAACCAGAAGAAGCACATCATTAACAACCTCAAGGACTCATCTGCCTGTGGACCAGACAACATAAGCAACATTCACCTTAAACACCTAGGACCACAAGGCATACAAGCACTCACCCACATATCAAACTACAGCTACTCACACATCATAATACCCAACATCTGGAAGCATGGCAATATCATCACTATCCCTAAACCCAACAAAGACCCCACATTACCCTCCTCACTTCGCCCCGTCACACTGCTCTGCACCCCCTCTAAAGTCACTGAACGACTGGTACTACAACTAGTCACACCTCACATTCCCGTAGCCCAGTCACAACGTGGTTTTAGGCCACTACGCTCCACAAACACCCTTCTTACAGACCTTGCACAGAGAGTTTTTGATGGCATGAATTCAGCTAGGCCACCACACAGAACACTTCTAATCACACTTAGACATTAGCAAGGCTTTTGATGCCATCCCCCGCCACAACCTCACAAACAAAATACTCAACACAGACATGCACAATAACACAAAAAGATGGCTGGCAAACTACTTAGCAGGCAGATGTGCACACGTAACATTTGCCAGTCAGTCTTCTAACATCAAAAACTTCACAAATGGCGTCCCCCAAGGGTCTGTTTTGTCCCCTACACTCTTTAACCTATACATTCATGACATACCCACACCCCACACACCACAGATACACATAGCTTCCTATGCAGATGATATAACACTTTCATGTATGCACCAAAATGCAAACACAGTTGCACAAATCATTCAACCTTACCTCAACACACCACATGAATGGTTCACCACAAACAGGCTCAAAATAGCCCCAGCCAAATCTACAGTGACTCTTCTCACAAACTGGACAGCAAAACACAGTCACATGACACCTCACCATAAACAACACTCCCCTACCACACACCCACACACCCAAAATCCTTGTTGTAACATACAATACATCAATGTCCTTTAAACAACACATCACAAACATTAAAAATAAAATAACACCAAGACTCAATGCTTTGAGGTCACTTGCCCATACAACATTCGGACACAACAAAGAAACCACCACCACAGTATACAAACAATACATACATTCAGTGATAAATTGTGCAAGCCCTGCCTGGGCTTCTAAACTTACCAAAACACACTACAACACTCTACAGACCATACAGAACAAGGCCCTAAAAATAATCACAGGCTGCACAGCTACTACACCCACAGACCACCTGCATCAAGAAACCAAGGTCCTCAAAGTCAAGGATCACCTAGACATGAGAGGCACCCAGTTTCTTGCTGCAGCCTCCACAAACCCACAACATCCACTACAATACATGAGAGCACATCCACCCACACCAAGGAACATCAAAATAACACACAGCACACGATTCCATACACAAATACTGTCATCTCTCCCCCCTTGCCCACCTCAGACCAGCTTCCAGAAGCATATCCACACTCAGATCACTCGCTGCTCCATTCAGTCACTTAAAGACAACACACAGCTGCATGCACGGCCTCCTGACATCCACCCTTCTGAATCCTATCTTCCTCGTGAGGACAGGGTCCACCTGGCCAGGCTGAGATGTGGGCACCATCCAGCCCTCTTAAGCTACCAGAAGAGGCTGGATGACTCCATCGCTGATCCCTGTCCAGGATGCAACACAGCACCCCATACTCTTAAGCACATTGTGGAAGACTACTTTGCACACAATCACCTACGCCAACAACACAACATACACTCTTTGAGAGTTCTGTGGGAAAGCCCGGTCTCGGCCATGGCCTTCCTAAGGGACTTGGGGCTGTTCGGCCAGACTGCCTAGGGAACAACTACTACTACTACTACTACACACCAAACAAAAAGCAAATGAAAATATTTAACGACTGAAGTTCCACATGGCGAGGTTGTTAAGAACAAGTCATACAACAGTACAGCTGTCTCTACCCTCTTCTGTAAATAACAATAACAATCTCTCACTGACAGTGCAGTTTGCCTTGCAAAATCAAAGATTAACAAAGCATTCCTAACTGTTCTCAATTTACTAAAACATTCACCTGAAAACATATCGAATATAGTGAAAACATTTAAACATCCATTGTTATGCCTTCATAACACTGCTGTCTCCCAGCTGCTATACCATTGTATGGTAAGTGACAGCTCTAAGGATAGTGCAAGAGAAATGCAGCCCCATTTTCAAATATCAGAACCTAATTCTGCACCGCAAATGCCAAAGTGAATATCAGATAGAGAACTAGATAAATAAAATTATAGATAGCTAGGCACTGAGACATTCATTCTACGACCTGACTCTCCTACCTCATCCAAGCCTACCTGTGGAGCATACACCGATGTAAATGCAACCGTTTTCCCACCAAACAAAATTTTCACTGCTATTATCCAATCACTTACTCTCATAACATTCATGACATAGTGCACCCATTTCTTCTCAACCAACACACCCACACCACCGTATCCATATATGTTCTACCCTGCCAAAACAACTTATAATAACAGTCCCTACCAGCAGTCTTTCTGGCTGATCCACCACTATACTGGACTTCTTGCACACATCCCACATCCACCCACCTCCTACTTAATGCCTGAGCCTTTTCCCCTGCTCTATCCCTCAAACTTTCCGCATTCCACGATGCCACTGTGACCCTCCTGGGTGATTTAGTGTCCTCAGACTGGCTTTGAATTTCATTCTTTAACTTGGTCATAATCAATAAATATTATAAATGGGAAAGACATGCCACAGGGCCCCACCCACTGCACAGTCCCAGGTCCAGACAATAGATCTGCGACCCCTAGCCCATCAGCCTTGAGCAGTGGCTGTGGTAGTGGCCATGAGGCACCGTGCCAGGACAGCTACAAGGACACCCTCCAAACATGCTTTGGCACTGTAACTGCCCTGCCATTATACACCCATTGACAGGGCAGCCTCTCGGGGCGCTACTCCATGGGCTCCTTTCTATTAGGTGGAAGCGGAAGCATGGGAACCGCAATGCCCTGTACCCTTTAACACAGGTTCGAGCCCCATCTCACCTCGGCCCCACAATCTATGCTGGCAGAGCCCTCATCATGCCACCCCTCTAAATGTCTGCCACTACGTAGCAGGGGCAAAGTTTTCTGGCTGCATGCCCTTGCTGGCATCAGCCCCTGTGACGTAGTGGGGTACATTTTGTGATACATAAAGTGCATCTGGTGTAGTGTTTGAGATAGTTAGAGGAAGTGTTTGGGAGAGTATGCTGGTCTCTCCATGCTAGTGTCACACTGAAAAAGTCAGCAAAGGAGGATGGTTAGGTAGCTAGTGAAACAGGAGCTCCAGCTCTCCCTATCACCAGAATGCCATTCCCCTTGGGAATACCACCATAATTGGCTGGTGCTACAGCCTTCTACCTTTTTTAATTCCTGGACATTCCTCACAGCCATTTTTTCCAGTCCTTCTACTCTTGTTTGGTTCAGTATAGTACTTTTTTTACCCTGATCATCATCAGAGGAGCCCAAAAATTCACCGCCATCGGATGTAAACAATGGACTATCCATTTCCACCTTGATGCAACCTTACGAAATCTCTGTGCTTACACTTTTTTTTTTTTTTGGGGGGGGGGGTCTAGCTCTGGGCATAGGCTTCACAGCCTGTTCCCAAGGCCCAGTAGTCCTCCTATATACCATACACCTTTACATGTCACCACTTCGGCGCTAACACCCACTGTCCGTATTGAATACGTGCTAGGGCTGTCTCATACAGGACTGGTGTATTGGTATTAACATGGGTATTTTTATGGAAGAAGAATGTAAGAGGGTATGGATCAGTTGGCTTAAGGATTTTGTGGGTAAGATTGAAAGTTGGAATACAAATGTGGGCGATTGTGTGCGTGTATGCGCCAACGCAGGATCGTGCAAGCAGAGTGAGAGAAGAGTTCTGGACAAATGTGGAAGTGTGCATGGAAAAGTTTGGAAGGAATGAGAGAGTGTTTGTGATCGGTGATGTGAATGGTAAAGTAGGGAATGTGAAGGTGGATGGAATAGTCGGTGAGTGGGGTGTGACTGCTGAGATAGTTGAGAATGGCAGTGCGTAAGTGGACATTTGTGCTGGGAGGGGTTTGGTGATAGCCAATACCCTCTTCAGGCACAAAATGATCCACAGGTATACATGGTGAGTGATGAGAAGGGTGGGTGGTGAACTGAATGAAAGGAAGGCAGTGATTAATTATATGTGTCTGGATGAAAGGACGCAAAGATGTGTAGTGGATGCAAGAGCTTATAGAGGTTGGGGGAGTGGACTTCGTGACCACCACTTGGTGGTGGCCAGAATCAAGATCCAAGTAAAATGGAGAAATAGAAGAAGGGAAGGACGGGAGGAAGGAGTAGTTGCAAGGAGAGTGGAAAGGTTACAAGAGGATGAGAAAAAGGCAGAGTATAAGAGAGAAGTGGAGGAACAATTGGGTAAATATGAATTGGAGCAGATGGGGGACATGGAAGGTGTGTGCAAGATATTCACAGAAGAAATATGTACAACATGTGATGTGGTGTGTGGGGTGAAGAGAAGACGGAAGGGGGTGCAAGGAACAGCATGGTGGAATGAAGAGGTGAGACAGGATATGGCACAAAAGAGAAATGCATACAATGAATGGATAAGAAATAGGAGCGTGGAAGAAGTTGAGAGATGGAACAGAGTTATATGTAGAAAGGAAGAGAGAGGTGAAAAGATTAGTAAGGGAGAGTAAGAAGAGAGTGGATGAGGAATTTGGAAGGAATTTCAGTGTAAAGTGGAGGGACTGTATGAAAATGTTCTGAAAGGAGGTGAAGAGAGTAAGACAGGGTGGCAGTGAAGTTAGCAGGGGAGTGAAAGATAAAAATGGTAGATTACTAGTGGAGAAGGGAGAAAAATTGAGCAGATGGAGAGAACACTTTAAGGAATTGTTGAACATAGAGAATGGAAGTAATGCGGGTATAAGTGGCTGGGGAATGGATGGGAGGAGGAGGGAGGTGAGAAGACAGGAATAAATCGTTTGGATAGAGTTGTGGAAGCAATGAAGAAAGTCAAATTCGGGAATGCCCTAGGAATTCATGGAGTGTGTGGTGAAATACTGAGGCATGGGGGAGAGATAGTAGTAGAATGGATGTGGAAGGTGTGGGGATTGGCCTGGGAGGAAGGTAGAGTCCTGGAGAATTGAAAGTCAGGTTGAGTCCCTGTACAAAGGAAAAGGGGAAAAAGAAGTGTGTGGTAATCATAGGGGCATTTGTCTTCATAGTGTAAAAGGAAAAGTGTATGGTAGGATACT
This sequence comes from Coenobita brevimanus, assembly GCF_032717465.1. Lineage (NCBI taxonomy): Eukaryota > Metazoa > Arthropoda > Malacostraca > Decapoda > Coenobitidae > Coenobita > Coenobita brevimanus. The sequence continues at coordinate 30,994,169 of NC_136967.1, forward strand.
TATTGAAAGAGTTAGGGAAATAACAGAGGAATTAGTTGGAGAAGAACAGAGAGGCTTTAGGAAGGGAAGAGGTTGTGTAGATCAGATATTCATTCTTAAACCTTTAGTGGATAAGTTTCTAGAGAAGGGAAAGACGTTGTATGCAGCCTTCATGAATTTGGAGAAAGCATATGAGAGTGTGGATAGACAAGGATTGTGGAAAGTATTAAGAATATATGGAGTAGATGGGAAGTTGTTGAATGCTGTGAAGAGTATGTATGATGGTGCTAAGGCTGCAGTGCGTGTGGATGATGAACTGAGTGAATTTTTCTCTTTAAAGGTTGGGTTGAAACAGGGTTGTGTCATGTCTCCATGGTTGTTCAATCTGTACATGGATGGGGTAATAAAAGAGATACAAGGTAGGTCAGTAGATGTTGGAGTGGCCCTAATGAGAGAGGGCTTTTTTTGGAGACTCCCTGTACTGTTGTTTGCAGATGATACTGTGTTGTTGAGTGAAGACGAAAGGGAGCTGCAAGGCTTGGTGGATGAGTTTGAGAGAGTGTGTAAGAAATGGAATCTAAAGGTGAATGTAGGGAAGAGTAAAGTGATGGTCTTTGAGAGAGGTGAAATCAGTGAATGTACAGCAAGGTTGGATGGTGAAGAAATGGAAAATGTGAGTACGTTTAAGTCCTTCGTAGTGTTATAAGTTTGGAGGGTGAAGTGCTTGAAAGGGTACAACAAGGAAGAATGGTTGCTGGTCCCTTGAAAGCAGCGATAAGAAACAGGGAAGTGAGCATGGAAGTGAAAAAGTTACTACATGACAGTATTGTGATAGCAACTATAGCGTATGGAAGTGAAGCTTGGATGTTGTTGGAAGGACACAAGTCAAGAGTGAGAGCAGTGGAAATGAGTTATTTAAGGGGAGCCTGTGGAGTCACATGGAGAGACAGGCTGACAAATGAGGATATAAAGTAGCGTTGTGGTGTGGATATGGATGTGATAGGAAGCGTAAGGAGGAACACACTTAGGTGGTTTGGCCATGTGGAGAGGATGGAGGGTGAGAGACTGACTAGGAGAGTGTATGTGAGTGAGGTGGAGGGGGGGAGAGGGAGGTGGAGGCTGAGGATGAGATGGAGGGATGGAGTGGAGAGGTATATGAGAGAGGGGGGTGTGAGTTGGGAGCAGGGCAGTGAAATGACAGGGGACAGGGCGACTTGGAGGCGATTTGTTTGTGGCCACCCCATACGGGATTAAGGCATCTGGCAATAGATAGATATATAGATTTTTATGACATGTCGGCGGGTCTCCTGGTAGATCAGTAAAGCCTGCTTTTATGAAATTCAAATCCTTGAACTGTACCCTGCCCCAGCGGGGATTTTAACCTGAGTCCAGCAGGACTGCAGGCCACCTCACTATTGACTGAGCCATCGCCTCCCTCTTATTTGACTGAAACTTGGGTTTTTTTCACTAGTATCGGATGGACCACCACTCACATATTCATTCACACTATTACATTAGGCTTGTCTCGTTTTCGCTGCAGATTGAGAGATTATTTCCCCATGATCCACAAAGAGCTCTGTCTCCGCTAGCAACCTGTGTTTGTGTGTTTGATGTGTAGTGTTGGGTGAAGGATGGGGAATGTTGCCAGTACTGTATGTAATACTGTGATGAAGTTCAATTTTTGCTTCTTTGTGGTAGGGGATGGTGAAATAAAGTTACTTTGGTGGGATTAGACATGTGCTACAGGAAGAATTGTTTACTTCACATGTTCATGTGGCCCTATATTTAAAGTAATTATTGTTTTTGGCACAAGTGTTCTTTTTTTTTTTTCATTCGTTGCCAGACGCCATGTATCCCACACGGGGTGGCCAAGGGCTTAGAGTTAATTGTTTTACAGGGAGGGGCACTAATCCTCCACCAACCCCACTTGACACGTAGGGATGCCAACAGCATCTGGTGTTCCCAGGCGGTCACCCATCCAAGTACTAACCAGACCCAACGTTGCTTAACTTCGCTGATCGGACAGGAAGCGGTGTAATTTTGTTTATAAAAATTATATCATGCAGAGATTCAGAGCATGTTATACCATAACATGTTGTGAAAAAATGCATTCAGTAAACTCTCAATTATCCGTTGTCACAATATCCGGCATTGCTAGCTCGGCTGTATGAAAGCAGTATCTGGCATAATTATGCAATATCCAGTGCCGAAACGGGATGTAAGAGCAGTTCTGTGCAGTATCCAGCATCAAGGTGTATCAACTGGCTAAAAAACAACGGTAGCCATCTGGCTCTGTATTACTGTATTGTATTGTTACTTTATTGTATTTTATGCCTAATTTTCATCTTTTACTCCTGACAATTTTTAGGATAGAGAGTTTAGACATATGGAAATGCAGTATCTGGCTCGATGCCGAATATTGAGTCAATGGGGTGTACTATGCAATATCTGGTGTTTTACATTATTCGGCGTAGGGCTTGGCTGAATTACGCTGGATAATTGAGAGTTTACCGTAAAGGGAAACTCCATCTGTTCTGCTAAAAAGGCAGTATTAGATCCCTCCGGGATCTTAGAATGGGAGCAGTTTCACTAGTAAGTAGAGTGAATAGGAACTGTGTGTAAACATCTTAACTCTGTGTAACTATTTCATTACTTCATGGTACAGTATCTGATTTCCATGCCAAGTCAAAGTTTTGGAGGTGTTCACAAATATATTAATTTATACAAATAATCTGCTTCAGTGGTTAAGATATGGTTGTGTATATCTCCTGCAGATGTGCTAGGTAAGGAGGTTGTGCATTTGTAATTCTAAAACACAAGATGCACATAAATGTACGTGGTATAGAGGGAATGGAGATCATGCTGAAAGGAACCTGATTGATTACTTGCATATAGAGAAATTGATGTTGGGTTGTGTTGCTGATATGAGGGCAGTAAGAGGACGATGTGGAGGTTTGTCAGATCATATGATTGTGGTATGCAAGATCAAGCTGAGAGGAGTGAGGTGGACCAAGAGAGAGAGGAGCTGTCAGGGAGAGAGACTGAAAGTTGAGAAGATGTGGATCAAGGAAATGGCAGATGAATACGGGGCAAAAGTAGGGGAGGAGTTAGAATCAGTGAATTGGAATGAAATGGATCTGGACAGCTTGTGGAATTTATGTAGGGAGTGCTTATCTGGAAATGCAAAAGCGGTGTGTGTGGTGTGGTGAAAGTAACATCAAAGAAGAAAGGTACAGCATAGTGGGATGAAGAGGTTAAGAGAGCAGTGGAAGAAGAGAGGAAGATGTGACTAGAGTAGATATAGGACAGTGGCTCAGTAGAACTAAGAAATGAATATACAGGGAGCCCTTAACTTACAAAAATAATTGGTTCCTGAAGTTTTTTCGTTAACCGTTTTTTTTTCCTGTCATTTTTTTTCCCCTTAAACTTCCATCAAGCTCAGTAGCCCTTAGTTTCATGCATGTATGGTTAATATAAACAAGCATAAATACAAAGTTGGAATACAAATGTGGGTGATTGTGTGTGTGTGTATGTGCCAACGCAAGATCGTGCAAGCAGAGTGAGAGAAGAATTCTGGACAAATGTGGAAGTGTGCATGGAAAAGTTTGGAAGGAATGAGAGAGTGTTTTTGATCGGTAATATGAATGGTAAAGTAGGGGATGTGAAGGTGGATGGAATAGTTGGTGAGTGGGGTGCGCCTGCTGAGATAGATGAGAATGGCAGTGCGTTAGTGGACATTTGTGCTGGGAGGGGGTTGGTGATAGCCAGTACTCTCTTCAGGCACAAAATGATCCACAGGTATACATGGTGAGTGATGAGAAGGGTGGGTGGTGAACTAAATGAAAGGAAGGCAATAATTGATTATGTGTGTGTGGATGAAAGGATGCAAAGATGTGTAATGGATGCAAGAGCTTATAGAGGTTGGGGGAGTGGACTTTCTGACCACTACTTGGTTGTGGCCAGAATCAAGGTCCAATTAGGATGGAGAAATAGAAGAAGGGAAGGACAGGAAGAAGGAGTATTTGTAAGGAGAGTGGAAAGGTTACAAGAGGATGAGAAAAAGGCAGAGTATAAGAGAGAAGTGGAGGAACGATTGGGTAAATATGATTTGGAGCAAATGAGGGACATGGAAGGTGTGTGCAGGAGATTTACAGAAGAAATATGTGCAGCATGTGATGTGGTGTGTGGGATGAAGAGAAGACGGAGGGGGGTGCAAGGAACAGTGTGGTGGAATGAAGAGATGAGACAAGCTGTGGCACAAAAGAAGAAAGCACACAATGAATGGATGAGAAATAGGGGCATGGAAGAAGTTGAGAGGCAGAAGAGAGAGTTATATGTAGAAAGAAAGAAAGGTGAAAAGATTAGTAAGAGAGAGTAAGAAGAGAGTGGATGAGGAATTTGGAAGGAATTTGAGTGTAAAGTGGAGGGACTGTAAGAAAATGTTCTGGAAAGAGGTGAAAAGAGTAAGACAGGATGGAAGTGAAGTTAGCAGGAGAGTGAAAGATAAAAATGGTAGATTACTAGTGGAGAAGGGAGAAAAAGTGAGCAGATGGAGAGAACACTTTAAGGAATTGTTGAATATAGAAGATTGAAGTAATGCGAGTATAAGTGGCTGGGGAATGGCTGGGAGAAGGAGGGAAGTGAGAAGACAGGAAGAAATCAGTAGGATAGAAGTTGTGGAAGCAATGAAGAAAGTTAAATTGGGGAAAGCCCCAGGAATTGATGGAGTGTGTGGTGAAATGCTGAATTATGGGGGAGAGATAGTAGTAGAATGGATGTGGAAAATGTGCAGATTGGCCTGGGAGGAAGGTAGAGTCCCGGAGGATTGGAAGTCAGGTATAATTATTCACTTGTATAAAGGAAAAGGGGAAAAAGAAGTGTGTGGTAATCATAGGGGCATTTGTCTTCTTAGTATAATAGGAAAAGTGTATGATAGGATACTTACTGACAGAGTTAGAGAAAGAACAGGGGAATTAGTTGGAGAAGAACAGAGAGGCTTTAGGAAGGGAAGAGGTTGTGTAGATCAGATATTCATTCTTAGATCTTTAGTGGAAAAGTTTCTAGAGAAGGGAAAGAAGTTGTATGCTGCTTTCATGGATTTGGAGAAAGCATATGACAGGATGGATAGACAAGGATTGTGGAAAGTTTTAAGAATATATGGAGTAGATAGGAAGTTGCTGAATGCTGTGAAGAGCATGAATGATGGTGCTAAGGCTGCAATGCGTGTGGATAGTGAACTGAGTGAATTTTTGTCTCTGAAGGTTGGGTTAAAACAGGAATGTCTCATGTCTCCATGGTTGCTCAATCTGTACATGGATGAGGGTAATATAAGAGGTACAAGGTAGGGTAGTGGATGTTGGAGTGGCCCTGGTGAGAGAGGGTAGTGTTTGGAAACTCCCTGTATTGTTGTTTGCAGATGATACTGTGTTGTTGAGTGAAGACGAAGGAGAGCTGCAAGGCTCGGTGGATGAGTTTGGGAGAGTGTAAGAAACGGAATCTGAAAGTGAACGTAGGGAAGAGTAAAGTGATTGTCTTTGAGAGAGGTGAAGTCAGTGAATGTACAGCGAGGTTGGATGGTGAGGAATTGGAAAATGTGAGTAGGTTTAAGTACTTGGGTAGTGTGATGAGTAAGGATGGAGGTTTGGAGGGTTAAGTGCTTGAAAGGGTACAGCAGGGAAGAAAGGTTGCTGGTTCCTTGAAAGCAGTGATAAGAGCCATTGCTATAGTGTGCCATTTTCTCCTGCTACCATCACCACTTACGCTTATTTTCTGAGACATTTTTGGGGAAATAATCAAGTCTAAATGACAAAAATCGCAGCTGATGTTACATTTGTTGATAACAACAATGCTCTGGGCTTTCAAGCAGGAGGAAGGCAGGAGTACACAGTCGGCATCTGTTGGGGACCACGGACTAGTACACTGCTCGGGGTTTGAATCGTTTCGTTTTGTTTCTTTTCATTTTTAAAGGCTCCAACATGCTTGCATGTGTTGGCCTTGGTCACCTAATGGCGGCTCTCCACACTGCACGATCCATTGCAGCCTCCCTGTTCAGTCCCTTAACCCTGAGGTCACACTTAATGACCTCGTCCCATGTCTTTCTCGGTCTACCCCTCATAACCCCACCCCCAATATTAACACTTCTCACCTTCCTCACCCACTTATCATCCCCCATCCTCTCCACATGTCCAAACCATGTCAATCTACCTCTCCTCATCACAACACCAATACACTCCAGTCCCATCCTACCTCTCAACTCTTCCATCGTAACCCCCCCCCCCCTGGACCTTGCATGTAGGGATGCACTACACATCCACCTAATCATTGTCGTTTCTGTACGTCTGAGCCGGCAGATATCCTCCTCCTTTACTGCCCAGGTCTCACTACCATACAGCATTACACTCCTAACACATACTGCATACAAAGACCCCTTAGCACATAGGGAGAGCCCTCTCAAAGTCAGAAGAGGCAAGAGCTCCCTGAACTTCTTCCAACCACTTCTCACCCTAGCCACAGAGCTAGCTCTAGCCCCACCTCCAGCACACAACATGTCTCTCAATTAACAAAACTATTCCACACACTCAAGGGATTCACCAGCAAGTTCAATCCTTTCACGCCTGACAATCTCCACCTGCTCTCCCTGACACGCCATACACATAAAATCAGCATTATCTCGCAGTCTACCTCTGATACCACTACATCTTTTGTGCACCCATTTATCACAAACACCGCACAGGATAGAATTACTTCCCACGCCCTTGTGGTAAACTGCACATGACCATTCTTTTTCATCTTTGACAGTACCGACACCAACCTAGATATCATCACTTTTGTTTTATCTGCATTTACCCTTAAGCCCTTGTTCCCCATACCATCTCTCCACTTCCTAAACCTTTTCTCCGCCTCCCTTTCGTTCTCTGCAGTCAACACCAAATCATCAGCATACAACATCTCCCACGGGAGTCCGTTTCTAAAGTCACGTGAGAGGGCTTCAAGTACCGTGAAAAACAACATGGGACTGAAAACTGACCCCTGATTCACACCAACTTTCACAGAAAACTCATCACTCAAATCTCCATTCACTCTTACCTGGGTGCGAGCACCCACATACATGGGCATAACCACCCCAACCAGCCACTCCTCCAAGCCATTCTTTCTCATTGCCCACTTCACCCCCTCTCTAGGGACTTTGTCAAAGGTCTTTTCCAAATCAACAAAAACAAAATACAGATCCCTTCTCCTACCAATATATTTTTCCTGAAGCTGTCGAACAATGAATATGGCATCAGTGGTCTCCCTACCTGGCATAAACCCAAACTGCATCTCATCAATATTCACTCTTTCTGTAATCATACCTTCTAAAACTCTCTCCATTACCTTCATTATCTGATCTAAAAGCTTTATACCTCTGTAATTTCCTCTTTCCAGGGCATCACCCTTCCCTTTATACACATTTACAGTGATACTCTTCAGCCAATCATTTGGGACAACACACTCATAAATAATCATATATATCAGGTCAGTGACTAACCTCACCCCTTTATCTCCTGAGGTCTTCAACATTTCGGCAGTCAACCCAGACACACCTGCTGCGTTCCCCACCTTCATCCTGCCTATTGCCACACTCACAGTAGCAGCATCAATCAAAGGCTAAGGGCCAAACACTGGATCTGCAGGCTCCAAACCTTCCCTGTCTCAGTCAAACTCCTCATTCAACAACCAGTTATAATGCTCTCTCCATGCTTCTTTAATATCCTCACTGTTCACCACTACCCTTCCTTCATCATTCTTCACACACTGCTCACCTATAATATCCCGATTATCCCTTTTCATTTGATTTGCCACCTTAAATATCATATTTTTCCTTTCCCTATGATTTAGGTTATCAAGTAAAAGTCTCTGTGACTTAGACTTTGCCCTGTATATCTCTCTTCTATCCCTATGCTTGGCAGCCAAGTATTCCTCCTTGCTACCACCCTTCTTCCATTCCTGGAAAAGCCTTCTTTTCTCCTTAACTGCAGGTTCTACACCCTCATCCCACCACCAAGTTACTTTATGTCTTGGTGATCCTGTTGTCCAACCTCATGTTACATCAGTAACTCTCAGAAGATTGTTCTTGAGGGCTCTGTACTATTCATTAATGCCTCTGTCTACAGCCCCCTGTTCAGCCACCATTCTTCTCATCTCGATATAGAAGGCATCCCATACTACTTGGTTTTTCAGTGTCCATATTTTCCTCCTAAGTACATAAGTCCTCTTCTCATTCTTTAAGCACCATGTCACAAATCAATAGTTTGTGCTGCTGCACACATTCCTCACTTCCTGCAACTTTAACATCCCTCACTAACCTCCTATCGGCCCTCCTAACCAGAAAATAGTCTATCTGACTGCTATTTCCCCCAGACTCATACGTAATTAACCTACTGTCTCTTTTCCTAAAATATGTGTTGCACGCAATCATGTCCGTTGCCTCCCCAAACTCAAGTATCCTTTCCCCTTCCGCATTCCTTATACCATACGCACATCCCCCATGTACTCCTTCATAACCTTGTGCTGCTTCACCTACATGACCATTTAAGTCCTCTCCCAAAACCACTATCTCATCATCCCGCATACCACCTACTGCACGTATTAAATCATCCCAAAATCTGTCATTCTCTGCTTCATCCAATCCTGCCTGTGTAACTGCAGCTATCTTTCTGCCGAATAGAATTTTCACTACCAATATTCTATCGCTTACTCTTATAACATTCATAACATATTCCACCCATTTCTCCACAACCATCACACCAACACCCCCATATCCGTCTGTCCCCCCCTGCCAAAACAACTTATAGTAACAGTCCTTCCCAACAATCTTTCTGGCTGATCCACCCCTGTACCGGACTTCCTGCAAACATGCCACATCCACGCACCTCCTACTGAATGCCTCAACAACTTCCCTCGCTCTTCCCCTCACACTTCCCACATTCCATGAACCCACCCTCATCCCCCTGGGTGATTTACTGTCCTCAGGCTTGCTTTGAAACTTAAACTTGTGTTCTGTCATAGTCAGGATTGATAAAGAGGGATAAACATAGACATACCACAGGCCTCACTCACTGTACTGTTTTTGTTTTTGTTTTCTCCTGAATATTACAGTAATCCCTCGCTATCTGATGCACTCTCTGTACGATATTTTGCCTATACGAGCGATCTTCTTTAGTACCCTTGGCTCGCTATACGACTGCTCTGGCTCACACTTACGATCGCACAAGCACTGTTAGTCCAGTGTTCCTCAGCACAAGTCGATAGGCATTTGTTTGGAATTGCAATCACCACACTGTGGATGGTGGTGCGGCCACCCATCAAAGCCTAGTCTCTCCCGCTCTTCCGTTTGATTCACTACTTTTGTATTCCTGTGCATTAGCGATGTGATTTTCAGTATTATTTCTCACCTAACCTCAAGTACAAGTTCCGTGATGTCTTCTAGGTGGCCTGCAAACTCTAGTGCCTCCGATCTCAAGCCTAAGAGAGCAAGGAAGAGCTTAAATTTGGAGTCCAAGTTCAACATCATTGGGAGTCATGAGGGAGGCGAAGGGGTAAGCTCCACTGCTCATGCCCGTGGTCTGGCCGAGTCTGCGGTATCAACAGTAGTGATTAAGAATGCTGCGAACATTAAGAAGGCTGGTGAAATGAACCCCACTCCTATGGCCCAGACGATGACCCGGCAACGGGAGCCTACAGTGGATGAAGAGCGTCTTCTAAAAATTTGGATTGATGACCAGACTCGGCGCAGCATGCCCCTATCAACCTCGCTCATGACAACCAAGACCTTATCCTTTTGGGATGACCTCTTGAAGAAGGGCTACACTGTCAGAGAGGGGACAACGTGTAGTGCTAGTAAGGACTTGTTCGATCAATTTAAGAACCTGGCCGACCTGCATAACGTTAAGATGACTGGAGAGGCAGCTAGTTCGGACCAGCCTGCTGCTGATGCCTTCAAGCCTATGCTGCAGAAGAGGATAGAGGAAGGTGGATATTCAGCCAAGCAGGTAATTAACGTTGATGAGACTGGCTTATATTGGAAAAAAATGTCATCAAGGACATTCATTGCAAAAGAAGAGAAGACAGCACCTGGCTTTAAGGCTTCAAAGGATTGCCTAACCCTGCTGCTGGGGGGCAGTGCAGCTGGGGATCTGAAACTGAAGCTGATGTTAATTTATCACTCTGAGAACCCCAGGGCCCTTAAGGGCATCATTAAAGATTACCTCCCTGTGTTTTGGAAGGCCAACAAAAAGGGGTGGATGATGACTTTGCTCAACCAGAGCTATGCATGTAACTATTTGTCCCTCAGGCTTCGTGACTATGCAGCAGAAAACAATCTTGCTAAGCATTTCTTGCTGATTTTAGACAATGCCCCTAGCCACCCCCAGAGCATGGACGACTGGGCTTTTAATATAGAAGTGATGTTCGTGCCCCCCAACACTACAGCCCTTATTCAGCCGATGGACCAAGGTGTGATTGCCGCTTTTAAGGCCTTTTACCAGTGTCGCACCATGAAACAGCGTGTTGAAGGAACTGACACCCCTGACAATCCCACTATCAAAGAATTCTTGGGGAAATATAATATTAAGAAGGCCATTGACAGCATTGTCGAGTCCTGGAAGGAAGTCACAGAGAAGACAATGAATGCATTTTGGAAGAAGCTCTGGGAGGAATGTGTCATTGACTTCCCTGGGTTTACTGACGTGTCTGCAGTTCGCAGGGATATCGTGAGGCTCTCACACCAGACTGGGTTGAATGAGGTGGATGACGCAGACATTCAGGAGTTGCTGGAATCTCATGAGCAGCCACTGTCGAACGAGGACCTTATGCAGCTGGAGCAGGAGAGGGCCCTCACTGAAGACAACCATGAGGATGAGGAGGAGCAGCCGCAACAAGGCCTTGACTTGAAGACACTCTGTGAGGTGTTCAGTGGCATCGAACACATCATTTACCTTCTCAAAGAATGGGACCCTAACCCAGCCAGGAGTGGGACAGCTGCCCATGGTATAATTCAAGCCCTCAGAGTCCACAGAGAAATCTATGAGTCAAAGAAAAAGCTGGCAGAACAAACCACAATCAACACCCTCATCAAAAGTTCAGCCAGCTCTTGAATCTCTGACTCATCCACCTCAGCCCTTGCTGAGCCACCCACTTCTGCCCCTGCTGAGCCACCCACTTCTGCCCCTGCTGAGCCATCAACTTCTGCCCCTGCTGAGCCATCCACCTCTGCTAAGTCCACCACAATTGCCAGCTTCTTCCAATGGGTAGCCAAACCTTCGACCTCCAGCTTCTTCCTCCAATGTGTAGCCAAACCTACGACCTCTAACTCACCCACCTCTGACCCTGCAACATCCACCTCTACTGTCCCTGCCAGCTCTTCACCACCAAGCCCATCCTCCCTTGTCAAACCATCCATCGAATGTTAAGTGTTTTAGGTGAAGAGGGAGTGAGGAGTGAGGGTTTATGGTGTTGGGACGAGTTTGTGTGGCACGTAAGTTGTATAAGTCAGTGTTTTTGAAAACGTTCTAAATTCTAAGTTGGATGTGTGTTTTTCATAGCTTTGCCATTGTTATCATTAAAGTTCAGCACATAAAACATCTTTTATTTATCACCTCCCTTGTCAAACCTTCTGTTGATTATTAAGTGTTTTAGGTGAAGAGGGAGTGAGGAACGAATGTTTACGGTGCCGGGACGAGTTTGTGTGACACATAAGTTTTATGAGTCATTGTTTACAAAAATGTTTCAAATTCTAAGTTGGATGTGTATTCTTCATAGCTTAGCCATTGTTATCATTAAAGTTCAGCATATTAAACATCTTTTATTTATAAAATATAGGTACAGTACAGTTTAAGGGCACATAAATACGAGTCTAGGAATGCATCCCTATTTTTCCCATTAAACCTTAAGTTCGATGTACGATTGCTTGCTATACGCTTGCATATTCAGGAACGTAACCCAATCGGATAGCGATGGAGACCTGTATTTCGTTCGTATCTGCGGATTTTTCATAAGTTGATACTTTGTAAGTAGAGGTCTGATTGAGTTGAGATTAAGAAGCATGTAAAGAGACTAGTGAAGAGGGAAAAGGAGAAGGTAAATGATGGTCTAGGAAGAAAAATGAATGCAAATTACTCTGAAAATAGGAAGTTATTCTGGAAAGAGGTACAAAAATGAAGAAGTGACATTGGAAAGAAATGTGAAAGTGAAGGATGTAAGTGGTAGATTATTAACTCATGGGGATGAAGTAAGGACCAGATGGAAAGAATATTTTCAAAGTCTGATGAATGGAAATGAAGAGAGCAAAGCAGTTGTTAACAAGATTGGCTGTGTGGGTGTGCAGAGAAGGAATGCAGTGCCAGGAAAGTGACACTCTCAGAGGTGAAGAATGCTGTGAAGCGGCTGAAAAATGGGAAAGCAGCAGGGGTTGATGAGGTGTATGCAGAGATGATTAAGTGTAGTGGTGAGAGTGGAATGAAGTGCATGTTGGAGATATGTAAGAAAGCATGGATGAGAGAAACTGCCAGCAGAATGGAAAAAGGCAGTGATTGTACCCCTGTACAAAAATAAAGATGAGCAAGGTGAGTGCAACATTTATTGTGGCATATGTCTATTAAGTGTTGTAGGGAAGAATTGTTATAGAGAAAGTAATAGAGATATCAGAAATCCTGGTGAGTGATGAACATGGTGGCTTTAGGAGTGGCAGAGGATGTGTGGATTAGAGACAGTATTTGCGGTGAGACAGATAGTGGAGAAGGCTTGTGAGAAGTACTGCAAGGTGTTTATGGCATTTAAGGATCTGGAAAAAACGTACAACAAAGTAGACAGAGAAGGATTGTGGAAGGTTTTACGCATGTACAGTGTAGATGTTAACCTACTAGGTACTGTCAAGAGTTTTATTATGGTAATGAGGCATGTGTATGGGTAAATGGGCAACCAAGTGAATGGTTCACAATCAGTGTAGGCAAACAATAAAGTTTTGTGATATCCCCATGGTTGTTCAATATATATATGGATGGGGTAATGACAGAAGTAAAAACACGAGTATTGGAGAGAGAGATGGCATTGGTAATGAATGGTGATGGATGGAATATCTCAAATTTGTTGCATGCTGATGTTGCAGTGCTATTTGCAAATTCCAGACAAAAGCTTGGTAGACTAGTGCAGAGTTTTGTAGATGTCTGTGGGCGTCGTGCCTTGAGAGTAAATGTACGAAAGAGAAAAATGATTGTTATTGAGAGAGAAAGTGGCTCCCAGTGTGATGATACAGTGAATGGAGAGAGACTGGAATTGGTGACAGAGTTCAAATACATGGGTACAGTGTTAGAAAGAGAGGAAATTGTACAGAAGTGGAAAGTAGATTGACCCAAGGAAGAAAAGTAGCTGGTGCTATGAAGGCCTTGATAAGAAACAGAGGCTTGAGTGTTGCAGCTGCGTGAGGCTCACATGAAGGGGTGTTAGTACCAACTTTAACATATGGATTTGAGACTAAGGTGTGGCATGAAAATGATTAGTCAAGAGTAAGATCAATGGAGAGGGGACTGCTGAGGATTATGTGAAGTAGAGAGTGGATAGCATACAAAATAATGTAATATGTGAAAGATACGGAGTGAGGAAGTCTGTGGTCACCAGAATCGAAGAGAGTGTGCAGAGATGGTTGGTCATGTGGAGAGAGTGGATAACGAGTAGTAAAAAAGGTATATCTGAGTGAATTTGAAGGAAGGAGGAGGCAAGGTAAGCCAAGGAGAAGGTGGAGGGATATGGTGGATGAGTGTGTGAGAAAGAGAGGTATGGGCATTTGTGAAGCTTAGGAACTGACAAGAGACTGAGCTGGCTATATGAATTTTGTACAGAGAAGTGCATAACCAGGGATTTGGCACCTCTTTATAACATGACAGCATTTGGATTGACTGTCAAATGATTATATGTAAAGCTACAGAACGTGGTGAAATTTTTTGGCCTATCTGACAGAGCTAGGATTTCGTGGACTTGAATGATGAGTGAATGGAAGCGTGGTTCATTGAACTGGGCAGACTTAGGCTGTCTGGACGTTGCTACTCCTCACCCCGCCCTAGGGTGGGAAAGGAGATCCATATGATGATGATGATGTATATGCTCATGAATGGCATTGTGCTTTGCAACTATCTATCTATCTATCTATCTATAGCCCGACGCCCTAATCCCGCAAAGGGTGGCCGCAGACAAAACGCCTCCAAGTCACTCTGTCACCCACCATTTGACTCCCTTCCCCCCAACTCACCCCCCCCTCCCTCATATACCTCTCAACTCCATCCCTCCACCTCATCCTCGGTCTACCCCTCCCTCTCCCTCCCTCCACCTCACCCACATACACCCTCTTAGTCAGTCTTTCACTCTCCATCCTCTCCACAGAGGACTTTGCAACTACTGGTACATATATTGTATACAGTACTGTATAGTGTTATATGTTGTTGCTCAACCCTGGTCAGTCTGATTGAGCAGACCTGTAGACTGCAGGTAAGCAGTTGATGTTATGTCCTAGTGTGGCATGTGCTGTGCAGTGCTCCATTATTTGTGCTATGTTGTGTGGGCCTGTTTTATAGGCGAGACACATGTCATCTGTGATTCCATCCAGTACAAATCTAAGCTAGTACCAGGTGAAAAGTGCTGGGTGATGTCTTGTTCTAAGTCTAGGTAGAGGAACTGGATTGTATCTGTTTAAGGACACCTCCTATGGTCATTATCAGGAGAGGGGAGCTGTAATACTGTATAGTGTACTGATCAAGGTCTGCTTTTGTTAGCATGTTTTTAATGTGGATAGAATTGGAGAACTACAGGGTTTCTAAAGTACAGTACTTTCAGTTTATTTGTTTTTCCCCTGTAGGCAAGCAGATGAGAGTAATAATGGAAAAGAGGGAGCAGCAGCACAAGCCTGCCATCAAGTGGTGATTATGTGGTGAGGAAGAATTCACCCTACTGTCTTTGCTTCTCAGGTATGTTGCTGCCATTTTACATTCTATCATAGATTTTATTATGCTGCAATCATTTTACGTTGAGTCTTCCTTCTGTCATAGATTCTGTTGTTTTGCTGTCATTTTACATTTAGTCCTCCATCTGTCTGAGAGTTTATTCTCACTTTTTCTTCTAGAGTTGAATGCAACAGTTGTCGATATCAAAAATTAGTTGGTTCGAAAGCTAATATGGATAAAAAAAAAAAAAAAAGATAATATCTAGGGCTGGTGGTGGTACTGTCAAAGCAGAGGGAGAGTGGCCATGTGCAGTTCGCCACAAGGGTGTAGGAAGAATCCCTATCTTGCACAGTATTAGTGATAAGTGGGTGCGTAAGAGATGTAGTGGTATTAGAGGTAGACTGCAAGATAATGGTGGTTTTGTGTGTGTGGTATGTTAGGGAGAGCATGTAGAGATTGTCAGGCATGAAAGGAATGATCATGCTGGTGAGTCTCTGGAGTATGTGGAAGAGCTTTGTAATATGGGGGACATGTTATGTGGTGGAGGTGGGGCTGGAGCTAGGTCTGTGACTAGGATAAGGAGTGATTGGAGAAGTTCAGGGAGTTGTTGCCTCTCCTGACATTGAGAGGGCTCTTCCTCCATGGTAAGGGATGTTTGTATGCACCATGTGTTAAGACTGTAATGCTGTATGATAGTGAGACCTGGGCAGTAAAGGAAGAGGGTGTTTGTGGGCGTGAACATATGGAAGTAACAGTGATTGGATGAATGTGTGGTGCATCCTTGAGTCCGAGGCCTGGGGGGCAAGGTTTATGATAAAGAGTTGAGAGGAAGAATGGGACTGGAGTGTATTGGTGTTATAATGAGGAGTAGATTGAGAAGGTTTGGACATGTGGAGAGGATGGAGCATGGTAGTTCAGTGCAGAGGGGGAGAAGTATGAATGTTGGGGGTAGGATTGTAAGAAGTTTTTCATAATAATTTAGCGCCAGTAAATATTAGATTTTCTTCTATATCTAATGTGTATTGAAGTCCAATTAGCACAAAAATTTGAACAGTTCACCTATAGCTTAGTGCATTTTAAAGTTGAGCTTAGTGCTTTTGAAGATTTCTGCTTGCCAACACTGCATGCACTGTCAGCCATCACGACTCATGAGTGTCTGGCTTTGTGAGTGGGACCTTTCGAAAGTTTGGAAACTTTGTTGTGCCATTTTATGGTGTACAGTCGTGTTCATAAATAATCACCTATCCTCTGGTCCCCTGTTCCTCAGGGTGGCTCTTTTATGCACAGCAAGTCACACTGGAATAAGAGGGACTGAGAGAGAGGGGTCAGAGAGAGAAGAAAAGGTAGGTGGGGGGATGAGTGATGGTTTGGGAGTGGGGCGAGGGAGGGCAGAGAGGGTAGGTAGGGGAGGGAGAATGAAATGCAGAGTGGTGATCACATTATTGGTGTATTTTCTTTCATTCAGGGTAGGATATAAAGGAGTTAATATTCGGTAGATAATGCTGCATTGCACCTCGTATAGTGGTGTCAGATAACAAGCTTGATAACAAGCTTTAGATTGGTGATATGGTGGGCTGGCTTGTGAGAGAAATATACTGAAGTGACAGATCAAACATTAGTGTGGAGCCAGATATTTGTGTTTATCTGTGTATTTTGACTTCGGATCAGAATGAAATCTGGATGGCTTTGACTTCCGTAATGTTTGTGTAAGAAATGTCCTTTACCCATACAAGTAAATAATTTTTGGAACTAAATATCATTTTCAGCCTTTGATATGGCTGCGTCCATAGTACAATACCCTCGCGTCCAACACGCGTTTGTCCAGCACGATTCGTGTCCAGCACGGAGAGCAAAAAATTAGTACGATTGAATACAGTTTAATTACTGTAACATGGGTGCATTAGCATAACACGCACAGAGCTCCAAGAAGTGGGCAAAATCTGCAGAGTTCACCTCTAGCACGATCACCCCCGGTCCAACACGGTCATACTGGACGTTCCTGTGATGCTGGCAGCCAATCAAAATTTCTGATCAAGTTGCCTCCCCCACCCGCTATCGTGACGTGATCGTGATGTCACCCAATCAAAAATGCTTCTGCTCTCACGTGATGTTTTGTTTAAATTTCTTCCGCCACAGTGCCACTCAGTCGCATAATTCGCATTGGACGGTGCTTTTTTCTCGCTGCATTTTCTGCCCTTGCTACTGCATTTTATCCTGCTCACGATGCCTAGGAAGCCTTCTGAGAATTCCAAGAAGCGGAGGCACCTCCCTCAGGCCACCAAGCTAGAAATCATCGAGAGGAAGAAGAAAAGGGAGAGGAAAGTGGACATCGCCAAGACCTACGACGTGAATGAAGCCAGCGTGAGGACCATAATAAAACCCCAAGACAAGATCCTGGCAGCAGTGAAGGCTTACAGAGAGCTAGGAAGGGCAGAAGCAGGTCCTTCCATGGATGTGGATGAGGACAGTAATTCTGAGTGTGATTTCGCAGGATTTATGAGGGATGTTGAGGAGGAGCAGCAGCCATTACCCGCTAGTGACGCCAGCAGCCATCCTTCGGGGACCCAGTAGGACTACCCACAGCCTCTGATATCACCTTCCATTCCCAGCAAGCCCACCAACACTATCCTAAAAGGTTAGTTATCATTCATAGTACAGCACCATTTATTATAACTACAGTACAGTAATCCCGCATTTTTTGCGGATTTTTTGTCTACGGTTTTGCCCTCTCGCGGATTTTCTTAGCATTAATAAGTTCAACAAAAATATCCTTGAATATACAGAAAAAAAAAAAATTGAAATTCCCGCAGCTTCCAATTGTAGCGCGGTAAACTCACGCCACCCTCTGTCCCTTTCCCGTGGCCCCTCTGCCAGTGTTACCATATTTAGCATAATTTTATTCTTTTAGCATAATTTTGATCAAATTTTCGAGTCTGGAATATTTTTTAGCATATTAGAAGTTTTAGAATCATTCTAGCATAATTTAGAATGGAATGGAATATTTTTAGAATAATTTTATAAAAGCTACAAATCAGAGAGAGAGAGAGAGAGAGAGAGACGAATAAGGTAAGATGTTTGAATAGTTGGTTACTTTCAGTTTGGGCTTGGTTGGGTTGGACTAGGTTAGGTTAGGTTAGGTTGGATTAGGTTAGGTTAGGTTAGGTTAGGTTTTAGGTTAGGTTCGGTTTGGTTCGGTTAGGTTAGGATAAGTTTGAGCTTTGTACTTTACCCATGAAACCTAGGTTTTTCCGATGGATTTTGGTATGATTCATTCGATTTTCAGCTTCATTTCAGTCGGAAATGACCATTTTCTGTGTTTCCCCCCCTCCCTATAACTGCCGATTCCCCAAAGATCCCTCATTATTTCAGGGGGATGGGGGGGGGTCATATCTCAAAATCTGGTTATTTCTGACGGAAATGATGCTCAAAATCGAACGAATCACATCAAAATCCATCAGAAAAACGTAAGTTTTGTGGGAAAAAGCAGTATGGGTAGATACCGATATTTATCCTCTTACTGTATGTAGGTTCATTTTAATATTTTCATAGTAAACAATATATAATTAATATGTTGCACGAATATGTATAGAATTTTATCATTTAGCTTCAAGTTAGCATAATTCATTTTTTACTTGGAACAAATATGCTCAATCTAGCATAATTTTTTCATTGCCCTAGCATAATTTCGTTGTTTGGATATGGCAACACTGCTCTCTGCCTCGCATTCTTCAGTCCATGCCTGACTGCCATAAGTGGCTGTTGTGGTTGTAACCACACTATATGAGCCTCTTGCCTCCCACTTGCTTTCCACATGGCCCCAGGACGTAAGCCAGCCTCACCAAAGGCTAATAATACAATTAGTAAGAACTCCAAAGTGACAAAACGATCAAGTTATGACCTTAGCAGAGAAAATTGTGTTACTGGACAAGCTAAGAAACGACCGTGCGAGTGTTTGCTATCACCAGTTAATGCATCTTTTTATTTTGTACTGTTTTGTTAATAAATGTGTAGATAATTGTGTATTACAGTACGGTGTTTACGTTTTTCCTTCATAATGGAGTATGTGCTTTCAATCTTGTAAGAAGGTATTTCGGGATGAGTATGGAGGTTTCGGGACAATTCACAGTCACAACAAACACAAAACAATTCGCCTTCATTAATGAAGATAGCTATGGGTGACGCTAGAATATAATTCAAAGGCGACTACAGCGAGGAAGAAACAAGTTAATTATTGACTAAAGGTGCAACTAATAAATAATATCCAGAACCTACACTACTGACCATAGACTTTGCTGGATCCCCCTGAAATATATTTATTAAAGTATTGATTAATTAATAATAAGTATATTGATGAAAGTATTGATTAGTATATTTATAGAATGGCAGGGAATCATCCAGGGTGCGAATTGTTCTGAAGGGGAATCGTCCATGTTTTGACGGGGAATTGTCTGACGGCGAATTGTCTCGCAATCAGTATGGACATGGACTGTGTGATGGGCAGCATGGTGGACACAAGTGCAAGTTTTCAATTGTTAATAGAGTATTCGCGGAATTGACTTTTCGCGGGGGTTACAAGAACGTAACTACCGCGAAATATGCGGGATTACTGTAGTACCAATATATGTAAAGGTATATGGTAGGTATTTAGGGTGACTTTTCCTAGGGTTGCTGACATAATTCATTTTTCCCCATAAGCTCTGTTGTTTGTCCAACACGTTTTTGGTCCAACACGGGACCTGTGCATGACAATATTACCGTGTTGGACGCGAGGGTACTGTAAATCTGATCATCCTCTTGGTACACTTCCTCTATACAGTCAGTATCATGTCAACTCTTTTATGGCATCTCTATGTGAAAAGGCAATTGAAAAATCTGTCTGTCTCTCTGTCTACTGCCAGACACTTTAATCCCGTAAGAGATGGCCACAAACAAATCGCCTCTTTGTCGCCCTGTCTTCCGCCATTTCATTGCCCTGCTCCCAGCTCACACCGCCCTCTCTCATATACCTCTCCACTCCATCCCTCCATCTCATCCTGGGCCTCCCCCTCCCTCTACTCCCCTCCACCTCACTCACATACAGTCTTCTCGGCAGTCTCTCACTCTCCATCCTCTCCCATTGAAAATAACTTAGCAGTAAAAGGTAAATAAATTTGATGTTTGTGCACATGGGTGGATTTAATGATATCTCTCATAATCTGTTAGAAGAAAAATTAAACAGAATCCTACCTAAACCTCCAAAATGTATATAATTGTCAATGTTTACCGATATTGGTCAAGCCAAAGGAACCAGGAGTTCTTGGTAAGTAGTCCAGTGGCCTCCTGCCTTTCATCTTGCTGTCTTTGTGGCACCAGAGAAACAGTGTTGTTCATGGTTTGCTGGTTTCGTCTGAACAACTCCCACTTGTCCTTGGTGTGCTGTTGGAGGAGTGTCCGTGTCCTCTCTTTCTCTGGTTCCCACACACTGAGAATCTGGTCCCACACAGTCATGATGGCTCTGCACTAATGTTTGATCTATCATGTCAGTATATTTCTCTCAGACAGCCTTTGCTATTGCCACTCTAAAGCTTGTTATCTGATGTCGCTATACAAGGTCAAGGTGCAATGCAGCATTATATACCAAATAGTAATTCCTTTATATCATGCACTGAATGAAAGAAAATAGACAAATAATGTGAGCACCACTTCACATTTCATTCTCCATCCTCACCTCCCCTCCCTCACCCTTCCCCCCCTCCCTCACTCTACTCCAGTATCATCACTCTTCCCACCACCCACTGTCCCTTCTTTCTCTGATCCTTCCCGTCAGGCCCTCTTATTCCAGTGTGAATTGCCGCACATTAAAGAGCCAGCCTGTACGTATGTAAATACACCTAGGTTAAGGTAAGTTTATCAGTATTGTATTGTTAAATACATTAAAGATAAATTGCTTATTAAATATTTAGTGCTTAGGGTTGACCAGTAATACTTGCTAGACAATGTTATTGCATTGAGGTGACCGACCATGATTGCTTCAAACTTTCTGGCAGGCTTTCCTGGTCATTCGGCAGTTTCTGCTCTTTCAGCACCTTCTTGGTCCTGAAGATGTCGAATGAGAGGACTTTTACACATATATATATGTATATATATATATATATATATATATATATATATATATATATATATCTATCTATCTATCTATATATATATATTATATATATATATATATATCTATATATTCAGTAAAACCTCGATTTAACGGCACCCTAGGGGGTCCTGTGTGTGCCGAAAAAAACAAAATTCCATTAGATTGGGGCTTACACCTATTGATACCACCAGAACTCACACTAACACATTTTAACACATTTTTAAGCATATAAACATGTGCAGACATACAAAATCAATAAAAAAGTTTTATATTTAGTAAAAAAGAAAGCAGGTAGGTGTGGTGTTGTAGTAAAGTCTATCTATCTATTGCCATACTCCTCAGTCCCGTTTGGGGTGGCCACAAACAAATCGCCTCCAAGTCGCCCTGTCCCCCGCCATTTCACTGCCCTGCTCCCAACTCACACACCCCTCTCTCATATACCTCTCCGCCTTATCCCTCCATCTCATCCTCGGCCTCCCCCTCCCTCTTCCCCCCTCCACCTCACTCACATACACTCTCTTCGTCAGTCTTTCACCCTCCATCCTCTCCACATGGCCAAACCACCTCAGTGTGTTCCTCATAACGCTTCCTATCACATCCACATCCACACCACAACGCTCCTTTATATCCTCATTCGTCAGCCTGTCTCTCCATGCGACTCCACATGCTCCTCTTAAATAACTCATTTCCACTGCTGTCACTCTTGACTTGTGTCCTTCCAACAACGTCCAAGCTTCACTTCCATACGTTAGAGTTGGTATCACAATACTGTCATGTAGTAACTTTTTCACTTCCATGCTCACTTCCCTGTTTTTTTCACTGCCTTCAAAGAACCAGCAATCTTTCTTCCCTGCTGTACCCTTTCAAGCACTTCACCCTCCAAACCTGCTCCTTACTCATCACACTACCCAAGTACTTAAACGTACTCACATTTTCCATTTCCTCACCATCCAGCCTCGCTGTACATTCACTGCCTTCACCTCTCTCAAAGACCATCACTTTACTCTTCCCTACGTTCACCTTTAGATTCCGTTTCTTACACACTCTTCCAAACTCATCCACCAAGCCTTGCAGCTCCCCTCCGTCTTCACTCAACAACACAGTATCATCTGCAAACAGGAGTTTCCAAACACTATCCTCTCTCACCAGGGCCACTCCAACATCCACTACCCTACCTTGTACCTCTTTTATTACCCCATCCATATACAGATTGAACAACCATAGAGACATGACACATCCCTGTTTCAACCCAACTTTCAAAGAGAAAAATTCACGTAGTTCACCATCCACACGCACTGCAGCCTTCGCACCATCGTACATACTCTTCGCAGCATTCAGCAACTTCCCATCTACTCCATATATTCTTAACACTTTCCACAATCCTTGTCTATCCACCCTGTCATATGCTTTCTCCAAATCCATGAAAGCCACATACAACTTCTTTCCCTTCTCTAGAAACTTTTCCACTAAAAATCTAAGAATGAATATCTGATCTACGCAACCTCTTCCCTTCCTAAAGCCTCCCTGTTCTTCTCCAACTAATTTCTCTGTTCTTTCTCTAACTCTGTCGATAAGTATCCTACCATACACTTTTCCTATTATACTAAGAAGACAAATGCCCCTATGATTACCACACACTACTTTTTCCCCTTTTCCTTTGTACAAGGGAATAATTATACCTGACTTCCAATCCTCCGGGACTCTACCTTCCTCCCAGGCCAATCTGCACATCTTCCACATCCATTCTACTACTATGTCTCCTCCATGCTTCAGCATTTCACCACACACTCCAGCAATTCCTGGGGCTTTCCCCGATTCAACTTTCTTCATTGCTTCCACAACTTCTATCCTACTGATTTCTTCCTGTCTTCTCGCCTCCCTCCTTCTCCCAGCCATTCCCCAGCCACTTATACTCGCATTACTTCCATCCTCTTTGTTGAACAATTGTAGTAAAGTACTGTACACTAATCCAGGTAAGTACAGTACAGCTGAGTCTTCATATAACACAAGATAGGTTATGCAGAACCACATGCAAAATTGATTTCTTGCCAAAACGTGACATATACTGTATTTACATGTAAAATATGAGGTTAGATTCTAGGAGCCTCATATTTTTCGTTAAAAATATATTTAAGGATAGATTTTTAGAAATACGTCTGCCTTAAGGCACCGAAGACAGTGTGTTTACATACGACCTCGCCAACTGGACACATCAATGCATAGCTACTGCATTCTAACCTAACCTAACTGATTAGTTTTGCCCCCTAATACTCCCCATAAAAATTTTAATCACCAAGGATTGCCACTAAGCCTCTTGACAGTCCTTATGAGGAATCAAGCATAAACTTGACCTAATCGACATGTGAATAATGGCCGGCCAGCAACACGCATATTTTTCGTCACGAGTCACTTTCGGTACTAATAAAAAAAAAAATGCCGTGTGAAACTTTTTGAAAGCCGTTAGTCATCAGCAGTAAAGGAAAAAAACACTGTAAAGAAGTCGTCAGCATGGAGTGATTGCGTATCTCACATCTCAGGTACAGTACACTCGAATGCAGAAATTGTGAAAAATAAACAAGTCATCCAAACAGTATAATTTGTATGACAGTATAATTCACAAGAACTATCTATTCTATCTATTGCCAGACGCCATAATCCCGTGCGGGGTGGCCATTTGACTCTGAGTTATTTGTTTTTCAGGGAAGGGCACTAACCGTCCACCAACCCACTTGACACGTAGGGAGCATGTATGGTTTGGTTATGTGGTTACCACCCAGCATTGTAAATGGTTTCTTGGCTTACAGGAAACCATTTGGCTTGTCACTCAATGTAAAGCCACCTGTAATGGAAAGAAAAGCAATAAGTAGTGACAGAAAAGATGGGAGAAATAGGAAGAGAGGAGGGCAGGCACAGAAAAAGAATGGTAAAGGCTAAGGAAGAAGTAGGCAGCACTACATCAAGTGAGTGGATGATGGTCGCCACCACTTACCACTTCACAAGAACTGAATTCACATAATTATCTTGCCTAACTGTTTATGTCAACACGTAGTGTCTTCATGTACAGTATTGTAAGATCCGAACTTACTTGACCAAAGATCGTCAGTTTATAACAAAAAGATTGAGCATAAAGCCTTTTTTTTCTTCTTTTTTTCACACTCGTTGCACTAAAGGTGAATACATGAATTTTACTGCTCCATCATTAACTTTTTTTTCCAACAAAGGAAACTATCCACTTGGTGAACATCCCGACTCATTTTCTCTGTCTGATCATTTGCATTTAAGCTGCAACGCTACACGCCACTTTGTCCAACAATTTTACATTTTCATTTAGAATAAATGCTTTTCTTGTGTTCATAGCACTTTCAGGGTCCTTAGGCATAACTAAAGTTAGTTTGGAACTACATGCTCAGTTCTGAGAGGAAACGAGGAGCATGGAATTAAGCAAATAAACTTCTCATCACAGTGATCGTTCACACAACACTGAGGTAGGCAGCAGGCTGTGGCTGGTGGTATGGGGGTCACGTGGGTCGGGTCGGGTCGAGGAAACCAATCAGTGTCCGACAAAAGCATAACACACAAGTTGTATCTGGAAAACCAGTACCAAAACACCCTTTTCCCACAGTTTGCCTCGCACAATTGAGTGGTATTACCGTGTTATTATATAATTATGAGAGAAGTTACATGCTCGTGTTATTGTAAGATCGTTGTTTCATTTGGTCTTAAATTGCGACTCTACTGTACAGTAATTCAGGTAAGTTAGTTGGCAGGTTGGTGTAGAATAGATGGCAGTATGTAAATAAGTTCACAAAGTTATGAAGTCTATAATACTAGTTCTTAAATCTAACCTTACATGCTAATTTTTTTCACTTTGGGGTCAGGCTAGGCGGGAGGAAGACTGGGTGAGCCTAAACATACCCAGTTGGCGGGAAACTGCAAACAGACGATCAAGATGCACGCAGCGCCCGCCACATCTGAATTTCTTTCCAATTTTTACCCATTTTGGGGGAATTTATAAAACTTTTTTGCTTAAATATTCCTCGAGAGATTTGTGCTGTTAGTTTGGGGTTGTCGTTAGAATGAATGCCGTTAAATTGAGGCTTTACTGTATACTGTACAGTAATCCCTGCACTATCCAGACGCCCACTTTCCAGACACCCCACTTACCAGACATTGTGGGCCTGGACCTTCGGAACCCAAAAATGGCCAAAAAACAAAAAAAAATCCCCCCAAACTCTGAATTTTTTCCCACTCGTAATTTGAAATTGCCATGCGGTGCTGAACAGCTGCTTACACCACAGCCCCTTCTCCCTTTCCTTCCTCCCCCCTCCTGTCAGGGTTGCCATTTTGTATTTTTCATTACCAAATGTGGGCCAATTTTGGTAATGAAAAATTCGTTTGGTAATGAATCAGAATAATGCATTACCAAGTGGATTTTTCACATGTATGAGGATACATTTTGAGGAGTAGACTGTAGCACCAGTTGAGCAGGGCAGTACTCCCGAGGTGGATGGAAAGCTGATGACAGGGAGTGCTGGAGCTCCCGTTTCATCAGCCCTCAGGACTAGTTCCTGACCATCCCCCTTTGCTGAACTTTTTCGGTGTCTCAGTTACACAGAGAGTAGGCCAGCATGCTCTCTAATACAAATTTCTCTAACTGTCTACACCGAACTACATGCACAGTACACACTACACTTTCTTTTCCAAAATTCAAAAAATTATGGCATTTCATCACCCAGCCTCGGAGTCCCCAGGGGGTGGGGGGACCAAAAATGCCCCCACCTTCTGCCCCTCTCCCGGTGACGACTCGAGGTGCCTGGAGCCACTGTCTGACTCTCTTCTTCTTCATTTCTGCAACATTCGAGGCCTTTCCTCTAACTTTCGCTATGTTGAGCACCACCTCTCCTCCTCTAAAGCTCACCTTCGTTTTCTAACTGAGACTTAGCTGTCTGAGGCAACTGACAGCAAACCCTTTTCTGTATCCTCCTACTTTCTCTATACTCATTTCAAAGCCAAAGGTAGCTGTTGTGTATATATACTCAACGAGTATCTTGCTCTCGTGTTCCTGAACTCGATTCTTCTGAATTCTCTACACTCTGCCTTCGGCTTTCCTGTAATTCTCTGACTAAATATATCTGTGCTGTTTACTTATCCCTTAATTCTACTGACTATCTAAAATTCTTTGACTACCTTACTTCTACGATGGAACACATTCTGTCCATTTCTCCTTTCTCTGAAAAATGTTCACCACCACCTTTGGCTCTCCTCTCCTTTCACTGATCCACCTGGTGAACAAGCATACATCTTTTCTATCCTTACTGACCTAGAGCAGCTTGTACAGCACCCTACCCGTATCCCAGACCGCCTTGGAGAGAGCTCCAATATACTTGACCTCCTCCTTACAACTAATCCTTCTGCTTACACTTAAACTTTTCTCTCTGTTGGGCTCCTCCGATCACAACCTTATCACCTTAACCTGTCCTATCACTCCTGTACGGCCTGTGGACCCTCCAGGGGAACGTTGTCTGTGGCATTTTGGAGCCATGGATTGGGAAGCCCTCAGGCAGTACTTCTTTGATTTTCCCTGGAATGCTTATTGCTTCCATGGCCGTGAGCCATCTGAGTGTGCCTTGCGCATTATGGAGGTTATTCTCTTGGGCATGGAAGCATACATTCCTTTCTCATATCCTTTGACTAACGCAAGAAAGCCTTGGTTTAATGACGCTTGTTCTAATGCTGTCCGCAACAAGGAGAGGGCCTACAAAAGGTACTGGAGCCAACCCACCCCTGAATCACATCATCTTTACGTTTCTGCCTGGAATCGTGCTAAGTCTGTTCTTCGCTCTGCTAAAAATAATTTCATCCATACTAAATGCTCTCAACTCTCCGACTCGAATTCTTCCAGCTCCTTCTGACACCTTGCCAAAAACCTTTCTAACAACTTTACCTCATCATCTTTCCCTCCTCTTTTCTACTCTGGTGGTTCTGTAGCTATTTCTTCTACTGATAAAGCAGATCTCTTCTCACAGACTTTCTCCTCCAATTCCACCTTAGACGATTCCGGTTCTGTTCCTCCATCAGTTCCCCCCTCTGACTTCCTCATGGCCAACATTAAAATTTCTTCAGCTGATGTATTTTCTGCAATCACTGGCCTCAGTACTAACAAGGCATTTGGGCCTGATGGAGTCCCTCCTGTTGTTCCCGAGAACTGTGCTTCTGTGCATGCACCCTGCCTAGGCAAACTCTTTCGCCTTTGTCTGTCAAATTGTACCTTTCCTTCTTGCTGGAAGTTTGCTTTCGTTTAGCCAGTCCCAAAGAAGGGTGACCACTCCCAACCCTCCAACTATCGTCCAATTGCTTTAATGTCCTGTATTTCAAAAGTTTTTGAGTCAAATTCTCAATAGAAAAATTTTGAGGCATCTTTCCTATCACAACCTTCTTTCTGATCGTCAGTACGGGTTCCGTCAGGGATGCTCCACTGGCGGTCTTCTCACATACTTTTCAGACTCCTGGTCATCCTCCTTTTGGGACTTTGGCGAAAGCTTTGCCATTGCACTTGACATCTCAGAGGCTTTCGATCGAGTCTGGCATAAATCTTTAATTTCCAAACTGCCCTCTCACGGTTTCTGTCCGTCTATCTGTGCCTTCATCGCTAGCTTCCTTTCTGATCATTCTCTAGCCGCTGTTGTACACGGCCATTGTTCTTCTCCTAGATCTATCAACAGTGGTGTTCCTCAGGGCTCTGTCCTATCACCAACTCTCTTCCTTTTATTCATCAATGACCTTCTAAGCTGCACATCTAACCCTATCCACTCATACGCTGACGACTCCACCCTTCACCTTTCCATTCGGTTCCCGCAACGCCCATCTCAGCAGTTACTTCAGCAAACAAGGGATGAGGCTATGGCACACCTAATGTCTGACTTGGCTCGTATCTCTGAATGGAGTAAAAATAATCTGGTTGTTTTTAATGCATCTAAGACTCAGTTCTTACACCAATCAGCCCGACAGAATCTTCCACAGGTATACCCACTAATGTTTAATAATATTCAGCTTAATCCTGCATCATCCTTGAACATGCTTGGGGTTTCATTTACTCGGGACTTATCTTGGAAAGATCATATTACATCTCTTGTAAAATCTGCTTCCAAGAGATTGGGTGTGCTAAGCCAACTCCATTCTTTCTTTACCCCTGCACAATTGTTGACTCTATATAGGGGTTTTATCCACCCTTGTATGGAGTACAATTCTTAAGTGTGGAGAGGCTCCCCACATACAGCTCTTCTCGATAGGGTGGAGTCAAAGGCTTTTCATCTCATTAACTCTCCTCCTCTTACTGACTCCCTTCAACCTCTGTCTCTTCGCCGCACTGTTGCATCTTTATCTCTTTTCTATCGCTACTTTAATGGTCATTACTCCTCTGAACTGCCTGCATGCATTCCTCCACCTCTACGATGGGCGCATAGCACCCGTCTAGCAGCAAACTCTCATCCCTTTTCTGTCCAACTCTCTAATGCAAGAGTTAACCGTAACTCTCAGTCTTTCATTTATGCAACAGGTCAGCTCTGGAACTGTCTCCCTCTGTATTTCCTGCTGCCTATGACCTCCAGTCTTTCAAATGCAGTGTGTCCAGGCATCTTGAAATGATCGGATCTTGAATTTGGCTCGCTATTGTATTTTGTTTTTCTCTTGGAGGGAACTGTTTTGCGGGCTCATGGTCTTTGGTTTCTTCTTCCTTGCATTAAAAGAATAAAAAATAAAACACAGGATGGACATAGTGGATCTGTTGCTCTCTCTGATTAATCTGCTAGCCTACACAGTGTGAAAATAAATCAACATGCTGTTAATTATAAGGAGAGTGATTACTTGTATTTCCACTTGTCTGTCTATCTATCTATAGCCAGATGCCATAATCCCATAAAGGGTACTGTATATATAATTAGTGAAGAATAAATGCTAGCTTTATGAATATGGTAATGAGTTAAATTTGGTAATGAAAATTGAGGAGTTTGGTAATGTGGCCGTTGCTATCTGGCAACTCTTTTTCCCCATCACCAACACTCCCAACAGTTACTGCCTAACTTCGATCGCGAGTAGATACTTATGGTAGTGGATGCCACACATGTTCGTTTTTTGTGAATAAACTACAATACCTCGCCACTAGACCACACAGGAATTTACAGTGTTGAGCAGTGTTAAGAAATTAGAATTTAGAGTGCTAAGAATTAACTCTGGAATGCAAATTGTTGGTTGAAACTGGCATGGTACAGTTAAGAACAATGTGCAGTGTTAAACAATTATAACTCACAGTGCAAAGAATTAAGTGCAGCACAACACTGGATTACTGTACGTCCTTCATGAGCATTTTCACCACTGCCAAAGCCTTAGAGAAGGCAGCCACAGACGTGCTGTAAGTACCCTGGCTGAGGTAAAGTCACTTGTAATTCCTCATTCTTTGTTTCTTTTCATTTATTTAATGCTTTATATCCATTATTGGTGTGAAAAGGGTCTTAAATAGGTTTAAATAGGTGCTATGGATGTCCAATAGGGAGTTGTATAGGTATTTTTCTGAGTCAGGCTAGGTTAGGGTCCTTAAGCATAAGTCCAGGAGGCTGGGGCCCACTTTCCAGAAGGGATCACTTTCCGGACATGCCTTTGGGCCTATTACATCAGATAGTGAAATGATTACTGTATATATATATATATATATATATACAGGTAACTCGCACGGAACATGTGGGTTTCGTTCCTACGGTGTTGTGTTAGGTGCGAAATCGCGTATATTTAAACTACCCCGTATTTTGCTCCCTAGACCCCCCAAATGTGTTGTTTTGCTGTTATCTGTCACTGGTAATCACTAGAAAGCACTTTAAGTGGTTAGAAGGTTTATTTAATGTTATAACTCACAAATACAGTACTCCAGAGCAAAACTTCAACACACAAATACTGTACGTAAACACAAGGAAACATTCCGACGCCGATCGTAGGTAATCTTATAAATCAGGTTAACTGGTACCAGTGCTTTAACATACAAGTACATACCAGAACAGTACATATTTAACTTAGAAATGCAGTGCTGTGATATCGAATGATTTCGGTACTGTTAGGAATGGCTGGAAAAAAAAAAATGTTATGAATACATTTTCACCTTTTTGATATATGTTTATGGTAGTTTCGAGTTATTTTTTACGTTATCGTTGTGCCCATGCTTGGAAAAGGGAGCGAAAGAGTTGAATTTTCAGTCCTAAATGAGAAAACTGCACGTCCTCCAAGGCTAGACTCTGCCACGGGAGAATAAAGTGGAGGGTCAGTCCGATTAGCAATAAGGAAGTTGTGTCACAACTTCCAGCTCCCACACCACGAGAATGGCTAAAAATAGAATCGTAATGCAGTTTCAGAACCAACAATAAGTCTGATTATTACGAATACAGATACAAAGCAGAAATAAATACGTTTACAGACGGGGAAAACGTACTTCTTCCGTCATAACATGTTCATCTTTATCATTTTACGTTCATCTTTATCATTTTACCTTGTTATTTTCGCAATATATATTGCTGTCTCGTAAACAGGGTGGTTGTTTGTATTTTGCAAGGGAGGAAAAAGATTGTATTTTCTGTCTGGGTCGAGATAATGGGTGTAACTATGTGTGGTTAGGCAAGGCCACGAGCGAAAAAATCGTACATCCACTCATCACGATAGCAGGTGGTGAACTGACAGATGATACATGAGAGGGTGAAGTCAAGGTCAGTCTCATGTCCCAGATTTTCGTTCACTTCCCGAAAGTTTTCACAGTTTTCTAGACGTTGCATTGCATCAAATGATCCAAACCATTACAGCAAACCTGAGCAAATAGGTAAAGATACCAAGACAAAAATGTATTTTTCTCTTATTATAAGTCTTTAACGAACAAACAAAAAAGGCAATATTCCGACGCCGATCATGGGTAATCATATAAATCAGGTTAACTGGTTACAAGGCCTTATTTAATGCTTTAATTGCTTACAAGTACATACCAGAACAGTAAATATTTAACTTACAAATACAGTTTGTACTGTAGAAAAGCAGTACAGTGAGAGTTTAACGAACAAACAAAAAAGGCAATATTCCGACGCTGATCATGGGCAATCATATAATTCGGGTTAACTGGTTACAAGGCTTTATTTAATGATTTAACTTTATTTAAGTGCTTACAAGTACAGTACATACGAAAACAGTAAATATTTAACTTACAAATACTGTACAGTACTGTGGAAAAAACGAACAAATAAAAAATGCAATATTCTGACGCCTATCAGGTAAACTGGTTATAAGACTTTATTTCTTGCTTTAACGTTATTTAATAGTACTTTAAGTTGCACATAAACTTACCAGAACAGTACAGTACTGTAAATATTTAACTTACAAATACTGTGCTACTGTACTCGGGAATGTCTCACTCACTGAATAATTTCCCGCCTAGATCGTCACGTAATCAAAACAAACCGCGCGCTGCGGTGACATTCGAGGATTTGATCTTTCAAAGGCCTCTCCTGCGTTAATTTGTAGTTTTCATAATGGTTTTTTAATCTTACGTTGTCTTATATGTATCCCAGCCCTTACCGTGTATAATTGCGAGCGCGTTCCGTGAGATCGTGTTCCGTTAGAGTTACCTGTATATATACTGTATATATATATACAGGTAACTCGCACGGAACACGTGGGTTTCGTTCCTACCGAGCCGTGTTAGGTGCGAAATCGCGTATATTTAAACTACTCCGTATTTTGCTCCCTAGACCCCCCAAATGTGTTGTTTTGCTGTTATCTGTCACTGGTAATCACTAGAAAGCACTTTAAGTGGTTAGAAGGTTTATTTAATGTTATAACTCACAAATACAGTACTCCATAGCAAAACTTCAACACACAAATACTGTACGTAAACACAAAGAAACATTCCGACGCCGATCATAGGTAATCATATAAATCAGATTAACTGGTACCAGTGCTTTAACTTACAAGTACATACCAGAACAGTACATATTTAACTTAGAAATGCAGTACTGTGATATCGAATGATTTCAGTGCATAATCTGTTGGAATGGCTGGAAAAAAAAAAAATGTTATGAATACATTTTCACCTTTTTGATATATGTTTATGGTAGTTTCGAGTTTTTTTTACGTTATCGTTGTGCCCATGCTTGGAAAAGGGAGCGAAAGAGTTGAATTTTCAGTCCTAAATGAGAAAACTGCACGTCCTCCAAGGCTAGACACTGCCACGGGAGAATAAAGTGGAGGGTCAGTCTCATTAGCAATAAGGAAGTTGTGTCACAACTTCCAGCTCTCACACCACGAGAATGGCTAAAAATAGAATCATAATGCAGTTTCAGAACTAACATTAAGTCTAATTATTACGAATACAGATACAAAGCAGAAATAAATACGTTTACAGACGGGGAAAACGTACTTCTTCCGTCATAACATGTTCATCTTTCTCTATCATTTTACGTTCATCATTTTACCTTGTTATTTTCGCAATATATATTGCTGTCTCGTAAACAGGGTGGTTGTTTGTGTTTTGCAAGGGAGGAAAAAGATTGTATTTTCTGTCTGGGTCGAGATAATGGGTGTAACTATGTGTGGTTAGGCATGGCCACGAGCGAAAAAATCGTACATCCATTCATCACGATAGCAGATGGTGAACTGACAGATGATGCATGAGAGGGTGAAGTCAAGGTCAGTCTCATGTCCCAGATTATCAATCACTTCCCGAAAGTTTTCAGTTTTCTAGACGTTGCATTGCATCAAATGATCCAAACCATTACAGCAAACCTGAGCAAATAGGTAAAGATACTAAGACAAAACAAAAAAGGCAATATTCCGACGCCGATCATGGGTAATCATATAAATCAGGTTAACTGGTTACAAGGCTTTATTTAATGCTTTAATTGCTTACAAGTACATACCAGAACAGGAAATATTTAACTTACAAATACAGTACTGTAGAAAAGCAGTACAGTAAGAATTTAACGAACAAACAAAAAAGGCAATATTCCGACGCCGTTCATTCGTAATCATATAATTCGGGTTGACTGGTTACAAGGCTTTATTTAATTATTTAACTTTATTTCGGTGCTTACAAGTACAGTACATACGAGAACAGTAAATATTTAACTTACAAATACTGTACAGTACTGTGGAAAAAACGAACAAATAAAAAAGGCAATATTCTGACGCCTATCAGGTAAACTGGTTATAAGACTTTATTTCTTGCTTTAACGTTATTTAATAGTACTTTAAGTTGCACATAAACTTACCAGAACAGTACAGTACTGTAAATATTCAACTTACAAATACTTTGCTACTGTACTCGGGAATGTCTCACTCACTGAATAATTTCCAGCCTAGATTGTCACGTAATCAAAACAAACCGCTCGCTGCGGTGACGTTCAAGGATTTGATCTTTCAAAGGCCCCTCCTGCGTTAATTTGTAGTTTTCATAATGGTTCTTTAATCTTACGTTGTCTTATATGTATCCCAGCCCTTACCGTGTATAATTGCGAGCGCGTTCCGTGAGATCGTGTTCCGTGCGAGTTACCTGTATATATATATACAGTAAACCTTCATTATACAATGGGGTTCCGTTCCTGAAAACCCCATCGTAAAGCAATCCATCGTATAGCAATCCCATTATAACATGGAGTCAGTGGGGATACGTTCCCAGACGTGCCTAAACTTTCACATACACACACCTTAGCACTCACATACATGAAACATCATTATGTTTAAACATTTAAAGTAACACATTAATAGTGAATAAAGAGAAAAAAGCATGAAAACTACAGTATACAGTAGATCTTACCTTTACTGAAGCAAGCAACTGTTGTTTATGTGGTTCCTAGACAATTCGCCATGAAGTCGACAATTCGTCGTCATAATATGGACGTTCCCCGTCAGGACAATTCCCTGTCATTCTGTAAATATACAGTACCCTCGCGTCCAACACGCGTTAGTCCAGCACGATTCGGGTCCAGCACGGAGAGCAATTAATTAGTATTATTTAATACGATTTAATTACTGCAACACGAGTGTGTTAGCATAACACGCAGAGCTCCGAGCAGTGGGCGAAATCCGCAGAGTTCACTAACACGATCACCCCCGGTCCAACACGGTCATACTGGACATTCCCATGATGATGATAGCCAATGAAAAACTTCTGATCAAGTATCCTTCCCCGCCCGCTATCGTGACGTGATCGTGATGCCACCCAATTAAAAACGCTTCTGGTGTCATATGATGTTTTGTTTACATTTCTCCCGCCACAGAGCCACTCAGTCGCATAATTGCATTGGAAGGTGCTTTTTTCTTGCTGCATTTTCTGCCCTTGTTACTGCATTTTACCCTGCTCACGATGCCTAGGAAGCCTTCTGAGAACCCCAAGAAGTGTCGGCACCTCCCTCAGGCCACCAAGCTAGAAAGCATCAAGAGGAAGAGGAAAGTTGACATTGCCAAGACCTACGACATGAATGAAGCCAACGTGATCATAATAAAAAACTTAAGAAAAGATCCTGGCAGCCGAAGGCTATCACACGGCACTTCATACCAGGTTTGCCAGGGATACGATGGTAAATCGGAACGGTAACGTGGTAAAATTGCTGACGATACCACGAGCAATTGGAATTCATCTGGATGGATTCCTGCCGAGCATACGATGGGGAAAACAGTTTGACCAAAACCCAGGCGACACGACAGAGAATGTATTGTACTACAGCATTGAACATTTAGCCTGACACTGAATACATATTAATATTTTAGAATAAATATCAATCGTTTTGAAACCCTTCTTATCGGCGTGCGTACCAATTTATAAACAAAGTTGCTTCTCCTTATTCTCTGCCGAGTCAGCGACAGCGATCACTTTCCACAGTCACGAGACGGGGCTCTGGCAACAGTGTGAGAAGCATGCACTTTGCCGAGGATTACAGGGCTAGGACAGGCAGAAGCAGGACCTTCCATGGCTGTGGACGAAGATAGTGATTCTGAGTGTGATTTCAAAGGATTTATGAGGGAGGTTGAGGAGGAGCAACAGCCATTACCCACTAGTGACGCCAGCAGCCATCCTCCGGGGACCCAGCAGGACTAACTACAGCCTTGGATACCACCTTCCATTCCCAGCAAGCCCACCAACACTATCCTAAAAGGTTAGTTTTCATTCATAGCACAGTACCATTTATTATAATTACAATAGTACCAATATATGTATAGGTATAGGGTAGGTATTTAGGGTGACTTTTCCGAGGATTGCTGACATAATTCTTTTTTCCCCATAAGCTCTATTGTTAGTCCAACACGTTTTTGGTCCAACACGTGACCCATGCATGACAGTATTACCGTGCTGGACGCGAGGGTACTGTACTTATTACTGATTAACTGATACTTTAATAACTAATTCTCAGGGGGATCTATCAAAGTCTATTTTCATTCACTAGCATTGGCTTTGGATATCATTTGTAAGTTGCACTTTTAGACAATATTTAACTTGTTTCTACCTTTCTGTAGTTGACTTTGAATTATGTTCTAGCATCACCCACAGCTGTTTTCATTAATTTCCATTGGTACTACAACATCCTGGGTATATTTTAAAACGACTTTGAAGAGGTACAAGTACGGTACTAAAAAACTAGTGTACTTCCTAAATAAACTGATATGGAAATAAACGACGGGGAATCATCCTGACGACGAAATGTCCCGATGGCGAATTGTCTTGTTATTGTTGTGATGGCGTATTGACTTGATGGCGAAATATCTTGAAACATTTATATAGACTTAACATGAAGATTATTTGTATAATTCCAAAGTATGTCGATCGTTCACCTAAGGTAATTAGGCATTTATATAAATGCCACTGTCTCGTATGTAGCCTTATGCTAAGATGAAGGATCGATCATAAAGCAGCTGATTCACGTTTCAATATATTATTATTTTTCATTTAATGCCCTTGATTTGATGCCATATTTTACATTTACTATATAAACAATAAACCACCATCACTTTTATAACTTACGTAATTAAAAAACTAGTGTACTTGCTAAATAAACTGATACGTAAATAAATGATGGGGAATCGTCCTGACGTCGAATTGTCCCGACTCGGCCTCACAGTCACAGGGACTCACAGCCCTCACTCATCAGTGTCAGAACTGCCTGTCTGGGCAGGGCTGGCTGGCTGGGCAGGGCTAGCTAATGAGGCTGGACCAGTGGACAAGTGTGTGTGGTCTAATGCCGACAGTGTGAGGACGTTTTTGTTGCGTTTGCACATTTGCTGTTCACTGAGCCGCGGATGATCCATCGTTGTAGTAAATCGTTCCCATTGTATAGTGGGCATGGGGTACTAAAATTTTGACATTGTATAAGCGAAATATCGAACAAAGGGGCATCGTATAATAAGGGTTTACTGTATATATATATGCAGTACATCCCCACAGTACGAGAGTTCCGAGTACGCGATCCCCCTTGTACGCGAGGACTTTTTTTGTGTGTGTGTGTGTATTTTTTATTAGTACACAAATTGAACTCCTTATAAGCGAGACGGGCAGCGAAGAGTGGCCCAAATCCGGGGTTACCCCGAGTACGGGACATTGCCCTCCCAAGAAGCGATAACGGTAGCCTACGCTCCATCCACCTTCAGCCATATTCTTGTTGCTTTAGTTAAGCCATATCCTTGTTGATTTACCTAGTAAAGCCATAATCTTGTTGGTTTACTTCATCTTAGGTAATATGTCTTAGATAGTTTCCCTGTACAGTACAATACTTATGTCTGAAAAGCTTCTCAAGGGTCGCCCATGAAGGGGGGTGCTGCCCATATGTAATTTTTCACACACTTTTATGTATTCACAGTACGCGAATTCCTAGTAAGCGACGTCCTCTTCCGCCCATATAGGCGCGACCTAGGGGGATATACTGTATATATATATATATTATATATACGGTATATATGTATATATATATATACAGTGAGTCCTCGAAATACGAAAACCCGATGTACGAATTTTCTATGGTACGAAATCAATTAATATAGGACAAATTCCACAGCATGAAAATATCTGTTTCGATGATACGAAAATCAATTCTCGATACGGAAGGAAATGCAGAGATAGCCCAATTTTCCAGACTATGTGATGTGAAGAAGTGCCTGAATCATCTGAAATCACGATTAATCTGGTGGAAACAAAACACCAGTAATGTTAGATTGATTTATTTACCGGTCAGTGTACAAAGAAAGACAAGTATCTTCCCAGTTCAGTCTGAAGAAAATTTACACCAGGTGAAATACAATGAAAACCTATTTCTACTAGTGCATGTTTCAAATGGTTCAATTTTTCCTCACTGTATTCGTCAGACTTTGGGTAGATACTTGTGTCTTTCATTGTACACTTGAAGCAGCAGAAAGACCTTACCAATTCAATACATAATCCTCCTGCTTGTTTCTGTAATTTTCTGACAACTTTCAGTTTGGCAAATTACTTTTTCTTTCTGAAAAATTTCTTCCCCATTATTATTGTCACTTTCCCCTACAATCATTTCCAGCGCAGTGGAAAAAACTCATTGTGCTCAAAGATGGATATCGTTTCCCAATTTCCCAACTGTAGGTTAGGTTAGGTTAAAGTTATTAGGTACAGATAAGCTCAGTTAGGCCAGGTTTTGTTAACCCCTTAACCGCGGGGCGTCACTTTCGTGACGCTTGGCTACAATGGATCATACCGCGGGGCGTCACTTTTGTGATTCTGTGTTATTTTGAATTATCCCGGGCTCTCAAGTGGTGGCTTGTATCATATATCAGTCCTGCCAATGTCCAACACTAGTCAGCACTCCAAATCTCATCTGTACTCCCATCCATTGTTGACATTTTAGCTGTTTTACCCCCTTCCTGACTCCCCTCCCTACCTGCCCTCCATTACCCTCTCCTCTCACCTCCCACGCCGCGCTGCGCTACGGAAATTTCCCCCTTCTCTTTCCACAGATTTCATCCATTGAAATAAGCCCTATGCCCAATATTTTTACCCAATAATATATACCAAAAAAAAAAAGGTAAGTGATAGTGTTATACTCCAGAAATTGCCTAATTATCACCTGACAACACCTCACGTGCATTCATTCGCTACATTACCACGGTAATTTCCCCTTTGATTTATGCCTTGTAATCGATGTCTGTAATAAAAAAATATATCAGAAAGGAAGGGAGAATCCTAATTGACATTTACATTCACCTGGAACTACCTATTTCTTTATTTATTGCCGAGATTTTCTACCTATAAAAAATTAGCATGTAAGTTAGCAGCAGTAAGCCTAAAGTGTCATTGTCAACCCTTCCCTTCTCAGATAATTTACCCCCTTCGTGACTCCCCTCCCTACCTGCCCTCCATTACCCTCTCCTCTCACCTCCCACGTCGCGCTGCGCTACGGAAATTTCCCCCTTCTTTTTCCACAGATTTCATCCATTGAAATAAGCCCTATGCCCAATATTTTTACCCAATAATATATACCAAAAAAAAAACAGGTAAGTGATAGTGTTATACTCCAGAAATTGCCTAATTATCACCTGACAAAACCTCACGTGCATTCATTCGCTACATTACCACGGTAATTTCCCCTTTGATTTATGCCTTGTAATCGATGTCTGTAATAAAAATATATATCAGAAAGGAAGGGAGAATCCTAATTGACATTTACATTCACCTGGAACTACCTATTTCTTTATTTATTGCCGAGATTTTCTACCTATAAAAAATTAGCCTGTAAGTTAGCAGCAGTCAGCCTAAAGTGTCATTGTCAACCCTTCCCTTCTCAGATAAGCCGCGGCATTTAGTTCCTTGTCCTCCACTGCAGAGACAACATGTCGCACTCGCGCCCCGCCATTCCTGCCGCTTCTGCGCCCATTGCAAAGGGCCCCGTGACCTCTACCCCCAAGAAAAGTGTTGAGGCAAGCAGGAAAGGCCTCAGTGACTCTGCGGTGGCACGAGAACTTGCTGAATTGTCGATGATAATAATGGACAGCGATTTTGATGATTCCGGTGAATTGTGTGATGAGCCGGGTGAAGTTATCGCGCCAGAAACAGCGACAACAAGTGCTCCTACCAGTGAATCTGTGTCTAGCTCCAAGGGAAAGGAGCCTTTAGTGCAGGAAGGAAAAGAATTTGGGAAGGAAGTGAAAAGGCGGCGTGTTAGCCCCAGAACAATGCCCCCACGTGACCCAGCCCGCCATGAGTCACGAGAGCAGTCACCTCCCTGTTCCCCAAGCCCCGCTTTACTCATCTCGTCATCATCGTCGGCTGAGTTATCTCCGGAGTCTTCGTCGTCGGAGTCACCACCAGCATCAACAGTGAAGGCCGGCCGTAGAGGTAGAGGTAGATGTAAGAGAGTGAGAAGTAGTGTAGCTAGTAGGGTAAGGGCTGCTAGTGCTGTACGGCAACCTAGGGTCAGTGCGAGTGACCTTGACCGAGATAAGCCTCCCTCTCAGCCAACCTCCACCACCACCACCACCACCACCATCCCTCCACCGCCACACCAGGGAATCCTGGACGCCTTCGCGTGGACGGAAGGGTCAGATTTTGTCCCCGAAAACCTGGTTTTCGATGAGAGCTCGTCAGGAGTTCAGCCTGCCTTCACTGTGGAAGAAAATGCTGAGTGTGTCGACTACCTTTTGGCCTTCCTAGATGACGAAGTCATGCAGCACATATGTGATGAGACCAACAGGTTCGAATCACAACGTGCTGCTAGTGGTACAGGTGCAGCCAAGATGCAACAGTGGACCATGCTGGGAGTGCAGGAGCTGTATGTGTTCTTTGCCCTCATGCTTCTTATGCCACACTCCAAGAAGCATGAGTTGGAAGAATACTGGTCCATGGACCCCTTACTACCCTCACCGACCTTCAACAAGTACATGGCCAGAGATTGCTTCCGGAACATCATGGGAAACCTGCACTTTGCCGATAATGATGTACCTTCCCAAACCGACCCACTCTGGAAGATCCGGGAGATTCTGAACAGAATGAAGGATAAGTTCATGTCATTCTTCCACCCATTTCAGAAGGTTGTCATTGATGAGTCCTTGGTTCTGTTCAGAGGACGTCTTCGGTTTGTCCAGTACATTCCAAGCAAACGCCATCGCTTTGGAATTAAGTTCTTTGTACTGTGCGACTGTAAGACGGGGTACATCCTTGACTTCGTCATATATTCAGCCAGCACTGTCGATCTCGATAAAACACACCCCCTTGGCTTCTCAGGCTGTGTAGTGAAAGTGCTCCTAGAAAAGTGGGAATCATGTGCTGTATACAGACAACTACTATACAGCACCGAAACTTGCCAAATACCTTTCTGAGCACGGCATTGGCTTCTGCGGCACTGTGAAAAGTAATCGTGCCAACTTCCCCAAATTCCCAGAGGCGGGAAACTCGCAGCGAGGAGACGTGCACCTACGCAAGTCTGAGAAGATGCTGGCAATACGGTGACATGACAAGAGAGTCGTGCACATGCTCACCACCGTACATAAGGGGGAGATGAGAGACAGTGGGAAGGTCGACCGTAGGACAGGCGAACCTGTGATGAAACCTGATGCTGTGTTGGACTATAATATAAACATGCGGCTGGTGGACAAGTCCGACATGATGATTGGTGAGATCGACTGCCTCAGGAAGAATACTAGGTGGTACAGGAAAGTTTTTCTGCATCTCATAGATATGACGATGCTGAACGCCTTCATCCTGTACAAGATGAAGGTAAAGCCACCCAAGACCTTCTGCCTGAGGTTGTTTGCCAGGACTTGTGTCCAGCAGCTGCTGGAAAAATATGGTAAGATGCAAGCAGCAACTCCAAGGCGCCATCCAGTTACACTTCCCGACCGACTTGAGCAGAGGGCGTATATGGATCGGCACAGACTTGAGCTAATGCCTGCCACAGGGAAAAGGAAGGCTGCGATTCTCAGGTGTCAGGTATGTGCGCATACCACACGCCGCACACCTGAGCATAAACGCACCTCTTGGCAGTGCGCTGAATGCCAGGTTCCCCTCTGTGTAACCTGCTTCTTCGATTATCACAGCCAGAAGCAGTTCTAACAGTGCAAGTGTGGAAGCAGAATTATTTGGAAATAATGTGTAAATAGCAGGTGAAAGCAATGGATGTTCAGTTCTATGATTGAACAGTGTATTATAGTTTCATCTTACTGAAAGTGACAGTGAATAACATATTGTAAGTAAAATAGAAGGGTAAATATTGAAAATAGAATAGGAAATGTAAATAGTAATGTAAGTAATTAGTAATATAAGAATATGAGTACAAATAATTTATGTTATAACAGTGAGAGTGAATCCGTGGCTCTCTACGTATTTTACTGACTGAAAAATAGAATGACTTCAGTGACAATAAAATAATACGACTGAAGGAAACTTATGGAGAAAGACTCCAGATATATATAAGTGTGATATAGTAATAGAAATATAAAGTGTGAGG
Organism: Coenobita brevimanus; assembly: GCF_032717465.1. Lineage (NCBI taxonomy): Eukaryota > Metazoa > Arthropoda > Malacostraca > Decapoda > Coenobitidae > Coenobita > Coenobita brevimanus. The sequence continues at coordinate 31,035,718 of NC_136967.1, forward strand.
GGTTTTATGAATAATAAATGACAGAGTGCCTAGAGCGAACTAGCGCAAGTGCGGCGATCAGACGCGCTCATAATATCCATTGCTTTCACACTGTTTTTTTTTTAGTATGGATCCCAAACTACTTGAAAATGGTAGAATAGTGTTTATAGTGTTTGTATCTGGCTGTGGTAATCATATAACGGGTTGTCGGGAAGTGTAAAGTGGAGACTTAGTTACCCTACTTCAGAGGTCTCCACAAGTCCTACGGAAACTGACGAAGGCTCAACAATCATTCCAGGAGAAAGCTGAAGGTATGTGCTATAAGCATATATAATTTTATTATTCTAGGACTAATAACTGATTTTTAGCAAATATTTTTTGAGAGTCTGTCGAAGCCCAAATAACCCCGCGGGACACGCAAGTAATTGGTAAACAAGCCCGCGGTGTAGGGGTTAAACAGGGAAGAACAGTCCTTTCCACCATTATGGTAACAAAATAAACAAGAGTTGTCACACCAGAACAGCTAAAAATGACGGGGAAACAGATTCAATAAGAAAAGTTTACTGTATTTACCAACCCAGAAATAATCTGAAAAATATAACAGACTATCAGGAAGAACTGATTTGGTAAGGTGCTTTTACTGCTTAACCCTTTAACCGCGGGCATTGTTTTGCCCCGACTGGCCTCTCCCGAGGGGGTTCCAGCCAAAATGTAAACAAACTTTAAACCTTTATAACTCTGCACAGAATAAATCTAGAGCAAAAAATAAGGTACCATTAGAAAGTACTAACCTTCGGCTTTGCAATGATGTTGGTTTCATGATTTCGTTGACTATCACTGGATGGGCAGTGCCATTAGAAGTGAGCGATCTAAAATCACTATTTTTCGCTCACACACCTTTACCAAATGCTAACCTCATTCTGATAATAATACTATAAACATATATGAACACTGCACATACGATAAACACCCACTCTGTGTTCACTGAGGCAGGTAAAAGGCACTGTAATTGCCCGCACTTCACTGCCACATCAGCAGTGTTGTAATCACTATTTTTCGCTCACACACCATTACCAAATGCCAACCTCATTCTGATAATAATACTATAAACATATATGAACACTGCACATACGATAAACACCCACTCTGTGTTCACTGAGGCAGGTAAAAGGCACTGTAATTGCCCGCACTTCACTGCCACATCAGCGGTGTTGTAATCACTATTTTTCGCTCACACACCAATACCAAATGCCAACCTCATTCTGATAATAATACTATAAACATATATGAACACTGCACATATGATAAATACCCACTCTGTGTTCACTGAGGCAGGTAAAAGGCACTGTAATTGCCCGCACTTCACTGCCACATCAGCGGTGTTGTCACTCACACAGCTGGACAGATACTGATGCGTGTTTGGTCAGGGGTGGGGTGGGGGGCCCGGGGGGTGGGAGGTGGGGGCCCGGGGGGGGGGGGAAGAGGGAGGTGGGGGTCGGCTGGAGTGAAAGAACTTCATAGCTACTCTCCCTTGAAACAATTGGCGCACGGAACAAACGCGCTGTATTCAAAATATTCACAAACATTCGAGAATGACACCCGCGGTTTGGTCCAGTTTTTGCAATGTCAATCTGGGATGACACCCGCGGTTAAAGGGTTAAAGTAAAACGTATGTTTAGTCCCCTCAGTGGCTGTGGGTTCAGATATTTGCATGTTTCTGTGGTCGGCCTTGGGACCATTTTTTCAAAGTTCTAAAATCAATTTCTTTTTCTTACATATGTGGAAAGACTTGTCTGGCACACCTGGCTTTTTCTTTTTTTAATTATTTTTTCCCCTAGACCCATCCTGTGATTTGCTATGATTCGTGTAAGAATTAATAAAATTAGGATGCGTGTTACATCAGCATGTATACATCGGCCGAAAACATCTGGGACAAAGTGAACTGTGAACACCAGACTGCTTGAGGTGGTAGAGTAGGGTCGTGTAAACACACCAGTGACCCTCATTCCCTTCCCATAATTGCTCGCAGTTTTTTATAGCTCACCCTAACTCAGCGTCACTGACATCAGTACAGTAAGGCTTTGTTCAGGACCAGCGGCTATGAAAACGATAATGGAATACATTATTGTTTGTATTAGTCCTCTCTCTTTCACACATACACATAAGAACAAACAAAAGAATGAGCAGTAAATGTACACGAACTCTAAGGTATATATTGGGAAGAGTGATACCGAACGAAGAATGTGGAACTGAATGTTAACCTACAAGACCATGTGGGACGAAAGAGTAATTTTTTTCTGATTAGCAAACATTTTTGTTCCATATCGTCCCTTAAATTTGTAAAACCCGTAATCTTTCGTGTAAGCATACAGCCTAAAGACCTTACCAATTCAGTTCATATTCCTCTAGTTTGTCTTCTATATTTTTCTGACTATTTTGGGGGTGGTAAATTATGTTCTTTTGCTGAAACTAACTTACTTACTGTAATTGTTCACAGTTTTTTATAATGCCCTAACTCAAAGTCATTGACACCGAAACATTGAAGTGTTGTTCAAGGCTGTCAGCTATGAAGGGGTTAGTGGAATACTGTATGAAAAATTCAAAATGGGCGCGGTGCATAGTGCCACACTTGCTTGCCGAGAGAAAATGAACTAACCCTTCTCTGGTAAACAAATTTTCGCGCGCTTCTTAGTTGAGTCCACATCCCTCCTCTCCTCACAGCCTCGCCTGTACGTGAGGATATTTTTGCAGCCTGTCACCTTTTCGTATTGTTTCGCCATGCCTCCCAAGCACCTTGCATCATCTGCAGCATTGGGGGAGCCCGCTGCAAAGAAGCAGCAGCACCGTTCTCTAATTCTGGAAAGGATATTGGAGATTATAAGACCCCATGAGGAGGGGCAGGGAGTCTCAGAGATTGGGTGTGCTTTATGCCTTGCTGTTTCCACCATTGGGACTGCGATGAAGAAAAAGGAAATGTACAAGAATATGGCCACCTCCTTCTCTGCAATTGTATACAGGTATTGCTTACTTCTTAATGGGGAGGGTGAAGTTTAGGTGGGGGTCCGAGGGGGTCCTGGGACGCATCCCCCCATTTATATGTATATTTGAATGGGGAAAATCATTCCAATATATGAAATTTCGAATTACGAAAGTTTTTTTTTGGTCCTTATCCCTTTCGTATATCAAGGACTCACTATATATATATATATATATATATATATATATATATATATTCATTCATTCATTGCCAGACGCCATGTATCCCAAACAGGGTGGCCAAGGGCCCAGAGTTAACTATTTTACGGGGAGGGGCACTAATCCTCCACCAACCCCACTTGACACGTAGGGAGTTATGCCAACAGCATCTGGTGTTCCCAGGCGGTCACCCATCCAAGTACTAACCAGACCCAACGTTGCTTAACTTCGCTGATCGGACGGGAAGCGGTGTACTCAACGTGGTATATATATATATATATATACATACATACATATGTATGTAGAGTGTATACAGTGGTCTCTTGCGTTTAGCATGTTTCAAGTTGACGATTTTCGCATTTAGCGATGGTTAGAAAAGGTACCAATCTCGCGCATTTAGTGATTGTCTGATGCGCTTTGCGATGTGGGGTGTGAAATGCCTTGTCTGTCTGCCACCAGACCGCCATTGTTATCATTGTTGTGAGTGTCTGGCGACCCTGTTTTTTTTTTTTTTTTTTTCCAAACATTTGCCATTTTTTGCTGATGAGTAGATGTATGACCCTACAGTACTGGGTCTGTGTAATGCATTGCTAATACACTGTGTTTCATTTTCAGCACTTAAAGTAGGAAATTGGGGGTCAAAAGGGTGACTTGGAGGATGGGCACAGAATAATTGATATTATTCCCATATAATGTGCACTTCCCATTTAGCGATTTCGGATTTAGCTATGGTTTCACCTGAATAATTAAATCGTTAAATGCTAGGGACGACTATATACAGTAATCCCTCTAATATCCGAACGCCCAATATCCGAACATCCCCACTAACCGGACATAATCCTCCTGGGATCCAATATTCCCAAAATGGGCCAAAAACCGCAAAAAATTAAAAAAAAATCTGACTTTTTTCCCTCCCATAATTTGAAATTCCCGCCCGGCGCCGAACAGCTGTTACACCATGGTCCCTTCACCCCTTCCTTCCTCCCCCTCCCCCCTCCCCTGCCAGGTTGCCATTTGGTATTTTTCATTACCAAGTGTGGGCCAATTTGGTAATGCATTAGAATAATGCATTACCAAATGGATTTTTCACATGTATGAGGATACACAGGATGGAGATGGCGGATTGTTTGCTCTCTCTGATTAATCTGCTACCCTACATAGTGTGAAAATAATCAACATGGTGTTAGTTATAAGGAGAGTGATTACATGTATTTCCACTTGTATATATAATTGGTGAAGAATATATGCTAGCTTTACGAATTTGGTAATGAAAAGTTATATTTGACAATGAAAGTTGAGGAGATTGGTAATGTGGCTGTTGCGATCTGGCAACTCTGTAACCCCACCAACATCAACAGTCACAGCTTAACTCCGATGGAGAGCAGATACTCATAACAGTGCAAGCCACAGGTGCTTGTTTTTTGTGAATAAACAGTGAATAAACTGCAATACCTTGCCACTAGAACACACAGGAATTTACAGTGTTGTGCAGTGTTAAGAAATTAGAATTTAGAGTGCAGAGGATTAACTGTGGACTGCAAACTGGCGGTTCAAACCAGTCCAGGAGCAAGGGACTTGTAAGTACCCAGAATGTTTAATATTGTATAAACTCACTTCTAAAACCTCATTTTATGGTTCTTTTGCATTTATTTCAGTCTTTTATGTCCCTTATTGGTGTGATTTGGGTCTTAAATAGGTGCAGAGGGAGTTGTATAGGTGTTTTTCAGAGTTAGGGTCCATAAATATAAGTCCATAAGCTGGGGCCCAATATCCGGACAGGACCACTATCCGGACCTGCCTATGGCTCTATTATGTCGGATATTGGAGGGATTACTGTATATATATATATATATATATATATATATATATAATACTGTATATGTATTTACATTTATGTGTATATATATATATTTATATATATATATATATATATATATATATATATATATATTATATATATTAATACTGTATATGTATGTACATTTATGTATATATATATATATATATATATATATATGTATATATATCTGTCCATCCATCCATCATCCAATCCTACGTTGCCGCATGAGGAGCTTTGGAGCCCAGGGCTAGGCAAGTTTGCCCTGACTTTTAAGATGAGAGTGACCAGCCTCACTCATCCCTGAGTGGCATTTTGTGAGCAGTCAATCCCAACCACCCCTTGGATATAGACCTTCACTGTTTCAATCTGATTGGAGTGTCGTAATTACCCACTAAACCACCATGCACCAAAATTTGGTATGTGGTTACCACCCTGCGCAGTAAATGGTTTCTTGGTGTGCAGGAAACCATTTTGCTTGTCACTTAGTGTAGAGTCACCTACAGGCAGAAGTAAGAGGAAAGAATGAAGGAAAGAAAGACAGAAGAGGGAGTGTGAAGTCACCCGTAGGCAGAAGGGCAAGGAAAGAATGAAGGAAAGGAAGATAGAAGAGGATGGAAGGAAAGAAGGATGGAGGGGAGGAAAGGGCAGACACCCGAGAGCAGCACTATATCGAGTGAGTGGATGGCGAGTGCCCTGATCTACCACTTTATAGACATAGATATATAGATAGATAAATAGATAGGTAGATATAGATATATACTATTGATATTAATAAGCACATTGTTAACCCCTACACCGCGAGCATGTTTACCGATGTTTTGCGTGTGCCGCGGGGTTATTCGGGCTCCGACAGACTCTCAAAAAGTATTTGCCAAAAATCAGTTATTAGTCCTAGAATATTAAAATTATATATGCTTATGGCACATACCTTCAGCTTTCTCCTGGAATGTTTGCTGAGCCTTCGTCAGTTACCGTAGGACTTGTGGAGACCTCTGAAGTTGGGTAACGAAGTCTCCACTTTACACTTCCCGACAGCCCGTAATATGATTACCACATCCAGATATTAACACTATAAACACTACTCTATGATTTTCAAGTAGTTTGGGATCCATACTCCAAAAAAAAACCCACTGTGAAAGCAATGAAAATTATGAGCGCGTCTGACCGCCGCACTGGCTCTAGTTCGCTCTTGGTACTCTGTCATTTATTATTCATAAAACCCCTCACACTTTATATTTCTATTACTATATAACACTTATATATATCTACAGTCTTTATCCATAAGGTTCCTTCAGTAGTATTAGTTTATTGTCACTGCAGGGATTCAATTTCTTTCAGTAAAATACGTAGCATTCACTTTCTCGTCCTGTATACTGGCATTGAGAGTGAATGTCACTTTCATCTTCACTCTCATAACTCATAGTATTCAGACATGCTATAGTGAAACTTTCACTTTCATTACTCCTAGGATATATACTCGTATTCTTATAATACTACTCATTTACATTTCTATTTACGTTCTCTATTTTATTTACATTATTTACATTTCTATTTTATTTACACTGTGTTATGCACTGTCACTTGAAGTAACTTATAAAACTATTTTCCATTGTTCACGTATATTTACATTCATTACTTTCACTTACTGTTTACACATTATTTACACATTATTTACAATTCCACTTGCACTGTTTTACTCAATAGAAAGATCGTAGTCACTCTTTTATCAATTGTCAGCCCTTTACCTCTTTCCACACGAGGTTTAGTAGGCGGTAAAGGTCACAGGGCCCTTTTTGCATGGGGGTGAAAAAAGGCCCTGAAGTCAGCAAGAGGATGAGCCGTACCTCCTCTTCGGAAGATGAGAGAGAACTGATAAAGGAGGGCTGGCCCGGGTTGAAGCCTACTTAGGGGTTATTCAGTACTACCAACGTAGCTCTTGAAACAGCTATGTATTTCACTGAAATGATTGGCAGGAAATCTAGACAATACATTATAAATTAGGTAGTTCCAGGTGAATGTAAATATCACTTAGGCTTCTCCCTTCCCTCCTTATATGTATATTTATTACGAAAATAGATTATATGGCATATTTCAAGGGGAAAAAAACAGTGAAAATTAGCGAACGAGTGCACGTGAGGTGTTGTCAGGTGATAATTAGCCAATTCCAGGTGTATGACACTCTCACTTACCTTATTTCTTTCTTGTATATATTATTTGGTATAAGAATAGGACATAGGGCATATTTCAATGGATGAAATCAGTGAAAAATTCCAGGGAAGATTTACTTAGCGTAGCACGGCTGGGCAGGCGAGAGGATAGTGTAATGGAGGGAGGGTAGGAAGGGGAGTCAAGAACGGGGAGAAATGGCTAAATTGTCAACAATGGATGGGAGTACAGATGAGATTAGGAGTGCTGACTAGTGTTGGACATTGGCAGTACTGATAGATGATACAAGCCCCCACTTGGAAGCCCGGATGAATTCAAAATAACACAGAATCACAAAAGCGACGCCCCGTGGTATGATCCCTTGCTCCCAAGCGTCACGAAAGTGACGCCCCGCGGTTATGGGGTTAAACATCTTGAATCGAACAACTTAATTAGTGATAGACAATATGGTTTTCGCCACGAAAGATCCAGCATAATCTCCTAACTCATACCATCCATCAATCAATTGATCTACATGGAGAAACTCATGCAGTAGCTCTTGATATTTCTGAAGCTTTCAACAGAGCATGGCACCGTTCCCTGTTGTCCAAACTCCCTTGCTATGGACTAATGTGTTTTGTTCGTTTGATTTCTTCATATCTTAGTGACAGGAAAATAAGAGTAAAGGTAGATGATGTATATTCCAATTTCCACTCAATTAACGCCAGCGTTCCGCAGGAGTCAGTTCTGGCGCCAACCCTATTCCAGGTTCATATTAATGATCTCTTATCTGTCACCCACAATCCCATCCACTCATAATAATAATAATAATAATAATAATCTGGCCTTTTGTTTCTCAAAAGCGCCAGTTCTTCCTTTTGGGAATTCACTAGCGCTCGACACACATTATTTTTACAATTACAAGAATTGTGACATTTCTTGTATATAATACAAGCTACATCATATATACATGAAAGTGGCAATAATTAAACCCTATAATCATCCGTCATAGTACCTCTCTCCAGGTCGTAGCATTTTGAAAAAAGAAAGGCTTTCAACTGTCTCTTAAAGGATTCAACAGTAGAGAGTTGTCTTATGGACAATGGCAATCTGTTATATAATCTAGGGGCTCTATATGCAAAAGAACGATCAGAGAAAGATGACTGGTGAATGGCTCCTGGCTCATCAAGACGCAAGGAATCATCTTCACTGCGTAACATCACACCCGGGCGTGTCGATGGGAGTTTTAACAATTCAGCAAGATATTTCGGTTCACCAAACTTAAGAACCTTGAATGTAATAAGACACAGTTTAAATTCAGTTCTAGCCTTTACTGGTAACCAATGCAACTCAATCAGAAACGAGGTAGGTGAGGTCCTCGGGGGGAGACCAAAGATAAGTCGTGCCGCCTTGTTCAACACAGACTGAACTTTTGTTAGTATATTATTTGGAAGACCAACCCACAGTGAATTACAATAATCAACATGAGACAAGACCACTGCATGGACCAATGTTAAGAGGCACTGTCTATTCAGGAATCTTCTCACGGAGTACAGATTTCTGATATGCAAGTTACACCCTCTTACAACCTGATTAATGTGTTCTTTGTAATTTAACTTAGAATTAAAATAAACACCCAAATTTCGAACAGAACTGACTGGATGCAGCTGTGACACGCCAATGTTCAAAGCCAGGGCATTGTCAGTGTCATCGCCCCGTCTGTTTCCTCTGATGATGATGATCTCAGTTTTACCATCATTCAGCTTAATTTTCCTCTTAGCCATCCAAATCTTAATATCAGACATTAGAGATTCAAACTTTATCTTAGTATCGTTGATATCTGACATCTTAACATAGAGCTGGATGTCATCAGCATAAAAATGATAGGACACATCATGAGCATCAAGTAGAGACAATAAACTACTTGTGTAGATCGTAAATAGAATTGGACCCAAAACTGATCCTTGAGGGACTCCAAATAGAAGAGGAGCAGAATCAGAGCTAGCGTAATCAACAACCACTCTCTGAGATCTGTCCGACAGATACGACTTAAGGAGCAAAAGGGCACTATCACGAACGCCATAAAAATACAGATCATCCAACAATAGTTTATGATCTACTGTATCAAAAGCTGCAGACAGATCCAAAAGAACTAGGAGAGAGGACATCCCACTACAAGTGTTTGCCACCAAGTCACTCTGAATCCTTGTTAATGCAGTTTCAGTCGAATGGTGTTTTCTGTATGCTGATTGAACAACAGGAACAACTCTGTTGTGTTCCAGTAATGGTAAGAGTTGGTCGAGTATGGCCCGCTCAATAATCTTGGATAAAAAAGACAGGTTAGAGACAGGACGATAATTTGTCATGCTTTCGACATCAAGGCCAGGTTTCTTAATTAGGGGCCTAAGCAAAGCACGTTTCTCAGACTGCACAAAATTACTTTCTAAGAAGCATCTATTTATTATGTTGCAGATAAAGTCTGCAGCATGCTCATACACATCAGGCAGTTGTGACATGTTACATGGATCGAGTGAGCAAAAGGTTTTATTAAGGTCTCTGATGTAACATTTGACTTTGTTTACATCCAGTGGATGAAATGTTGAAGCAAATGATCCCCGGTGCACCGTGGCTGGAAGTCAACTGAGTACGCATCACTAGGAGAACTGCTGTCTAAATCACTTCTTATGCGAGATATCTTACTTGTAAAAAATGAAGCAAAATCAGAAGCCAATTGGGCATCAGATAAAGAAGTTGGTTTAACAGTTACATTCCTCCGACCAACCAAATTGTTCACAACTGCAGACAGTTTTTTTTTATCACCACCACATGAATCAACTTTATTTTGATAATACCTAGCCTTTTGGGCTTTTACAGTGTGAACGACTGCTCTTCTTGCAAAAACATAACACAAACGAGTTACTTTGGTCCGCTGCAAGCGCCACTCACGTTCTGCCCTTCTACGTTGTCTATGCAAAGAATTAATGGATGGACCATACCACGGAGAATTATCACGTACAGTGATTGTTTTTACTACCTCAGGACAATAATGGTCAAAAATTGACCTGAGCTCGTTGTTGTAAATATCAACCAATTCACCAGAAGAAAGACTTGAAGAATCGATGGAGTTTAAATGTTGATCAATTTCAAAACACATCAAGTGGCGGTCAACATTGTTGTAATTTCTGAACCTGATGACCTTTTTATATGAAGGGGATTTCGGGACATCAAAACTAAGAGTGATCAGAGCATGATCAGAGATGAGGGGGTCAAATGAGTCAACCTCCACATCTGATATGCGCCTGCAACCAACAGGGGACAAGATCAAGTCAAGGACATGTCCTGAGACATGAGTTGGATTACTCACATGATTGAAAAAATTGTTCTGGGTGATCAACTCAAGGAATTCTGAAGAAAATGGTTTTGACTCTGGACTATCAACCCAATAATTGAAATCACCACAAACAAGAAGTCCTCCAGGTTTAAGAGAAAACCCTTCAAGAAACTGCCCAAACTCCTCCATAAAACCTCGATCTCTGCCCGGATGACCTGGTCGATAGACAATTGCAATTCTAATGGTATTCTGATGGAAATTTATTAATACTTCCATAAATTCAAATGATGATGGGGTCAGGTCTGAGTAAATGAGAGAAACGTTTGGAAGTGCTGCCGAGTAGATGAGTGCTACGCCTCCTCCTGGATAGTCAGCAGCAGGCCTGGGAATACTAATAATAGAATGTGTCTTAGGCAAAGCATTACGAATAATATCGATATCAGACTCATACAACCAGGTTTCAGTCAAGCACAATATGTCAAGCTCGTGCTGATTTAGGGTTTCGTTAATATAGTCTATCTTATTACGGATGGAACGAATACTTAAAAGACCCATCCTTAACTGGTTCAAGAGGGACGTAGTCAGTTTTTTGAATGGTCAAAATTGATGTTTTCAATCAATCTATTCCTATGAGAAATCATAATTGGACATTCTCTACTTGAAGCAAAATGGGCAACCACCTGTGACTTTGATTTAGCATCTTGATGTCCTAATGAGGAGCAGTTGATGCATTTGGGAGAATTTCTGTTACTACAGTCCTTAGATTTATGGGCTCCAGCACAAAAGACACATTTAGGTTCATCACTTTTCCTAGAACATCTCTCAAATGTATGGCCAAAGCCTTGACAGTGATGACACTGTGTAACCCAGAATCTATCGAAAGCGCGGCATCTTGTAAGATCCACATTGATGTAATTGCCCTGTTCTACAATGGAGGATCTCACCTCTGGTGACATCTTCAAGACAGCAGTTTTGGTGTCATTCCTTGTCCTTGTGAAGAGAAGGTTGAGGGTACAACCTCGATCAACAAGCATCTTAATTTTATTGTTTTTTCTCAGAATATTTGGGATGACGTCAGAGTCATCCAAGGAAGAGGAAAGGCCTGTCACGGTCATTTTAGGCAACATTTTCTTTGGCTCTGGTATGCAAAAAGTGCCCTCAGAGCCAAAATGATCAGTCAGCACCCCAGTTGCTTCCCCCTTGGCCTCAGCTGACGGAAACTTCATTACCAGCCCACCAGCCTTGGTCTTAAGGCAGCTGTCAACCGGTACCGAGTTAAGTACGCCTCTGATGTCTTCTGGTCCCATCTGATTTGTCAGGGCACTAGCGCCACTCTCTGGTTTCACAATCAATACATGCTGACTATGAATGGCTTTTTTCTGGCCATGAGCACTGATCTCAATCATGCCCCCAGGCAGATCCTTCTCTCCCCCCACAAGAGACCCACGAACAGCATCCGCAAATGACTTGGCCTGATCTTGTGTGACCGCCATGGGTGATGAGACCTTGGTCTCTAGTGCCTCCAGTCTATTTGATACGTCTCTGATTGCTTGAAAGATTGGCCCAATAACTTTATCTTCATACTCCTTCTTGGTACTACTTCCTCCACCAGCCAAGACCTCGTCTGCTGGTGCAACACACTGGCTACACAGCCAGTGAAAGCCCAGCTGGTGGCTCCTCTTCATGAATGGATAGTCGCCTGCATCCAAATTTTCACAAGCTATATGAATCCACTCACTGCAGTAGGTGCACTTCAGTGCTTGTGCACTTTTTGCTACAGACCTACTGCAGCGAGGGCACTGGTGTTGTTTACTCATGATAAGGGAGAACAGAAAAAACAAAATGACAACAACAGCAAAACGTATATACAATACTACCCGGGAAAAACCCGGGTAGCGCTGCCCCCGTTTGTGTCGCCCTAATTTAGGAGGAAAAAAGAAAACCGAAGGAAAAAAAGCACAAAAAACAGAAATGGAAAAAAAAAACAAAAAACAGAGTGACTGCGAGGTCACCACGAGCAGGTGGGGTACGACTTGACTACCCTTCTAGGAAAGGTAACCCAAACCGAGGTGCTGCAGAAGTGCTGAGATGGTATTGAAACTTTTCCCAATTCGAGCTTTACAGCAGCAACAAATACGTCACTTAGGCAGATGACTCTACATAGTTCATTCATACTCAGACACCCATTTACAAGGTCTAGTATTTCTGCCTCCCAACTCAGTACAGCTATCTATCTATCTATCTATCTATCTATAGCCCGACGCCCTAATCCCGCAAAGGGTGGCCGCACACAAAACGCCTCCAAGTCGCTCTGTCACCCACCATTTGACTACCCTCCCCCCAACTCACCCCCCCCCTCCCTCATATACCTCTCAACTCCATCCCTCCACCTCATCCTCGGTCTACCTCTCCCTCTTCCTCCCTCCACCTCATCTACATAGACCCTCTTAGTCAGTCTTTCATTCTCCATTCTCTTCACATGTCCAAACCACCTCAGTGTATTTCTCCTAATCTTCTCAACCACATCCACATCCACCCCACAGTGTTCCTTCACTTCTTCATTCGTCAACCTGTCCCTCCACGTCACTCCACATGCTCCTCTCAAGTAACTCATTTCCACTGCTCTCACTCTTGACTTGTTCCCCTCTTGCAAGGTCCATGCCTCGCTTCCATACGTCAGGGTAGGGATCACAATACTATCATGCAGTGACTTCTTAACTTCCATACTCACCTCCCTATTTCTCATCACTGCTTTCAGTGTACCAACAACCTTCCTTCCCTGCTGTACCCTTTCACGCACTTCATCCCCCAAAGTTCCATCCTTACTCATCACACTACCCAAGTACTTGAATGCACTCACATTCTCCATATCCTCACCGTCCAACCTCACTGCACACACTGTGACTTCATTCCTCTCAAACACCATAACTTTACTTTTGTTTACATTAACTTTCAGATTCCCCCTCCTACACACTGTCCCAAATTCATTCACCAAACCTTGCAACTCCCATTCATCTTCACTCAACAGTACTGTATCATCAGCAAACAGCAACACTGGAAGCTTCCAAATCTCACCCTCATTCATTAGAGCCACCCCCACATCCACTGCCCTACCCTGCACCTCCTTTACAATTCCATCCATGTATATATTAAACAGCCATGGAGACATCACACAACCCTGTTTCAGTCCCACATTGAGATCAAAGAACTCACTCAGCTCACCATCCACTCGCACCATAACCCTAGCTCCCTCGTACAGCCATCTCCATAAATCAAGACCTATCTACGATCAGTGAATGGGGACAAAACAAGCCTGTCTCTTTTAATGGTAGTAAAACTAAATACATACAGTTGACTAATAGACAGATATTGCCAGATTCTTACATTACCTTCAGTGCTACTAAATATTCCCATCTCCAAAAGTATTGAAATTCTTGGCATCTCACTTAACAGTGCCCTCAGCTGGACCTCTCATGTTAGATCACTTGCTAAAACCGCCTCAAAGAAACTTGGATTATTGTGCAGAGTCCGTAACTTCTTCGCTGAGGAGCAGTTAGCTATAATTTATAAGAGTCATCTGCGCTTTCAGCTTGAATATTGCTCACCCTTGTGGAATGGATGTTGAGAGGTTGCATTAAAACAACCAGACAAGATTCAGAACAAAGCTGTTAGAATTATTAACAACCCTGCCATTATAAATAAACTACCTCCCCTGCAAGTAAGAAGGAATGTTGCCTCCCTTGCATTATTTACAGATATTTTTTTGGCAAATGCTCGAACGAAGTTGTGTCCATGGTGCCACCTCTCCATGCCTTCCCTTGTGCTACACAGACATCTGGTAGCACTCATGACTGGAATGTCACTCAGCCATATTGCAGAACTTCTGCCTATCAGAATTCTTTCATTCCCCGGACTGCATCTCTCTGGAACTCGGTTCCCCAGTGTTGTTTCCCTCCAAATTTCAACCCACAACTGTTCAAGTCTAACTGTTACAGATATTTTATGAACAGAGGACACCATTAATCTGGTGTATGGATTATTTTTTTTTTTATTCATTTGTTTTACCTTCCTCCATTCTGTTATTAAAAATATATATATATATACATACACACAATATATATACAGGATATTCCAAAAGTCTGGCTCATGGGAAAAATATGAAAGAAGCCCACTAGGACTTCTTTATTTAATTTATCAGTTATCAGGTACTTTATCAGTTACAATACATGTTGAAAATGACATCCATGTAGTTCTATAAATTTTCTAACACGTTCTTCGCTTGGAAGTATTTGTTTTTATGGCTTCAAATTCCCTTGTTATGTTATACTTTAGCGCCTGTATTGTTCTAGGATGGTTATTATTATGTATTAATCTGAAAAATATTAATACTAATTAATGAATCAATGTTAAACAAAAATTATAGTATTACATACATATCCTATGGGGCCAGATTTTGGGACACCCTGTATACATATATATATATATATATATATATATATATATATATGTATATACAGTGCTGGGCAGGTGCGCAAACACTTGCGCAAAGCGCAATTGCGCACCCTTGCGCTCCGGTAATATCGTTTGTGCATTGCGCACCGCACGAGACCATGCGCAATTTTGCGCGTGCGCACATGAAAAGGCAAGTGCGCAAACGCAAACTTAGTTGCACTTGCACAACTAAATTTGCGCTTGCGCACCTGCCTTCCGCACCTGCCCTGTGAATTGCACACTGCGCAATCCAAGGGACACTTGGTCTTCCAGGGGACACGTGGTGGGAGCTTCCCGCATGGCTGGGCAAGGGATGGGGGAGGCTGGGGCGGGTCGCGAGGGTGGGTTGGTGCTTGGTGGGGGAAGGCGGGAGGGAAAGGGGTAGTAGCATTAATATGCTTCAACAGATAATGTATTTTTAATATTTTTAAATTATTATTAGTAAATGATAATAAATATGCATTATTTATTAAGATTAGCATATGCAATTCCTTACAAAAACCATTAAAACATATTATTTAAATCAAATACCCACAGCTTAATAATATATTAGGCTGTGGATATTTGATTTAAATACTCTGTTTTCATGATTTTTTTATTTTTTGTAACGAATTACATATGCTATTGTATATCTATATTGAATTATTAAATAAATTGTCTTGACAAGACAAGAGAGAGGGAGAGATAAAGAGCATTATTCTGAGAGAGAGAGAGAGAGAGAGAATAAGTACACGGGAATGGCAAAGGAGCGTCCCTTTGAGTGAGGAGATAAGGCATAAACTTCGTCCCTCTTCTCTCTCTCTTATTCTCCATTCCTTCCCTCCTCTCTCTCTCTTATTGTCCATTCCCTCCCTCCTCTGTCGGAGAGAGAGAGAGAGAGAGAGAGTTGATGATACAGTAATCACGTGATCTTTGCCAATGCCTTGGTAAATAAAGGCTGTTTTTCCCGGACAATGACCTACTGTATCTCAGTCACCGCGGGTGGTGGGCAGGTTGCCACTTTAGTAAGTTATTTAATTATACCAATATATATTTTACAGTAATTCCCACAAATATATGCAAATGGTTTGCACTGGCGCTTTGCGACATTGCACAAGCTAAATATTAGATTGTGCACTTGCGCAAATTACAGATAATAGAAAATTCATTCATTCATTCATTGCCAGACGCCATGTATCCCAGACGGGGTGGCCAAGGGCTTAGAGTTAATTGTTTTACAGAGAGGGGCACTAATCCATAATAATAAAAAATTAAAGTAAATAAGTAGGTATGCTGTTTTATTTAATTATCTCAATATTTTTTGGTTCATTCATGCATTCATTCATCGCCAGACGCCATGTATCCCAGACAGGGTGGCCAAGGGCTTAGAGTTAATTGTTTTACAGGGAGGGGCACTAATCCTCCACCAACCCCACTTGACGTAGGGATGCCAACAGCATCTGGTGTTCCCAGGCGGTCACCCATCCAAGTACTAACCAGACCCAACGTTGCTTAATTCCCAAAAATATATGCAAATGGTTTGCGCTTGCACTTTGCGACAGTGCGCAAGCTAAATATTTGTCAGATTGCGCATTTGTGCTTGCACAAGGTAGTGAACTGTGGGTTGCGCTTTGCGCTTGCGCAAGGTCCTTCTTTGTTTGCGCTGCCCACCACTGTATATATATATATATATATATATATCTATATATGCAGTAAACTCGCCCCAAACACGTTCTTGCCGAAAGCGCTCGCAATTATACGCGGTTAGTGCTGGGATACGTATAAGACAGCGTAAGATTAAAGAGCCATTACGAAAACTATAAATTCACGCAAGAGAGGCCTTTGAGAGGCCAAATCCTCGAACATCAGCTCAGCATGCACGGTTTGTTTCGATCACGTGATGTGATTTGCTGTACTGCTTTTCCTCAGTGCTGTATTTGTAAGTTAAATATTTACAGTACTGTTCTGGTAAGTTTATGTGCAAGTTAAAGTATTATTAAATAACGTTCAAGCAAGAAATAAAGTCTTATAACCAGTTTTCTGATAGGCGTCAGAATATTACCTTTTTTATTTGTTTGTTAAATATTTGCTGTACTGCTTTTCCACAGTACTGTATTTGTAAGTTAAATATTTACTATTCTGGGATGCACTTGTAAGTTAAAGCACTTAAAGAAAGTTAAAGCATTAAATAAAGCCTTGTAACCAGTTAACCTGATTTATATGATTACCCATGATCGGTGGGTTCCAAGACAATTCGCCATCATGTCAATTCCCCGTCAAAACATGGACGATTCCCCGTCAGGACAATTCGCACCATGGATAATTCCCCGTCATTCTATAAATATACTTATATTAATTAATCAGTACTTTTATAAATATACTTGTTATTAATTAATCAGTACTTTAATAACTATATTTCAGGGGGATCCATCAAAGTCTGTGTTGTCTTGTTATGGTTGTGACGACGAACTGGCTTGACAGCGAATAGTCTCGAAACCATTTTGCTCCCTAGACTCCCTAAACGTGGTATTTTGCTGTTATCTGCCATTGGTAATCAATATGAAGCACTTTAAGTGGTTAGAAGGTTTATTTAATGTTATAACTTACAAATACAGTACTGCACAGCAAAACTTCGACGTACAAATACGTAAACACAAGGCAACATTCCGACGCCGATTGGTTTCGGCATTGGAATGTTGCCTTGTGTTTACGTATTTGTATGTTGAAGTTTTGCTGTGCAGTACTGTATTTGTAAGTTATAACATTAAATAAACCTTCTAACCACTTGAAGTGCTTCATATTGATTACCAATGGCAGATAACAGCAAAAGACCACGTTTAGGAGATCTAGGGAGCAAAATAAGGAGTAGCTAAAACTTACGCGGTTTTGTGCCGAACGCGCCATGTTAAGAACGAAACCCACGCGTTGGGGGCGAGCTTGCTGTATGTATATATATATATACTGTATATATCTATCTGTCTATCTGTCTATTGCCAGACGCCCCAATCCCGTATGGGATGGCCACAAACAATCGCCTCCACGTTGCCCTGTCCCCTGCCATTTCACCACCCTGTTCCCAACTCACATCCCCCTCTCTCATATACCTCTCGACTCCATCCCTCCATCTCATCCTCGGCCTCCCTCTCCCTCTCCCCCATTTCACCTTACTCACATACCCTCATCAGTCTCTCACCCTCCATCCTCTCCACATGGTCAAACCACCTCAGTGTGTTCCTCCGAACGCTTCCTGTCACATCCACAACCACACCACAATGCTCCTTTATATCCACATTTGTGAACTTGTCTTTCCTTGTGACTCCACACGCTCCTCTTAAATAACTCATTTCCACTGCTCTCACTCTTGACTTGTGTCCTTCCAACAATGTCCAAGCTTCACTTCCATATGTTAGTGTTGGTATCACAATACTGTCATGTAGTAACTTTTTCACTTCCATGCTCACTTCCCTGTTTCTTATCACTGCTGTCAAGGAACCTGCAACCTTTCTTCCTTGTTGTACCCTTTCAAGCACTTCACCCTCCAAACTTCCATCCTTACCCATCACACTCCCCAAGTACTTAAACGTACTCACATTTTCCTTTTCCTCACCATCCAACCTCACTGTACATACACTGACTTCACCTCTCTCAAAGACCATCACATTACGCACATATTTATACAGTGCTCCCCTAACATCCATGGAGGTTAGCGAACAGAGACACCTGCGTAAGTTAAAAATCCATGGATATCTGCAGCCCCCCTTAAAGACACTTGTTTTGTTTTTGGCGGAAGCAAAACAAGTACTGTTAGACTGGTTTATTTACCAGTAAATGTACACTTTAAACAACAGAAAAACTTTACCAATTCAATTCATAATCCTCCAGCTTGTTTCTGTATTTTTCTGACAGCTTTCTGTTTGGTAAAATACTTTTTCTTGCTGAAAAATTTCCTCCCTGTTATTATCGTTCCTTTCCTTAAGCTGTACCTACAGTCGTTTCCAGTGCAGTAGAAGAAACTCAGTGTGCTCAAAGGTGGATTTCGTTTCTCAATTTCCCAACTGGAGGTTAGGTTAGGTTAAATTATTATGTACAGTTAAGCTAGGTTAGGCCAGGTTTAGTTAAACACTTAGGTGAGAACAGTCCTTTCTGCCATTGTTAATGAAATAAACAAGAGCTGTCACACCAGAACAGCTAAAAACAATGGGGAAACAGATTTAACAAGAAACATGTATTCATCAACCCAGAAATAATTAGAAAAATATAAGACTATTGGGAAGAACTGATTTGGTAAGGTGCTTGTACTGCTTAGGTAAAGTGTATGTTTAGCTCCCCTCAATGGCTGTGAGTTCAGAAATTTGCATGCTCCTGTGGTCGGTCTCGGAACCATTTGTTAAAAGTTCTAAAATCAATTTTTTTTCCTTACATATGTGAAAAGACTCATCTGGCACACCTGGCTTTTTTTTTTCCCTCCCTCCCTAAACCCATCCTGTGATTTGCTATGATTCATGAAAGTATTAATGAAATTAGGATGTGTGTTTGAAGCATTTACTGTAATCCAGAGTTTTTGCTGCACTTAACTCTTTGGACTGAGTAATAACTATTTAACACTGCACATTCTGTTCTTAATTGCATCACGCCAGTTTCAACCGCCAGTTTATCCTTTGCACTGCAAATTCTAATTTCTTAACACTGCACATCACTGTAAATTCCCATGTGGTCTAGTGGCGAGGTATTACAGTTTATTCACTGTTTTTTCACAAAAACGATCACGTGCGGCATCCATTGCGATGAGCATCTACTCACGATGGTAGTTAGCCAGTAACTGGGGAGGGGAGGAACAACAGGGGGGCCAGCAGCCATGTGTAAACACAGCTTTTCGGTGCCACGTTCCACGTTCAAATTACGGGGGGGGGGAATTCAGTTTTTTTTTTTTTTTTTGGGGGGGGGGGGTTCCAAAGACCCAGGCCCAAATTGTCAGGGTAGTGGGGTGTCCAGTTATTGGGTATCCAGATATTAAAAGGATTCCAGCGTGGTGGAATGAAGAGGTGAGACACGCTGTGGCAAAAAAAAAAAAGCATACAATGAATGGATGAGACATAGGGCCGTGGAAGAAGTTGAGAGGTGGAAGAGAGAGTTATATGTTGAAAGAAAGAGGGAGGTGAAAAGATTAGTAAGAGAGAGTGAAAAGAGAGTGGATGAGGAATTTGGAAGGAATTTGAGTGTAAAGTGGAGGGACTGTAAGAAAATGTTCTGGAAAGAGGTGAACAGAGTAAGACAGGGTGGAAGTGAAGTTAGCAGGGGAGTGAAAGATAAAAATGGTAGATTACTAGTGGAGAAGGGAGAAAAAGTGAGCAGATGGAGAGAACACTTTAAGGAATTGTTGAACATAGGGGATGGAAGTGATGCGAGTATAAGTGGCTGGGGAATGGCTGGGAGAAGGCTAGAGGTGGGAAGACAGGAAGAAATTAGTAGGATAGAAGTTGTGGAAGCAACTAAGAAAGTTAAATTGGGGAAACCCCCAGGAATTGATGGACTGTGTGGTGAAATGCTGAAGCATGGGGGAGAGATAGTAGTAGAATGGATGTGGAAGATGTGCAGATTGGCCTGGGAGGAAGGTAGAGTTCTGGAGGATTGGAAGTCAGGTATAATTATTCCCTTGTACAAAGGAAAAGGGGAAAAAGAAGTGTGTGGTAATCACAGGGGCATTTGTCTTCTTAGTATAATAGGAAAAGTGTATGGTAGGATACTTATTGACAGAGTTAGGGAAATAACGGAGGAAATAGTTGGAGAAGAACAGGGAGGCTTTAGGAAGGGAAGAGGTTGTGTAGATCAGATATTCATTCTTAGATCTTTAGTGGAAAAGTTTCTAGAGAAGGGAAAGAAGTTGTATGTGGCTTTCATGGATTTGGAGAAAACATATGACAGGGTGGATAGACAAGGATTGTGGAAAGTATTAAGAATATATGGAGTAGATGGAAAGTTGTTGAATGCTGTGAAGAGTATGTATGACGGTGCTAAGGCTGCTGTGCATTTTTTTTTTTTTTTTTTTTTTTTTTTTAATGCGAGGAAGAAGGAACCAAAGGCCATGAGCCCGCAGTAACAGTTCCCTCCAAGAGAAAAACAAAATACAATATAGAGCCAAATTCAAGATCCGATGGTGAACTGAGTGAATTTTTCTCTTTGAAGGTTGGGTTGAAACAGGGATGTGTCATGTCTCCATGGTTGTTCAATCTGTACATGGATGGAGTAATAAAAGAGATACAAGGTAGGATAGTGGATGTTGAAGTGGCCCTGGTGAGAGAGGGTAGTGTTTGGAAACTCCCTATGCTGTTGTTTGCAGATGATACTGTGTTGTTGAGTGAAGACGAAAGGGTGTCGCAAGGCTTGGTGGATGAGTTTGGGAGAGTGTGTAAGAAACTGAATCTAAAGGTGAATGTAGGGAAGAGTAAAGCGATGGTCTTTGAGAGAGGTGAAGTTAGTGAATGTACAGCAAGGTTGGATGGTGAGGAATTGGAAAATGTGAGTACGTTTAAGTACTTGGGTAGAGTGATGAGTAAGGATGGAAGTTTGGAGGGTGAAGTGCTTGAAAGGGTACAGCATGGAAGAAAGGTTGCTGGTTCCTTGAAAGCAGTGATAAGAAACAGGGAAGTGAGCATGGAAGTGAAAAAGTTACTACATGACAGTATTGTGATACCAACTCTAACGTATGGAAGTGAAGCTTGGATGTTGTTGGAGGGGCACAAGTCAAGAGTGAGAGCAGTGGAAATGAGTTATTTAAGAGGAGCCTGTGGAGTCACATGGAGAGACAGGCTAACAAATTAGGATATAAAGGAGCGTTGTGGTGTTGATGTGGATGTGATAGGAAACGTTAGGAGGAATACACTGAGGTGGTTTGGCCATGTGGAGAGGATGGAGGGTGAAAGACTGATGAGGAGAGTGTATGTGAGTGAGGTGGAGGGGAGGAGAGGGAGGGGGAGGCCAAGGATGAGGTGGAGGGATGGGGTGGAGAGGTATATGAGAAAGGGGGGTGTGAGTTGGGAGCAAGGCAGTGAAATGGCAGGGGACAGGGCAACGTGCAGGCGATTTGTTTGTGGCCACCCCGAACGGGATTAAGGCGTCTGGCAATAGATAGATAGATACAGTAAAAGTCTTATTATTCAGCAGCTGATTATTCGGTAGATCCGACATTTCGGCAGTTTTGAGAAATAGTCCCATTTACGAAAATCTTTGATTGTTCGGCAGATGTCCAGAATCATCTCGGCAGTCCAAGAAGTGTTATCTGTGACTTGTAGGCCTAATGTTTCATTACACTTCTGTATGTTCACTAATTTCTATATTTTTTCAGATTCAGGTATAGTACTGTATTGATTACAATATTCCACAATATCATACAGTACAGTAACCACCCCTACCAAATTGGTGAGGGTTACGTTCCAAGCCCCCTTGCTAATTCTTGAGATTCGTTCATTCTTGACGCCTTCCTGAAAATGACATTCACCGGTAATTACATAGCCCATGAACCACTGATACTGTATTGCATTACCCATAAATAAATGTTGCTTGTTAAATCAGTTTTCACGTTGTTTTTAGCTGTACGGCTGTGACAACTCTAGAATTTTTATTCCTCAGCATAATGGTGGAAGGGACTGTCCTGTTTAACTAAACCTAACCTAACCGAGTTTAACTGTACCTAATACTTTAACCTAACCTAAAGTAAGAAAAATACTTAAAAATAAACTGGAGGATTATGAATTGCTAAGGTCTTGCTGATGAAAGTTAAACGTACATTTGGCGCTCATTCTTTTGTTCATTTTTGTGTTTAATGTGAAAGAGAGAGTATTGATGCAAACAGTTATATATCCCATTAACCCCTTAATAACCTCCGGCACTGAACAACCCTTTACAGTACCGATGTCAGTGATGTCAAGTTAGTGTGGGCTATAAAGAAAACTGAACAATTATGGGAAGGGAACGAAGGTCACTGGTATGTTTACACGACTCTACGCTACGATTCCAAGCAGTCAGGCGGTCACTTAATCTCAGATGTTTTCGCCCATTTGGTGAATGCACCGTAACTTTATCAATTTTTCCGTGACTCATAGCGAATCAGAGCATGGGTTTAGGAAGCTAAATAACACATTGCTAGGTGAGCCAGACGATTATCTTCACATCTTTAACAAAAATAAATTTATTTAAGAAGAATGGAAGAAACTTACTCTACGTACTCAGAGAGGGTTTAAATTTCTTCCATTTTCTTAATGATGTGAAGATAATTGTCTGGTGCACCTAGCAATGTGTTATTTAGTCTCCTAAGCCCATGCTATGATTTGCTATGATTCACGGGAGAAATTACAAAGTTATGGTGCAT
Source organism: Coenobita brevimanus (assembly GCF_032717465.1). Lineage (NCBI taxonomy): Eukaryota > Metazoa > Arthropoda > Malacostraca > Decapoda > Coenobitidae > Coenobita > Coenobita brevimanus. The sequence goes on from NC_136967.1 coordinate 31,059,043, forward strand.
TTACCAAATGGGCGAAAAGATCTGAGATTAACCGACCCCCTGACTGCTTGGAATCGTAGCGTAGAGTCATGTAAACATACCAGTGACCTTCGTTCTCTTCCTATAATTGTTCACAGTTTTTTCATAGCTCAGTAACTCAACATCACTGACATCGGTACTGTAAAAAGTTGTTCAATTCCGGAGGTTATTTAGGGGTTAATGGATATTAAGGGGTTAATGGATACGTTACTGTCTGCATCAATACTCTTCATTTCACATGTTAAAAAAAAAAAAAAAAAAAAAAAAAGAATGAGTGCTAAATGTACGCTTAACTTTCATCAGACAGACCTTACCAATTCATATTCCTTCACTTTATTTTATATAATTTTCCAACTACCTGTATTTTATTTTGTTTGGAAAAAGTACTGTATACAGTACTCACTCCAAACATATTTGTAATAATATACAGTAAGTAGTGATGAGTTCACCAATACAAGTAATGTACTAAGATGGTAGGTAATATTCCGTATCATTTCGTCCATCCAGGAAGTGTTATCTGACTTGTAGGTCTACTGTGTCATTACGCTTGTATATGTTCACTAATTTATACATTTATCAGATTCAGGTATAGTACTGTAATGTTTGCAGTATTGTACAGTATACAGTACTCTCTCCAAACACAGTTGTAATACCATAAGTGGTGATGACAGTGTTCACAAATATAAGGTACTGACTAGGTAGGTTCTTTTTATTATTCGGCAAATCCAGTTTCTCGGCATCATCCCAGTCCCATAGATGCCGAATAATAGGACTTTTACTGTATATGGAATCTGAAGACAATGATATTAATCAAATGTGGAGAGAGGTAAAAGAGGTTTTGCACGAGAGTGCTAAGGTTACTATTAAGAAAAAGGGAAAGCGAGAAGGAAAAAGTGGATGTCAGATGAAACATGGAATGCACTTCAGAAAAGGAAAGAGGCTAAGTTAAGAAGTGAAGAACAACATGTTGATGGCCAGGTAGTTGAAGTACTCAGAGCAAAGTACTGGAGTTTACATTCTGAAGTAAAAAGACTCGTTAGATGTGATAAGAGGTGGCTATATGATGAAAAGGCAACAGAGACAGAAATTAAATTAAGTAAAAATGACGGTCAGAGCACAAGAGCAGCATATCAGGCCATAAAGGAGTTAACTGGGACTGAAAAGAGAAGAAAGGAAATACCTGTACGAGATAGAAATGGTGTTTTGATGACTAAAGATTTGGATATAAAAGAAAGGTGGAAAGAGCACTTTGAATCTGTTCTAAATAGACCAATCCCAGCTGAAGAGGACATTTTGCCAGCTGAGAGAGATTTGCAGATAGAAACAGGGGATATAACTTTTGAAGAGGTAACAAAATCTATAAAGGAGTTAAAGAATTTTAAGGCCCCAGGAGAAGATGGAATATTCCCTGAAATGCTTAAGGTGGAAAATGACGAGTTGATGAATGGGCTTTTGAAACTTTTTAATGTGGCTTGGGATAATGGTGGAATTCCAGAAGAGTGGAAAAATGGAATGATTATAAAAATACCAAAAAAGGGAGATTTAAGTGTGTGTGGCAATTGGAGGGGGGTAGCTTTGACACCTGTAGTTGCAAAAGTCTTTTCCAAAATCTTGTTGAACAAAATAGAGCCAGTAATTGATAAAATTTTAAGAGTAGAACAAGCGGGATTTAGAAAGGGTCGAGGTTGTAATGATCAGATTTTTATTGTAAGGCATCTAATGCAACAAGCTGATGAGATGAAAATGTCACTTAGTATGTGTTTTGTGGATTTGAATATGTTTTGTGGATTTTGAAAAGGCGTTCGATAGTGTTTCACGTGGAGCTATGTTGAAAATTATGAGATTCTGTGGTATACCAGAAAAGTTTGTAAATATTATTAGAAGCATGCATGGAGGTACTTTTTGTAAGGTAATGGTGGGTCGATCTTTGAGTGATCCATTTCAAGTTAGATCAGGAGTGATTCAAGGAGGAGTTCTTTCACCATTGCTGTTTGTTTTGGTTATGGATTATGTTATGAAGAAGGTTGTAAGGAGAACAGGTGCAGGAATTAACTGGAAAGAAAATAAGAAGCTGATGGATTTGGACTATGCTGATGATATTGTACTGATTTGTGGAAATATTTTTGAGATGCAGAGGGTGCTTGATTGTCTGGTGGAGGAAGGAGAAAAAGTGGGATTTAATAAATTGTAGAAAGACTGAAATTATTAATATGAACGTGGAGAACCAAATCGATTGTGTAATTGGGAATAATGTGGTGAAGAATGTAGAAAACTTTAAATATCTGGGATCAATTGTATCATCTAATGGATCATTAAACAATGAAATTGAGGAGAGGATTAGACAGGCTTGGCGAGCTGTTGGAATGTTGAAATCTGTTTGGAATAATAATATGCTTTTGATACATACTAGAGTGAAAATTTACAAGTCCATGGTTAGACCAATTTTGATTTATGGGCATGAGTCATGGTACAGTACAATTGCAACAGATCAGAAAGTATTAGGATTTGAGAATAAGATACTGAGAAGGATTCTTGGGGTAAAGTGGCAAGACAGAGTTACAAATGCAAGAGTAAGGGATATTATGAGAGTGGAACCAGTTAATGAATATGTGAAACTGTCTTGCTGGAAGTGGCTGGGGCACATATACAGAAAAGAAGGTAGTTTAATACAGGATGTGCCGGAGTGGCCTGCTAGAGGAAGAAGAGGTAAAGGTAGTCCGAGGGAAACCTGGTTGAGGACAATGAAAAAAGAAGAAGTAGAGGAGTGTTGGTGGGACCTGAAGGAGATGGCAAGAGACAAATATTGGTGGAGAGAGTTCATTGAGGCCCTATGCATCCCGTGGGGTGCCACAGGAAATGATTGATTGATTGATTGATATTATATATATATACATATATATATATATATATATATATATATAGAATATATATGGTAATCCCTCCAATATCCGACGTAATAGAGTCATAGGCATGTCCGGATAGTGGTCCTGTCCGGATATTGGGCCCCAGCCTTCTGGACTTGTACTTATGGACCCTAACTCAGAAAAACACCTACACAACTCCCTCTGGACATGCATAGCACCTATTTAAGACCCAAATCACACCAATAAGGGACATAAAAGACTGAAATAAATGCAAAAGAACCAGAGAATGAGGTTTTAGAGGTGAGTTTATACAATATTAAACATTCTAGGTACTTACAACAATTCCCTGGCTCCTGGACTGGTACTTATGGACCCTAACTCAGAAAAACACCTATACAACTCCCTCTGGACATGCATAGCACCTATTGAAGGCCCAAATCACACCAATAAGGGACATAAAAGACTGAAATTAATGCAAAAGAACCAGAGAATGAGGTTTTACAGGTGAGTTTATACAATATTAAACATTCTGGGTACTTACAACAAGTCCCTGGCTCCTGGACTGGTTTGAACCGTCAGTTTGCAGTTCACAGTTAATCCTTTGCACTCTATATTCTAATTTCTTAACACTGCACAACACTGTAAATTCCCGTGTGTTCTGGTGGCGAGGTATTGCAGTTTATTCACTGTTTATTCACAAAAAAACAAGCACATGTGGCTTGCATTGCGATAAGCATCTGCTCTCGATCGGAGTTAGGCTGTGGCTGTTGATGATGGGGTAACAAAGTTGCCAGATTGCAATGGCCACATTACCAAACTCCTCAATTTTCATTTCCATTTTTAACTTTTCATAACCAAATTCGTAAAGCTGGCATCTGTTCTTCATTAATTATATATACAAGTGGAAATACATGTAATCACTCTTCTTGTAATTAACAGCATTAGCATATAACTCTTACTTAAAATCAAAAACATCTGAATCACTCTCCCGGTTTAAAATTGCTAGAAATCATGCAAAAGTTGTATTAAATCTATCTAAATCACACTTTCTTCAAAAGCAAGCATCAAAACTACTTAACAACCCTAATGACAATAGAATATTCTGGTCAACTCTTAATTCTTTCAATAATAACTTTAACAAGTCATCTTCCATTCCCCCACTAAAATCTTCAGATGGCAATATTACAAATGACCCACATGGGAAAGCAGATATCTTTGCTAGTACCTTTGCAAGAAACTCTACCATAGATGATACCAGCCAGAATGTCTCAGTACTGGAACTTGATTCTCCCGAAATTGCCCCACTTAAAATACAGACAAGATTCGTAAAATCCATCCTAGATAATTTACCTACCAACAAAGCTCCAGGCCCAGATGGAATTCCGCCAATTGTTTTGAAAAAGTGTTCCCCTGAACTTGCCTCTGTCCTAGCTAAATTATTCAGACTATGCATACGTACTTCTTTATTCCCAAATTCATGGAAAGAAGCCAATATCCACCCAGTTCCGAAGAAAGGAAGTTCGTCTGACCCCTCCAATTACAGACCAATAGCTGTCACATCTTCTCTTGGTAAGGTATTTGAAACTTTCATTAATAAGCATATTGTTAAACATCTTGAATCCAACAACTTAATTAGTGATAGACAATACGGTTTTCGCCGCGAAAGATCCACCATTGACATACTCAATCTCTTAACTCATACGATCCATCAGTCAATTGATCTTTTTGGAGAAACTCATGCAGTAGCTCTTGATATCTCTAAAGCTTTTGACAGAGTATGGCACCGTTCCCTGCTGTCCAAACTCCCTTGCTATGGACTAACGTCTTTTGTTCCTTTGATTTCTTCTTATCTTAGTGACAGGAAAATAAGAGTAAAAGTAGATGATGTATATTCAAATTTCCACTCAGTTAACGCCGGCGTGCCGCAGGGATCAGTTCTGGCGCCAACCTTATTTCTGGTTCATATTAATGATCTCTTATCTGTCACTCACAATCCCATTCACTCATATGCAGATGACTCAACACTACATAGTTCATTCACACTCAGACATCCAATTACAAAGTCTAATATCTCTACCTCTCAACTCAGTACAGCCATCTCCATAAATCAAGATCTATCTACAATCAGTGAATGGGGACAAAACAACCTTGTCTCTTTTAATGCTAGTAAAACTAAATATATACAGTTTACTAATAGACAGATATTGCCAGATTCGTACATTACCTTCAGTGCTACTAATATTCCCATCTCCAAAAGTATTGAAATTCTTGGTGTCTCACTTAACAGTGCCCTCAGCTGGACCTCTCATGTCAGATCACTTGCTAAAACCGCCTCAAAGAAACTTGGACTATTGTACAGAGTCCGTAACTTCTTCGCCGATGAGCAGTTGGCTATAATTTATAAGAGTCATGTGCGCTCTCAGCTTGAATATTGCTCACCCTTGTGGGATGGTTGTGGAGAGGTTGCATTAAGACAACTAGACAAAATTCAGAATAAAGCTGTTAGAATCATTAACAACCCTGCCATTACATATAAACTACCTCCCCTGCAAGTAAGAAGGAATGTTGCCTCCCTTGCATTATTTTACAGATATTTTTTTGGCAAATGCTCAGACGAAGTTGCGTCCATGGTGCCACCTCTCCATGCCTTCCCTCGTGCTACACGGGCATCTGGTAGCGCTCATGACTGGAATGTCACTCAACCATATTGCAGAACTTCTGCCTATCAGAATTCTTTCATTCCCCGAACTGCATCTCTCTGGAACTTGCTTCCCCAGAGTTGTTTTCCTCCAAATTTCAACCTACAACTGTTCAAGTCTAACTGTTACAGATATTTTATGAACAGAGGACACCAGTAATCTGGTGTATGGATTATTTTTTTTTCCCCATTTGTTTTTCCTTCCTCCGTTCTGTTATTTAAAAAAAAATAAATAAATAAAAAATTATCACGCTATATAGGCTACCAAATTAATCAGAGAGAGCAAACAATCCACCAGGTCCATCCTGTGTATCCTTATACATGAGAAAAATCCATTTGGTATTGTATTATTCTGATTCATTACCAAACAAATTTTTCATTACCAAATTGGCCCACATTTGGTAATGAAAAATACCAAATGGCAACCCTGACAGGGGAGGGGGGAGGGGGGAGGAAGGAAGGAGTGAAGGGACCATGGTGTAACAGCTGTTCGGTGCCGCACAGCAATTTTAAGTTACGGGTGGGGAAAAAGTTGGATTTTTTTCTAATTTTTTGCGATTTTTGGCCCATTTTGGGAATATTGGATCCCGGGACGATTATGTCCGGTTAGTGGGGATGTCCAGATAGTGGGCGTCCGGATATTAGAGGGATTACTTTTATATATGGAATCCCTACGTGTCAAGTGGGGTTGGTGGAGGATTAGTGCCCCTTCTTGTAAAACAATTAACTCTAAGCCGTTGGCCACCCCGTTTGGGATACATGGCGTCTGGCAATGAATGAATGAATGAAATATTTATATACAGTGTATATATACAGTAACCTCTCAAATAACACGAGGGTTAGGTTCCTGGAGAGGTCGTGTTACTTAACCCCTTAACCGCGGGGCGTCACTTTCGTGACGCTTGGGAGCAAGGGATCATACCGCGGGGCGTCGCTTTTGTGATTCTGTGTTATTTTGAATTCACCCGGGCTTCCAAGTGGGGGCTTGTATCATTTATCAGTACTGCCAATGTCCAACACTAGTCAGCACTCCTAATCTCATCTGTACTCCCATCCATTGTTGACAATTTAGCCATTTCTCCCCGTTCTTGACTCCCCTCCCTACCCCCCCTCCATTACACTATCCTCTCGCCTGCCCAGCCGTGCTACGCTAAGTAAATCTTCCCTGGAATTTTTCGCTGATTTCATCCATTGAAATAAGCCCTATGCCCTATTCTTATACCAAATAATATATACAAGAAAGAAATAAGGTAAGTGAGAGTGCCATACACCTGGAATTGGCTAATTATCACCTGACAACACCTCACGTGCACTCGTTTGCTAATTTTCGCTGTTTTTTTCCCCTTGAAATATGCCATATAATCTATTTTCGTAATAAATATACATATAAGGAGGGAAGGGAGAAGCCTAAGTGATATTTACATTCACCTGGAACTACCTAATTTATAATGTATTGTCTAGATTTCCTGCCAATCATTTCAGTGAAATACATAGCTGTTTCAAGAGCTACGTTGGTAGTACTGAATAACCCCTAAGTAGGCCTCAACCCGGGCTGGCCCTCCTTTATCAGTTCTCTCTCATCTTCCGAAGAGGAGGTACGGCTCATCCTCTTGCTGACTTCAGGGCCTTTTTTCACCCCCATGCAAAGGGCCCTGTGACCTTTACCGCCTACTAAACCTCGTGTGGAAAGAGGTAAAGGGCTGACAATTGATAAAAGGGTGACTACGATCTTTCTATTGAGTAAAACAGTGCAAGTGGAATTGTAAATAATGTGTAAATAATGTGTAAACAGCAAGTGAAAGTAATGAATGTAAATATACGTGAACAATGGAAAATAGTTTTATAAGTTACTTCAAGTGACAATGCATAACACAGTGTAAATAAAATAGAAATGTAAATAACGTAAATAAAATAGAGAACGTAAATAGAAATGTAAATGAGTAGTATTATAAGAATACGAGTATATACCCTAGGAGTAATGAAAGTGAAAGTTTCACTATAGCATGTCTGAATACTATGAGTTATGAGAGTGAAGATGAAAGTGACATTCACTCTCAATGCCAGTATACAGGACGAGAAAGTGAATGCTACGAATTTTACTGAAAGAAATTGAATCCCTACAGTAACAATAAACTAATACTAATGAAGGAAACTTATGGATAAAGACTGTAGATATATATAAGTGTTATATAGTAATAGAAATATAAAGTGTGAGGGGTTTTATGAATAATAAATGACAGAGTACTAAGAGTGAACTAGCGCAAGTGCGGCGGTCAGACGCGCTCATAATTTTCGTTGCTTTCACAGTGTTTTTTTTTTTTGAGTATGGATCCCAAACTACTTGAAAATCATAGAGTAGTGTTTATAGTGTTAATATCTGGCTGTGGTAATCATATTACGGGTTGTCGGGAAGTGTAAAGTGGAGACTTCGTTATCAAACTTCAGAGGTCTCCACAAGTCCTACGGTAACTGACGAAGGCTCAACAAACATTCCAGGAGAAAGCTGAAGGTATGTGCCATAAGCATATATAATTTTAATATTCTAGGACTAATAACTGATTTTTGGCAAATATTTTTTGAGAGTCTGTCGGAGCCTGAATAACCCCGCGGCACACGCAAAACATCGGTAAACATGCCCGCGGTGTAGGGGTTAAAAATGCATTATTTAAACATAATTTTCCCATAAGAAACAATGGTAATATTGGGGGTTACATTCCTGGAATCTGGGAAAGTCTACCCTTTTGGGGAGTTATGTTACTCTAAACCTAAAAGCAACAACATTAATTTGAAAGAAAACCCACTTAAAAAACAAAAACAGTATATTTGGGGAGAAATAAACAACATTTGAGCCCTAGTTGGGCCAAGCGTTGTTTACTTCTCCCCAAATACATACAGTACTGTTTTCGTTTTTTACATGGAGAGAGAAGTATGTGGTAACCATAGGGGTATTTGCCTTCTTAGTGTGACTGGTAAATTATATGGTAGAATACTCATTGATAGGGTTAGGCAAAGGGGAGAGAGAAGTATGTGGTAACCATAGGGGTATTTGCCTTCTTAGTGTGACTGGTAAATTATATGGTAGAATACTCATTGATAGGGTTAGGCATATGACAGAGGGGCTAGTTGGAGAAGAACAAGGGGGATTTAGGAAGGGAAAAGGGTGTGTAGATCAGATATTTGTTCTAAGATGGTTAGTGGAGAAGTATCTAGAGAAGGGAAGGAAAGTGTATGCTGCCTTCATGGACTTGGAGAAAGCTTATGACAGAATAGATAGGAAAGGTATGTGGAAGGTATTAAGAATATATGGAGTGGAGGGGAAACTGTTGAGTGCTGTGAAGAGTATGTACGAGGGAGCTAGGGCTACGGTGCGAGTGGATGGTGAGCTGAGTGAGTTCTTTTATCTCAATGTGGGACTGAAACAGGGGTGTGTAATGTCTCCATGGCTGTTTAATATATATATGGATGGGGTTGTAAAGGAGATACAAGGTAGGGCAGTGGATGTGGGGGTGGCCCTAATGAATGAGGGTGAGATTTGGAAGCTTCCGGTGTTGCTGTTTGCTGATGATACAGTATTGTTGAGTGAAGATGAATGGGAGTTGCAAGGTTTGGTGAATGAATTTGGGACAGTGTGTAGGAGGAGGAAGTTGAAAGTTAATGTAAACAAAAGTAAAGTTATGGTGTTTGAGAGGAATGAAGTCACAGAGTGTGCAGTGAGGTTGGATGGTGAGGATATGGAGAATGTGAGTGCATTCAAGTACTTGGGTAGTGTGATGAGTAAGGATGGAACTTTGGGGGATGAAGTACGTGAAAGGGTACAGCAGGGAAGGAAGGTTGTTGGCACACTGAAAGCAGTGATGAGAAATAGGGAGGTGAGTATGGAAGTTAAGAAGTCACTGCATGATGGTATTGTGATCCCTCCCCTGACGTATGGAAGCGAGGCGTGGACCTTGCAAGAGGGGAACAAGTCAAGAGTGAGAGCAGTGGAAATGAGTTACTTGAGAGGAGCATGTGGAGTGACGTGGAGGGACAGGTTGACGAATGAAGAAGTGAAGGAACGTTGTGGGGTAGATGTGGATGTGGTTGAAAAGATTAGGAGAAATACACTGAGGTGGTTTGGACATGTGGAGAGGATGGAGAATGAAAGACTAACTAAGAGGGTGTATGTAGGTGAGGTGGAGGGAGGGAGAGGGAGGGGTAGACCGAGGATGAGGTGGAGGGATGGAGTTGAGAGGTATATGAGGGACGGGGGGGTGAGTTGGGGGGAGGGGAGTCAAATGGTGGGTGACAAGGAGGAAGCTGAAAGTTAATGTAAACAAAAGTAAAGTTATGGTGTTTGAGAGGAATGAAGTCACAGAGTGTGCAGTGAGGTTGGATGGTGAGGATATGGAGAATGTGAGTGCATTCAAGTACTTGGGTAGTGTGATGAGTAAGGATGGAACTTTGAGGGATGAAGTACGTGAAAGGGTACAGCAGGGAAGGAAGGTTGTTGGCACACTGAAAGCAGTGATGAGAAATAGGGAGGTGAGTATGGAAGTTAAGAAGTCACTGCATGATGGTATTGTGATCCCTCCCCTGACGTATGGAAGCGAGGCGTGGACCTTGCAAGAGGGGAACAAGTCAAGAGTGAGAGCAGTGGAAATGAGTTACTTGAGAGGAGCATGTGGAGTGACGTGGAGGGACAGGTTGACGAATGAAGAAGTGAAGGAACGTTGTGGGGTAGATGTGGATGTGGTTGAAAAGATTAGGAGAAATACACTGAGGTGGTTTGGACATGTGGAGAGGATGGAGAATGAGAGACTAACTAAGAGGGTGTATGTAGGTGAGGTGGAGGGAGGGAGAGGGAGGGGTAGACCGAGGATGAGGTGGAGGGATGGAGTTGAGAGGTATATGAGGGACGGGGGGGTGAGTTGGGGGGAGGGGAGTCAAATGGTGGGTGACAGAGTGACTTGGAGGCGTTTTGTCTGTGGCCACCCTTTGCGGGATTAGGGCGTCGGGCTATAGATAGATAGATAGATAGATTCTTTCAATTCTGCTTCATTCATGGCATTGTGAAAGTTCAACATTGTTAATCCATTAGAAGGTCATAAAAACACTGCAGTAAAAGCAACATTTTCATTAAGGTAAGTAGGTCACAAACAATAACAACACACAGCCTCACTTCATCTATGCATCACTCGTCGTCTGCTGCTGTTCCTCCTCACCCCGCTGCCCAACCCCCTGTCGCTTCCCACCCTAAATTTGTTGTCCCTCCTCGCTGTGCTGTCCTTCCTCTTCCTCTGACTCCCATGCTACTGGTGATGAAGATAACTCCCTAAAGTTTTCTGTCTTCTTCATAAAGAACTGCTCTATCTTGGTCTGAGTGATTTTCTTCTTTCTGTTCTGCAGCATCAAGTTGTAACAATTTAGATCTGCTGACACTTTCCCGGCCAAATTTTGTCCGAAAATGAGCCAAATTGCTAAGAATGAGGCCAAACTTCATTTTCGAATACCATAGTTCGAATAAAACCGGTTTAAGCAATAAGCAAAAAAAAAATTATATTAATGCATAAACTACCACACACGTTCTATCAGCTCAGGACTGTCCAAGGTGCCCGCGGCTAATTTGAAACCGTCACATACGTGTAAAGTCGCGTTAAATCAAGAAACCCTTGTTAGTTAAACATATCTCCTTAAATATTTGTTTTTGTTAAGGTGAAAACGCGTTTTTTAAACTCGCGTTAGTTGAGAGGTTACTGTGTATATATATATATATATATATATATATATATATACACAGTATATATATCATCATCATCATCATCATCAGCCGTTTGAGTGTCCACTGCAGGACCGGCCTATCCCGACCGAAGTCGGGACGATATAGCCAATGTATCTCTACCAAGTGGCTTAGGCTGTCTAGTAGAGATTGTATGTAGGGTGAGAAGTGCTTGTAAGTGTAACTGTAGTGTTGGAGTGGCTTTGGGTGTGTGTGTAGTCTGTGAACCAAGTGTAATCGACCCACGCAAGCTGACTGGGTGAAAGCATACTTTATGGTAAGCGACACTGGTTCAACCACAGCACCTCTTGTGTTCGCCAGTACAGTATGTGGCCGGGTGAGCACTCCCAAAGTTTATTACCCTGGCGGGGCGCGAACCCTGGTTCACCCGTGTATGAAACGCATACTCTACCACTGTACCACAGAGGCTCCATATATATATATATATACAGTATATACATATATATATATATATATATATATATATATATATATATATATATATACTGTATATAGATATACTGTATGTATATATATATATATATATATATATGTGTGTGTGGATGAAAGGATGCGAAGATGTGTAATGGATGCAAGAGTTTATAGAGGATGGGGGAGTGGACTTTCTGACCACTACTTGGTGGTGGCCAGAATTAGATTTCAAGTAAGATGGAGGAATAGAAGAAAGGAAAGACGAGAGGAAGGAGTAGTGGCAAGGAAAGTGGAAAGGTTAGAAGAGGATGAGAAAAAGGCAGAGTATAAGAGAGAAATGGAGGAACGATTGGGCAAATATGAATTGGAGCAGATGGGAGATGTGGAAGGTGTGTGTAGGATATTTACAGAAGAAATATGTGCAGCATGTGATGTGGTGTGTGGAAGGAAGAGAAGACGGAGGGGGGTGCAAGGAACAGCGTGGTGGACTGAAGAGGTGAAACAGGCTGTGGCACAAAAGAAGAAAGCATACAATGAATGGATGAGAAATAGGGACGTGGAAGAAGTTGAGAGGCGGAAGAGAGAGTTATATGTAGAAAGAAAGAGAGAGGTGAAAAGATTAGTAAGAGAAAGTAAGAAGAGAGTGGATGAGGAATTTGGAAGGAATTTGAGTGTAAAGTGGAGGTACTGTAAGAAAATGTTCTGGAAAGAGGTGAAAAGAGTAAGACAGGGTGGAAGTGAAGTTAGCAGGGGAGTGAAAGATAAAAATGGTAGATTACTAGTGGAGAAGGGAGAAAAAGTGAGCAGATGGAGAGAACTCTTTAAGGAATTGTTGAACATAGAGGATGGAAGTAATGCGAGTATAAGTGGCTGGGGAATGGCTGGGAGAAGGAGGGAGGTGAGAAGACAGGAAGAAATCAGTAGGATAGAAGTTGTGGAAGCAATGAAGAAAGTTAAATTGAGGAAAGCCCCAGGAATTGATGGAGTGTGTGGTGAAATGCTGAAGCATGCGGGAGAGATAGTAGTAGAATGGATGTGGAAGATGTGCAGATTGGCCTGGGAGGAAGGTAGAGTCCCGGAGGATTGGAAGTCAGGTATAATTATTCCCTTGTACAAAGGAAAAGGGGAAAAAGAAGTGTGTGGTAATCACAGGGGCATTTGTCTTCTTAGTATAATAGGAAAAGTGTATGGTAGGATACTTATTGACAAAGTTAGAGAAAGAACAGAGAAATTAGTTGAGAAGAACAGGGAGGCTTTAGGAAGGGAAGAGGTTGTGTAGATCAGATATTCATTCTTAGATCTTTAGTGGAAAAGTTTCTAGAGAAGGGAAAGAAGTTGTATGTGGCTTTCATTGATTTGGAGAAAGCATATGACAGGGTGGATAGACAAGGATTGTGGAAAGTGTTAAGAATGTATGGAGTAGATGGGAAGTTGTTGAATGCTGTGAAGAGTATGTACGATGGTGCGAAGGATGCAGGGCGTGTGGATGGTGAACTATGTGAATTTTTCTCTTTGAAAGTTGGGTTGAAACAGGGATGTGTCATGTCTCCATGGTTGTTCAATCTGTACATGGATGGGGTAATAAAAGAGGTACAAGGTAGGGTAGTGGATGTTGGAGTGTCCCTGGTGTGAGAGGATAGTGTTTGGAAACTCCCTGTGCTGTTGTTTGCAGATGATACTGTGTTGTTGAGTTAAGACGAAGGGGAGCTGCAAGGCTTGGTGGATGAGTTTGGGAGAGTGTGTAAGAAACGAAATCTAAAGGTGAATGTTGGGAAGAGTAAAGTGATGGTCTTTGAGAGAGGTGAAGTCAGTGAATGTACAGCGAGGTTGGATGGTGAGGAATTGGAAAATGTGAGTACGTTTAGGTACTTGGGTAGTGTGATGAGTAAGGATGGAGGTTTGGAGGGTGAAGTGCTTGAAAGGGTACAGCAGGGAAGAAAGGTTGCTGGTTCTTTGAAAGCAGTGATAAGAAACAGGGAAGTGAGCATGGAAGTGAAAAAGTTACTACATGACAGTATTGTGATACCAACTTTAACATATGGAAGTGAAGCTTGGACGTTGTTTGAAGGACACAAGTCAAGAGTGAGAGCAGTGGAAATGAGTTATTTAAGAGGAGCCTGTGGAGACACATGGAGAGACAGGCTGACGAATGAGAATATAAAGGAGCGTTGTGGTGTTGATGTGGATGTGATAGGAAGCGTTATGAGGAACACACTGAGGTGGTTTGGCCATGTGGAGAGGATGGAGGGTGAAAGACTAACGAAGAGAGTGTATGTGGGTGAGGTGGAGAGGGGAAGAGGGAGGGGGAGGCCAAGGATGAGATGGAGAGATGGGGTGGAGAGGTATATGAGAGAGGGGGGTGTGAGTTGGGAGCAGGGCAGTGAAATGGGGGGGGACAGGGCGACTTGGAGGCGATTTGTTTGTGGCCACCCCAAACGGGATTGAGGCGTCTGGCAATAGATAGATAGATAGTATATATATATATATATATATATATATATATATATACAGTATATACAGAATATATACATATATCTGTATATATATGTATATATATATATATATATATATATATATATATATACAGTATATACAGAATATATACATATATCTGTATATATATATATATATATATATATATATATATATATATATATACAGTATATACAGAATATATACATATATCTGTATATATATATATATATATATATATATATATATATATATATATATATATATACAGTATATACAGAATATATACATATATCTGTATATATATATATATATATATATATATATATATATATATACAGTATATACAGAATATATACATATATCTTTATATATCTGTGTATATATATATATATATATATATATATATATATATATACAGTACATGTGCAGGTATGCCTTGATATACGATACCCCTAGATGCGATACCCCGGCTTAGCGATGGGGTAGAAATGCCACCATACCCTGCTTAACAGTAGCCAAACTCCGGTTGAATGATGCGTTTATATTTTTTTAAAAATTGATTTTGATTATATTTTAGACTTAGATTTTGTGTTTAGGTTGATATATAAACTGTTTTTAGACTTATATTAATGTGTTTTAGTCATAGGTGGGGTGAAGATTGTCATTTTGTGGTACAGTTTACTAAGTCTCATTTTTTCCAGACTTATGTTAGATGATTTTCAGATTTTATTTCTGGGTTTAGGTGTGTTATAAACTGCTCTTAGGCTTAGTTTAGCTAGTTATATTCCTATTTGGGGGTTTAGGTGAGCTAGAAACTGGTTTTTGGACTGATTTGGGTGGGTGTAGGACTTGGTTGGGGGGGGGGGAACCCAAGGCTCCAAAATGCATTCTTGTGTTTTTACATGTTAACCCTTTGAGATTCAGATTACGATTTTTAGGGTCATTTCAAATCCAACCTCAGAGATTCCGATGATGCTTTTAATCATCATTTTAAGATTCTTTTGTAAAATAGTCACCATAAATTGCATATACTGTATGCGTCTTAACAAAGAAACTTGGGCATGATGTCGTTGGATGGTTTCTTTGTGCATGGCGGGCAGTATGCGTGCTGTATGACTAATGGCTTTGTCTCAGGCCAGGGAACAAGGCAGTTGCTCTGTAGCTGTCGTGACGGTTGGAGGTCACTTAATTGCCCCACATTTTTCCTTGCTCATATCTGTGTCATGCTGACCTTTTATATTCTTTTGCTTTCCTTTGTTGAACATTCTTCTAAACATTTCAACTATTAAGCTTCAAAATAACACCACATCAAGCACATTGCAGTACTCCCAAGGTGGATGGAAAGCTGATGACAGGGAGAGCTGGAGCTCCCATTTCATCAGCCCTCTGGACTAGTTCCTGACCATCCCCTTTTGCCGAAGTTTTTCAGTGTCTCAGTAACATAGAGAGTAGGCCAGCATGTTCTCCAGTACAAGTTTCTCTATCAACACCTGACCACATGCACAGTACACACTACACTTCCTTTTCCAAAATTCAATAACAAATCATGGCAACACAACACATAACCTCGGAGTCCCCAGGGGGGGGGGGACCATAAATGCCCCCACCTTCCGCCCCTCTCCTGGCGACGATTCGAGCTGCCTGGAACCACTGTCTGACTCACTTCTTCATTCCTGCAACACTCGTGGCCTTTCCTCTAACTTTCGCTCTGTTGAGCACCACCTCTCCTCCTCTAAACCTCACCTTTTCCTAACTGAGACTCAGCTGTCTCAGGCAGCTGACAGCAAACCCTTTTCTGTACCCTCCTACGTTCTCTATACTCATTTTAAAGCCAAAGGTGTTGTGTATATATAGACAACGACTTATCTTGCTCTCGTATTCCTTAACTAGGATATCACTCACCTTTGTGGAATAGTTGTGGAGAGGTTGCATTAAGACAACTAGACAAAATTCAGAATAAAGCTGTTAGAATCATTAACAACCCTGCCATTACGTATAACTACCTCCCCTACAAGTAAGAAGGAATGTTGCCTCCCTTGCATTATTTTACAGATATTTTTTTGACAAATGCTCAGACGAAGTTGCGTCCATGGTGCCACCTCTCCATGCCTTCCCTCATGCTACATGGGCATCTGGTAGCACTCATGACTGGAATGTCACTCAGCCATATTGCAGAACTTCTGTCTATTAGAATTCTTTCATTCCCCGAACTGCATCTCTCTGGAACTCTCTTCCCCAGAGTCGTTTCCCTCCAAATTTCAACCCACAACTGTTCAAGTCTAACTGTTACAGATATTTTATGAACAGAGGACACCAGTAATCTGGTGTATGGATTATTATTTTTTTACTCGTTTGTTTTTCCTTTCTCCGTTCTGTTATTTATAAAAAAAAAAAAAAAAAGATTCTTCTGAATTCTCTACACTCTGGCTTTGGCTATCATGTTATTCTCTGACAAAATATATCTGCGCTGTTTACTTATCCCCTTCTACTGACTATCAAAAATTCATCGACTATCTTACTTCCATGATGGAACACATTCTATCCATTTCTCTTTTCTCTGAGATCTCCATTCTAGGAGACTTCAATATTCACCACCACCTTTGGGTCTCCTCTTCCTTCATTGATCCACCTGGTGAACAAGCCTACATCTTTTCTGTCCTTAATGACCTAGAGCAGCTTGTACAGCACCGTACCCATATCCCTGACTGCCTTGGAGAGAGCTCCAACATTATTTGACCTCTTCCTTACAACTAATCCTTCTGCTTACACTATTAATCTTTTCTCTCCGTTGGGTTCCTCCAATCACAACCTTATTATCTTAACCTGTCCTATCGCTTCGGTACGGCTTGTGGACCCTCCAAAGAAACGTCGTCTGTGGCACTTTGAAGCTGCGGATTGGGAGTCCCTCAGGCAGTACTTCTTTGATTTTTCCTGGAATGATTATTGCTTCCATGGCCTGGAGCCATCTAAGTGTGCCTTGCACATCCCGGAGGTTATTCTCTCAGGCATGGAAGCATACATTCCTTTCTCATATCCTTTGACTAATGCAAGAAAGCCTTGGTTTAATCACGCTTGTTCTAATGCTGTCTGCAACAAGGAGAGGGCCTATAAAAGCTACCGGGGCCAACCCACCCTTGAATCACATCTTTTTAACGTTTCGACTCAGAATTGTGCATAGTCCGTTCTTCGCTGTGCTAAAAATAATTTCTTCCGAACTAAATGCTCTCAACTCTCCAACTTGAATTCTTCCCGCTCCTTCTGACATTAAAATTTCTTCAGCTGATGTATTTTCTGCCATCACAGGCCTCAGTACTAACAATGCATATAGGCCTGATGGAGTCCCTCCTGTTGTCCTCAAGAACTGGGCTTCTGTGCTTACACCCTGCCTAGGTAAACTCTTTCTCCTTTGTGTATCAACTTCTACCTATCCTTCTTGCTGGAAATTTGCTCTCATTCAACCAGTCCCAAAGAAGGGTGATCATATCCAACCCTCTAACTATCATCCAATTGCTTTAACATCCTGTATCTCAAAAGTTCTTGAGTCAATTCTTAATAGAAAAATTTTAAAGCATCTTTCCTATCACAACCTTCTTTCTGATTGTCAGTATGGGTTCCGTCAGGGACGCTCCACTGGCGGTCTTCTCACCTACCTTTCAGACTCCTGGTCATCCTCCTTTTGTGACTTTCGCAAAAGCTTTGCCATTGCACTTGACATCTCAAAGGCTTTCGATCGAGTCTGGCATAAATCTTTAATTTTCAAACTGCCCTCTTACGGTTTCTATCCTTTTACCTGTGCCTTCATCTCTAGCTTCCTTTCTGGTCTTTCAAATAGCTGCTTTATCATCCTTTATCTCTAAAGTTTTTGAGTCAATTCTTAACCCCCTCCCGCACAATGACGCAATGTAAGTCATGAGCCATGCAATCTGAAAAGTAACCGATGACGTAGCATGACGCTACTTCCCTATAAATGATTGTAGAAACTTTTCCTGTGGATGGATTTGTGTCAAATTTGGTTGAGTCAAAGCTGAGGGTTGCCAGGTCTAGAGGAAATATATGGCAACAGCCGGGAGCTTATAGATGGTATGCATTGATGTCACTAAACCCCGCCCCCAATACGCATGGTCTCGTCTCTGGCCGTGCCGAAATGTAAACAAATAGGGTTTCTTCCCCTCTAGGTGCATAACAGTCACTCACATTGAGCTCATTCAGTAAGGCAGGAAAAGTTATTGATGGTGTTCATATATCAAATTATGTTCTTCAGATGTTGAACTCTGAATCTGCATCTCAATATTGTGAAAAGTGCAAGGAAATAGGTAATACAGACCCGTATAACATACCGCGGCACAGGTGGAAAGACATCACGACTCTGCTTGATGGCGATCTACCAGACTTACGCCACAGTGACATATACCAGTACTTAATAAACTTCAAAAATATATATAATCATAAAGAACTGAGACCATGCAGAAGTCTGGAAACCTATAAGTACGTTGTTGCTGGATGGGTCAGTGAGTTACTCATAGCAGACATCAAGCAAGGGAATGCTTCTACAGTGTGCATCATAACAGCCAAGGTATTTTAATGAAGTTCGTGTGTTTATGCCCTGAATTATGTAACTTCCATATGAATCCAAATTTGATGAAAGCCCAAATATTTGATATTTATCAAACCTAACCAAACCTAACCTACACTACCCTATCCTTCCCATCCCCACCCAACCCTGACCTAACCTGAGCTGCAGCTGTAACAAAATGACTGTTCTCTGGTTTTATTTACAGCTGAGAAGTCCAGGATGTTATATTTTTTGACTTTATAACAATGGTAATCTTTTCTTCGCAAAAACCATCATAAATTGTCATGAAATTCGGTTGAATTTCCTTGGGGTGAAAGTACACATGGGTGTTCTAGGATACTAGAGCTCCAAGCTAACCAATCGATCATAAAAGATGCTGAAGGATCAAGTAATGGTTAAGAATCTGTCTAACAGAAGCATAACAGCAACACATGTACATCTCTTCTGAAATTATTTGTCATCTAATAAGTAATACAGTGGAAAACGACAATCCTTCTCCCCCAAAAAGTATATGACCATCATATTATCCAAACTTAACCTTTATCTTTTATCCTTTCAAAAACAGCAATAAAACATGGTAGGGGAACACTGTGATAATTCTGAGTTAGGCTTCATGTGTGGACCATGGTCTGCTGCAGTGGAAAAATGCCTATCCTTGCCCAATCTTAAGAATAAAATAATCCACAGATTGGTTATAGTGTTAGCTATGTCATAACTGAATAAGTGTGTAATACTGCAGGAGAGAGGGAGTGACTAAAGACAGACATTAAATTAGTAACTAATTTCATGTATGTTCTTAGTCTCTCCCTCTCTCCTGCAATTTTACACACTAATCGATTCAGTTATGGCATAGATAACTACACTAACCAATGTGTGAATTTTCTGCTGATAGTTTCACATGATTTTGTTATCCTACCTAACTGGACTGCGCCTGAAATTTTCCTAAGCCCAATCTCTATATCTTACATTAAATAAAACCTGGTATTTATAAAGTATCATTAACCCCTTCTTTACCGAAAATGTGTTTTGATGTACCCCCGTACGTCGCCTTTTAACACCCGTAAGACACCAGAACCGTTATCGTGGTACGCTGGTACACCCTTTAGTGAATGGCAGCTCATAGGCCTCAGGGTAGCCCAGTAAGGCTGTTTCTGAGGACCTCGTGTTAGCAACAGCTCTGTGTTTTGACAACAAAAACTGTGATGAAGTTCACACGAATTCTGACATCATAAGATACGTCATGACTGAGTTGTGGTGGCACCAATGGCTTGCTCACTCATCTGTGATGTAACCTCTTTTAAACCAATCATTATTTTATTTATAATTTCTACTACAGATATCATAGCTGACATACGGCAAAATTTACGCCCCTTGGCCTGCCTGAGAGACAATCAGTTACCATGCACTTGACCACGAGAGAGGGTGTACAGGATATTTTTCTCTCAGGTGTCTCTGTCAGATTCCGATAGTGACGAGTTTATTCCTCATGAGGATACTTATTTAGATGTATCAGATGATGATGCAGCAGTGTCTGATGTGTCAGTAGATGACTGTGATCCTGAAAATGATAGCAAGGTTGATGTGAGTGAGGAGGAGGAGGAAATTAGTAGCGAGCTTAGTGATGCTGCACTCTCGGCAACAAGTGGGTCAGGGTCGCCATTACCATCACATGTGTCCACACACTTCATGCTCAGCTTACAAGGTAAATAAATAAGCCATCGATCTGTGCAGGACATTATTTTCAAGCCAGTTTGTACAGTAGTTACCTGGATAACTACTTCAGCATAAGACATGTAAACTTATATATCGTAATGATTTATTTTATAATCCTTTTTATTACCAACATCATGTGGGGTTTATGTGATCAACAGTATACAAACAAATCACAAAGAGTGAATAGTTTCGACGTGGAAAAAAATATACACTACCTCTCACACTACGGGAGGGGGAGCTATCAGGTCGGTATGGGGGGTAAACGTAGTGTTTACATTCGGGGGAGGGGTCGGTAAAGAAGGGGTTAATAGTTTAATACAGTATTTAAAAATTTACCTGATATGAAATGTGCACTGCACAATCTTTTATGCTGTGAAGGCTGCCAAACCTTGGAAGTTGAACTGACTGCTGCTCTCTTGACGGCATTTGCCCACAATTTCCTGTGATTTATAGCCCTTTCAGGCCCTCCTTTTCTATTTCTAGTCTGGACAGGAAATCTGTAAAAGGAGACATCGTCTCTACCTTCCTTATTTGAGCAGCCGAATGCACAACATCATGTCACCATGCTTGCGATTCACTGGGCGGCCACAGCCAGCGGTGGTTTGTTATTGTTTATCAAGGGACTGTGACATCACGTGCATACCATTTATTGGAAGGGTAAGTGGCCAATAATTATCTCAGTATTGTCCTGTCAGTCAGGCTGGAAGGGTGTGTGCACATGGCCGGGCATTTAAACTCGCTTTTGACTACTACTGCACCGTCAATACCTTACGTGTGTATAGTGATATTGTGTTTTATATAGTGCAGTGTGCTTGTTAAGAACGTTTATAAGTGATTCTTATATATTTTAAGAGAAAGCCAGATTTGAAAATTCATAACAGATTTCTACCATTCCCATGTTACATTACACTAGACCTGAAAAATGTCTTGCAAGGGCTTATCTGAGAAAGATTACATGAAATACTTATTCAGTGGAAGTGAGAGTGAAGAAAGCCGTGAAAGTGAAATTGAAAGTGAAAATGTTGAGGAGGAGAGAGTGAGAAGCAGGAGGGCGAGGGTGAAATATGACGTGATAAGTACTGTAGAGAGTGGTAGTACCACCATCACTACCACAACTCCTTTCACCACTGACACCACTGGTCCTTTCACCACTGCCATGACTGGTGCTAAGGCCAGTAACATTACCTAAATTAGTATCTTTATATGAGTCAAGCTCTGTACCAGGTTAGACTAAATGATTTTTCATTATTAAAAGAAAAAAAATAATAAGTTTAAACAAGACTTGTTCAAACAGAAAAGAGAACCAAGAGGCGAAAGAATGCTCTCAGTCAGCTGAGGCTTGTTTTGACTACAGCTGCACGGGGAATGTAAGTACATGTACTCTGAGCTTTTAGTATTGCAAAATGGACACATACTTTAGTAAAGCAAATTTGGAAAAGAAAGGGATAAAGGTAGAAAGCAAGATGGTGATTTCTACAAAGAACTGGTTGAAATGGAGACTCACAATAGACTGGTTGAACGTGTACACAAACTGGAAATGGCTTTCAAAAATGAAATTGATGAAATAAAGAAGCAGATGCACTTACAAAAGGAGGAAATAGAAAAACTAGGAAGGGAGGCCAACAAGAAAGACACAACCATCAGTGAACTAACAGTGGAATTGAGTACACTCAGGAAGAAAATGAGTGAAATGGCAAGTACCGTAGTCAATCACGAGAGTGTTATGGAAGAGTTCAAAAATGATACAGAGACAATTAGGCAAGTAAGCAGTCTGATAGACCAGAGCAGTGATATTGAGGAGAAGATAACACAGGTGAATCCCAAAGCATAAAGAAGCAGATAAGAAAATACAGAAATGGTTCAATACAGAATGTAAAAATTCAAAAGACAGAAGAGATTTGTAGTGGAATAGATACAGAAGACAACAATAGTGAAAGGGCGTATAATAATTACAAACAGGCTAGAAACAATTATACAAGAATAAGGAGGGAAGCCCAAAAACAGTTTGAGGAGGATATAATAAATAAAAGTAGTGATCAACAAAAGCTGTTTTACAGCTACATCAGAAGCAAAACCAAAGTAAAAGATATAATACAATCCATTACGGACAAGGGAATCACATATGCACAAGAGAAAGATATTTGTGAAGCACTAAATAAGAATTTCCAATTAGTTTTTACAGAAGAAAAAAATTTTGAGAGGGACTATGTGGAACATGCATGTCCACACATTACCAGATATACAAATAGTAGAAAAAGTAATACAGGAGGAGTTAAGTAAATTAGACAGAGGAAAAGCAAGTGGTCTTGATGAAATTTCATGTTGGGTACTACGAGAATGTGCAAAGGAGTTAAGTAAAGCATTATTTTTAATTTTCAAGAAATCCTTAAGTCAGGGTAAACTACCTGATATTTGAAAGAAAGCAAATATTGTCCCCTTATTCAAGAAGGGAAATAGACAAAATACACTCATCTACCGACCAGTATCACTGACCAGTGTTGTATGCAAGGTATTAGAAAAGCTTATAAGAAAAGCTTGGGTAAATCATCTAGAAAAACACAGTATGATAACAGAAAGACAGTTTGGTTTCAGAAAAGGAAAATCATGTGTTACTAATCTGTTGAGCTACTATGACAGAGTAACAAACACAATACAGGAAAGAGAAGGATGGGTGGACAGTATCTATTTAGATTTCAAGAAAGCTTTTGACACAGTACCACACCAAAGACTTTTATGGAAACTGTACCATCAAGGAGGAATTGGAGGCAAACTGTTTTGTTGGATGCAAGATTTTCTCATAAAAAGAGAAATGAGAACAGTACTAAAAGGAAACTACTCATCATGGAAAGAAGTGACTAGTGGAGTACCACAGGGTTCAGTGCTGGCACCAATCATGTTTTTAGTGTATATAAATGATATAAACAATAACACTGGAAATGAGAGCTATCTGAATATGTTTGCAGATGATGCAAAAATACAAAGGAGAATTACTAACACAGACTCTTGTAAAGAGCTACAAGAAGAATTAAATAAACTTCATGAATGGAGTAATACATGGCAAATAGAATTCAATGTGGACAAGTGTCATGCAATCAAGTTTGGTAAAAGTGGAAAAAGACCTGATTGGGATTATAAGTTAGGAAATAAAACCCTATACATATCAGAAAGAGAGAAGGACCTAGGTGTGATTATCAATAACAGACTATCTCCGGCTGACCACATCAGCGAGAAGGTACGGAACATGTATACACTGCTTGCAAATATGAGAATAGCATTCACATACATAAATGAAGACATGCTAAGAAGGATAATAACATCATTCATTAGACCAACCCTGGAATATGCATCAGTAGTCTGGAGTCCTCATCTCAAAAAACACATAGACAAGATTGAAAAAGTTCAAAGGGCCGCAACAAGATGTATACCAAGCTTAAGGGACCTAAGCTACAAAGAAAGACTAAATAAACTGAATCTACCAACACTACAGGAGAGAAGGAAAAGAGGTGACATGATAATGCTTTATAAGTGCATATCAGGGAAGGAGAAAATAGACATAAATGATTACTTAACATATGGAGAAGCATCAGCATGAGGACACTGCAAAAAACTTCATAAGAAGAGAGGTGATAAAGACGTAAGGAAATTCAGTTTCCCAAACAGAGCAGTTGATCAATGGAATGCACTACCGAATGAAATAGTGTGTGCCAAAACAATTCACAAATTTAAGGATATGTACGATAAATATGGTTTAAGACACAGGACAGTACGAGCTTGACTCATTCCTGTAAAGATACAATTAGGTAAGAACACACACACACACACACACACACACACACACACACACACACACACACACACACACACACACACACACA
Source organism: Coenobita brevimanus (assembly GCF_032717465.1). Taxonomy (NCBI): domain Eukaryota; kingdom Metazoa; phylum Arthropoda; class Malacostraca; order Decapoda; family Coenobitidae; genus Coenobita; species Coenobita brevimanus. The sequence goes on from NC_136967.1 coordinate 31,083,446, forward strand.
CACACACACACACACCTCAAATACTCACACATACACTCAGGCTGTGATCGTACCTGTCCTCCTCTCTGCAACTCCATCTCCTCTCAAGAAACACTACACCACTGCTAGAGGATGTGAATAACCAGATTATTTGTCTCGTTTTTATACTATTGTATTGTAAGGTATATATTGTGTTTACTGTATATTTCTCATAGGGAAAATGTGGTGGATTTCATTGCTTTTCTCTCAGTCATTTTACTCGTAAAGTATAGGTCGCATCAAAATCTGAAAAAAGCTTGATTAAGCTGATGATTTCCTATGCATACTTTTGTAAAGCAAAGTGACATATGTGTGAAAATAAATGGGGAAAGTTATGAAAGATGAACATACTCAACCTACATGCCTGAGCGTACGTGCTGTCACAGCGCAGACCCCGCGCAACCCATTGTAACTTTTCAAAATTCATTTTCTCCATAATAATAATGGTTATAACACTGTGACTTATATCATGGGCCTCCTTAACCTTTGGGCTACAAAACTGGATGGAATTTACATACAGTAATCCCCGTACTATCCAGACGCCCACTTTCTGGACACCCCACTTACCGGACATTGTGGGCCTGGACCTTCATAACCCAAAATGGCCAAAAAAAGAAAAAAATTCCCCCCAAATCCGAATTTTTTCCCACCCATAATTTGAAATTGCTGCGCGGCACCGAACGGCTGTTTACACCACGGCCCCTTCACCCTTTCCTTCCTCCCCCCTCCCCTGTCAGGGTTGCCATTTGGTATTTTTCATTACCAAATGTGGGCCAATTTGGTAATGAAAAGTTCATTTGGTAATGAATCAGAATAATGCATTACCAAACGGATTTTTCACATGTATGAGGATACACAGGATGAAATAGTGGATTGTTTGCTGTCTCTGATTAATCTGCTAGCCTACATAGCATGAAAACAGTCAACATGCTGTTAATTATAAGAAGAGTGATTATGTGTATTTCCACTTGTATATATAATTAGTGAAGAATAAATGCTAGCTCTACGAATTTGATAATGAAAAGTTAAATTTGGTAATGAAAATTGAGGAGTTTGGTAATGTGGCCGAGTTGCAATCTGACAACCCTGCTTCCCCCCCACCAACAGTTACTGCCTAACTGCGATCACGAGTGGATGCTTATCGCAATGGATGCCACATGTGCTCGTTTTTGTGAACAAACAGTGAATAAACTGCAATACCTCGCCACTATACCACACGGGAATTTACAGTGTTGTGCAGCGTTCAGAAATTAGAATTTAGAGTGCAAAGATTAACTGTGGAGTGCAAACTGGTGGTTGAAACTGGCATGGTGCAGTTAACAGAATGAGCATTGCAAATCAATTGTAACTCACAGTGCAAAGAATTACTGTAAGTGCAGCACAGCACTGGATTACTGTACGTGCTTCAAGAGCATTTTCACCACTGCCAAAGCCTTAGAGAAAGCAGCCACAGATGTGCTGTAAATACCCTGGCTGAGGTACAGTCACTTGTAATTCCTCATTCTTTGGTTCCTTTTCATTATTTCATGCTTTATGTCCATTATTGGTATGAATAGCGTCTTAAATAGGTTTAAATAGGTGCTATGCATGTCCGGTAGGGAGTTATGTAGGTGGCTTTCAAAGTTAGGCTGGGTTAGGGTCCTTAAGTACAAGTCCAGGAGGCTGGGGCCCACTGTCCTGACGGGACCACTTTCCGGACATGCGTTTGGCTCTATTACGTCAGATAGTAGAGGGATTACTGTATATGTTTGTTACATTGTCACTAACAACATACAAAATAATAAACAAATCAGACTTTTTTGGCGATTTTTGTAGTGTTTTTCTTTTGACTCGAAAACTATTTTATGTATCAACTTGAAACTTTCACAGATGAAAGATCATGAAGTTCTGCGTATAGACATGTCCTTTGCAGCTGTGCGTCATGAGAAAAATTTTCATGGTGATGTTGGGAAGTTATGAGAAGCTAGTTTTAATGTAAAGAAGGTTTCTCAGGCTTCATTTCTGTACATTTATTCATCTGTTTTATGTTTATTTTTCTTATAAACATCAGCGAAGATGATGGGAAGCGATTTATAACAATATAAGCACTTTCTGGGGGTAAACTGGGCCATAGAAATTTTTCCCTTGCCCGCTTGCGGAGCCAGCCTGAACGAGGTTTTCGTTCTGTGCATGGAAGCGAAACTTATTGGAAACTTATGGTGCGCGTGGGGGTTAACCCTTTAACCGCGGGCATTGTTTTGCCCCGACTGGCCTCTCCCGTGGGGGTTCCAGCCAAAATGTAAACAAACTTTAAACCTTTACAACTCTGCACAGAATAAATCTAGAGCGAAAAATAAGGTACCATTAGAAAGTACTAACCTTCGGCTTTGCAATGATGTAGGTTTCATGATTTCGTTGACTATCACTGGATGGGCAGTGCCATTAGAAGTGAGCAATCTAAAATCACTATTTTTCGTTCACACACACCATTACCTTCGCTCACACACCATTACCAAATCCAGCCAAAATGTAAACAAACTTTAAACCTTTATAAGTCTGCACAGAATAAATCTAGATCGAAAAATAAGGTATCATTAGAAAGTACTAAGCTTCGGCTTTGCAATGATGTAAGTTTCATGATTTCGTTGACTATCACTGGATGGGCAGTGCCATTAGAAGTGAGCGATCTAAAATCACTATTTTTCGCTCACACACCATTACCTTCGCTCACACACCATTACCAAATGCCAACCTCATTCTGATAATAATACTATAAACATATATGAACACTGCACATACGATAAACACCCACTCTGTGTTCACTGAGGCAGGTAAAAGGCACTGTAATTGCCCGCACTTCACTGCCACATCAGCGGTGTTGTAATCACTATTTTTCGCTCACACACCATTACCAAATGCCAACCTCATTCTGATAATAATACTATAAACATATATGAACACTGCACATATGATAAACACCCACTCTGTGTTTACTGAGACAGGTAAAAGGCACTGTAATTGCCTGCACTTCACTGCCACATCAGCAGTGTTGTCACTCACACAGCTGGACAGATACTGATGCGTGTTTGGTCAGGGGTGGGGTGGGGGGCCCAGGGGGTGGGAGGTGGGGGCCCGGGGGGGGGGAAGAGGGAGGTGGGGGTCGGCTGGAGTGAAAGACCTTAATAGCTACTCTCCCTTGAAACAATTGGCGCACGGAAAAAACGCCCGGTGTTCAAAATATTCACAAACATTCGAGAATGACACCCGCGGTTAAAGGATTAATAGAAAAATTTTAAAGTATCTTTCCTATCAAATCCTTCTTTCTGATCGTCAGTATGGGTTCCGTCAGGGATGCTCCACTGACGATCTTCTCACCTACCACTCAGACTCCTGCTCATCCTCCTTTTGGGACTTTGGTGAAAATCTTTGCTATTGCATTTCACATCTCAGAGGCTTTTGATCGAGTCTGGCATAAATCTTTAATTTCCAAACTCCCCTCTTACGGTTTGTATCCTTCTATCTGTGCCTTCATCTATAGCTTCCTTTCTGGTCGATCTGTAGCCGCTATTGTAGACGGCCACTGTTCTTCTCCTAGCTCTATCAACAGTGGTTTTCCCTCAGGGCTCTGTCCTATCACCAACTTTCTTCAATGACCTTCTAAACTGTACATCTAACCCTATCCACTTATATGCTGATGACTCCACCCTTCACCTTTCCATTCGGTTCCCACAACATCCATCTCAGTAGTTACTTCAGGAAAAGTCCAGTAAAGCCAGAAGCAGTCCTTTCTTGGAATAAACAAACAAACGGAGGAGATACAATAACATTGGTCCCTCCTCTCTCTCTCCTCCTTACCTTCCATTCCTCCCCGTCCCTCTCCGGTGAGAGAGAGAGAGAGAGAGAGAGAGAGAGAGAGAGAGAGAGAGAGAGAGAGAGAAAAGTAAAATTGAAAATGAAAATAACTGTGAAAATGAGTATAAAAGTGAGGGTGAAAGAGAGCACATAAGTGAATATGGAATGTCAAAGTCAACAGAGAGAGGGAGAGAGAGAGAGAGATACAGAAATGACAAGTGGCGTCCCTTTGGCATAAACAAATGAGAGAGATAGGCTTAACCTTTGTCTCTCCTCTCTCCTTCTATTTTTCCTCCCCTTCTCTGTCTCCGGGAGAGAGGTGAAAGTGAATGAAAAAGTGAAGGTTAGTGAAGGCATTGTGAAGGTGAAAGTAAAAGTGAATATGAAAGTGAAAGTGAAGGCAAAACTGAAGGTGGAAGGTGAATGTGAAAGTGAAGTCAAAAGTGAAGGTGGAAGGTGAAAGTGAAGGCAAAAGTGAATTCAAAAGTGAAAGTGAAGGTGAAGATGGAAAATGAAAGTGAGGGTGAAAGTGAAGATGAAGATGAAAGTAAACATGAATGTGATAGTGAAGGTGAAGTTGAAAGTGAAGGTGGAAGGTGAAAGTGAGGGTGAACGTGAAGGTGAAAGTGAGGGTGAAAGTTAAGGTGAAAATGAATGTTAAAGTGATAATGGTGAAAGTGAAGGTGAAAGTTAAGGCCAAAGAGAAAATGAAGGTGAAAGTGAAGGTGAAAATGATTGTTAAAGTGAAGATGAAGGTGAAAGTGAAGATGAAAGAAAAGTTGAAAGTGAAAGTGAAGGTGAAAAAAAGTGAAAGTGAAGGTGGAGGTGAATGTGATAGTAAAAGAAGGGAGGGCAAAAGTGAAGGTGAGTGAATAATTGTAAAGGTAAATGTGAAAATGAGAAAGTAAGGTTGCAAGTGAAGGTGAAATGGAAATTCAAAATAAGTGATAATGAATGTGAGTGTGAAGGTGAAGATAAATGTGAAGTGAGCATGGAAGAGAATATGAAAGTGAATGTAATTGTCAGAGTGAACTGAAAGTGAAGGTAAAAACGAATGGGAAGGTGACGGCAAAGACGAAAATATGTGGAGTAAAATACAGTAGAAGTGCCCAATGCGGGGGAAGAGAGAGAGAGAGAGAATAAATGCATGAATGACAAGCAAGCCTCTGTGCATAAGAAAAGGAGGAGGAAGTCCAGGGGGGAGTCCTGATGTCGCTTTTATCGGATATAGTGAGGTTTTACTGTATATTGAAGTTTTACATGGTTTAAACGAGATTTATATATCTTTATTAGATTTTTATCGCTGAATATTTTTGTATGGCAAGGTATAAAATTTTTGGGTTTCACCTAACTACACCTCGTCATTTTGACTTTTTCTTTGTTTTCCTTCTTTGAATATACTATGATAAGAGTATTCAGCTTTAAAATAACACCACAACCAGCATTCAGTCATAAAAGTCGTATTTACACTGACCAATCAAAGAAAAAGATTGCAAAGTGATTATGCGGCCAAGAATCATAAAAAATTTTGCATGTTTTTCCTTTCGCTTTACCATGCAGAAAAAATGCACAAATAACCATATTCTGTATAGCACTGTAAAGGTAATTTATTGTAGTTTTGCGTGGTTTAAATCAGATTTATATATCTTTAATATTTTTGTTTTTTTGCCAAAAATTTTTTAAAGGGGTATAAATTTTTTGGTTTTTGCCTAACTTCAGTTCATCATTTTGACTTATTATATTCTTTGTTTTCCCTTTTTGAACATACTGCAATAAAGTACAACTATTTAGCTTTAAAATGTCCCCAAAATCAACATTCTATCATGAAAAGTGTATTTACACAGAGCAATCAAAGAAAAATATCATGGCGCGAAGTTGTGGGTCAGCGTGAGAGTGGCTGACTCTAGCACAGGCATAATGTGTCCAGCCCAGAAATCCGATAGGGTTAAATCTACCCCAATATACGATACCCTGCCTAGTGATGGGTTTTTACTTAACCAATTGCATCGTCAAACCGGGTTATACCTGTATATAAAATCCATTAATGAAAAGTTTCCTGTAGATTTTTAAAAACTGACCCTTAGCTGCATTCTGGATGCACGCTGTGTTTTGTGACAACAGATACAAGTGCATTTACTGTATTTTAGTGCAAAACTTAATTATAAAGAACATATTCAAGTTGTTAGAGGTTGTAATTAGCACATTAGAAACCTGCACTTTGTGAGACTGGTGTTGACAAAATATTGTCTCATAACTCTGGTTCATGTTTTGATCTTGCCTCCTGTTGATTATTGTAATTCATCAAGGATATCTATCTATAGCCCGACGCCCTAATCCTGCAAAAAGTGGCCACAGACAAAACGCCTCCAAGTCGCTCTGTCACCTGCCATTTGACTACCCTCCCCCCCAACTCACTCCCCCCTCCCTCATATACCTCTCAACTCCATCCCTCCACCTCATCCTCTGTTTTCTCCTCCCTTTTCCTCCCTCCACCTCACCTACATACACCCTCTTAGTCAGTCTTTCATTCTCCATTCTCTCCACATATCCAAACCACCTCAGTGTATTTCTCCTAATCTTCTCAACCACATCCACATCCACCCCTCAACGTTCTTTCACTTCTTCATTCGTCAACCTGTCCCTCCATGTTACTCCATATGCTCCTTTCAAGTAGCTCATTTCCACTGCTCTCACTCTTGACTTGTTCACGTCTTGCAGGGTCCATGCCTAGCTTCCATACGTCAGGGTAGGGATCACAATCCTATCATGCAGTGACTTCTTAACTTCCATACTCACCTCCCTATTTCTCATCACTGCTTTCAGTGAACCAACAACCTTCCTTCCCTGCTGTACCCTTTCATGCACTTCATCCCCCAAGGTTCTCTCCTTACTCACTACACTACCCAAGTACAGGTAAGCCCTTAATTCATGCGAACTTTTTTCACGCGATTTCACTTATCCACGAATTTTTCGTACAATAATTAAAACAAAATTATAGTATTCAAATAAATAATTTTAATGTACAAGAGAAATAAATAAAATATAAAAATGCCTACTTGCTGCCCATGTTCATACATGTGTGTGTGTGTGTGTGTGTGTGTGTGTGTGTGTGTGTGTGTGTGTGGGAGGTTGGTCTACCACGCGCCACACAGTCAGTTTGAATCCGACGGTCGAACCATGCGTGACTCGCGAATCGTTATTTGTGGCTTATTTTTATGCCTTCCAGTGATTGCTTGCCTTGTCTTCCAACATGGGGCCTAAGCGTAGTGCTAGTGATGCATGTGGTAACACACCAAAACGGACATGTAAAGTGATGTTGCTGACAGAAAGTTAAAGTGTTGGACAAACTTAAGGGAGAAATGTTGGTGACAATTCTCCGTCAGGACAATTCCCCGTTTTATTTAGCAAGTACAGTACACTAGTTTTTTACTTATATTAGTTATAAAATCCCTCTGAAAATTAGTTACTAAAGTATTAATTAATCAATAATAAATATATTTATAGAATGATAGCAAATCGTCCATGTTTTGATGATGAATTGACTTCGTGGAGAATTGTCTTGGAACTGTGTGTTTGGGGTGGGTCAGTTGTTCTTACAATAAAGAAGGCAGAACGTAGCATACAGGAGGCAGTGAGGGCTAGTGCACCAGACTGTGCTGAAGTGTCTCCACCTACGCCTGTGAACTGGCTCGGAACCGTATGTGTGGGGTGAATGAGTCAACTGTTTGGACAATAAAGAAGGCAGAATGTAGCATATGGGAGGCAGTGAGGGCTTGTGCACCAGAGTGCTGAAGTGTCTCCACCTACGCCTGTGCTTGTCAGGTTTCAGTGTTAAATTTCTTACATTTTTGTTGTTTTTCATACTTTATGCTAGTTTATAAAGTGTATGTAGTGCATAAACAGTATTATTCAGATGTAATATACTTAGTAAACATGCATAATTATGTGCACACAAGGGCAGAACATATACGCGAATTTACCACATATGTGAAGGGTCTGGGAACGTAACCTATCTATCTATCTATTGCCAGATGCCTCAATCCCGTTTGGGGTGGCCACAAACAAATCGCCTCCAAGTCGCCCCGTCCCCCGCCATCTCAGTGCCCTGCTTCCAACTCACACCCCCCTCTCTCATATACCTCTCCACCCCATCCCTCCATCTCATCCTCAGCCTCCCCCTCCCTCTTCCCCCCTCCACCTCACTCACATACATTCTCTTCGTCAGTCTTTCACCCTCCATCCTCTCCACATGGCCAAACCACCTCAGTGTGTTCCTCATAACGCTTCCTATCACATCCACATCCACACCACAACGCTCCTTTATATCCTCATTCGTCAGCCTGTCTCTCCATGTGACTCCACAGGCTCCTCTTAAATAACTCATTTCCACTGCTGTCACTCTTGACTTGTGTCCTTCCAACAACGTCCAAGCTTCACTTCCGTATGTTAGAGTTGGTATCACAATACTGTCATGTAGTAACTTTTTCACTTCCATGCTCACTTCCCTGTTTCTTATCACTGCTTTCAAAAAACAAGCAACCTTTCTTCCCTGCTGTACCCTTTCAAGCACTTCACCCTCCAAACCTCCATCCTTACTCATCACACTACCCAAGTACTTAAACGTACTCACATTTTCCAATTCCTCACCATCCAACCTCTCTGTACATTCACTGACTTCACCTCTCTCAAAGACCATCACTTTACTCTTCCCTACATTCACCTTTAGATTCCGTTTCTTACACACTCTCCCAAACTCATCCACCAAGCCTTGCAGCTCCCCTTCATCTTCACTCAACAGCACAGTATCATCTGCAAACAACAGTACAGGGAGTTTCCAAACACCATCCTCTCTCACCAGGGCCACTCTAACATCCACTACCCTACCTTGTACCTCTTTTATTACTCCATCCATGTACAGATTGAACAACCATGGAGACATGACACATCCCTGCTTCAACCCAACTTTCAAAGAGAAAAATTCACATAGTTCACCATCCACACGCACTGCATCCTTCGCACCATCATACATACTCTTCACAGCATTCAACAACTTCCCATCTACTCCATATATTCTTAACACTTTCCACGATCCTTGTCTATCCACCCTGTCATATGCTTTCTCCAAATCCATGAAAGCCGCATACAACTTCTTTCCCTTCTCTAGAAACTTTTCCACTAAAGATCTAAGAATGAATATCTGATCTACACAACCTCTTCCCTTCCTAAAGCCTCCCTGTTCTTCTCCAACTAATTTCTCTGTTCTTTCTCTAATTCTGTCAATAAGTATCCTACCATACACTTTTCCTATTATACTAAGAAGACAAATGCCCCAATGATTACCACACACTTCTTTTTCCCCTTTTCCTTTGTACGTAACCCTCACGTGAATTAAGGGCTTATCTGTACTTGAATGCACTCACATTCTCCATGTCCTCGCCATCCAACCTCACCGTGCATTCTGTGACTTCATTCCTCTCAAACACCATAACTTTACTCTTGTTAACATTAACTTTCAGATTCCTCTTCCTACACACTGTCCCAAATTCATTCACCAAACCTTGCAACTCCCATTCATCTTCACTCAGTAATACTGTATCATCAGCATACAACAACACCAGAATCTTCCAAATCTCACCCTCATTCATTAGAGCCAGCCCCACATCCACTTCCCTACCTTGCACCTCCTTTACAACCCCATCCTTGTATATATTAAACAGCCATGGAGACATCACACAACCCTGTTTCAGTCCCACACTGAGATCAAAGAACTCACTCAGCTCACCATCCACTTGCACCATAGCCCTAGCTCCTTCGGACATACTCGTCATAGCATGCAACAATTTCCCCTCCACTCCATATATTCTCAATACCTTTCACATACCTTATCTATCTGTTCTGTCATTAAGCTTTCTCCAAGTCCATGAGGGCAGCATACACTGTCTTTCCCTTCTCTAGATACTTCTCCACTAAACATCTTAGAACAAATATCTGATCTACACACCCTTTTCTCATCCTAGATCCCTCTTGTTCTTCTCCAACTAGCTCCTCTGTTATATGCCTAACCCTATCAGTGAGTATTCTACCATATATTTTTCCAGTCACACTAAGAAGGCAAATACCCCTATGTTTACCACATACTTCTCTCTCCCCATTTCCTTTGTATAAGGGAACAATTATACCTGATTTCCAGTCTTCTAGAACCCTTCCCTCTTCCCAAGGCAATCTACATAACTTCCATATCCACTTCACTACAATCTCACCCCCAGATATTATATCAAAAAAAGTTCAGTTGGTGTTGAATAGAACAGCAAGGGTTTTCTTGGGCTTTCCCCCCAGGAACCCTAACCACGTCATTTCTGATTGAGTTTCAGTGGTTGACAGTAAATGCTAGAATTGAAATAAACTGTGTCTTATTACTATTAAGGCTGTAAACTGTGGCTAACCAAAGTGTTGTGCTGAATTGTTAAAAACTCAGTCGTCATGCTGAGGTACGATAAGAAGTGAAGACAATTCCTTCCGCCTCAGTAACTCTGCAGCTGTTCATCAGTTTTTTTTACTCTGATCAGCCATTATTTCATGCGGCATTTGACTTCTGTTGCATCTTTTAAAGGGCAGCTCAAAGCCTCTTTGTTTTCAAGAAGCTACAGTTCAGGGAGAGGTGTGACAAATGATTGTCACTTTTTGTATTTATTATTTTTCTTATTTCTTTTTATTTATTTTTTTATTTTTTTTGCTGATGAAGTCTGTATTTTATATGAATGATGTCACAGTTTTTATAATTGTAAAAATATAAAGGAGAGTCAAGTACTAGTGCATTCCTGAGGAAAAACTAGTGCTTTTGAGAAACAAAATACTTGATTAGGTGGTTAGTATTACAGTACCTCTATTATTATTATTATTAGGCAGATAATGCAGATAAAACAAATGTACTGTAATGTTATTTTGGGCTGGTGGCAGTGCTGTCGAAGTAGATAGAGTATGATCATGTGCAGCCTCCCACAAGGGTGTGGGAGGTAACTCCATCTTTTGCAGTGTTTGTGATAAGTTGCATAAGAGATGTAGTGTTATTAGAGGTAGGCCATGAAATAATGCTGATTTTATGTGTGCCTTATGTCAGGGAGAGCATGTAGAGATTGTCAGATGTGAAAGGACTGATCTGACTAGAAAGTCTCTTTTGTGTGAGGAGGAGTTTTGTTTAGAGAACATGGTATGTGCTGAAGGTGGGGCTGGAGCTAGCTCTGTGTCTAGGGTAAGGAGTGGTCAGAGGAAGTTGGAGCTGTTGTCTTTCCTAGCCTTGAGATGGCTCTCCCTCCGTGCTGAGGTATCATCGTATGCGTCGTGTATTGGGAGTGTAATGCTGTATTGTAGTGAATCCTTGCAGTAAAGGAAGAGGATATTTGTTGACTGAAATGTACAGAAATGACAATGATTAGCTGGATATTTAGTGCATCCTTGAATATGACCTCTGGGGGGACTAGGATTGTGATTGAAGAATTCAAAGGATGGATGAGACTTATACTGGTGTTGTAATGAGGAGGGGTAGATTGGGATGGTTATTCCGGAGATGATGGAGGTTGACAATTTGGTGTGGTGGGTGAGAATTATGAATGTTGGGGGTAGGGTCGCAAGAGGCGGACCCCCCCAAGAAAAACTAGGATGAGATCATAGAGTGTAACCTCAGGGATAAGGGACTGAATAAGGATGCTTCCAGAGATTTAGCAGCATGGAGAGTTGCCATTAGGTGACCGAGGCTGATGCATGCAAGCATGTTGGAGCTTTTATAAATTGTATGATTTGAACAAACTGACAGCATCTTCCTGCCAACCCACAAGTGACTTGCTTTATTCATTCCCCATTTCCATCCCCCCCTGTTTCCTTGCTTGTTGTTGTTGTGGGGGGAGCTTTTGAGACATCGAATGGGACTTGATGCATAGGGGAGCTGTAGCAGGGTAGCATAATGAACTCAAAAGTGTGTGGGAGTCTGGTTGCTCGGTGGATGTCGCACTCGTGTCTCCACTCTGCTCTACCCTCTTCCTTCTCCTTGGGTCCCTGCTGCTGCCTCAGCTAAATTTGCAAGGCTTTTTTCTTTTACTGTTGCTTTTTCATTTATTTTCACCTATCCTCTCTATTGTGTCTTTGGCTGTAGAGTGGAATTCTCCACATTCATCAAAATTCTCATCAATGACCTCAAGTAAGTTGCAACAGGAAGGGTTTGGGTGTGCCCGCAGGCTATTGGTCTGGCCAGTTGTAGGGATCATGGTGGTTTGGCAACACCCCAGCGTGTGGACCTCTGCAGGGGCAGAACTGCTGCTGAGCAGCAGCTTTTGGATCTAGGGGTGCTGTTGCATTGTGGTAGGTCTCTCGGCCAATAGCCGGTGGCTTATCATTGTGCTGGGAGACTTAGTTCTCCCACACGGTAGTGCTGTCCCTTCCAGGGTAGGGTAGTGAACACATAATTGGAGCTTGATCCCTACTTGGGTCATTGGTCGGGCCTGTAGGCTCCATGTTTTGCCCAGATAGTCCTTTCTTTTGCAAGTCATGATGAGCCCTTTCCTTCTAGCTAAAATTATGAATATGGTTTTTGGTCCCGGTTCTGCCAATTTTTATTTTTACCCTGAGGACAACCCTGGCTTCTCTTCCTGGTGCTTCTCCAACTCTCACTGTTCCTCTGCCTGTTTCTTCCTGCTCATCTATGCCAGCTCTTGCCTCACAGTCCCTTCCATGTACAATTTATCTACTTATTCTTCATCTATAGTAACCCCTGCATCTTATCTACCTCCCCGCCTTCCTCCGTCTATCTGTCCTGCTTCTTCATCTTCCTCGTTTCTTCCTAATACTGCTTCCCGATTCCCTGCCTCCATATTGATCACCACACTTTTTGGATCCCAGACCTGGTCCCAGTATTTTAATATTACTTCTCAAATGTATGATCTGTCTCTTCATCTTTCCCTGCTATGGTAGGTTGGTTCAGATGTTACGTTCTCAGTAAGACCGAACGGCTCTCGCCCCTTCAGAGTCCAGAATGCCACACAAACAGAGAAAGTAAAAACATTAGTGGACTCGTCAGGGAACCCAGTCCCAGTTTTTCCAGATGTCCAGTTGAATTCCACGACTGGTACCGTCCGACTTCCCTTGTACATCTCTTTTGGGAGTAAACCTTTCTCCGAATGTGCTGAAGATGTAAAACTCATCCTTCTGAACAGCATCACCAAATCCTGTCCATACAGTACAACACAGTCCCTCCCAGAGGATGCCACCAACAGCCAGCCAACATCGCCAAGAGTGTTTTTGAGTCCTGTGACCTTTCCTCCATTATTATTGAAGGCACAGTCCACGCCATCAAGGAATATGTTCCTTCCCTTTGTCAGTGCACTTCCTGCTGGCAATTTCGACACCTTCAAAATACAGGTATACCCTGGTTGAGAATGATGCAGTTGGTTAAGTAAAAACCCATCGCTAGGCAGGGTATTGTATCTCGGGGTAGATTGAACATGTTAAGTACTGTACAGGGATGTGTTTTTGAGCCTTGGGTTTCTCCCCAACCAAATTCTAAACCTACCCAAATGAGTCCAAAAACAAGTTTCTAGCTGACCTAAACTGCCAAATACCTTTGAATCAAGCTAAACTAAGACTAACCCCTAAATACTGCAATTCAATCTGTCTCGTCTGCCACTGTAGCCGCAATTCGGGGATGTTTTTTTGACTTTCACCAAGGGGAAAATCAATATGTTCTGGTTAAAGAGGTAGAATTTACATGCCTGACAGCGCACTCGGCACCCCCTTAGGCCTAATGGTTACCGCACAATTGAGGGTCAAAGTTGGGGGGGGGGGGGAAGTTACCCCAAAAATTTTCGAAAGCCCCCATAGTTTTGATAACTAACTATTTCTATTACTGAAACAGGTCATTGCAATATCATATGTCACACCAAGCCCGAGAACAGGTGTTTTGGGGTGTGGGGAGATTACTTGCTTTTGGGGAGATAAAGTTACCTGTGGGGAGAAGGTTTGTAGGTATGGAGGTTGGATAAAACTATCTTTTCTCATCAAAGTAGAGCACTTTAGTTTGTTCTTGACCAGCTTCTATGAAAACAGATGTGTATGTATATGTGGGGAGATAAAATTTGATCGGGGAGAAGTTCCACGAGTACATTGAACCTTGGGAGATCATTTACGGTAACAACCAATTTGGCTAGTTGAAACAAACAAAATTTACGTGATTTAGCATATCAACTATGCAACCAGGTGTGTTTGCAGGTGTTGGGAGCTAATTCACGTATGGGAAGTAATAGATGTATCGAGGTAGAGGGGTGGTGGTGGTGGGGGGGCTGGGGCTCAGATGCCTGTGATTGCACGTGTTTGCACGTACAGAATAGTATACAGAGAAGCATTTATTATGTTCAGGTACGAAAAGGCTCAGGAAAAAAAAAAAACATTGAGGCAATACATATAAAGCACGTGTACATGTGTTGGGGGTGGGGGGAGTGGAGGAGGGGAGGCGTGGGAGGGGAGAGCAAGCCAAGCTGCGTTCTCGCTATCACACGATAGTTTATTGAGGGTAGGAGTGTAGTATGGGGCCGAAAGGGAGGGAGGGGGTAGGGTAGGTAGGGGTATACAAGGTAGGGGGGGAAGGTAAGGGGGCTGGAGGGGGATGGAATGGGCCTCGTGGTTGAGGGAGGGGTAAACTTTGACTAACAACATCCTATTGGGGCGTACAGAGGGGTGAGAGGGTCTTCAGATAGGGTTATTACTTGACAGATGACGAAACATTCAGGCAGTGGGTGGGCTGAGAGGAGGGGTGACCCCCCCTGCCCCCAGAGTGGCCGGATCACCCAACCCAAGGCCGGAGGGGTTAGTTCTTATTGGCTTGAAGTGATATATGTCACAATCAGGGCAGAGCAATGTGCAGGCAGTGTTTTAGAGGATGCGTTATGTTGATGTAACTTGGCTGAGAGGGCTAAAGTGGTCAAAACGTACGTTGATGTGCTTCGGTATTTAGGGACCAAAAGTAGTTTATAACTCGCCTAAACCTAAAAATAAAATCAGAAAATTGTCAAATATAAGTCTGGATAAGATCAGCCTAAGTAAACTGTACCCCAAAATGATGGTGTTCACCCCGCCAATGACTAAAACACATTAATCTAAGTCCATAAGCAGTATATAAATCAACCTAAACACAGAATTTAAGTCTAAAATGTCATCAAAATTGGTAAAAAAAAGAACAAATCAAAGCCCATCATTAAACCAGGGTTTGGCCATTGTTAGGTGGGGTGTCGTGATATTTCTACCTCCATCGCTAAGCTGGGGTGTCGCATTTAAGGGTATCGTATATGTACAGCCGGTCTCCAGCTGTTTGCCCCAACTGCTCGCAAGCAGGACACCCAGCGTCCACATGCCTGTATACTTATCAGTCCTGCCCAAACTGTGGGGGGCAACATACAGTCTCCTACAGGAAATGTCTCACATCAGGTGGAAAACAGGGCTTACCCTCCATGAAGCTCATTGTCAGGCACGTTGCTTGGGGCATTCCCCTGGCATCTCCTATGCATGAGTGACTAGACCCACTTCTATATCACAAGTTTCAAGCTCGTCTGGTGTCTCTACTTATTCCTTTCTTGTATTCTTTTGCCACACTCGCCTCTCTTCCTGATTCCTCATCTTCCCTTCTCTTTCATGTTCATTCTGCTCCCTCCACCCCACCTCCTTCCCATACTGTATACTCCCATTCTTTTCCTCCCTCACTTTCTTTCTTCCTGGGCTAACAAACGTAAACGTGCTGTTGTATCCTCTTCATTTCATATTCCTGGTCTCTTCCCCCATTCCTCTACTGCTTAGCCTATACAGCCTGTCCAGTGTTCCTACTCCTCCAGACAACAGCATCGTGCTGCTGCATCACCAGGTCACACTCAACCTTTGTCTTCTCCTGTGGAAGCAAAATCCGTGTTAAAGTGTCGTCAGTTATGTTCACCGTACCTCTTCCTTGCTTACTCTTGTCACTGCAGAAATACATTTTCCCCCTTACTCCCTCCCTCCTACTCCCATTCCTCCTACCTGTCCTGTACCTTCCCCTCCCATTTCTACCTCTCCAGCACCTCCTCTTCCTCTCTCTTCTGTTTCCCACTCTTCCTCTATTGAACCACCCACTTCCTCTATGATCTCTGCCTCCTTCCTATCTTTCCTGATCTCTTCTATTCTTGATTTACCTCTGCCTCCTAGGTACTGTCTCCTTCATCATTGTAAGCAGTCTCTGTGCCCTTCCTACACTTGATTTTCCACAGTTCTGGCACTCCTTCAGTGGAATGTTAAATGCTTCTGTACCCATCGTACGGACCTTCATTTTCTTATTTCCTCCCATAATTCTCTTATCTCCCTTCAGGAAACCTTTCTTCATGCTTCCGTGGTTCCTGTCCCTGGCTATACTTTTCATGGATCCCCTCCTTCATAAGACACTGTCCTTCTTATCCACGGTAGGAGGAGGCTGTAGCACGGGCTGAACAGGGTAGTACTCCCGAGGGGAATGGGAATGCTGGTGATAGGGAGAGCTGGAGCTCCTGTTTCACTAGCTATCTAACCATCCCCCTTTGCTGACCTTTTCAGTGTGACAGTAACATGGAGAGTAGACCAGCATACTCTCCCAAACATTTCCTCTAACTATCTATGCACTACACCACATGCACTTTACATTTCACACAACGTATCCCACTACGTTACAGGGGTTGGCGCCAGCAAGGGCATGTGGCCAGAAAACTTTGCCCCCGCTACCTAGTGGCGGACTTCTGGGGGGAGGCGTGGCAGGGGTTCCGCCGGCATAGATCATGGGTCCAGGGCGAGATGGGGCTCGGGCCTGTGCTAGAGGGTACAGGGCATTGCGGTTCCCAGGCTGCTGCTTCCGCCCAATAGAGAGGGGCCCGAACCTGGGAGTAGCGCCCCAGGAGGCTGCCCTATCAGTGAGTGTATAATGGCGGGATAGTTGCAGTGCCAAGACGCGCTTGGAGGGTGTCCCTGCAGCTGTCCTGGCAGGGTGCCCCGAGGCCACTACCACAGCCACTGGTAAGCTGGTGGGCTAGGGGTCCCAGATCCATTGCCTGGACCTAGGATTGTGCAGTGAGTGGGACCTGTGCTGTGTCTGTCCCCATTTATTAATACTGAAGATGACAAAACAAAAAAGGTTTCAAAGCAAGCCTGAGGACAGTAAATCACCCATGGGGATGAGGGTGGGTTCATGGAATGTGGGAAACTTGAGGGGAAGAGCAGGGGAAGTCGTTGAGGCATTCAGTAGGAGGTGGGTGGATGTGGCGTGTTTGCAGGAAGTCCGGTACAGGGGTGGATCAGCCAGAAAGATTGTTGGGAAGGACTGTTGCTATAAGTTGTTTTGGCAGGGGGGGGGACAGACGGATATGGAGGTGTTGGTGTGATGGTTGCGGAGAAATGGGTGGAATATGTTATGAATGTTTTGAGAGTAAGCGATAGGGTATTGGTAGTGAAAATTCTGTTGGGAAGAAAGATAGCTGTGATTATATCGGCATATGCTCCACAGGCAGGATTGGATGAATCAGAGAAAGATAGATTTTGGGATTATTTAATACGCGTAGTGGGTGGTATGCGAGATGATGAGATAGTGATTTTGGGAGGGGACTTAAATGGCCATGTAAGTGAAGCAGCACAAGGTTATGAAGGAGTACATGGGGGATGTGCATATGGTCTAAGGAATGCAGAAGGGGAAAGGATACTCGAGTTTGGGGAGGCAACGGACATGATTGTGTGCAACACATATTTTAGGAAAAGAGACAGTAGGATAATTACGTATGAGTCTGGGGGAAATAGCAGTGAGATAGATTATTTTCTGGTTAGGAGGGCTGATAGAAGGTTAGTGAGGGATGTTAAAGTTATAGGAAGTGAGGAGTATGTGCAGCAGCACAAACTATTGATTTGTGATATGGTGCTTAAAGAACAAGTGATGAAAAAGAGGACTTATGTACCTAGGAGGAAAATATGGAAGCTGAAAAACCAAGTAGTAAGGGATGCCTTCTATAGCGAGTTGAGGAGAGTGGTGGCTGAACAGGGAGCTGTAGACAGAGGCGTTAATGAACAGTACAGAGCCGTCAAGAACAATTTCTTGAGAGTTACTGATGTAACATGCGGCTGGACAAGAGGACCACCAAGACATAAAGTAACTTGGTGGTGGGATGAGGGTGTAGAAGCTGCAATTAAGGAGAAAAGAAGGCTTTTCCGGGAATGGAAGAAGGGTGGTAGCAAAGAGGAATATTTGGCTGCCAAGCGTAGGGCTAGGAGAGAGGTATACAGGGCAAAGTCTGAGTCACAGAGACAATTACTTGATAACCTAAATCATGGGGAAAGGAAAAATATATTTAGGGTGGCAGGTCAGGTGAAGAGGGATAATCAGGATATCATAGGTAAGCAGTGTGTGAAGAATGATGAAGGAAGGGTAGTGGTGAACAGTGAGGATATTAAAGATGCATGGAGAGAGCATTATAACCGGTTGTTGAATGAGGAGTTTGACTGGGACAGGGAAGGTTTGGAGCCAGCAAATCCAGTGTCTGGCCCTTGGCCTTTGATTGATACTGCTACTGTGAGTGAGGCAATAGGCAGGATGAGGGTGGGGAAGGCAGCAGGTGTGTCTGGGTTGACTGCCGAAATGTTGAAGGCCTCAGGCAATATAGGGGTGAGTTTAGTCACTGACCTGATAAATAGGATTATTTATGAGTGTGTTGTCCCAGATGATTGGCTGAAGAGTGTAATTGTAAATGTGTATAAAGGGAAGGGTGATGCCCTGGAAAGAGGAAATTATAGAGGTATAAAGCTTTTAGATCAGATAATGAAGGTAATGGAGAGAGTTTTAGAAGGTATGATTAGAGAAAGAGTGAATATTGATGAGATGCAGTTTGTGTCTATGCCAGGTAAGGGGACCACTGATGCCATATTCATTGTTCGACAGCTTCAGGAAAAATATATTGGTAGGAGAAGGGATCTTTATTTTGTTTTTGTTGATTTGGAAAAGGCCTTTGACAGAGTCCCTAGAGAGATGGTGAAGTGGGCAATGAGAAAGCTTGGCTTGGAGGAGTGGCTGGTTAGGGTGGTTATGGTTATGTATGTGGGTGCTCACACCCAGGTGAGAGTGAACGGAGATTTGAGTGATGAGTTTTCCGTGAATATTGGTGTGCATCAGGGGTCAGTCTTGAGTCCCATGTTGTTTATCATGGTACTTGAAGCCCTTTCACGTGACCTTAGAAACGGACTCCCGTGGGAGTTGTTGTATGCTGATGATTTGGTGTCGATTGCAGAGAATGAAAGGGAGGCGGAGGAAAGGTTTAGGAAGTGGAGAGATGGTATGGGGCAAAAGGGTTTAAGGGTAAATGCAGATAAAACAAAAGTGATGATATCTAGGGTTGGTGGCGGTACTGTCAAAGACGAGGGAGAGTGGCCATGTGCTGTTTGCCACAAGGGCGTGGGAAGTAATTCCATCTTGTGCAGTGTGTGTGATAAATGGGTGCATAAGAGATGTAGTGGTATCAGAGGTAGACTGCGAGATAATGCTGATTTTATGTGTACGGCGTGCCAGGGTGAGCAGGTGGAGATCGTCAGACGTGAAAAGATTGAACTTGCTGGTGAATCTCTTGAGTGTGTGGAAGAGTTTTGTTATTTGGGAGACATGTTGTGTGCTGGAGGAGGGGCTGGAGCTAGCTCTGTGGCTAGGGTGAGAAGTGGTTGGAAGAAGTTCAGGGAGCTCTTGCCTCTCCTGACATTGAGAGGACTCTCCCTACGTGCTAAGGGGTCTTTGTATGCAGCATGTGTTAGGAGTGTAATGCTGTATGGCAGTGAGACCTGGGCAGTGAAGGAGGAAGACATTCGCCGGCTCAGACGTACAGAAATGACAATGATTAGGTGGATGTGCAGTGCGTCCCTGCGTCCAAGGCCTGGAGGGGCTGGGTTTACAATGGAAGAGTTGAGAGGTAGGATGGGACTGGAGTGTATTGGTGTTGTGATGAGGAGAGGTAGATTGAGGTGGTTTGGACATGTGGAGAGGATGGGGGATGATAATTGGGTGAGGAAGGTGAGAAGTGTTAATATTGGGGGTGGGGTTATGAGGGGTAGACCGAGAAAGACATGGGACGAGGTCATTAAGTGTGACCTTAGGGTTAAGGGACTGAACAGGGAGGCTGCAATGGATCGTGCAGCATGGAGAGCCGCCATTAGGTGACCAAGGCCGACACATGCAGCATGTTGGAGCCTTTAAAAACGAAACGAAAACGAAACGAAGTGATGTCCCCTTTGAACCTCTTCCTGTTTCTTCACCTATCCCTCTTACTTCTGCTCATGTCTTTCTCCGTTAGTGGATCGCTGTTAGCTTTCTCTGTTTCTCTCCTACTGTTCCTCTTGATTTTCCAGACTTTGTCACATTCCTTCTTTCCTTTCCTCCCCCAATTCATCTGGGTGACTTCAATTGCCAGCATTCCCTGTGTGGTGACACTAGGGGACGTTTATTAGAACAGCTTCTTTCTCCTCAAGCTCTTTTTTATTCCTAACACTGGCACCCCTACGGGTTTTTTATCTCCATACTTGTTCCCTCTCTTGTTTGGATCCGTCTCTTTGCTCCCTTTCAATTTCTCTCCTTTTTCAATGGTCGGTTTAAGATGACACTTTTTAGCTCCTGTGAAAAGAGTGGAGAAGTTGCAAGAGAGTGAGAAAATGGTGGAGTATAAGAGCATAGTGGAAGAAAGATTGGGAAGGTCTGAGTTAGAGCTGGTGGAAGGGATGGAAGAAGTATGCAGATATTCACGGAAGAGATAGGTGCAGCATCCTATGTGGTTTGTAGAGTGAAGAGGAGATGCAGGGGTGTGCAAGGGACAGCATGGTGAAATGATTAGGTGAAATGAGCTGTGGAACAAAAGAAGGCATGTAGTGACTGGCTAGCGAGTATAGGTAGGCGAGATGACGAGAGAGAGAAGAGAGAGGTATATGTGAGCAGGAGAAGGGAGGTGAAGAGACAGGTGAAGGAGAGTAAGAAGAAATTGGATGAAGAGTTTGGGAGGAATCTGAGTGTGAAATGGAGGGAGAGTAAGAAATTGTTTTGGAAGGAGGTAAAGAAAGTAAGACAGTGTGAAAGGGAAAATAGTAGAGGAGTGAAAGATGGGAATAATAGTTTCTTGGTGGAGAAGAGAAAAAAATGAGGAGATGGAAGGAGCACTTTGATGATTTGTTGAATGTAGAGAGTGAGAGCAGTGCAAGTATAAGTAGTTGGGGAATGGCTGGGAGAAGAAGAGGTGAGAGGAGGGTGGAAGAGATCATTAGGGCAGAGTAGTTGAAGCAATGAAGAAGATCAAGATGGGAAAAGCCATAGGAATTGATGGAGTGTGTGGTGAAATGCTGAGGTATGAAGGTGAGATTGTTGTGGAGTGGATATGGAAGTTGTGTACATTGGCTTGGGAAGAGGGAAGAGTTCCAGAGGATTGGAAATCGTGTATAATTGTTCCTTTATACAAAGGAAAAGGGGAGAGAGAAGTATGTGGTAACCATAGGGGTATTTGCCTTCTTATTTGACTGGAAAAATATATGGTAGAATACTCATTGATAAGGTTAAGCATATAACAGAAGAGCTAGTTGGAGAAGAATCAGGGGGATTTAGGAAGGGGAAAAGGCGTGTAGATCGGATATTTGTTCTAAGATGTTTTGTGGAGAAGTATCCTGAGAAGGGAAGGAAGTGTATGCTGTCTTCATGGACTTGGAGAAAGCATATGACAGAGTAGATGGGCAAGGTATGTGGAAAGTATTAAGAATATATGGAGTGGATGGGAAATTGTTGAGTGCTGTGAAGAGTATGTATAAGAGAGCTAGGGGTACGGTGCGAGTGGATGGTGAGCTAAGCGAGTTCTTTGATATAAATGTGGGACTGAAACAGGGATGTGTGATGTCTCCATGGCTGTTTAATACAGTCACTACTCGTTTTTACATTGATTTAGTATACAATAATTTGCTACAACGATAATAGAAAAGTTCCACCCCAAAATCCAATTTACGATAAATTTCCCACTATAACGTTATTGCCAACGGAAAATTTCGTACAAAGCACCAGGCACACTCAAGGTGACTGTCGCTTGTCTCAGGCAAGATGGCGGCCCCAGCGTGCAGAGGATTGTTTTGGTTCAGTTGCGGTCCCGCCACCCCATCAAAGCCCTGTCTTTTCCACTCGTTCACGTGTGTCCCCCAGCTATCGTCACCTCTCAGCCAAACATCGTGCTACTGTAGGCCTATACATTGTGTAGCACCAGGCCAACGTTGCACAAGTGTGTTTGTTGTGTTGTTGCAATGATTTACTGTACTTGAGTAATGCTGCCTATATTGGTGTGATAGTGTTTGTTTTGGTCTTGAAGACAACTTGGACCGACACAGGAAGTAATTAAAATGGATTGTCATTTTTGTTCAGTCTTGGGTAGGTGACTTTGGGAAGTTGAGTTGACATAACCCCCCATTTATAATGTGTTTCAATCTCCTGATTTATGATAGAATCGTTATATGTTAAGGTATGACGTGAGGTAACCCCAACGTAAAACGAGTAGTGACTGTATATACATGGATGAGGTTGTAAAGGAGGTGCAAGGTAGGTCAGTGGGTGTGGGGGTGACTAATGAATGAGGGTGAGGTGTGGAAGATTCCAGTGTTGCTGTTTGCTAATGTTACAGTATTGTTGAGTGAAGATGAATAGGAATTGCAAGGTTTGGTGAATAAATTTGGGACAGTGTATAAGAAGAGGAATCTGAAAGTTAATATAAAAAAGAGTAAAGTTATGGTGTTTGAGAGGTATGAAGTCACAGAATGCACAGTGAAGTTGAATGGTGAAGATATGGAGAGTGTGAGAGCATTCAAATACTTCGGTAGTGTGTTGAGTTAGGATGGAAGTTTTGAGGATGAAATGCATGAAAAGGTACAGCAGGGATGGAAGGTTGTTGGTTCATTCAACGTGGTGATGAGAAATAGGGAGGTGGGTATGGGGGTTAAGAAGTCACTGCATGATAGTATTTTGATCCCTACCCTGACATATGGAAGCAAGATGTGGACCTTGCTGTAGGGGAACAAGTCAAACAGTGAGAGCAGTGGAAATGAGTTATTTAAGAGGAGCCTGTGGAGTCTCATGGAGAGACAGGCTGACGAATGAGGATATAAAGGAACATTGTGGTGTGTACGTGGATGTGATAGGAAGCGTTATGAGGAACACACTGAGGTGGTTTGGCCATGTGGAAAGGATGGAGGGTGAAAGACTGACGAAGAGAGTGTATGTGAGTGAGGTGGAGGGGGGAAGAGGGAGGGGGAGGCCGAGGATGAGATGGAGGGATGGAGTGGAGAGGTATATGAGAGAGAGGGGTGTGAGTTGGGAGCAGGGCAGTGAAATGGCAGGGGACAGGGTGACGTGGAGGCAATTTGTTTGTGGCCACCCCAAACGGGATTGAGGCGTCTGGCAATAGGTAGATAGATAGATAGGTTTGGACATGTGGAGAGAATGGAGAATGAAAAACTGACTTAGAGGGTGGAGGGAGGGAGAGGGAGGGGGAGACCGAGGATGAGGTGGAGGGATGGAGTTGAGAGGTATATGAGGGAGAGGGGAGTGAGTTGGGGGGGAGGGCAGTCAAAATGGCAGGTGACAGAGCA
This sequence comes from Coenobita brevimanus, assembly GCF_032717465.1. Classification (NCBI taxonomy): domain Eukaryota; kingdom Metazoa; phylum Arthropoda; class Malacostraca; order Decapoda; family Coenobitidae; genus Coenobita; species Coenobita brevimanus. The sequence continues at coordinate 31,106,954 of NC_136967.1, forward strand.
ACTTGGAGGCTTTTTGCCTGCGGCCACCCTTTGCGGGATTAGAGCGTCGAGCTATAGGTAGATAGATAGACTTCCCCTTTAAACACTCTCTTGCCTCTTATTGTCCTCTTCATTGGCCGTTCCACGCTGCTGACTGGGAGTTATTTTCTTCTGTTACAGTGCCCCTACTTCCTCCTTCATTTTTTTCATCATTTCCACAAGATATGTTGTCCTTTTTTCTTGTCCTGGTTTTAAGTGCTGCCATCACTACCATACCCCACGATATGTGACTTTCAACTGCCAAACATGTTCCTTGGTAGGCTCTTGCTTTTTCATGATCTCTCCATGTGAAACATGCTGCGTGGAAATGTTTTTTGCTGTAAGTAGTCCAGCCCGATCGGATTCGAAGCCTCCTAATTTTTCGCCAAGCTTCCGCTGCCTTCCGTCATACCGTCCATCAGGCTAATCATTCTACACCCACTTTAAATTGACTTAGGACCTACACACAGAATTGCTGTGGGAGAGTTGTCTGTCTTTGCTTTGTGTTTCCACCTCTACCAAGTGAATTTTTTGGGCAAGAAGTAACTGGCAATTCCTCTGGTGTTGGCGAGAGGTGGTGAAACACTCAGCACATCAGTGCTTGCGCAGAAGCGAGAGTGGGAGTATCTGTTCCCGTTGCTCCGAGCTTGCACCTCCCCCTTTTTTCGTATGCATTACTGTTTGCCCTATTATTTTCCTGGAGTCGAGTTGTCATGCCTGGAAAATATTGTTCAAGGGATGAGAGGGTCCGTATCATGCATGGAGGCAGGATAATGTCCCTGTCAACACGATTTATGAATGTACTGGAAGCGCGAAGTCGACCGTCATGAAGATTCTTGCTTCAGCACGTGGCCTGCCACCTGATGTTGTACCAGATCTCAAGCATGGCGGTGGAAAGAAAAGGATGACTTCCAGAGGTACAGATACGTTTCTGAAGAGGGAAGTAGTAAAGAATCCTCGACTGACAGCAGCAGAATTGAAGAGAATGCATCCCCAGCTGTTACAAGATGTCTCAATTCGAACTATCCAGCACCGCTTGCGGAAGGAGCTGGGTTTGCCAAGCTGCACCACAGCAAAGAAACCACTTCTCACTGACCACATAAAGAAGCAGTGCATTCAGAGTGCCAAGAAGTATGCACATTGGCCATCGGATGAGTGGAGAAAAGTTATGTTTTCCGATGAAAGCACATTTCAAGTGTTCCAGGTGCGTTCTGCCAAGGTTCGTCACCCTTCCTCCCGTAGTCGATATGACCCTGCTTACACGATGCCAACTGTTAAGTACCCACAATCAGTAATTTAATGGGGGTGTTTATCGGGTGCAGTGGGAAGGGAAGGCCTCTACTGTATTTCTTCCTAAAAACTTGATGATGACTGATGGCTGGTACATTAAAGTTCTGAAAGATCATTTGTTAAATTTTTTGCTATTCATGGGTGTGACATTTTCATGCACGATTCAGCTCCATGTCACAAGTCAGGAAAGGTGACAAAATAGCATCAGGATAATTGGATTGAGGTCCTCAACTGGCCTGGCAACAGTCCAGATCTAAATCCGATAGAAAACTGCTAGGCAAAGATGAAGAAAATCATGGCAGAGAAGATGACACCCAATCTGAGCAACTTCAAGACTGAACTGATAAATGTTTGGTGCAGAGAGATGTCCTTAGATTGCATTAGAGATGTAAGTGATTCCATGCCAAAACGCATCCAACTGGTCCTGGAAACAAGGGAAACATGATTTCATATTAATGAATGGCATTTCATGAACAAATATTGTGACATACTATGATTTCTGTGTTTTTTAATACCTTGTGGGGGGAGGTCCTCAGTCAATTTGTGGTAGCTGTAGTTGGAGAGACTATCGGCCATATTCTTAAACATTTCCTTCCCTTGTAGAGGCATGGGAAGGAAATCTTTACCTGAATTGGTATTCTTAAAAAATTCCTTCCCTTCCTGAGCTGCTCCAAGGGAAAAATTTTTCCTCTGGGCAGCAGAAATTATTGGAACTTGAAGGAATTCCTTGACCCGTCTCTTCAAAATTCCTTCATAAGTTTTGTGCTTTCTGTGGTGTTTCATTGTCTTACACATATTTAAAATGTTGACGGAAGATACTGTATAATTTTATTGATACAGTTTACAATGCTGTACTAATGTTTAAGTGCTATTTGTATCTCTTTAAAAGTGTTACCCATGTCGGCTGAGATAATTAGCCAGGCATACACAGAGCAGATGACGTACTACCTTCGATATTCATCCAGTCTTATATGATCTGACACTGACAAATCTTATACATTATGGCCAGGGTCACACGAGGATTCTTTTCAAAAAACATTTTGGTTGTTAATTTGCCCGGAAAAGGAAAATCTGCCATCAAGGTCACACGTGTGGTTCGGCTCATGTCTTCCAGCTGGAAAAAAACAAGTGAGCGCCGCCATGTGGGTACACAAGATGGACGTTAACAAGTGATTCTTACGCTTACTAGTAACAATATTAAGCATAATAATATTCCTTGAATATAATTTATTATCAAAATATTGTCTTGAGGAGTGAACACCGCTGCTGTGTTGGCCAGAATGGCATTTATGGCTGAATACAAACCAACAGTATGGATGTGGACCTCTCACATCTCAAATGTGTTGTGCTTTCATTATCCAGCACGAGATATGCGTGTTTTGATGTACCTGTATTAGTTTATAAATATAACGCTCCACCATGCCAAATATCAGCAGGATGTGTCATTTTAGTTTAACAGGGCTACAAACCTGAACAGTTTTCCTTCCCTTCCAAGGAAATCTTTAATCATACCGAAGGGAAAGAAAAATCCTTCAAAGGGAAGGAAAAGTCTAGGGAAGGAATTATATTTAAGAATATGGCCGTATGTTTCTTCCATCTCTGTAAATACACTTGCTGCAGCAATTTGGTTCCGACTTCATAGATTATCAGACAAGTATATCCCACCCAAGCCCTGGTTCATCATATCGATGGCCAGTTTGTAGCCGATGCTTCCTTAGTTGCAGATGCCTTAGGTAATTATTTTAGTCTCATTAGTAATGGGTCTCATCTCTCACAAAAATTTCATCGCCTTAAATCTTATTCTTAATCCATACTGATTTCTTTTTCATTGTCAGCTGAGAACTCTCTTAACAGTCTTTTCTCTTCATGATTTATCGTCTTTGCCAAAACCTTGTAAGAATACGAGTGAGGTGCTTGATGTTGTTCATAATGCAATGTTAAAACACCTCTCTCCACAAGCCACATCCTTTCTTTTGGATCTTTATAATAAATTTTGGACTGAACATTTCTTTCCTTCTGATTGGCATATGACTATCATCCTTCCATTTCTTAAACCTGGTAAACCAGGGCACCATCCTCAAGATTATTGTCTCATAGCCCTGACTAGCTGTTTTTGTAAACTGTTTGAATGGATAGTCAGTACAGTATTAGACTCATGTGGCACCTTGAATCCTGTAGTCGTCATTCTCCCTTACAGTTTGGGTATCGCAAAGCATGCAGCACCTTAGACCCCCTTCTGAAACTCGAATATTGTCTGTTCTGCCCTTTCCCTCCGCCATTCAGTCATTGCCGTCTTGTTTTATTTCGAAAAAGCCTACGGTATGTCATGGAGGTATCACATTCTTCATTGCCTTTGCTCCCTTGGTCTGAATGGTAACATGGGTATTTTTCTTCAGAATTTTCTTTCCCTCCAGACCTTTCGTATCCGTCTAAGAGACCATCTTTCCCGTGCCTTTACCCAGCATGAAGGTGTCCCCCAAGGCTGCGTCCTTAGTACTACCCTTTTTCTGTTCTACCTATCTATTTATTGCCAGATGCCTAAATCCCGTAAGGGGTGGCCACAAACAAATCGCCTCTATGTCACCCTGTCCCCTGCCATTCCACTGCCCTGCTCCCAGCTCACACCTCCCTCTCTCATATACCTCTCCACTCCATCCATCCATCTCATCCTTGGCCTCCCCCTCCCTTTCCCCCCCTCCACCTCACTCACATACACTCTCCTCGTCAGTCTCTCGCTCTCCATCCTCTCCACATGGCCAAACTATCCCAGTGTGTTTCTCCTAATGCTGCCTAACACATCCACATCCACTCCACAAAGCTACTTCACCTCCTCATTTGTCAGTCTTTCTCTCCATGTGACTGCACATGCTCCTCTCAAATAACTCATTTCCACTGCTCTCACTCTTGACTTGTGTCCATCCAACAAGGGCCAAGCTTCACTTCCATACGTTAGAGTTGGTATCACAATACAATAATCCCTCCACTATCCATTGTAATAGAGCCAAAGGCATGTCCGGAAAGTGGTCCCATCTGGATGGTGGACTCCAACCTCCTAGACTTGTACTTAACTACCCTAACCCAGCCTAACTTTGAAAGCCACCTAAATGACTCCCTACCAGACATACATAGCACCTATTTAAACTTATTTAAGACCCTCCTCATGCCAGTAATGGACATAAAGCATGAAATAAATGAAAAGGAACCAGAGAATGAGGAATTAGAAGTAGTTATGGAAAACAGCAGGGTACAGGGTACTTACAGCACGTCTGTGGCTGCCTTCTCTAAGGCTTTGGCAGTGGTGAAAATGCTCTTGAAGCACGTACAGTAATCCAGTGTTGTGCTGCACTTACAGTAATTCTTTGCACTGTGAGTTATAATTGTTTAACACTGCACATTCTGCTCTTAATTGCACCACGCCAGTTTCAACTGCCAGTTTGCACTCCACAGTTAATCTTTTGCACTCAAAATTCTAATTTCTTAACACTGCACAACTCTGTAAATTTCTGTGTGGTCTAGTGTTGAGGTATTGCAGTTTATTCACTGTTTATTCACAGAAATGAACACGTGTGGCATCCATTGCGATAAGTATCCACTTGTGATGACAGTTAGACAGTAACTGTTGGTGAGGGAGGAGCAAGGTTGCCAGATCGCAACTCGGCCACATTACCAAACTCCTCAATTTTCATTACCAAATTTAACTTTTCATTACCAAATTCGTAAAGCAAGCATTTATTCTTCACTAATCATATATACAAGTGAAATATTAATCTATCTATCTGTCTATTACCAGACGTCTCAATCCCGCATGGGGTGACCACAAACAAATCGCCTCCACGTCGCCTTCTCCCCCACCATTTCACTGCCCTGCTCCCAACTCACACCCCCCTCTCTCATATACCTCTCCACTCCATCCCCTCATCTCATCCTTAGCCTCCCTCTCCCTCTCCCCCCCTCCACCTCACTCACATACACTCTCCTAATCAGTCTCTCACCCTCCATCCTCTCCACATGGCCAAACCACCTCAGTGTGTTCCTCCTAATGCTTCCTATCACATCCACATCCACACCACAGTGCTGCTTTATATCCTCATTTGTCAGCCTGTCTCTCCATGTGACTCCACAGGCTCCTCTTAAATAACTCATTTCCACTGCTCTTACTCTTGAATGTGTCCTTCCAACAATGTCCAAGTCTCACTTCCATATGTTAGAGTTAGGGTCACAATACTGTCATGTAGTAACTTTTTCACTTGCATGCTCACTTCCCTGTTTCTTATCACTGCTTTCAAGGAACCAGCAACCTTTCTTCCTTGTTGTACCCTTTCAAGCACTTCACCCACCAAACTTCCATCCTTACTCATCACACTCCCCAAGTACTTAAACATACTCACATTTTCCATTTCCTCACCTTCCAACCTCACTGTACATTCACTGACTCCACCTCTCTCAAAGACCATCACTTTACTCTTCCCTACATTCACCTTTAGATTCCTTTTCTTACACACTTTCTCAAACTCATCCACCAAGTCTTGCAGCTCCCCATCATTTTCATATAACAACACAGTATCATCTGCAAACAAGAGTACAGGGAGTTTCCAAACGCTGCCCTCTCTCACTAGGACCACTCCAACATCCATTACCCTACCTTGTACCTCTTTTATTACCCCATCCATGTACAGATTGAACAACCATGGAGACATGACACATCCCTGTTTCAACCCAACCTTCAAAGAGAAAAATTCACTCAGTCCACCATCCACACGCACTGCAGCCTTAGCACCATCATACATACTCTTCACAGCATTCAACAACTTCCCATCTACTCCATATATTCTTAATACTTTCCACAATTCTTGTCTATCCACCCAGTCATATGCTTTCTCCAAATCCATGAAGGCCGCATACAACTTCGTTCCCCTCCTAAAGCCTCCCTGTTCTTCTCCAACTATTTCCTCTGTTATTTCCCTAACTCTGTCAATAAGTATCCTACCATACACTTTTCCTGTTACACTAAGAAGATAAATGCCCCTATGATTACCACACACTTCTTTTTCCCCTTTTCCTTTTGTACAAGGGAATAATTATACCTTACTTCCAACCCTCTGGGACTCTACCTTCCTCCCAGGCCAATCTGCACATCCTCCACATCCATTCCACCAGTATCTCTCCCCCATGCTTCAGCATTTCACCACACATTCCATCAATTCCTGGGGCTTTCCCCAATTTGACTTTCTTCATTGCTTCCACAACTTCTATCCTACTGATTTCTTCCTGTCTTCTCACCTCCCTCATTCTCCCAGCCATTCCCGAGCCACTCATACTCGCATTACTTCCATTCTCTATGTTCAACAGTTCCTTAAACTGTTCTTTCCATCTGCTCACTTTTTCTTCCTTCTCCAACAGTAATCTACCATTTTTATCTTTCACTCCCCTACTAACTTCACTGCCACCCTGTCTTACTCTCTTCACCTCATTCCAGAACATTTTCATACAGTCCCTCCACTTTACACTCAAATTCTTTCCAAATTCCTCATCCACTCTCTTCTTACTCTCCCTTACTAATCTTTTCGCCTCTCTATTCCTTTTTACATATAACACTGTCTTCTGCCTCTCAACTTCCTCCCAACCCCTATTTCTCATCCTATCATTGTATGCATTCTTCTTTTGTGCCACGGCCTGTCACCTCTTCATTCCACCATGCTATTCCTTGCACCCCTTTTTGTCTTCTCTTCACCCCACACACCACAGCACATGCTGCACATATTTCTTCTGTGAATATCTTTCACACACCTTCCACGTCCCCCATCTGCTCCAATTCATATTTACCCAATTGTTCCTCCACTTCTCTCTTATATTCTGCCTTTTTCTCATCCTCTTGTAACCTTTCCACTCTCCTTGCAACTACTTCTTCCTCCCGTCCTTCCCTTCTATTTCTCCATCTTACTTGGATCTTGATTCTGGCCACCACCAAGTAGTGGTCTGAATGTCCACTCCCCCAGCCTCTGTAAGCTCTTGCATCCATTACACATCTTCACATCCTCTAATCCAGACACACATAATCAATCATTGCCTTCCTTTCATTCAGTTCACCACCCACCCTTCTCATCACTCACCTTGTATTCCTGTGGATCACTGTGTGCCTGAAGAGGGTATTGGTTATCACTAACCCCCTCCTGGCACAAATGTCCACTAACGCACTGCCATTCTCATCTATCTCAGCAGGCACACCCCACTCGCCGACTATTCCATCCACCTTCACATTCCCTACTTTACCATTCATATCACCGATCAAAAACACTCTCTCATTCCTTCTAAACTTTTCCATGCACACTTCCACATTTGTCCAGAACTCTTTTCTCACTTTGCACGCACGATGTTGTGCTGGTGCATACATGTATACAATTGCCCACATTTGTATTCCAACTTTAAATCTTACCCACACAATCCTTGAGCCAACTGACCCATACTCTCTTATATTCTCCTTCCATCTGTTGCTCACAATATACACTCCTTCTTTTGCCCTCTCATTCTCACCTACTCCTGTGCATATACCCCATCCATACTCCCATTCTCTCACACTCACTCCTCTCCATTTAGTTTCACTAAACCCACATACATTCACTTTTGCACCCTCAAGCACCTGGACAATCTCTCTCTTATTCACCACATCATTCACACACCTTACATTCCATGTCGCGATCCGTACCATGTCCTTTGTCTGGTCCTTGGTCGTCATTTTTTGGTCAGTCCTTGTCTGAGGCTTCTTGTTCATCTTTTTTAGTTAGCTGTTTTTCGGGGAGGGGCACTAACCCTCTGCCAACCCTTTGAGTCGCCTCATACGACAAGCAGGGATACTGAGCAGATTTATCAGAGAGAGCAGACAATCCACCATCTCCATCCTGTGTATCCTCATACATGTGGAAAATCCGTTTGGTAATGCATTATTCTGATTCATTACCAAACGAATTTTTCATTACCAAATTGGCCCACATTTAGTAATGAAAAATTCCAAATGGCAACCCTGACAGGGTGAGGGGGGAGGAAGGAAGGGGTGAAGGGGCCTTGGTGTAAATAGCTGTTTGGTGCCGCGTGTCAGTTTCAAATTATGGGTGGGAAAAAATTCGGATTCTGGGTAGATCTTTTTCGTTTTTTGGCCATTTTTTGGTTCCGAAGGTCCAGGCCCACAATGTCCGGTATGTGGGGTGTCCAGAAAGTGGGTGCCCGGATAGTACAGGGATTACTGTATTGTCATGTAGTAACTTTTTCACTTCGATGCTCAATTCCCTGTTTCTTATCACTGCTTTCAAGGAACCAGCAATCTTTCTTCCTTGTTATACCCTTTCAAGCAGTTCATGCTCTATACTTCCATCCTTACTCATCACTCTGCCTAGGTACATAAATTCACTCACATTTTCCATTTCTTCCTCATCCAACCTCACTGTACATTCACTGACTTCACTTCTCGCGAAGATTATAACTTTACTCCTCCCTACATTCACCTTTAGATTCCATTTCTTACACATTCTTCCACACTCATCTATCAAGCTTTGGAACTCCCTTTCGTCTTCACATAACAACACAGTATCATCTGCAAACAACAGTACATGGAGTTTCCAAACACTGCCCTCTCTCACTAGGGCTGCTCCAGCATCCACTGCCCTGCCTTGTATATTTTTTATAACCCCATCCATATACAGATTGAAAAACCGTGGAGACCTGACACATCCCCTTTTCAGTCCAACCTTCAGATTGAAAAATTAACTTACTTTGCTATCCATGTGCACTGCAGCCTTAGCACCCTCATACATACTCTTCTTGGCATTTAATAACTTCACATCTACTCCATATATTCTTAATACTTTCCACAATCCTTGTCTATCCACCCTGTCATGTGCTTTCTCTAAATCTATGAAGGCCGCATTCAACTTCTTTCCCTTCTCTTGAAACTTTTCCACTAAAGATCTAAGAATGAATATATGATCTACACAACCTCTTCCCTTTTTAAAACCTCACTCTTCTTCTCCAACTAATTCCTCTGATATACCTCTAACTCTTTTATCTACCATATACTTTTCCTATTACACTAAGAGACAAATGTGCCTATGATTACCACTTACTCCTTTTTTCCCCTTTTCCTTTGTACAGGGGAATATTATACTTGACTTCCAATCCTGTGGGACTCTACCTTCCTCCCAGGCCAATCTGCACATCCTCCATATCCATTCTACCAGTATCTCTCCCCCATGGTTCAGCATCTCACCACACATTCCATCAATTCATGTGGCTTTGCCCATTTTAACTTTCTTCATTGCTTCCACAATTTCCATCCTACTGATTTCTTCCTCTCTTCTCACATCCTTCCGACTCCCAGCCATTCCCTAGCCACTTATACTCGCATTACTTTCATTCTCTGTGTTCAACAATTCCTTAAACTGTTCTTTCCATCTGCTCACCTTTTCTCCCTTTTCCAGTAGTACTCTACGATTTTTATCTTTCACTTCCAGAGTGACTTCTTTGGCATGCTATCTGACTCTCTTTACCTCTTTCCAGAACATTTTCTTACATACTTCCAGTTCCTTCCAAATTCCTCACCCACTCTCTTCTTACTCAGTCTCTTACTAATCTTTTCACCTCTCTCTTCCTTTTTACTTATAACTCTGTTTTCCGTCTCTCAACTTCTTCCACGCCCTTTTCTCATCCACTCACTATATGCTTTCTGTAGCTATATATATATATATATATATATATATTAGCTATAAATGGTATTGTGTCTTTTATTTTTTTTTTAAGTTTAGTGTCTCTCCCCCCGTCTGTTTCGACCTCTCTATGTGTTTATGATTTGGCTATTTACGCTACAGGTTCAGATCTGCCTCGACTCCAATCCCTTCTTCAGTGTGCCATTGATGCAACTTCCACCTGGGCTACTACTTATGGTTTTCCTTTTTTACCTCAAAGTCCTGTGCAGTGACGTTTCCTAGTTTGTGAACCATACCACTGCCTTCTGTGTATATGGTAGTAAAAGTCCTGTTATCCGGATGGCAAGGGACCCAGGGTCTTTCGGACTGAAAACATTAGAAATATGTACAGTTATGGACAGAGAAAGCTGAACAGGTGAGGTGAGGCAAATGTCATATTTTCTCTTTTCCCTCAGCTTGTCCATCACTCTTCATTCATGACTCCTTTCCCCCCATCTCCCCACCCCCCATCCCATTAATCCCATCCCTCCTCTTCCCTAGGCTACTAAGCTATCACTACACATACACACACACACACACACACACCTCTGAGAAGTTCTTCATTCATCAATAATGCAGCTGCACTCTCTCTCTCTCTCTCTCAAGGTTCTGTTGGAGTGAATAGTGTCAGTGCAAAGTATGCATTTGCTGTGAAATAAGTACCGGTATTATAAAAAAAATAAAACACTGGAACATATTTAAAGAGAACACCTGCAGCAGGCCGGTTGGCCTATGCTGGGCAACTCCTTTTAAGTTTGGGTCTGCATGCTAGAGAGAGAGAGAGAGGTGAGGAGTGACCACTTGTCCCCTGGAAATGACCAGTCCCCTCCCCCTCTCTCTCTCTCTCTCAAGGCTCTGTAGGAGCGAATAATAATGTCAATGCAAAGTATAACTTTATTGTGATATAAGTATTATAAAATAAATAAAACATTGGAACATATTTATAGAGAACAACTACAGGAAATCCCCTCGAGACGTCAGCATGTGGAACTGTCATTAACTCCCTGCGGGCCAATTAACCCGCCGCGTGCCGGCTATTTTTAGCCATGTGGGTCACCCTAGTGCCGGCCATTATTCAACCTTTTTGGGGGTGGGGCTAAAATAATAGATTTTTATGTGGAAACAACGAATTTCGTCTTTAAAATGCTCACCAAGGCTCGGAAATGAGGTTTATTGAGTCCTGCATACTCATTTACTGGTATAGCCACTCTCTCACGCACACCACTTACATGAGAGAAAGCCGTTTTCTGTGTAAGGTATACTCAGGTATTTATGCTGGGAAGGTATAGCAATGTTCAGTACACTTTTCTGATTACTTATTACTTCAGCATCTATCACAATTTACGTGTCTTACTCACTGAATGCATTATCTTACACTTACTTGAAGACAGGTACAGCCTGACTTAATTACGCACAGTCCTGGCACTTATGAGAAGATATTTACAGCTTGTCTTCAATATATAGTCCTTACACTCACAAGAAAATACTTACAACTTACACTTACATGAAAATATTTACAAAATGCCTTCACTAAGTACAGCACTGGGTGAGACACACAGGCAGAGTGAGGCAGAGCAAGCGTGAGGGGGGGAGCGAGTGAGTGTATGGCCTTGACAGCCTGGGGGATGGTAGAGGAACAGTTACCTTACATGCCTGCCAGTTTTTACCCACGAATCTTGAAGAATGCAGTCACAGTGAAGTTTTTTATTTTAGACCGTTTTAAAACGGCACTGGCATGCGGCGGGTTAACATCCACCTTCATACTTGCCTACACCCTTCTACCACAATTTTCGCCAAAGGTTCCACAATCTTTCTCCTCATCTTTACTTTTCAGTTCAGATCATGCCATTAAGCATGATAATGATTGCACACACACACACACACACACACACACACACACACACACACACACACACACACACACACACACACACACACACACACACACACACACAAGAGACGAGCTTTATAGACAGGGAAGATACAACTTTGGGAAAGCAAATTTTACAGGATTGAGAAACTTTTTTGAAAATGCGGATTGGAGAAAATTCAGAGAAACAAGAGAGATACAGAGGAAGTGGGATATCTTTCTAGACCTCTATAATTTGGGAGTGGAAAAATTTGTACCAAGAGTAAGAGGGAAAGAAAACAGGAAAAAGGAGTGGTTTAATAGAAGGTGTATGATAGCAAAAAAAAAGAGAGAGATAAGGCGTGGAACAATTGGAGAAACAGAGGCAACGACAGAACAAAGGAAGAATATAAAAGAACAAGAAATGAATACACAAGAATACGTAAAGAAGAAAGGAATTTTGAAAAAGGTATAATTGACAAATGCAAGGATGAACCCAAACTGTTTTATAGATTTGTTAATGGCAAACTGAAACAAAAGGAAGGAATCACCAAGTTGAAAGTAGAAGGAGAGGTCTTTAAGGATGCGGCAATGCAAGCAGAAATAATGAACAAACGTTTCCAGTCAGTTTTCACTAAAGAAAAGGAGCTTGTGGAAGGGGAGGGAGTGATTAGAAATGTTCCGGTGATGAAAGATATAAAAGTGGAGGTACAAGAAGTGTATAAATTACTGGAAACTCAAGATGTAAGGAAAGCCCCAGGACCTGATGGAATTTCTAATTGGGTACTGAAGGAATGCAGAGAACAACTGGCGGATAAAATTCACAGCTTAATTGTATGCTCACTGGAAGAGGGGAAAGTGCCAAAAGAATGGAAGAGGGCAAATGTGGTACCAATTTACAAGGGAGGAAACAGGGAAGAACCCCTGAATTATAGACCAGTGTCTCTAACCAGCATGGTCGCAAAATTGTGTGAGAGAATCCTGAAAGACAGATGGATAAAATATCTGGAAGAGAAGAATATTTTGGCTGAATGTCAGTTTGGATTCAGAAGTGGAAGGTCATGTGTTTCTAACTTGTTGAGCTTTTACTCAAGAGCGATTGACTTGGTACAGGAGAGAGATGGTTGGGTGGATTGTGTGTACTTAGACTTAGAGAAGGCCTTTGACAAGGTATCTCATAAGAGACTAATGTGGAAACTAGAATATATAGGAGGACTGAAGGGGAAACTTCTGGAATGGATGAGAGACTTTTTGAGAGACAGACAAATGAGAACAGTAATAAAGGAAAAGATGTCTGGATGGAGGGAAGTAACAAGTGGAGTCCCTCAAGGCTCAGTGTTGGCGCCAGTAATGTTCCTGATTTACGTAAATGATATGGTAGATGGAGTGAACAGTTATGCAAGTCTGTTTGCTGATGATATAAAGATCTTGAGGAAGATAGAGGTTGAGGAGGATTGTAAAATACTGCAGGAGGATTTGGATAGGATACACAATTGGAGCCGGACGTGGGAAATGAAATTTAATGTAAAGAAATGTAAAATATTGGAAATGGGTAAAAGTACCAGGAGACCATCACTGAATTATTTTTTGGGTAATGAATTAATCACAAAAAGGAGAGAAGAGAAAGATTTGGGAGTGCTGGTCCAAGATAGTTTGTCACCAGAAAAGCACATTAACAAGATAGTTGGAGAGACTTATAAACTCTTGACTAACATAAGAGTAGCATTTCATTATATGGATGAGGAAAAGATGAAAAAATTGATAGTGGCCATGATCCGCCCCAGGTTAGAATATGCAGCGGTAGTGTGGTCCCCACACAAAAAGAAAGATATAAACAAGATTGAGAGAATACAAAGAACAGCAACCAAGATGGTCCCCAATCTGACAGACCTGTCATACAGAGAGAGGCTGGAAAAACTGGATTTGCCTTCGTTAGAGGAAAGGAGAAAGAGGGGAGACATGATTGCGGTGTTCAGGACCATGGTGGGAGTAGATAAAATTGACAAAGAAGATCTGTTTGTATGGGATAAGAGAGCAACAAGAGGACATGGAATGAAATTGAAAAAGTCAAGCTGCTTGAAGGATATCAAGAAATATAGCTTTCCTTACAGAAGTATAGACTTATGGAATAGCCTGGACAAAGAGATCGTCCAGTCTAAAAACTTAAACGAGTTTAAAGTTAAATTCGACTTATTGAGAAACAGCGACGGAAACCCACGAGCATAGTACATTCCGTGTATATCACAATTAGGTATATTAGGTAAATACTTAAATATTTGGAACGACTTAGACAAAGAGGTGGTGCTTGAGAAAAACATTCATGTGTGTAAAGGTAGACTTGATAAATGTGGATATGGTGACAGGACAACACGATCATTGCTCAATTCCTGTATACTACAAATAGGTAAATACAAATAGGTAAATACACACCCACACACACACACACACCCACACACACACACACACACACACACACACACACACACACACACACACACACACACACACACACACACACACACACACACACACACACACACACACACACACACACACACACACACTAATCTGTTGAGCTACTATGACAGAGTAACAAACACAATACTGGAAAGGGAAGGATGGGTGGACAGTATCTATTTAGATATCAAGAAAGCTTTTGACACAGTACCACACCAAAGACTTTTATGGAAACTGTACCATCAAGGAGGAATTTGAGGCAAACTGTTTTGTTGGATGCAAGACTTTCTCATAAAAAGAGAAATGAAGACAGTACTAAGAGGAAACTACTCATCATGGAAAGAAGTGACTAGTGGAGTACCACAGGGTTCGGTGCTGGCACCAATCATGTTTTTAGTGTACATAAATTATATAAACAGTAACACTGGAAATGAGAGCTATCTGAACATGTTTGCCGATGATGCAAAAATACAAAGGAGAATTACTAGCACAGACTCTTGTAGGGAGCTACAAGAAGAATTAAATAAACTTCATGAATGGAGTAGTACATGGCAAATGAAATTCATTGTGGACAAGTGTCATGTAATCAAGTTTGGTAAAAGTGGAAAAAGACCTGATTGGGATTATAAGTTAGGAAATAAAACCCTATACATATCAGAAAGAGAGAAAGACCTAGGTGTGATTATCAATAACAGACTATCTCCGGCTGACCACATCAGCGAGAAGGTACGAAACATGTATACGCTGCTTGCAAATATGAGAATAGCATTCACATACATAAATGAAGACATGCTAAGAAGGATAATAACATCATTCATTAGACCAACCCTGGAATATGCATGAGTAGTCTGGAGTCCTCATCTCAAAAAGCATATAGACAAGATTGAAAAAGTTCAAAGGGCCGCTACAAGATGGATACCAAGCTTATGGCACCTAAGCTACGAAGAAAGACTAAATAAACTGAATCTACCAACACTACAGGAGAGAAGGAAAAGAGGTGACATGATAATGCTATATAAGTGCATATCAGGGAAGGAGAAAATAGACATAAATGATTACTTAACATATGGAGAAGCATCAGCAAGAGGACACTGCAAAAAACTGTATAAGAAGAGAGGTGATAAAGACGTAACGAAATTCAGTTTCCCAGACAGAGCAATTGATCAATGGAATGCACTACCGAATGAAATAGTGTGTGCCAAAACAATTCACAAATTTAAGGATATGTACGATAAATATGGTTTAAGACACAGGACAGTACGAGCTTGACTCATTCCTGTAAAGGTACAGTTAGGTAAGAACAATTAGGTAAGGTAAGAACACACACACACACACACACACCCACGAGCATAGTACATTCCGTGTATATCTCAATTAGGTATATTCTTAAATATTTGGAACGACTTAGACAAAGAGGTGGTGCATGAGAAAAACATTCATGTGTGTAAAGTTAGACTTGATAAATGTGGATATGGAGACAGGACAACACGAGCATTGCTCAATTCCTGTATACTACAAATAGGTAAATACACACACACACACACACACACACACACACACACACACACACACACACACACACACACACACACACCACACTACACCACACACACACACACACACACACACACACACACACACACACACACACACACACACACACACACACACACACACACACACACACACACACACACACACACACACACACACACACACACAATTAGGCAAGTAAGCAGTCTTATTGACCAGAGCAGTGATATTGAGGAGAAGATAACACAGGTGAATGAAGCTGTGCAAAGCTACAAAAATGATGTGGAAACCACGTATGCTGAAATGGTGAAAGTAAAGAAAGACCTAGAAACAAGGGTGGAGGAAAAAAGCATTAAAAAGGAGGTGAAAAGAATAATCCAAAACAATCCAAAGTTAGTCAGAGATTCAGTAGATATAAACAAATCTATAGTAATCACTGGTATAGAAGAGGAAGAAGTAAAAAACAAGATCACAAGAGACAAAAAGGAGATGGCAAATGTAATGAGCTTACTGAAAGAAGTATCAGAGGAAATCTGTAGTAAAGACATAGAGGAACACAAAAGGTTAGGTAAATACGAGAAAAGCAAGACAAGTCCTCTAAAGGTGACTTTCCAGAGTGTAAACACTGTGGAAGAGATACTAAAAAATGCAAAGAATCTTATGGAAAAAGAGGAGTTCAAAAATGTATGGATAAAAAGATGCCTAACACAAGAGGAACTGGAATTACTGAAAAAGAAAAGGGAGGAAGCAAAAACAAAAAATGAGGGAAGATCAGAAGAGAAGAAGAAATTTTTTTACAAAGTAATAGGATTGCAGGTACAAAAGTGGTACACAAACAGGATGGAATAAAAAGGAGGAAGGTAGTAGAACCATGTCATGACAAGTATATAAACAAGATGATAAAGTTGATGTACTCAAATGTGGATGGAATGGTATCTAAATTACTAGAGGTGAATGATTATGTCAGAGAAAATGAACCACAAATAATATGCCTAACTGAAACAAAATTAACACCAAGGATATCCAATGACATACTAAACTTAGAGGAATACAATATATGGAGAAGAGACAGAAATTTAAAAAAAGGAGGAGGAATTATAATATTAGCTAAGAAAAATCTAAAAGTCAATGAAATAAAACTAGATATACCATCACAAGTAGAACTGATTGCAGTAGAGATCAACACATCTGAAGGTAAAGTAATTGTAGCCAATTTGTACATGCCACCCAGATCAAACACATGGGAAAGAGATGAATATGAGGACCTGGCAGAGAGTACAATTCAGAGTTTAAGATCATTACTATATAAAATGGAAGAGAAATCAGAAAGAATTATACTAACTGGGGATTTCAATACAAATATAAATTGGAATACTCTAGATATAATTAGCCAAGAAAGCTGTTGGGACCAAAAGCTCCTGGATCTCGTACAAGAGGTCTTCCTAACGCAACATGTGAGGGAAACCACCAGAAAAAGAGGACTTGATGTACCTTCAGTGCTAAATCTAATATTTACTAGGCAAGAAAATGATACTGACAGTTTAATATATCACCCTCCACTCGGCAAAAGCGATCATGCAGTACTAAATAATAACTTCAGGATAGCATATGACACAGTAAACAGCAATGACAGTTACAAAAAGAGCGTAAACTATGAAAAGGGAAATTATCAAGACCTAAAGAAGTATTTCTTAGAAGTTGATTGGGAAAATGAGCTTAGAGGACGAGAGTTAAATGCTGTATATAAAAAATTCTGTGAATTTTATGAAATAGGAGTCCAGAAGTACATCCCACAGCACAAAAAAGCAGATAAGAAAATACAGAAATGGTTCAATACAGAATGTAAAAAATCAAAAGAAAGAAGAGATTTGTTGTGGAATGGATACAGAAGACATAATAGTGAAAGGGCGTATAATAATTACAAACAGGCAAGAAACGATTATACAAGAATAAGGAGGGAAGCCCAAAAACAGTTTGAGGAGGATATAATAAATAAAAGTAGTGATCAACCAAAGCTGTTTTACAGCTATATCAGAAGCAAAACCAAAGTAAAAGATATAATACAATCCATTATGGACGAGGGAATCACTTATACACAAGAGAAAGATATTTGTGAAGCACTTAATAAGAATTTCCAATTAGTTTTTTCAGAAGAAAAAAATTTTGAGAGGGACTATGTGGAACATGCATGTCTACACATACCACCAGATATACAAATAGTAGAAAAAGTAATACAGGAGGAGTTAAGTAGATTAGCCAGAGGAAAAGCAAGTGGTCCTGATGAAATTTCAAGTTGGGTACTACGAGAATGTGCAAAGGAGTTAAGTAAACCATTATTTTTAATTTTCAAGAAATCCTTGAGTCAAGGTAAACTACCTGATATTTGGAAAAAAGCAAATATTGTTCCCATATTCAAGAAAGGAAATAGACAAAATCCACTCAACTACCGACCAGTATCACTGACCAGTGTTGTAAGCAAGGTATTAGAAAAGCTTATAAGAAAAGCTTGGGTAAATAATCTAGAAGAACACAGTATGATAACAGAAAGACGGTTTGGTTTCAGAAAAGGAATATCATGTGTTACTAATCTGTTGAGCTACTATGACAGAGTAACAAGCACAATACAGGAAAGGGAAGGATGGGTGGACAGTATCTATTTAGATTTCAAGAAAGCTTTTGACACAGTACCACACCAAAGACTTTTATGGAAACTGTACCATCAAGGAGGAATTGGAGGCAAACTGTTTTGTTGGATGCAAGATTTTCTCATAAAAAGAGAAATGAGAACAGTACTAAGAGGAAACTACTCATCATGGAAAGAAGTGACTAATGGAGTACCACAGGGTTCAGTGCTGGCACCAATCATGTTTTAAGTGTATATAATTGATATAAACAGTTACACTGGAAATGAGAGCTATCTGAATATGTTTGCAGATGATGCAAAAATACAAAGGAGAATTACTAACACAGACTCTTGTAAAGAGCTACAAAAAGAATTTAATAAACTTCATGAATGGAGTAGTACATGGCAAATGGAATTCAGTGTGGACAAGTGTCATGTAATCAAGTTTGGTAAAAGTGGAAAAAGACCTGATTGGGATTATAAGTTAGGAAATAAAACCCTATACACATCAGAAAGAGAGAAAGACCTAGGTGTGATTATCAATAACAGACTATCTCCGGCTGACCACATCAGCAAGACGGTACGGAACATGTATACACTGCTTGCAAATATGAGAATAGCATTCACATACATAAATGAAGACATGCTAAGAAGGATAATAACATCATTCATTAGACCAACCCTGGAATATGCATCAGTAATCTGGAGTCCTAATCTCAAAAAGCACATAGACAAGATTGAAAAAGTTCAAAGGGCCGCTACAAGATGGATACCAAGCTGAAGGGACCTAAGCTACAAAGAAAGACTAAATAAACTGAATCTACCAACACTACAGGAGAGAAGGAAAAGAGGTGACATGATAATACTATAGAAGTACATATCAGGGAAGGAGAAAATAGACATTAATGATTACTTAACATATGGAGAAGCATCAGCAAGAGGACACTGCAAAAAACTGCATAAGAAGAGAGGTGATAAAGACTTAAGGAAATTCAGTTTCCCAGACAGAGCAATTGATCAATGGAATGCACTGCTGAATGAAATAGTATGTGCCAAAACAATTCACAAATTTAAGGATATGTACGATAAATATGGTTTAAGACACAGGACAGTACGAGCTTGACTCATTCCTGTAAAGATACAATTAGGTAAGAACAATTAGGTAAGAACACACATATATAGTCTATCTATCTATCTATTGCTTTATGCCTCAATCCCGTTTGGGGTGGCCACAAACAAATCGCCTCCAAGTCGCCCTGTCCCCCGCCATTTCACTGCCCTGCTCCCAACTCACACTCCCCTCTCTCATATACCTCTCCACCCCATCCCTTCATCTCATCCTCGGCCTCCCCATCCCTCTTCCCCCCTCCACCTCACTCACATACACTCTCTTCGTCAGTCTCTCACCCTCCAACCTCTCCACATGGCCAAACCACCTCAGTGTGTTCCTCATAATACTTCCTATCACATCCACATCCACACCACAACGCTCCTTTATATCCTCATTCGTCAGCCTGTCTCTCTATGTGACTCCACAGGCTCCTCTTAAATAACTCATTTCCACTGCTCTCACTCTTGACTTGTGTCCTTCCAACAACGTCCAAGCTTCACTTCCATACGTTAGAGTTGGTATCACAATACTGTCATGTAGTAACTTTTTCACTTCTATGCTCACTTTCCTGTTTCTTATCACTGCTTTCAAAGAACTAGCAACCTTTCTTCCCTGCTGTACCCTTTCAAGCACTTCACCCTCCAAACCTCCATCTTTACTCATCACACTACCCAAGTACTTAAACCTACTCACATTTTCCAGTTCCTCATCATCCAACCTCACTGTACATTCACTGACTTCACCTCTCTCAAAGACCATCACTTTACTCTTCCCTACGTTCACCTTTAGATTCCGTTTCTTACACACTCTCCCAAACTCATCCACCGAGCCTTGCAGCTCCCCTTTGTCTTCACTCAACAACACAGTATCATCTGCAAACAACAGTACAGGGAGTTTCCAAACAATATCCTCTCTCACCAGGGCCACTGCAACATCCACTACCGTACCTTGTACCTCTTTTATTACCCCATCCATGTACAGATTGAACAACCATGGAGACATGACACATCCCTGTTTCAACCCAACTTTCAAAGAGAAAAATTCACTTAGTTCACCATCCACACGCACTGCAGCCTTCGCACCATCGTACATACTCTTCACAGCATTCTACTCCATATATTCTTAACACTTTCCACAATCCTTGTCTATCCACCCTGTCATATGCTTTCTCCAAATCCATGAAAGCCTCATACAACGTCTTTCCCTTCTCTAGAAACTTTTCCACTAAAGATCTAAGAATGAATATCTGATCTACACAACCTCTTCCCTTCCTAAAGCCTCCCTGTTCTTCTCTCACTAATTTCTCTGTTCTTTCTCTAACTCTGTCAATAAGTATCCTATCATACACTTTTCCTATTATACCAAGAAGACAAATGCCCCTATGATTACCACACACTTCTTTTTCCCCTTTTCCTTTGTACAAAGGAATAATTATACCTGACTTCCAATCCTCCGGGACTCTACCTTCCTCCCAGGCCAATCTGCACATCTTCCACATCCATTCTACTTCTGTCCCCCATGCTTCAGCATTTCACCACACACTCCATCAATTCCTGGAGCTTTCCCCGATTTAACTTTCTTCATTGCTTCCACAGTTTCTATCCTACTGATTTCTTCCTGTCTTCTCACCTCCCTCCTTCTCCCAGCCATTCCCTAGCCACTTATACTCGCATTACTTCCATCCTCTATGTTCAACAAATCCTTAAAGTGTTCTCTCCATCTGTTCACTTTTTCTCCCTTCTCCACTAGTAATCGACCATTTTTATCTTTCACTCCTCTGCTAACTTCACTTCCACCCTGTCTTACTCTTTTCACCTCTTTCCAGAACATTTTCTTACAGTCCCTCCAATTTACACTCAAATTCCATCCAAATTCCACATCCACTCTCTTCTTACTCTCTCTTACTAATCTTTTCACCTCTCTCTTTCTTTCTACATATAACTCTCTCTTCTGCCTCTCAACTTCTTCCACGCCTCTATTTCTCATCCATTCATTGTATGCTTTCGTCTTTTGTGCCACAGCCTGTCTCACCTCTTCAGTCCACCACGCTGTTCCTTGCACCCCCCTCCGTCTTCTCTTCCTTCCACACACCACATCACATGCTGCACATATTTCTTCTGTAAATATCCTATATACAGTAATCCCTCTAATATCCGAACACCCAATATCCGAACATCCCCACTAACTGGACGTAATCGTCCTGGGATCCAATATTCCCAAAATGGGCCAAAACCGCAAAAAATTCGAAAAAAATCTGACTTTTTTCCCATCCGTAATTTTAAACTACCGCCTGGCGCTGGACAGCTGTTACACCATGGTCCCTTCACCCCTTCCTTCCTCCCCCTTCTCCCCTCCCCTGTCTGGTTGCCATTTGGGATTTTTCATTACCAAGTGTGGGCCAATTTGGTAATGAAAAATTCGTTTGGTAATGAATCAGAATAATGCATTACCAAATGGGATTTTCACATGTATGAGGATACACAGGATGGAGATAGTGGATTGTTTGCTCTCTCTGATTAATCTGCTACCCTACATAGTGTGAAAATAATCTATCTGTCTATCTATTGCCAGACGCCTCAATCCCGTTTGGGGTGGCCACAAACAAATCGCCTCCAAGTCGCCCTGTCCCCCGCCATTTCACTGCCCTGCTCCCAACTCACACCCCTCTCTCTCATATACCTCTCCACCCCATCCCTCCATCTCATCCTCGGCCTCCCCCTCCCTCTTCCCCCCTCCACCTCACTCACATACACTCTCTTCGTCAGTCTTTCACCCTCCATCCTCTCCACATGGCCAAACCACCTCAGTGTGTTCCTCTTAACGCTTCCTATCACATCCACATCAACACCACAACGCTCCTTTATATCCTCATTCGTCAGCCTGTCTCTCCATGTGACTCCACATGCTCCTCTTAAAAAACTAATTTCCACTGCTCTCACTCTTGACTTGTGTCCTTCCAACAACGTCCAAGCTTCACTTCCGTACGTTAGAGTTGGTATCACAATACTGTCATGTACAGGTCTCCCTCGTTTTATGATTGGTATGCGTTCCTAGAAAGGCAATCGTAAACTGAAATATCATAAAGCGAAATTAAGGTTTAATGGGATAAATAGGGATGCGTTCCTGGACTTGTGTATAAGGAACCCAAGACCCATACAAGTGATCTAATATGCAATAATAATGATGATGTTTTATGTATTGTAGAGTCGTGCTTGTCTCCCCGGCTTTCTTAATGTTGACAGCATGCTTTATAACAGTCGATACAGTCGACTGTGCAAGACTCATGGAATGAGTGATGAGTTTGCCCCCTCACCTGCTTAGTGCTGCTTCACAATATTAAGCTTAGACTCCAGGGTTAAGGACGTTCTTGCTTTCTTTGGATTCATATCACCAGCACCAGATGTTGCAGGGCGTTTACAAGACATCACGGTGGTGGCACTAGGGGTGCAAAATATGAAGAACAGGAGAAATAGTAATATCATGGGCACTGATGCACACAGATGCACAGAGGTTGTATGCTGAATAAGCACGCGGGTGAGACTTGGCAAAAGCGCGAGAAACTGTGTGGGTGGGGCAGGTATGCCACGCATCTCTCAGCTGATCTGCCTGTGAGTGCAGGATTTCCACATGCCTAATCGTAAATGCGAGGGAGCTCAATCGTAAAATGAACACTTGGTACTAAAGAAGAAGGATCATAAATGCGAAATATCGTAAACACGCAGGTGAGACTTGGCAAAAGCGCGGGAAACTGTGTGGGTGGGGCAGGTATGCCACGCATCTCTCAGCTGATCTGCCTGTGAGTGCAGGATTTCCACATGCCTAATCGTAAATGCGAGGGAGCTCAATCGTAAAATGAACACTTGGTACTAAAGAAGAAGGATCATAAATGCGAAATATCGTAAAACGATACAACGTAAAACGAGGGAGACCTGTAGTAACTTTTTCACTTCCATGCTCACTTCCCTGTTTCTTATCACTGCTTTCAAAGAACCAGCAACCTTTCTTCCCTGCTGTACCCTTTCAAGCACTTCACCCTCCAAACCTCCATCCTTACTCATCACACTACCCAAGTACTTAAACCTACTCACATTTTCCAATTCCTCACCATCCAACCTCACTGTACATTCACTGACTTCACCTCTCTCAAAGACCATCACTTTACTCTTCCCTACATTCACCTTTAGATTCCATTTCTTACACACTCTTTCAAACTCGTCCACCAAGCCTTGCAGCTCCCCTTCGTCTTCACTCAACAGCACAGTATCATCTGCAAACAACAGTACAGGGAGTTTCCAAACACTATCCTCTCTCACCAGGGCCACTCCAACATCCACTACCGTACCTTGTACCTCTTTTATTACTCCATCCATGTACAGATTGAACAACGATGAAGACATGACACATCCCTGTTTCAAACCAACTTTCAAAGAGAAAAATTCACTTAGTTCACCATCCACACGCACTGCAGCCTTCGCACCATCGTGCATACTCTTCACAGCATTCAACAACTTCCCATCTACTCCATATATTCTTAACACTTTCCACAATCCTTGTCTATCCACCCTGTCATATGCTTTCTCCAAATCCATGAAACCCGCATACAACTTCTTTCCCTTCTCTAGAAACTTTTCCACTAAAGATCTAAGAATGAATATCTGATCTACACAACCTCTTCCCTTCCTAAAGCCTCCCTGTTCTTCTGCAACTAATTTCTCTGTTCTTTCTCTAACTCTGACAATAAGTATCCTACCATACACTTTTCCTATTATACTAAGAAGACAAATGCCCCTATGATGACCACACACTTCTTTTTCCCCTTTTCCTTTGTACAAGGGAATAATTATACCTGACTTCCAATCCTCCAGGACTCTACCTTCCTCCCAGGCCAATCTGCACATCTTCCACATCCATTCTACTACTATCTCTCCCCCATGCTTCAGCATTTCACCACACACTCCATCAATTCCTGGGGCTTTCCCCGATTTAACTTTCTTCATTGCTTCCACAACTTCTATCCTACTGATTTCTTCCTGTCTTCTCACCTCCCTCCTTCTCCCAGCCACTCCCCAGCTTCTTATACTCGCATTACTTCCATCAACATGGTGTTAATTATAAGGAGAGTGATTACATATATTTCCACTTGTATATATAATTAGTGAAGAATAAATGCTAGCTTTACGAATTTGGTAATGAAAAGTTAAATTTGGTAATGAAAGTTGAGAAGATTGGTAATGTGGCCGTTGCGATCTGGGAAGTCTGTTACCCCGCCATCATCAACAGTCACAGCCTAACTCTGATCAAGAGCAGATGCTCATAGCAGTGCAAGCCACAGATGATTGTTTTTTTGTGAATAAACAGTGAATAAACTGCAATACCTCGCCACTATACCCCTTCTCAGGAAACATGAAGGAGAGAATTTTACAAAGCCTTTGCCAAAATCGGAACACGAGTGACCGTGTGAAGGATTAAAAGGTCCCCTCGGGATTCTGGACCTTCCTCCTTCCCTCTTCCGTTTTCTTTCCTCTACACACACACACACACACACACACACACACACACACACACACACACACACACACACACACACACACACGACGCTTAAATAATAAAACAATGTTTAGCCTCTATTTATCTGTCAGTGTCCTGATATCGGTCCATATGAGGAGGGATGGAGGATGGGAGTGGCCCGGGTCGGAATGTGGGGAGGGGTTGGGTAAGGAAGCAATGAAATAGCCATGAAAGATGAAGAAAAATTATTTTATTTTATTTTATTGTTTTATTACTATTCTTTATGAAAAAACATAAACTGATTTACAATAGTATTACTGATCGAAGGATCAACAGTAGCATTTCCTTTATAAATATTCATTATATTCTAAAATTTACATTGAAAATACAATCTCTCTCTCTCTCTCTCTCTCTATCACTCGATATTCATGTCTCCCTCATCTAAACCTTCTTCTTCACTGGTGGAATCCCCCTCCCCCCATCCCGTTAATCCGATCCCTCCTCTTCCCTAGGCTACTCAGCTATCACTATGAAAAAACATACACACACACACACACACACACACACACACACACACACACACACACACACACACACACACACACGACGCTTAAGTAATAAAACAATGTGAAGCCTCTATTTATCTATCAGTGCCCAGCAGGGGTGCACCAAGGAATTTTCTAAGGGGGGGTCCCCATTTGCCAGTTTCCTGAAGTTTACATATAAGTTTTATAGTTCTAAGTTGTATATAAATATATATATATATATATATATATATATATATATATATATATATATATATATATATATATATTCTGATAGAATGATAGATTTTTTGGTAGGTCGTCAGTTATTTAAAAAAACGTGTGTGTGAGTGTGTGAGTGTGTGTGTGTGTGTGTGTGTGTGTGTGTGTGTGTGTGTGTGTGTGTGTGTGTGTGAAAATGTTGTGTATGTGGGGATGGATATGAAGGCAGGAATGATGATGTTTTGAGTTCAGTGGGGATGGGTCTGCATGCTAGAGAGAGAGAGAGGTGAGGAGTGACCACTTTTCCCCTGGGAATGACCAGCCCCCCCCCTCTCTCTCTCCCTCTCTCTCTCCCCCCCTCTCTCTCTCTCTCTCTCTCTCTCAAGGTTCTGTAGTAGTGAATAATAATGTCAATGCAAAGTATAACTTAACTGTGATATAAGTATTATAAAATAAATAAAGCACTGGACGTCAGCATGTGGAACTGTCATTAATTCCCTGTGGGCCAATTAACGTTCACCTTCATACATGTCTACACCCTTCCGCCACAATATTCGCCATGGATTCCAAAATAATTCTCCTCATCTTTACTTTCCAATACAAAGCATACCATTAGTCATGATAATGATTGCACACACACACACACACACACACACACACACACACACACACACACACAAGAGAGAGAGAGAGAGAGAGAGAGAGAGAAAGGGTAGATGGGGGAGGGAGGAGGGAGACAAGAAAGGACGGAAGCAGAGGTTTAGAGAGTCAGTCAGGAGGTGCTGTGATCTGAGATGCCAACTTACAAATTCTTGATGACAGGCGAATCAAGCTCAAAAAAAAAAAAAAAAGTAAAATAAAAGGAATAATATGCTATTAAATCTAAATATACAACGAATAACTGGTCCAATATTTTTCGTTTATTTTTAGCGCTTTGTAACAAAAAAAAAAAAAAAAAAGTTGCATCCAAAAACAGGAACCACAGTTCATATTGACCTGTGAGCATAGCGGGTCACTTATACCCATTCATTGATTTTGTGTGAGGTGTAAGGCTGATAGGAAGACCACGAATAGGATGGATGGACAGTGTGAAGAGAGCGCTGGATGCGAGAGGGATGTCTGTTGAGCAAGGAAGAGTGGCTGTGCGTGACAGAAATAAATGGAGAGAAATTGTGAATGAATAAGTGATGACGCAGCCCTGAGGGGATATTCTCCCGCATTTGGTCTGATCAGCTAGTCAGGTCAGGTGCGGGTAAGGGGATGGGTCTGTTATGATGTGGCAGGGGTAAACCAGTTCTGCTGTCGGGCCCTGCTGCGGATGTCACTGATTGCATTGCCCAGTTGACCCTTGTGCGGTGTGGTGCGGTGAGGATCTGTCCGTTCTCCCCTTTGGGGCTAAGATGCGAATGAATGTGTTTGAATGGATGAGTAAATGGAGAGTGAGTCGTCCTGTCTCGGCTACCTCCCTTTCCTTGGGGGAAGCAGCCTAGGTATATAGATAGATAGATAGATAGTGTGTGTGTGTGTGTGTGTGTGCCTCTTGGCCTCAGGCCTTGTCCCTGGCCAGCCTGTATTCCCACAGGTCGTTAAATCAGATGCCTTCGGCCTTTGACAGTGACTTTGGAGTAAAATAGACGATATTCTACATTCGTTTTTCCTGAGACAGACTATAGAACACACAGGAATTTACAGAGTTGTGCAGTGTTTAGAAATTAGAATTTAGAGTGCAGAGGATTAACTGTGGACTGCAAACTGGCAGTTCAAACCAGTCCAGGAGCCAGGGACTTGTAAGTACCCAGAATGTTTAATATTGTATAAACCCACCTCTAAAACCTCATTTTATGGTTCTTTTGCATTTATTTCAGTCTTTTATGTCCCTTATTGGTGTGATTTGGGTCTTAAATAGGTGAAATGCATGTCCAGAGGGAGTTGTATAGGTGTTTCTCTGAGTTAGGGTCCATAAGTACAAGTACGTAAGCTGGGGCCCAATATCCGGACAGGACCACTATCCGGACCTGCCTATGGCTCTATTACGTCGGATATTGGAGGGATTACTGTAAATATATATATATGAGAGAGAGAGAGAGAGAGAGAGGGTAGATGGGGGAGGGAAGAGGGAGACAAGAAAGGAGGGAAGCATGTGTTTAGAGGGGAGAGAAAGAGAGAGAGAGAGAGAGAGAGAGAGAGACAACTTGTCCCCTGGGAATAACCAGGCTTTCTGGGTCATATTATGGTTTGGACAGACAGCAGGTGAGGGAAGGATGGGGATGTGGGGGTAAGGCTCATATGGACGAAGATTTAGTGGAAAAATCAAAACAGAAGAAGAAACTGTCAGCTTAGCTCCAGAGTGTCCAGCTTTCAGTGTCCATGACTGTACAGTCACTTACGTAAGAAAGTACTTCCTTTTTACGAGAGGCCTTTTAACTTGCAGCATTCAGGTCTGGTAACACTGCATCTGATGTCAGGGATGGGGGCAAGGAATGGGTTCTCTGGCGTGAGGTGATCTACACGAAACACTGCATCATGTCATGTTTCGAATCAATCACATCTCTACTTGAAATATGAAATATAGCTTCACAGTCATACATCAGCAACACTGACTCAGCGACCACACATTCCCACTCCCACAATATTTATGCGCTGAATGTCATACACCTTCACAAGGTGTTATGCTAGGTGTTTTTAGGCCAAGTTCTCATCCTAGAAACACCAGCTATAGAGCATGGGTCCTCTTTCAAGACCGGAGCTAGAGCACACAATGAGAAGAGCAGGACATAAAAACTCTAGACAACAATCTTACATATGTATTATCTAAATTACAACGTTCATACAATATGGATGGGAGTTACACACAATACACTATTAACTGTCAAATGTACTAGGCAGGCTGGAGGGTTCTGACTGGTTTGTGTGGTATTGGTATCACGCAGGATACTATCCAGTTGTAAGGACACTGAATGGACACTGTACAAAAAGTGATGGTAGATTTCACACAGTTCATTACTTGGGCTGTAGTACCATTCTGAATACAAATGTTTCGCCGTATACTATGCAGTGGTAGGAGCACTAGTAAGACACAGTACACAATATGAATATAGAGGAACACTATGCAGTCATTAGAGCATTAGTTTGGCACTGTATACATCATGAGCACTGTAGTCACAATATGTACTGGGCAGTCACTGCTATACTGGGCAGGCTGGAGGACTCCGGCAAGGCTGCAGGAGCTGGGTGGTCCCCTGGTGTCGGCCAGGTGTTGGAGGGGTCCCGTCTTGTGTCCCTTCTTTCAAGGGCCAGGAGATGACCCCCAAAGGTGACGTCGTCTGCTGCGGGCTGCAGTCGGGTGTTGTGAGAGGCTCTCTACTCGTGGGGCCTGGCTGGGCAGTCTGGTCCTCGGGGCTCGGGCCAAACAGTGCTAGTAGGCACTCTTGTCTGCACCCACCCTGGGGAGGTGGTCACTGTCGTCTAGGGCTGGGGAGGTCGTGCCCTGGGGTTACAGGAGTGCCGCGGGGAGTCTGGCATCTGTGGTCTCCCTCCCATCGGTCCGTCGTCAGGGTCGGGCTGCGGCATCGCCTCTGACGGGAGTCTGTCAGTTGGTCGTCTCCCATGGGTGCTGGCTGGATGGCACACACTCCCAGGGACAGCACAGGGCCTTGCCACACTTCTTCCAGGAAGGAAGGCTCCTCCTGAGGGTTGCCTCTGTGGGGAGGAGTGGAGGAACCTCCCACTTAGCCGCAGGAGGAGTGAGCTGAGCAAGGGTCGTCCTCCGCCGGGGAAGATTCAGGGGGTGAGAGGCTTTGGTGGTGGTGTCTCTCCTTGGTGCGGCTAAAGGCTGTTGCCGAGGTTCCGTGGGCAACAGATGGAGGGCGGCTAGAGGCCGTCCCTTCCCTGTCAGTGCAGCTAGAGGTCATCACCGGGGCTCGACTTCCTAACAGGACTGTGGGCAAGGTGCGGGCAGAGGCCATCACCTGACCACGGGTGTGGCTAGAGGCCGTCCCTGGTGTCCTGCAGGGGGAGCGACGTGGAGTCGAGGTGTGGGCGGAGGCTGTCACCTGCCTGCTGGTGAGGCTGGAGGCCATCACCGGTGTCCTACTCCTGGAGGCGGCTGCAGAAGGAGAGGGGGGGGGGTACCTTACTCTCTCCGAGTGCGACTGGAGGCCATCACCGGTTTCTGCAGGAGAGGAGGGGTCGGCAGCATTTGAGCAGCTAGAGGCCATCTCTTTTCTTGTGCGGCGAGAGGCCATCTCTTTTATTGTGCGGCGAGAGGCCATCTCTTTGTTCGTGCGGCTAGAGGCCGTCACGGTGTGTGTGCGGCTAGAGGCCGTCACTTGTTTTGAGCAGGTAGAGGCTGTCACTTGTTTTGAGCGGCTAGAGGCCGTCTCTTCTATTGTGCAGCTAGAGGCCATCACAGGGGTACTGTTCGGGACTGAATCTTCAGTCCCACCCTGAACCTTTCGAGGGCTAGTCCAGTTGGAGGGTAATGTACGTGGACTGCGACATTCCCGTTGGGTCCGTTCTGGGGAAAAAGGGCGCAAGGTAGTTGGGAACATAGGTCCATATTGCCTTGGCAACGCACACACCCTCAGAGCCCCTCCATGGTCACCTCTTGGGGGGGGGGGTTGCTATGTCTCAGTGGTGCTTAGTTGCCACAGTCAATACTTCACAAGGTTTATATAATTTTCCTCTCTTTCTGTCTCTGATCCTTTAAGGCAATGAACCACATTCCTGCCAACGCACTCATGAACATACCTGTAATTTGTCTCATGAATATAATTTCTTTGTCTCTGATCCTTTGAGGCGATGAACCACATTCCTGCCAACGCACTCACGAACATACATGCATGAGATATGTGCGTACTCCAGATACGCAATAAAACTGCCATGCTTGATTGAAAAGATAATCCCTAACCCCTAACATAGGTAAGATAAAATCTCCAGCCATTGTTTCCCACCATTAAGAGGGAGGGGTGAACAGGAAGGCATGAACTAGGTCGTGTTACGCACGTCTTATATCAGGTTCGAGTGTTTTAGGCCAAATATTGAAAGGAATTGGACTGAATTTCAATATTATATAGATATTCCTTTATAACGTGTTATTAACTAGTTGTAATCACATTTACTCACAGAACTCAGTCCACAGTGAATTGCAACCGTGCTGAACCCTGATTGTGTGTTTTTGGGTGGGTGAGGTAGGGGTGAAGCAGTGTTCTGACACCTCCTCATCCCATCCCTGACATCAGGTGCACTATTACCACACCTGAATACCGTGACTTACAAGGCCTCTCGCACAGGGGGAGTACTTTTCTTTTATGAGTGACTGTACACTCACAGTCACTAATTTCTGTCCAGGGGTGCCCCTTTCCTACCCCTGTATACCCAGGGAAGAGGGGAAAGGGGAATGAAACGAGCTTCACCTGCCTCTACCCCAGCTCCCAACCCTTCCCCATACTCCTACCCTACCCCCCCACCTCACCCGTCATTTTTAACTGGCAGTTACATCTCAAGCTGATTTAATGCTTAACACTCTTGGTCCCACAGCTAATACAAACATAGAACACTAGATATGTTAAAAATATATAATATAGCTATCAACACGCTGCAGCAAGAAATTAATACATGATGACATTGACAGTAAGACAAAAGCGTTAACAATGGCCACCTCAGGCCTCATGCGTTGGGTGCATTGCTTTGCAAACACACGAACGAACAGCCGGAGAGAGCAGACGTCCCAGCCATCGCTGCTAACCTTAAGTAGTTTCAGGAATTTTGTCTGTCCTGTCTCCAAAGGTCTTGTCTTAAATTTAAAATAATGAAAGTTAATAGACTACCAAAAATGTAAAGATTTATTGGCTAGAATATACATGAATGTTTGTAGTTTTTTTCGGTAACAGCTGTTTTGGTACTTAACCAACATTAAACATGGCCGAAAATGTAAACAATGAGGGACTCGAATTTCAAGGATTTGATACAAATACCTATGTCATGGACCTGGTTAAAACATTAATTATGAGGATTAGTGAACTTGAAAAGAAAGTAGAGAATCTAGTGATAAAGGATGTGTCTGAAAATACGGATACTACCATACAGAGTCTGATCCAATCCAATGAAACAGCGAATGAAGAGATTAGGAATTTGAAGCGGGAAAATGTTGAATTGAGGAGGAAACTAGAAGAGAGTACTAATAAAACAGAGAAGGTGAGTAATGTATTAGAAGGGCATAAGGCAAAGTGGGCACATGTAGAAGAAGAACAGAAAGATGTGGTCAGCTTAAGAGAGATCATCCAAGAAGAAAGGGAAATGAACAAGAAAAAAATGGAAGAAAATGTAGTGAAAATACTGAAGAAGAGAAAATAGTGAGAGAAACTGTAGAAAGGAACAGATGTGTAGTAATATTTGGAAACAGGGAAGAGGAAGAAAAGGTTAGGTTCGTAAGACTCCAGAGAGACATGAACCTGGTGAGAGGAATATTAGGCAAGATTGACCCCGAAGGAGACAAGTGGGTAAAAGAAATTGAGGAAGTAAGGAGGATAGGGCCTTATAAGAAAGGGGAAACAAGACCAGTGAGAGTCAAGTTTACATCAGAAAGTGTAATAAATGAGATACTTAAAGTGACTTCGAAATCAAGCAAAGAGGCGGGGATGGAAAATATTATAATAAGAAAAGATCTGAATGAAGAAGAAAGAGAAGTTTTAAAATCATTAAAGGAAGAAGTAAAGGGAAAAAATGATAAGAGGACAGAGGAAGAATGTAATACTTTTTTTTGGAGAGTATTGGATATGAAAGTAAGGAAGTGGTATTTAAGGAAATAGAAGTGAAGGAAACTAAGGGGGATGGCTGTGAAAGATCAGAAGTTGAGGAAGTGGTACGGATAGAGAGTAGGAGAGAAGAGGGTATTAAAAACGTAAAAAATAATTTGAAGGTGATATACACTAATGTTGATGGTTTCATATCGACAAGGATCGAAATTAACAATTTCTTGAGAGAACATGAACCTGATGTCATGTGCTTTGTAGAGACCAAATTAAGAGAAGATACTGATGTTCATTTGGGAGATGGTAAATACAAACTGTGGAGAAAAGACAGGAAAGAAAAAAAGGGAGGAGGAGTGATGATAGCAGTGAAGCACAACATAAGTGTAGATACTGTGGAAATGGGAGAAGGCAGGGCTGAAGTGATATATATGAAATTAGAAACTGGAGAGAATGTTAAGAGAAATATGGCGGTAGTGTATGTTCCCCCAAAGACGAGTGCATGGAAGGATGACAAATACCATGAGATATTGTCAGATATGGTTAGCTATTTGCAAAAAATAATTGAGAAAAGCAATAATATAATTTTAGTGGGTGACTTTAACTGTAAAGAGGTGAACTGGGAGGAATGGTACTCAGGAGGCTGCGAGGATTCATGGGGCACTATGTTATTAAATATAATAATGAATAATGTGATGACGCAATGGGTCAAAGAAAAGACACGGTTTCGAGGTGAGGACACACCAGCAAGGTTAGATTTACTGTTCACCAAAGAACCCGATGTAATAGAATCATTGAAATATCTCTGTCCTTTAGGAAAAAGTGATCATGTGGTCATTGAGTTCCAGATGTTAATAGGGAACGTCGAGCCAAGAGACGAGCTTCATAGACAGGGAAGATACAACTTTGGGAAAGCAAATTTTACAGGATTGAGAAACTTTTTTGAAAATGCGGATTGGAGAAAATTCAGAGAAACAAGAGAGATACAGAAGAAGTGGGATATCTTTCTAGACCTCTATAATTTGGGAGTTGAAAAATTTGTACCAAGAGTAAGAGGGAAAGAAAACAGGAAAAAGGAGTGGTTTAATAGAAGGTGTATGATAGCAAAAAAAGAGAGAGATAAGGCATGGAACAATTGGAGAAAGAGAGGTAACAACAGAACAAAGGAAGAATATAAAAGACAAGAAATGAATACACAAGAATACGTAGAGTAGAAGAAAGGAAATTTGAAAAAGGTATAATAGACAAATGCAAGGATGAACCCAAACTGTTTTATAGATTTGTTAATGGCAAACTGAAACAAAAGGAAGGAATCACCATACTGAAAATAGAAGGAGAGGTCTTTAAGGATGCGGCAATGCAAGCAGAAATAATGAACAAACGTTTCCAGTCAGTTTTCACTAAAGAAAAGGAGCTTGTGGAAGGGGAGGGAGTGATTAGAAATTTTCTGGTGATAAAAGATATAAAAGTGGAT
The DNA here is from genome assembly GCF_032717465.1 of Coenobita brevimanus. Lineage (NCBI taxonomy): Eukaryota > Metazoa > Arthropoda > Malacostraca > Decapoda > Coenobitidae > Coenobita > Coenobita brevimanus. The sequence continues at coordinate 31,141,044 of NC_136967.1, forward strand.
GTACAGGAAGTGTATAAATTACTGGAAACTCAAGATGTAAGGAAAGCCCCAGGACCTGATGGAATTTCTAATTGGGTACTGAAGGAATGCAGAGAACAACTGGCGGATAAAATTCACAGTTTAATCGTATGCTCACTGGAAGAGGGGAAAGTGCCACAAGAATGGAAGAGGGCAAATGTGGTACCAATTTACAAGGGAGGAAACAGGGAAGAACCCCTGAATTATAGACCAGTGTCTCTAACCAGCATGGTCGCATAATTGTGTGAGAGAATCCTGAAAGACAGATGGATAAAATATCTGGAAGAGATGAATATTTTGGCTGAATGTCAGTTTGGATTCAGAAGTGGAAGGTCATGTGTTTCTAACTTGTTGAGCTTTTACTCAAGAGCGATTGACTTGGTACAGGAGAGAGATGGTTGGGTGGATTGTATGTACTTAGACTTAGAGAAGGCCTTTGACAAGGTACCTCATAAAAGACTAATGTGGAAACTAGAATATATAGGAGGACTGAAGGGGAAACTTCTGGAATGGATGAGAGACTTTTTGAGAGAGACAAATGAGGACAGTAATAAAGGATAGGATGTCTGGATGGAGGGAAGTAACAAGTGGAGTCCCTCAAGGCTCAGTGTTGGCGCCAGTAATGTTCCTGATTTACGTAAATGATATGGTAGATGGAGTGAACAGTTATGCAAGTCTGTTTGCTGATGATGTAAAGATCTTGAGGAAGGTAGAGGTTGAGGAGGATTGTAAAATACTGCAGGAGGATTTGGATAGGATACACAATTGGAGCCGGACGTGGGAAATGAAATTTAATGTAAAGAAATGTAAAATATTGGAAATGGGTAAAAGTACCAGGAGACCATCACTGAATTATTTTTTGGGTAATGAATTAATCACAATAAGGAGAGAAGAGAAAGATTTGGGAGTGCTGGTCCAAGATAGTTTGTCACCAGAAAAGCACATTAACAAGATAGTTGGAGAGACTTATAAACTCTTGACTAACATAAGAGTAGCATTTCATTATATGGATGAAGAGATGATGAAAAAATTGATAGTGGCCATGATCCGCCCCAGGTTAAAATATGCAGCGGTAGTGTGGTCCCCACACAAAAAGAAAGATATAAACAAGATTGAGAGAATACAAAGAACAGCAACCAAGATGGTCCCCAGTCTGACAGACCTGTCATACAGAGAGAGGCTGGAAAAACTGGATTTGCCTTCCTTAGAGGAAAGGAGAAAGAGGGGAGACATGATTCCAGTGTTCAGGACCATGGTGGGAGTAGATAAAATTGACAAAGAATATCTGTTTGTATGGGATAAGAAAGCAACAAGAGGACACGGAATGAAATTGAAAAAGTCAAGCTGCTTGAAGGATATCAAGAAATATAGCTTTCCTTACAGAAATATAGACTTATGGAATAGCCTGGACAAAGAGATTGTCCAGTCTAAAAACTTAAGCGAGTTTAAAACCAAATTTGACTTATTGAGAAACAGCGATGGAAACCCACGAGCATAGTACATTCCATGTATATCACAATCAGGTATATTAGGTAAATACTTAAATATTTGGAATGATTTAGACATTTGGAATGACTACCCCCTGGGGGTAGGGGGGTTTTCAAGAATACTCCCCCAGTATCCCTGCTTGTCGTAAAAGGCGACTAAAAGGGTTGGCAGAGGGTTAGTGCCCCTCCCCGGAAAACAACTAACTAAAAAAACAAACAAGAAGCCTCGGACAAGGACTGACCAAACGATGACGACCCAGGACCGGACAAAGGACTTGGTAATGAGTACATGGAATGTAAGAGGAGCGAATGATGAGGTGAAAGAGAGAGAGATTGTCCAGGTGCTTGAGGATGCGAAAGTGGATGTATGTGGAATAACTGAAACAAAATGGAGAGGAGAAAGTGTGAGAGAATGGGAGTATGGATGGGGTATATGTGCAGGAGTAGATGAGAATGAGAGGGCAAAGGAAGGAGTGTGTATAGTTGTGAGTAAAAGATGGAAGAAGAGCATAAGACAGTATGGATCAGTTGGGTCAAGGATTGTGTGGGTAAAGTTGAAAGTTGGAATACAAATGTGGGCGATTGTGTGTGTGTGTATGCGCCAATGCAAGATTGTGCTAGAAGAGTGAGAGAAGAGTTCTGGACAAATGTGGAAGTGTGCATGGAAAAGTTTGGAAGGAATGAGAGAGTGTTTTTGATTGGTGATATGAATGGTAAAGTTGGTAATGTGAAGGTGGATGGAATAGTTGGTGAGTGGGGTGTGCCTGCTGAGATAGATGAGAATGGGAGTGCATTAGTGGACATTTGTGCTGGGAGGGGGTTGGTGATAGCCAATACCCTCTTCAGGCATAAAATGATCCACAGGTATACATGGCGAGTGATGAGAAGGGTGGGTGGTGAACTGAATGAAAGGAAGGCAATGATTGATTATGTGTGTGTGGATGAAAGGATGCGAAGATGTGTAAAGGATGCAAGAGTGTATAGAGGTTGGGGGAGTGGACTTTCTGACCACTACTTGGTGGTGGCCAGAATTAGGATGCAAATAAGTTGGAGGAATAGAAGAAGGGAAAGACGAGAGAAAGGAGTAGTTGCAAGGAGAGTGGAAAGGTTACAAGAGGATGAGAAAAAGGCAGAGTATAAGAGAGAAGTGGAGGAACGATTGGGCAAATATGAATTGGAGCAGATGGGAGACGTGGAAGGTATGTGTAAGATATTTACAGAAGAAATATGTGCAGCATGTGATGTGGTGTGTGGAAGGAAGAGAAGACGGAGGGGGGTGCAAGGAACAGCGTGGTGGACTGAAGAGGTGAAACAGGCTGTGGCACAAAAGAAGAAAGCATACAATGAATGGATGAGAAATAGGGGCGTGGAAGAAGTTGAGAGGCGGAAGAGAGAGTTATATGTGGAAAGGAAGAGAGAGGTGAAAAGATTAGTAAGAGAAAGTAAGAAGAGAGTGGATGAGGAATTTGGAAGGAATTTGAGTGTAAAGTGGAGGGACTGTAAGAAAATGTTATGGAGAGAAGTGAAAAGAGTAAGACAGGGTGGAAGTGAAGTTAGCAGGGGAGTGAAAGATAAAAATGGTAGATTACTAGTGGAGAAGGGAGAAAAAGTGAGCAGATGGAGTGAACACTTTAAGGAATTGTTGAACGTAGAGGGTGGAAGTAATGCGAGTATAAGTGGCTGGGGAATGGCTGGGAGAAGGAGGGAGGTGAGAAGACAGGAAGAAATCTGTAGGATAGAAGTTGTGGAAGCAATGAAGAAAGTTAAATCGGGGAAAGCCCCAGGAATTGATGGAGTGTGTGGTGAAATGCTGAAGCATGGGGGAGAGATAGTAGTAGAATGGATGTGGAAGATGTGCAGATTGGCCTGGGAGGAAGGTAGAGTCCCGGAGGATTGGAAGTCAGGTATAATTATTCCCTTGTACAAAGGAAAAGGGGAAAAAGAAGTGTGTGGTAATCATAGGGGCATTTGTCTTCTCAGTATAATAGGAAAAGTGTATGGTAGGATACTTATAGACAGAGTTAGAGAAAGAACAGAAAAATTAGTTGGAGAAGAACAGGGAGGCTTTAGGAAGGGAAGAGGTTGTGTAGATCAGATATTCATTCTTAGATCTTTAGTGGAAAAGTTTCTAGAGAAGGGAAAGAAGTTGTATGCGGCTTTCATGGATTTGGAGAAAGCATATGACAGGGTGGATAGACAAGGATTGTGGAAAGTGTTAAGAATATATGGAGTAGATGGGAAGTTGTTGAATGCTGTGAAGAGTATGTATGATGGTGCGAAGGCTGCAGTGCGTGTGGATGGTGAACTAAGTGAATTTTTCTCTTTGAAAGTTGGTTTGAAACAGGGATGTGTCATGTCTCCATGGTTGTTCAATCTGTACATGGATGGGGTAATAAAAGAGGTACAAGGTAGGGTAGTGGATGTTGGAGTGGCCCTGGTGAGAGAGGATAGTGTTTGGAAACTCCCTGTACTGTTGTTTGCAGATGATACTGTGTTGTTGAGTGAAGACGAAGGGGAGCTGCAAGGCTTGGTGGATGAGTTAGAGAGAGTGCGTAAAAAACGGAACCTAAAGGTGAATGTAGGGAAGAGTAAAGTGATGGTCTTTGAGAGAGGTGAAGTTAGTGAATGTACAGCGAGGTTGGATGGTGAGGAATTGGAAAATGTGAGTACGTTTAAGTATTTGGGTAGTGTGATGAGTAAGGATGGAGGTTTGGAGGGTGAAGTGCTTGAAAGGGTACAGCAGGGAAGAAAGGTTGCTGGTTCCTTGAAAGCAGTGATAAGAAACAGGGAAGTGAAAAAGTTACTACATGACAGTATTGTGATACCAACTCTAACGTACGGAAGTGAAGCTTGGACATTGTTGGAAGGACACAAGTCAAGAGTGAAAGCAGTGGAAATGAGTTATTTAAGAGGAGCCTGTGGAGTCACGTGGAGAGACAGGCTGACGAATGAGGATATAAAGGAGCGTTGTGGTGTGGATGTGGATGTGATAGGAAGCGTTATGAGGAACACACTGAGGTGGTTTGGCCATGTGGAGAGGATGGAGGGTGAAAGACTGACGAAGAGAGTGTATGTGAGTGAGGTGGAGGGGGGAAGAGGGAGGGGGAGGCTGAGGATGAGATGGAGGGATGGGGTGGAGAGGTATATGAGAGAGGGGGGTGTGAGTTGGGAGCAGGGCAGTGAAATGGCGGGGGACAGGGCGACTTGGAGGCGATTTGTTTGTGGCCACCCCAAACGGGATTGAGGCGTCTGGCAATAGATAGATAGATAGATAGACTTAGACAAAGAGGTGGTGCATGAGAAAAACATTCATGTGTGTAAAGGTAGACTTGATAAATGTGGATATGGAGACAGGACAACACGAGCATTGCTCAATTCCTGTATACCACAAATAGGTAAATACAAATAGGGAAATACACACACACACACACACACACACACACACACGGGGCGCCGAGCAGAGCAGACGCATGTCACACCACTCCGTACCTGGCCAAACCTGGCCAAGTGGCCATACCTAAATTAGTATCTTTATATGAGTCAAGCTCTGTACCAAGTTAAATTAAATGGTGTCCTTATATAAAAAAAGAAAGTTTTAAGTAAGACTGTTGTTCAGATAGTAAAATAAACAAAGTAGTGCAGGAATGCTCACAGTCAGCTGATCAGTTGTTTTGTGTGTGACTCTGTGCCAGGGAATGTAAGTAGAATCAGTGGTCTTAGTACTGCATGATGTCCACCTACTTCAGTAAAGCAAATTTGGAAAAGAAAAAAGGTAAAGGTAGAAACGAGGAGGAGGATTTCTACCAGAAACTGGTTGAAATGGGGACATACAATAAGCTGGTAGAACGGGTAAGCAGATTGGAGATGGCTTTTCAGAATGACATAGATGAAATTAAGAAACAGTTGCACATGCAGAAGGAAGAAACAGAAAAATTAGGAAAGGAAGCCAACAAGAAAGACAACAGTAGATGAGTAGACAGTAGAAGTGGGTTCACTTAGAAGGAAAATTAGTGAAATGGCAAGTACAGTAGTCAATCACAAGAGTATCATGGAAGAGTTCAGAAATGATACAGAGACAGTTAGGCAAGTAAGCAGTCTGATAGATCAGAGCAGTAATATTGAGGAGAAGATCTATCTATCTATCTATAGCCCGACGCCCTAATCCCACAAAGGGTGGCCGCAGACAAAACGCCTCCAAGTCACTCTGTCACCCACCATTTGACTACCCTCCCCCCAGCTCACCCCCCCCTCCCTCATATACCTCTCAACTCCATCCCTCCACCTCATCCTCGGTCTACCTCTCCCTCTCCCTCCCTCCACCTCACCTACATACACCCTCTTAGTCAGTCTTTCATTCTCCATTCTCTTCACATGTCCAAACCACCTCAGTGTATTTCTCCTAATCTTCTCAACCACATCCACACCCACCCCACGGCATTCCTTCACTTCTTCATTCGTCAACCTGTCCCTCCACGTCACTCCACATCCTCCTCTCAAGTAACTCATTTCCACTGCTCTCACTCTTGACTTGTTCCCCTCTTGCAAGGTCCATGCCTCGCTTCCATACGTCAGGGTAGGGATCACAGTACTATCATGCAGTGACTTCTTAACTTCCATACTCACCTCCCTATTTCTCATCACTGCTTTCAGTGTACCAACGACCTTCCTTCCCTGCTGTACCCTTTCACGCACTTCATCCCCCAAAGTTCCATCCTTACTCATCACACTACCCAAGTACTTGAATGCACTCACATTCTCCATATTCTCACCATCCAACCTCACTGCACACTCTGTGCCACCTCAGGCCTCATGCGTTGAGTGCACTGCTTTGCAAACACACACACACACACACACACACACACACACACACACACACACACACACACACACACACACACACACACACACACACACACACACACACACACACACACACACACACACACACACACACACACACACACACACACACATGGGGGGTTAGTGCCCTACCCCATAAAAAGAACTAACTAAAAAAGCGAACGAAGGAGAAGATAACATGGGTAAATGAAGTGATGCAAAGGTACAAAAATGATCTGGAAACCACTTATGCTGAAATGGTGAAAGTAAAGAAAGGCTTGGAAACAAGGGTTGAAGAAAAAAGCATTAAAAAGGAAGTGAAAAGAATGATCCAAAACAATCCTAAATTGGTCATAGATTCAGCAGATATCAACAAATCTATAGTAATCACTGGTATAGAAGAGGAAGAAATAAAAAACAAGATCTCAAGAGACAAAAAGGAGATGGCAAATGTAATGAGCATATTGATGGAAATATCAGAGGAAATCTGTAATAAAGACATAGAGGAACTAAAAAGGCTACGGAAATATGAGAGAAATAATTCAAGGCCCCTGTAGGTAATCTTCCAGAGTGTAAACACTATGGAGGACATACTGAAAAATGCAAGGAAACTCATGGAAAAAAGAGGAATTCAAAAATGTATGGATAAAAAGATACCTAACTCAAGAAGAACTGGAATTACTAAAAGAGAATAGGGATGAAGCAAAAACAAAGAACGAGGGAATATCTGAGGAGGAGAAGAATACATTTTTTTACAAAGTAATTGGATTGCAGGTTCGAAAGTGGTACATAAACAAGAGGGAATAATGGAGGAAAGTAGTAGACCCAAGTCATGACAAGTATGTAAACAGATGATTAAGTTGATGTACTCATATGTAGATGGAATGGTATCTAAATTATTGGAGATGAATGATTATATCAGAGAAAATGAACCACATATAATATGCCTAACTGAAACAAAATTAACACCAAGGATATTAAATAACATCTTAAACTTAGAGGAATACAGTATATGGAGAAGAGGTAGGAACTTAAAAAAGGAAGGAGGAATTATAATATTAACAAAGAAAACTCTAAAAGTCAAAGAAATAGAACTGGATATATCCTTATAAGTAGAAATTATTTCAGTAGAGATCAATACATCTGGAGGGAAAGTAACCGTAGCATATTTATACATGCCACCCAGATCAAACACATGGGATAGAAGCGAATATGAGGATCTGGCAGAGAGTACAATTTAGATTTTAAGAGCATTACTACGTAGAATGGAAAGGAAATCGGAGAGATTTATACTAACTGGAGATTTTAATACAAATATAAATTGGAATACTCTAGATATAATAAACCAAGAAAGCTGTTGGGACCAAAAGCTCCTGGATCTTGTGCAGGAGCTTTTCCTAACGCAACATGTAAGGGAAAGCACCACGAAAAGAGGAGTATTTACTAGGCAAGAAAACAATATTGACGAGTTAATGTATCACCCTCCATTCGGCAAAAGCAACCATGCAGTACTAAATTGCAATTTCTCCTGTTTCTGAAATCTCCATTCTAGGAGATTCCAATGTTCACCACCACCTTTGGCTCTCCTCTCCTTTCACAGATCCACCTGGTGAACAAGCCTACATCTTTTCTATCCTTAATGACCTAGAGCAGCTTGTACAGCACCCTACCCGTATCCCTGACCGCCTTGGAGAGAGCTCCAACATACTTGACCTCTTCCTCACAAATAATCCTTCTGCTTACTCTGTTAATCTTTTCTCTCCGTTGGGCTCCTCCGATCACAACCTTATTACCTTAACCTGTCCTATCACTCCGGTACGGCCTGTGGACCCTCCAGGGAAACGTCGTCTGTGGCATTTTGGAGCCACAGACTGGGAGGCCCTCAGGCAGTACTTCTTTGATTTTCCCTGAAATGATTATTGCTTCCATGGCCAGGAGCCATCTGAGTGTGCCTTGCGCATTACAGAGGTTATTCTCTCGGGCATGGAAGCATACATTCCTTTCTCATATCCTTTGACTAACACAAGAAAGCCTTGGTTTAATCACGCTTGTTCTAATGCTGTCCGCAACAAGGAGAGGGCCTACAAAAGGTACCGGAGCCAACCCACCCCTGAATCACATCATCTTTAAGTTTCTGCCCAGAATCGTGCTAAGTCTGTTCTTCGCTCTACTAAAAATAATTTCATCCATACTAAATGCTCTCAACTCTCCAACTCGAATTCTTCCTACTCCTTCTGGCACCTTGCCAAAAATCTTTCTAACAACTTTACCTCATCATCTTTCTCTCCTCTGTTTTACTCTGATGGTTCTGTAGCTATTTCTTCTACTGGTAAAGCAGATCTCTTCGCACAGACTTTCTCCTCCAATTCCACCTTAGACGATTCCGGTGCTGTTCCTCTATCACTTCCCCCCTCTGACTTCCTCATGGCTGACATTAAAATTTCTTCAGTTGATGTATTTTCTGCCATCACTGGCCTCAGTACTAACAAGGCATATGGGCCTGATGGAGTCCCTCCTGTTGTTCTCAAGAATTGTTCTGTGCTTACACCCTGCCTAGGCAAACTCTTTCGCCTTTGTCTGTCAACTTGTACCTTTCCTTCTTGCTGGAAGTTTGCTCTCATTCAGCCAGTCCCAAAGAAGGGTGACCACTCCCAACCCTCCAACTATCGTCCAATTGCTTTAACGTCCTGTATTTCAAAAGTTTTCAAGTCAATTCTCAATAGAAAAATTTTAAGGCATCTTTCCTATCACAACCTTCTTTCTGATCATCAGTACGGGTTCCGTCAGGGACGCTCCACTGGCGATCTTCTCACCTACCTTTCAGACTCCTGGTCATCCTCCTTTCGAGACTTTGGCGAAAGCTTTGCCATTGCACTTGACATCTCAAAGACTTTCGATCGAGTCTGGCATAATTCTTTAATTTCCAAACTGCCCTCCTACAGTTTCTATCCTTCTATCTGTGCCTTCATCGCTAGCTTCCTTTCTGGTCGTTTTATAGCCGCTGTTGTAGACGGCCATCGTTCTTCTCCTAGATCTATCAACAGTGGTGTTCCTCAGGGCTCTGTCCTATCACCTACTCTCTTCCTTTTATTCATCAGTGATCTTCTAAGCTGTACATCTAACCCTATCCACTCATATGCTGATGACTCCACCCTTCACCTTTCCATTCGGTTCCCGCAACGCCCATCTCAACAGTTACTTCAACAAACAAGGGATGAGGCTATGGCACACCTAATGTCTGACTTGGCTCGTATCTCTGACTGGGGTAAAAATAATATGGTTGTTTTTAATGCATCTAAGACTCAGTTCTTACACCTATCAACCCGACAAAATCTTCCACAGGTATACCCACTAATGTTTAATAATATTCAGCTTAATCCTGCATCATCCTTGAACATGCTTGGGGTTTCATTTACTCGGGACTTATCTTGGAAAGATCATATTACATCTCTTGTAAAATCTGCTTCCAAGAGATTGGGTGTGCTAAGCCGACTCCGCTCTTTCTTTACCCCTGCACAATTGTTGACTCTATACAGGGGTTTTATCCGCCCCTGTGTGGAGTACAACTCTCATGTGTGGGGAGGCTCCCCACATACAGCTCTTCTCGATAGGGTGGAGTCAAAGGCTTTTCGTCTCATTAACTCTCCTCCTCTTACTGACTCCCTTCAACCTCTGTCTCTTTGCTGTACTGTTGCATCTTTATCTCTTTTCTATCACTCATTTAATGGTCACTGCTCCTCTGAACTGTCTGCTTGCATTCCTCCACCTCTATGACGGGCGCATAGCACCCGTCTGGCAGCAAACTCTCATCCCTTTTCTGTCCAACTCTCTAATGCAAGAGTTAACCGTTACTCCCAGTCTTTCATTTATGCAACAGGTCAGCTCTGGAACTGTCTCCCTCTGTCTGTATTTCCTGCTGCCTATGATCTCCAGTCTTTCAAACGCAGTGTGTCCAGGCATCTCAAAATGATCAGATCATGAATTTGGCTCTCTATTGTATTTTGTTTTTCTCTTGGAGGGAACTGTTACTGCGGGCTCATGGCCTTTGGTTCCTTCTTTCTCGCATTAAAAAAAAATATATATATATGACATAGTTAACAACAATGAAAGTTACAAAAGGAGCCTAAATTTTAAAAATGGAAACTACCATGACCTAAAGAAGTACTTCTTAGAAATAGATTGGGAGAAGGAGCTTAGAGGACAAGATTTAAATGCTGTATTTCTTTCCATTACAGGTGGCTTTACATTGAGTGACAAGCCAAATGGTTTCCTGTAAGCCAAGAAACCATTTACAACGCTGGGTGGTAACCGTATAACTAAATCATACGTGCTCCCTACGTGTCAGCAAGTGGGTTGGTGGAGGGTTAGTGCCCCTCCCTGTAAAACAAATTACTCAGAGTCAAATGGCCACCCCTTACGGGATTGTGGCGTCTGGCAATGGATAGATAGATATAAAAAATTTGGTGAAGTTTATGAAATAGGAGTCCAGAAGAACATCCCACAGCACAAAGAAACAGAAAAGAAAATTAAGAAATGGTTTAATACAGAATGTAAAAAATCAAAAGAAAAAAGAGACTTGTTGTGGAATAGATACAGAAGACCCAATAATGAAAGGACATACAACAACTATAAACAGGCAAGAAATGATTATATAAGAATAAGGAGGGAAGCCCAAAAACAGTTTGAGGAGGACATCATTAATAAAAGTTGTGATCAACCAAAGCATTTTTACAGCTACATCAGAAGCAAAACCAAAGTAAAAGATAAAATACAATCCATTACGGATGAAGGGATCACCTATACACAAGAGAAGGATATTTGTGAAGCACTAAATAAGAATTTCCAATCAGTTTTTACAGAAGAAAATAATTTTGAGAGGGATGATATGGAACATGCATGCCCATACATATTACCAGATATACAAATATTAGAAAAAGAAATACAGGAGGAGTTAAGTAAATTAGACAAAGGAAAAGCAAATGGCCCTGATGATATCTAATGTTGGGTGCTACATGAATGTGCAAAGGAGTTAGGTAAACCAGTATCTTTAATTTTCAAGAGATCCTTGAGACAAGGTAGCTACCTGATATTTGGAAGAAAGCAAACATTGTTCTCTTATTCAAGAAAGGGAACAGACAAAATCCACTCAGCTACCGACCAGTATCACTAACCAGTGTTGTAGGCAAGGTATTAGAAAAGCTGATAAGAAAAGTTTGGGTAAATCATCTAGAAGAAACCAGTGTGATAACAGAGGGACAGTTTGGTTTTAGAAAGGGAAAATCATGTTACTAATCTGTTGAGCAACTATGATAGAGTAACAGAAACATTACAGAAAGGAGAAGATGGGTGGACAGTATCTATTTAGATTTCAAGAAAGCATTTGACAGAGTACCGCACCAAAGACTTTTGTGGAAACTGTAACATCAAGGAGGAATCCGAGACAAACTGTATTGTTCGTTGCAAAATTTTCTCAAAAAAAGAGAAATGAGAACAGTACTAAGGGGAAATTGCTCATCATGGAGGGAAATGACTAGCGGAGTTCCACTGGGCTCAGTGCTGGTACCAATCATGTTTTTATTGTATATAATTGATACAGATAGCAACATTGGAAATGAAAGCTATCTAAATATGTTTGCTGATGATGCAAAAGTACACAGGAAAATTTCTAACGCAGACTCTTGTAAAGAGCTGCAAGAAGAATTAAATAAACTTCATGAATGGAGCGATACATGGCATATGGATATCAGTGTGGACAAGTGTTATGTAATCAAGTTTGGTAAAAGTGGAAAAAGACCTGATTGGGATTATAAGTTAGGAAATAAAACCCTACAAACATCAGAAAGAGAGAAGGACCTAGGTGTGATCATCAACATCAGACTATCTCCGGTTGACCACATCAGTGAGAAGGTATGGAACATGTATACACCGCTTGCAAATATGAGAATAGCGTTCAGACCAACCCTGGAGTATGCATCAGTAGTCTGTAGTCCTAACCTCAAAAAACAAATAGATAAGATTGAAAAAGTTCAAAGGGCCAGTACAAGATGGGTACCAAGCTTAAGGGATCTGAGCTACGAAGAAAGGCTAGAGAAACTGAATCTGCCTACATTACAGGAGAGAAGGAAAAGAGGTGACATGATTATGCTATATAAATGCATATCAGGGAAGGAGAAAATAGACATAAATGATTACATAACCTATGAGGATGCATCAGCAAGAGGACACTGCAAAAAACTGCATAAAAAGAGAGGCGATAAAGACATGAGGAAATTTATTTTCCCAAATAGGGCAATTGATCAGTGGAATGCACTACCGAATAAAATAATGTGTGCCAAACCAATTCATAAATTTAAGGATATGTACAATAAAAATGGTTTAAGACATGGGACAGTACGAGCTTGACTCATTCCTGTAAAGATTCAATTAAATAAGAACAATTAGGTAAGAACACACATGCATGCAAGCACCAAATGAATGAGGCCTGGGGTGGCTATTGTTAACATTTTTGTTTTGCTGTCAGCATTATAATATATTAATTTCTTGCTGTAGCTTGTTCATAGGTACATTATATACTTTTTACATATCCTAGTGTCTTGTTTGTGCATTAGTAATGTGACTATGAGTGTAAAGTATAATGTTAGCTTGAGATGTAACTGCCAGTTAAGAATCATGAGTGGGGAGTTGGATGGGTTAGGGGAATGGGGGATGATTGTGAGCTGGGGTAGAGGCAGGTAGAGCTTATTTCATCTCCCTCTCCTGTCTTCTTTGGGTATATAGGGGTATGAAGGGGGCACCCCTGAGCAGAAGTTAGTGATTGTGAGTGTTCATGATCATTAAATTATCACTTAAAATTATATGGGTTATTGTTTTATTCAACAGAAGTGCATAGAAAATTGTACATGAATAGTTGCAGGCCGGTTCATCCAAGGCCAGGAGCAAGTCCAAGCCAAATAAATCCTTAAAGCACAGAAATTTTCGAAAAAAGACCAGAAAATATCGCCTTAACAGATTCGGAGTACAGTGGAAGCTCGATTATCCAGGCTCGGATTATCCAGCTTTCGGTATATCAGGGCCGTGACTGAATGGTTCAGTGGTACAGTAATACATAGAATTTTCTGTATGATAGCTCCGGTTTAAGCAGGAAGCATCCAGTTGCTAGGGAGTGAGTCATGGGTAAACCAGAGAGAGTCTGCTCACCCTACCCCCACCCACACCTCCTGCTCACAACTCGATCACAAGGGTGGTAGGGTGGAGTTTGGTGAGGCAACTGATATACCTGACCTAGCCTAACCTTGCTTAACTACTTAATAATTTAACCTAACCTGACAAAACCTGGGCTCCAGTTGGGAAATTGGGAAACTAAATCCACTTTTGTGTACAATGAGTTTCTTCCATTATGCCCGAAACAGTCGTAGGTACGGCTTAAAGAATATGATAATAAAAGAGAAAATCTTTCAGCAAGAGAAGGTAATTTACTACCCACAAAATAGAAAAACACAGAAAACAAACTGGAGGAATATGAAGTGAATTGGTGAAGTCTATAGGCTGTATGCTTAGATGAAAAGTAATGGGTTTCCCAGTTTTAGGGAATGAAATAGAACGAGAATTTTTGCTAATCAAAAAAAAAAGAAAGAAAAAAAAAACATCTCATATGTTCTCGTAAGTTAGCATTCAGTTTTGCATTCTTCGTTAGATATTGTGCTTCCCAACACATTTTGGACCGACAGAGCATAGTTATTTCTTCCTCTTACATTTACTGTTCATTCTTTTGTTCGTTCATAAGTATACTGTATGTGTGAAAGTGGGTATTAATACAAACAATAACGCATTCCATTAACCCCATCATAGCTGCCAGCCTCGAACAATGCTTTACTGTACAGGTGTCAGGGATGCTGGGTTAGGGAGAGCTATAAAAAAACTGCGAACAATTATGGGAAGGGAACGAAGGTCACTGGTATGTTTACACGACCCTCCTCTACCATCTCAAACAGTCAGGCGGCCTGCCACTTCATCTCAGATGTTTTCGCCGATATGTTTAAATGCTAATGTAACATGCACCCTAATTATGAGTAAGTTTCTTCCATTATGCTGGAAACAATCGTAGGTAAGGCTTAAGGAACGTTATGATAATAAGAGAGGAAATCTTTCAGCGAAAGGTAATTTACCACCCACAAAATAGGCAGAAAAATACAGAAAACAAACTAGAGCAATATGAATTGTATTGGAAAGGTTATTAGGCTGTATGCTTGGACAGAAATGTATGAGTTTCACAATTATAGGGGACGAAATGGAACAAATATGTTTGCAAATAAGAGAAAATACTTTCATCTCACGTGTTCTCGTAAGGTGGCATTCAGTTCCACATTCTTTGTTCGATGTCGCTTCCCAACACATTTCGGACCGACAGAGCATACAGTTATTTCAGCTTCTTACAGTCAAGTGTACATTTATTGCACATTCTTTTGTTCGTTCATGTATGTGTGAAAGAGAGAGTATTGATACAAACTATAATGTATTCCATTAACCCCTTCATGTCTGCCAGCCTTGAACAATGCTTTACTTTACTGGTGTCAGTGACGTTGAGTTAGGGAGAGCCATAAAAACTGCGAACAATTATGGGAAGGGAACGAAGGTCACTGGTATGTTTACACGACCCTACTCTACCATCCCAAACAGCTAGGTGGTCCTTTCATCCCAGGTGTTTTTGCCGATATGTTTAAATGCTAAAGTAACATGCACCCTAATTTTATGTTTAAATGCTGATGTAACATGCCCGCTAATTTTATTAATTCTTTCACAAATCATAGCAAATCACAAGATGGGTTTAGGAAGGAGGGGAAAAAGCCAGGTGTACCAGATGAGTCTTTTCACATCTGTAAGAAAAAGAAACTGACTTTATAACTTTGAAAAAATGGTTTCAAGGTCTGCCACGGGAGCATACAAATTTCTGAACTCACGAACATTGAGGTGGGTAAACATACGCTTTGCTGTAAGCAGTAAAAGCACTTTACCAAATCAGTTCATCCTGATAGTCTGTTATATTTTTCTGATTATTTCTGGGTTGGTAAATAAACATTTCTTCTTAAATCTGTTTTCCCGGTGTTTTTAGGTGTTCTGGTGTGACGACTCTTTGTTTGATTCGTTAATGTAATGGCAGAAGTCACTTTTAATCTAAGTGTTTAAACCTGGCCTAACCTAGCTTAACTGCACCTAATAATTTAACCTAACCTAATCTTCAGTTGGGAGGTTGGGAAACGAAGTCCACATTTGAGTACGATGAGTTTCGTCTATTGTGCTGGAAACAATCGTAGGCACAGCTTTAGAACGTGACGATAATAACAGGGAGGAAATCTTTCAGTAAGAAAACAATTTACCAAACTGAATATAGTCTGAAAAATACTGAAACAAGCTGGAGGAATATACAATTGAATTGGAGAGGTCTTTCTGGTACTTAAAGTGTACATTTACTGGTAAATGAATAAGTCTAACAGTACAGTAATTGTGTTTTGTTTCCGCCAGATTAATCGTGCTTTCGGACTAATCGGGCACCCCTTTATACCATATAGCCCGGATAATCGGGCTATCTCAGTATTGGGATTTTCGGATTATTGGTGGCCGGATTAGAGGACTTTTTCTGTACTTATATAACATTCCTCTTCCCTACCGATCCTCTACCACATTTCTTGGCCTCACATTTGACACTTGATTAAATTGGTATGCACATAACTCTTCCCGCAAGTCTTCTACTCTTCATCATCTTCGTTTACTACAAACGCTGTCTCATCTTTCATGGGGTGCTGATCGCATCACACTGAATCGTCTTCTGTCTTTATTCTTTCCAAACTCGATTATAATTATGGTTGCCAAGTTTACTCTTGTGCCTCCGCTCACATTCTTTCAAAGCTAAATTCTGTTCATCGTACGGGTCTTCATTTTGCTATTTTTGCTTTTTGGTCAGCTCCCGTGACAAGTCTTTGTGCTGAGTCAGGCATTTCCCCTTCACTTATCATCATTCTCTTCTCACTGTCAGGTTCTATACACATCTTCAGTTCCCTGCAAATAAATTACCCCATCCTCCGAGCTTTCTTAATGCTTTTTTTGCTCGGTCTCCCATCTCCTTCCATTTCCCTTTTGGGTCCTCACCTTTGTTCAGTCTGTTGATTTTACCTTTCTTCCTATTCTTCCACTCCGTCCAGTTTCCATTCCACCCTGGTTTCTGCCTCCTGCTGTGGTCTGCCCTTCATTCTTCCCTGTTCTAAGTCTTTTCTTCCCCCAGATGCCCGTCACTCCCCTTTTCTCGAACATATGTCCTGTCACTCCTGCTACGCATATCTTTACTGATGGCTCTAAATTTTGTCATAGTGTTGGGTTTGCTGTTGTGTTCCCTGACTCCTCCGTTTTCAGTACTCTCCTCTCCATTGTCAGTATCCTTACTGCAGAACTGTATGCTATTCATTTTGCTCTGAAATCTCTTCCTAGGTTTTCTTCTTCCATCTTTGTTATCATCTCTGATTCTGTCAGTGCACTCACTTCCTTACATACTATGCCTTCTTTTCATCATCTAATCACTCAGATTCAGGAGTTGCTGTTCCATCTTTCTGTTAGAAAAAAGCCAGTCCGCTTCTGCTGGGTTCCTAGCCATATTGGAATTACAGGTAATGAACGGGCTGACTCACTGGCACGCTGTGGTGCATCCTCCTCTAGGTCCTCCCTCTGCCCCATTCCAGCTTTTAATTGTTTCCCTCTTCTAACCCACCTCTTCTGGGATCATTGACAGTCCTCGTGGGACCAATGAGTTCACAACAGACTTCATAATGTTAAACCTTTTGTTTTTCCCAGGCACACATCAACCCACTCCAATTGTTGATGGGAAACAATCCTTGCTCGTCTTCATTTAGGCCATACCCGCCTAACTCACGGTCATTTGATGAGCCATGATCCTCAGCCCATCTGCTCACACTGTGACTGCTTTATGACTGTCCATCATCTTATTCTTGGTCACCTGTCTACATTCCAATAATGTCTTGCAGAGTTCCTTTTCCTTTCCTCAATCTGTCAGCCCCCACAACTTACTGATTTCCTAGGTGACTCTCCCACTATGCTATTTCCAGTATTATCACTTTTCATACTGCACTTCATATCACACATTTAATGTAACTATTTACCCTGGTCCCTTCTACCTTAATGCCATATAGCCATATTTTGGCTTGGTGCCAGTTTTTCATTATTCCCTCCTTCCCCATTTCCATCTATCCATCTCACTCTCACTTTTAATAAGCAGCAAAATATTCTTAGTTCCTCTAGCTCCTTCTGTGGAAAATAATAAAATGTTTACATAAATATGTATGTAGGAATTGGGAAGGTTGTAACTGACAGTTGGATCACCAGATGTCACCCTGTATATAAAAAAAAAAATGCTTTCCATTGTATGATATGCTCACAGGACTGGGATATGAAGGCCCCCCCTCCCATTGTTTAAAGGCCAAGCCAGCAACAAATTGGAATTTAATAAATTATTACCTTCAATATTTTTATTTACTTTTTGATTGCAGAAAATGCAATTGTTTATGCAGTTAATATTTGAAAAATATCATGCATTGAATGGGAATCTCTGCAAAGACAGTTGCATTTTCTGCATTTAAAAAAAAAAAAATAATAATAAAACCATAAAATATAGTGGCAGTTTTTTTTTGCCATAAAGATCTAGAGTGATAGCCTTAGTCTTAGGCCTGATTCTTCTGATTGGCAATTTAGGATTAAGAGAGGGATAGATAAATAACTTTTTGCTGTGACATAAAGCAGTGACATACATTTGTCTTGTTTCATTTCAGGAGTGGCAGCACATCTAAGGAAGGGGAGCAAGGAATCAGCCTATCAGAAATGTATCACTTTTTTTTCCAATTCTCCCACAATACCCCCATCAGCAGTGCAACAATTCCATTTCTTCCATTCTTTCCTATATTTTCCTAAAAAAAAAAAAAAAAAATGCATAATGTAACCAGCAGTTAATGTAGCTTAGAACAGTGAGTGTAAATGTATGGTTTCAGTTCTACTAAAAGTATTAAATAATATCTTGAGTTTGTTAATTGTGACTAGAACCAAACCGTGAATGATTGTATTTTGCATTAATGCATCACGTATTGGTTCCAGTTTTGCACTAATTGTACAGTACTAGTAACTTGGATACATACATACATACATACATACATACATATATATATATATATATATATATATATATATATATATACAGTATATCGTTTCGTTTCGTTTTTAAAGGCTCCAACATGCTTGCATGTGTCGGCCTTGGTCACCTAATGGCGGCTTTCCACGCTGCACGATCCATTGCAGCCTCCCTGTTCAGTCCCTTAACCCTAAGGTCACACTTAATGACCTCGTCCCCTCATAACCCCACCCCCAATATTAACACTTCTCACCTTCCTCACCCAATTATCATCCCCCATCCTCTCCACATGTCCAAACCACCTCAATCTACCTCTCCTCATCACAACACCAATACACTCCAGTCCCATCCTACTTCTCAACTCTTCCATCGTAAACCCAGCCCCTCCAGGCCTTGGACGCAGGGACGCACTGCACATCCACCTAATCATTGTCATTTCTGTACGTCTGAGCCGGCGAATATCTTCCTCCTTCACTGCCCAGGTCTCACTACCATACAGCATTACACTTCTAACACATGCTGCATACAAAGACCCCTTAGCACGTAGGGAGAGCCCTCTCAATGTCAGGAGAGGCAAGAGCTCCCTGAACTTCTTCCAACCACTTCTCACCCTAGCCACAGAGCTAGCTCCAGCTCCACCTCCAGCACACAACATGTCTCCCAAATAACAAAACTCTTCCACACACTCAAGAGATTCACCAGCAAGTTCAATCCTTTCACGTCTGACAATCTCCACCTGCTCACCCCAGCACGCCATACACATAAAATCAGCATTATCTCACAGTCTACCTCTGATACCACTACATCTCTTATGCACCCATTTATCACACACACGCACAAGATGGAATTACTTCCCACGCCCTTGTGGCAAACTGCACATGGCCACTCTCCCTCGTCTTTGACAGTACCGCCACCAACCCTAGATATCATCACTTTTGTTTTATCTGCATTTACCCTTAAACCCTTGTGCCCCATACCATCTCTCCACTTCCTAAACCTTTCCTCCGCCTCCCTTTCGTTCTCTGCAATCAACACCAAATCATCAGCATACAACAACTCCCACGGAGTCTGTTTCTAAAGTCACGTGAAAGGGCTTCGAGTACCATGATAAACAACATGGGACTCAAGACTGACCCCTGATGCACACCAACATTCACGGAAAACTCATCTCTCAAATCTCCATTCACTCTTACCTGGGTGTGAGCACCCACATACATAACCATAACCACCCTAACCAGCCATTCCTCCAAGCCAAGCTTTCTCATTGCCCACTTCACCACCTCTCTAGGAACTCTGTCAAAGGCCTTTTCCAAATCAACAAAAACAAAATAAAGATCCCTTCTCCTGCCAATATATTTTTCCTGAAGCTGTCGAACAATGAATATGGCATCAGTGGTCCCCCTACCTGGCATAGACACAAACTGCATCTCATCAATATTCACTCTTTCTCTAATCATACCTTCTAAAACTCTCTCCATTACCTTCATTATCTGATCTAAAAGCTTTATACCTCTATAATTTCCTCTTTCCAGGGCATCACCCTTCCCTTTATACACATTTACAATTACACTCTTCAGCCAATCATCTGGGACAACACACTCATAAATAATCCTATTTATCAGGTCAGTGACTAAACTCACCCCTATATCGCCTGAGGCCTTCAACATTTCGGCAGTCAACCCAGACACACCTGCTGCCTTCCCCACCCTCATCCTGCCTATTGCCTCACTCACAGTAGCAGTATCAATCAAAGGCGAAGGGCCAGACACTGGATCTGCTGGCTCCAAACCTTCCCTGTCTCAGTCAAACTCCTCATTCAACAACCAGTTTTAATGCTCTCTCCATGCATCTTTAATATCCTCACTGTTCACCACTACCCTTCCTTCATCATTCTTCACACACTGCACACCTATAATATCCTGATTATCCCTCTTCACCTGACCTGCCACCCTAAATATATTTTTCCTTTCCCCATGGTTTAGGTTATCAAGTAATTGTCTCTGTGACTCAGACTTTGCCCTGTATACCTCTCTTCTAGCCCTGCGCTTGGCAGCCAAATATTCCTCTTTGCTACCAACCCTGGAATATGCATCAATAGTCTGGAGTCCTCATCTCAAAAAACATATAGACAAGATTGAAAAAGTTCAAAGGGCTGCTACAAGATGGATACCAAGCTTAAGGGACCTAAGCTACGAAGAAAGACTAAATAAACTGAATCTACCAACACTACAGGAGAGAAGGAAAAGAGGTGACATGATAATGCTATATAAGTGCATATCAGGAAAGGAGAAAATAGACATAAATGATTACTTAACATATGGAGAAGCATCAGCAAGAGGACACCAAAAAACTGCATAAGAAGAGAGGTGATAAAGACGTAAGGAAATTCAGTTTCCCAAACAGAGCAATTGATCAATGGAATGCACTACCGAATGAAATAGTGTGTGCCAAAACAATTCACAAATTTAAGGATATGTACGATAAATATGGTTTAAGACACGGGACAGTACGAGCTTGACTCATTCCTGTAAAGATACAATTAGGTAAGGTAGGTAAGAACACACATGTAACGCCAAGATTTTTATCTCACCGTTGTTCATCAGTGTAACGATGAGAAATTTTATCCCATCATTATTTATCAGGTTTGTTCTGTTTAACTTGTTGATAATACAAAGGGTACTCAACTTAGTCTCCCCTCAATGACTGATAAAGTATTCACCAAAGAAAAAAAAAACGAAGCAGGGGGGGGGGAGTAACTTCGACTTTGAATAATGGTTAATTGCATAAAGGATATTTTTGGTAGCGTTTGTATTTTTAGCCGAGTCGAGAATAAGTTAGTACCACGTGTGTTAGTCGTTCCCAAAGCGGAGGAATCTTGAACTGGAAGGGGAGTGAGTCATGCGTGAGAGGACAAAATTCCCTTGGTTGGATATCAAAATTGCATATACTTTACTTTAATAAATCTATACTTGTTAAACAACAGAAAAATTTTTGAATTACATGACCTTTAATAATATGAAAAGAGTTGTAAATTAAGTACTAGTTTGGGCGATAGTAATACAGTACTGTTACCTAGCGAAACAATTTGAATATTTAACAATGACTCCTGAGTTCATCACATTTCATTCTCGATTATCAGTTATTCTTGGGCTCGTCAATAGCCTCAAGACTGGGACATTCAATGACATGGACTGTCTTTTCGGGCTGGCATAGCCTCGAACCAAAAATATTCACTCATGTACTATTACGTCGGGCCAGTCTAAACTCATCACACAATTCACTAATATTTCATAATCACTCGGGCTTGCTTAGCCTCGAGGAACAATTCGAAATTACATATCTTTACAATCACTAAATTTCACTTTAACACTCCCAATATTTCTAACCTATTAATAAAAGAAGAGGAAAAAAAAACGGTTGGTGAGTTAAATTCGCTTTTCCGTTACTGATCACATTAACTTTCAAAATTCTGTACATTATCTACTATAAAAAAAAAAAGGTTCACCTGATTGATTCATAATTCAATTGCTACTACATTCAGTTATCAATCTATTTGTGGGTAGTGTAAGTGTGTGTACATCAAGTCTATGGGCAATATCACATGATGGCCTCGTGCAAACCCCAAAGTCACGGTGTCTGTGGACTGAAACAATGTCTGTTACCCGAAACGTCTGGTTAGCCAATCTCTACGTTAAGCTTTTAACAACATTACTTCATATTGTTCACGACAAGCAAGAATTAAAACAAGCAAGAGGGGAGAAAGGAGGAATGTGTACAGCTCACCTGAAACAACGTGTGTTACCCGTAACGTCTGGTTAGCCAATGCGGCTTAGCTGGGCACATAAGGACGCTACTGCTAGTCAAATGAGAATGTGTTTTTGCGATATGGTGGGTTTTAATTCTCTTCACTATTTATATAGAAGAGTACACATGACGTCAGGACTTTTGACTGAATTGGGGAAAATTTGGGATTCATTCCTTACTACAGTTAAATACTGAATTTACCGTCATCCCGCCCTGAGTTTGGGGTAGCTTATGCCATCTAGTGACGGCTAAGGCAAGCGGAACTACTTGATCCTCACAAATTACATTATCTTTGCCTTTTCTAACTATTAATTTCACATATTTGGATTCTAGCAGCTTCATTAGTAAGCATTTCACAACAATGATACGGAAAGAATTCCATACCCATTATTATTCTGTTTAAGGTTTAAAACTTGGCGCCCGGCAATGACGCACCACAAGCAAGGGGATGTTGCCCACATCTGTTATTCGTTACCTACCAGATGGGTGAACTCCCATAGCTCAACACTCCCAGTTACACTACCTATGCATAGATACAGAGATATATACATATAAAAATAAAGTTGTCCCTATATCGATCATTAACACATGAACTACTACTTAGAACAGGAGCCTTATAGACTAGTATTCAGATTACACTCTACCTAACTTAGAAATTACAGTACCTCTAAACATATACATGAATACTAAATTTGTGGCATTACACACACACACACACACACACACACACACACACACACACACCGCTCGCTGGTGCAGTGGTAACGTTCTCGCTTGCCAACTGGTGGACGGGAGTTTGCGCCTCGCTCAGGTTGTGACAAGTTTCACTGACGAAGTGGGTGGTTACTGTCCCCCTTGAGCAAGGGGACGGGTGTGTGCGTGTGTGAAGGTCACAGCCTTGCCCTTAGATCGGACTATATGAGCTCTCAGCTCCCTTCCGGGAGGGTAAAATGCTGACGATCACGACCATCAAGTGATCCTGACCGAACCGGTGAATTACATGATACAGTATGCCTCAATAATAACCCTACTCCACCCAACATTACACTTCACAAACACATACCCGGTAAGTTACAAAAACACACAGCCACCACATCCATGGAAAACCTGCCGCCAAACTACCGTACATCTTTCCTGAACCACCATCAGACATCCACCCCTCAGATCCTACCCTACCCAGAGAGACACCAGGGCACTTAGACAGACTACAATGTGGCCCTCACCCTTCCCTGCTACAATACCAACCCAACATACAACTGACAAACAATCCACTATGCCCACACAGCAATGCAGCCACCCACACCACCACACACTAACCTCATGCACCTCACTGTCACAACACAAATCATCCTTCAACCAAAACCCACCGCACCCTCTCCCACCCTACCAGGTATTGGTGTGTGGTGATTATTTGCTTGAAATAATTCACTTGTGAGGACGTCGTCATTTTTAGCTTTTCCTCGTGGAATACATGAGATATAATGATATTCACGCAAACTCTGTATGTCATACTAAAATGCAAGGAAGTTGGGAGCTGCGTGACTGACAAGGAAAGCACCTAAACATTCCCACACACTACACCACGCAGCCGTCGCTTTACACATCCAGGTCCCTGTTTCATTTCCAGGTGCCAACAGACTGGGGTAAAAACACCCTTCCAGTGGTCTGCCCGGGTGTCGAACCCGCGACTTCAAGTGTACTGACACAATGATCGCCTTCAGTAATGTAGGCCAGAGTTGTGACAACATTCTTTACGTCAAAGAAGCTGAATAGGTTGTCCGATAGTTGGCCAGGCGTACCAAGGGTTTGACTAACACAATAATTCCATTGTCTTGAATAACGTTGCTAGTATCACTGCAATATTTGACAACAGCATTGCTTACGTTGAATCTGCTCATGTCATAGTTGTGTTCAATGATCCTTTTGTTTATAGCCTTAATCATGTCACCAGTCCATGCAAGGAACACTGTACAACCCAGCCCTCCGTCTATTTACCTGTCTTTTTCACCAGGTTACTTGACGCCACCCACGTCCATATGGCCCAGTCATGTCAGTCCCCGTTCATTCACACCAGGTTTACTCACATCCTTTACATCCATTCAGGTTATCACGGAAATTTCAATTCTTTTCAAGTCCAGTCAAAACTAATCAGGTCAGTTCAGGTCATTTTAGAACCATTTAGGGCCTAAATGGCCCTAAGTGAACTAACAGCCTAAATTTTAGGCTGTTAGTTCACTTACACTGTTTCAGTCCATTACATTCATTTCAGTCCATTCAAGTCATTTTAGTCTATTCAGTCCACTTCAGTTCGTGCAGGCCACTTCAGGACCATCACACCCATTGCCTCCCTGGCCACCACCATCTCAACCCATTGCCTTCACCCACTTCTCGCCCCTTTGATTGTCACGGGAAGAGACAGAGATGCTGGTGGATGATGGGGCAGGCTGGCAGTAGTGGTGGGTGATATGGCTGTGGCAACAACAATGCCATGCTTACGTGGCAATAATAATTTCATTAATATAATGAGTTATGACCTAAGTGGTAAAGTATGGTGGTGTGTAAGGTATGTCAACGGGTGCAGAATAATGAGTGGATTTCACGTTTGTTCTTGTTCCCCATCTCGTCGTGAACCCAGTGGACCACAGGAGATCGGAGACTTGGACTGGTCGCTGCCAGTGGTCTTTTGTTAAGGTTATGTTGAAGGTCTGCCTGTTGTGATATTGTGGTGCACGTGGTGAGTGTGTGGTGTTTTGTGGTGTGGTGGTATGCATTGCAGTGTAAGTTGTATTTATTGTTGGTACTGTAGCAGTGAAGGGTGGTGGCCGAATCACAGTCTGGCTGGGTGTACTCGTGTCTCTCAGGGTAGGGAATATTCTGAGGGGAGTCTATCTACTGGTGGTTCTTGAAGGATGCTGATTGGCTGCAGGGTTTGGATGGCTGCGGTGGCCAGGGCTGGGGTCAATTCATTTTTGTCATTTCAATTCAATTCCAATTCAGAATAAAATTTTAATTAATCAGTTCCAATTCAATTCAGTTCATTCGTGAAAAAAAAGTAAATCTTCAATTCCAATTCAGTTCAATTCATTATCGTCGATATCCATTCAGTTAAAATGTTTTCAGTTCAATATCAGTTTTAATCTACCCAGTAACAGTAATCTAACGGTTACTTCACTTGATATATTTGTATTTTTTTTTTTTTTGTGATAGCAAACTGTATATTTTACTGTTTATTTGAGTATATTGTAAGTTAATTATTGTACAATAATGAATTCGCATAATACAGTATAAAATATTATTCTATCAATTCAGTCATCAGTTCATATCAACTCATTGATATGAAATTCAATGCAATTGATTTTATTTTTATATTTTCCTCATTTCCAAATCAATTCCATTTCAGTTCATAATTTTCACCAGCCCTGGGTGTGTGTTTATTTTTGTGAATTATAGTGGTCATAGACCACTACCATAGTGTTATGGGAAGAGGAGGTACTGTAATTATTGTCATCCTTGGAGTACTGAAGAAAAAGATGGTGTTCCGGCACCCATTTGAACATTCATTTAAGCTAGTTCAGATTTGATTATACTCGCCAGATCGGCCTTGCATTCTCACTGCCTTGCGTGTTTACATTCGTTCATCAATTGTAACTCCACCCTTTGGCCCGAAACCATTCTCACGGTGGCCTTGAGAATAGATGCGACCTTGTGATGGCGAAGAATTGTTACTAGTTTTTGAAATTTGGAGGAGGTGATGAGGGGTAGCCCAACACGAAGCTGACTAATTTTCAGAACAATAGGTTAACGATCAAGGTCAAAGGGCCAGGTCATAATGAGTTAGCTCTGTAACCTTGATCGTTGCCCTATTCTGCTCAAACATAGTAGGCTGTGTTATGAGCTGAGATATAACGTGCAATCCTGGGAAAAAAAAATTAACTTTCGCCTGTTTAACATGAGACCTAATTTCCAACATGTTTTAGAACTGAATTGAGTGTGTGTGTGTGTGCGTGTGTGTGTGTGTGTGTGTGCGTGTGTGTGTGTGTGTGTGTGCGTGTGTGTGTGTGTGTGTGTGTGTGTGTGTGTGTGATATAAGGATATACAGAATTTTTTATACTGAGGTAAATATTATTAAAATGGTAAATTCTCTTGCCCTAGGTAAGACATATGCAGCGTCGATGCAAGAAAATGTGATTACTTAAAACGAGAGAGAGAGAGAGTCTGACAAACACACACACACACACACACACACACACACACACACACACACACACACACAGAACAAGCCTGCATCCCACCAACAATTATAACTAACGACCGGCGTTTCGAGTGCTGCACATCTGCCAAATTTCCATTATTACACATAACATGCAGGGGGGCACATATGTAGCGCTTGTCTTCCACTCCGCCGGTTGATATGTCATGTGTTGCTGAGACGCCTTAGTCAACGTTATCAGTGTCCATCCTGCATATGCTCATCACACTCTCACATTATTTTTTTTTTTATACGAGGAAGAAGGAACAAAAGGCTAGAAGCCTGCAAAACAGTTCCTTCCAAGAAAAAACAAAAGCAATACAAAAGGGAGCCAAATTCAAGATCCGTTCATTTCGAGATGCCTGGTCACACTGCGTTTGAAAGACTGGAGATCGTAGGAAGCAGGAAATACACAGAGGGAGACAGTTCCAGAATTGACCTGTTGCATAAATGAAGGACTGGAAGTAACGGTTAACTCTTGCATTAAAGAGTTGGACAGAAAAGGAAGAGAGTTTGTTACTAGACGGGTGCTGCGTACGCATTGTAGAGGTAGAAGGATGCAAGCAGACAGTTCAGAGGTGCAGTGACCATGGAAGTAGAGATAGAAAAGAGATAAAGAGGCAACAAAGCGGTGAAGAGACAGAGGCTGAAGGGAGCAAGTAAGAGGAGGAGAGTTAATGAGACAAAAAGCCTTTGACTCCACCCTACTGAGAAGAGCTGTATGTGGGGAGCCTCCCCACACATGGGAGTTGTGGGGTGAATAAAACCCCTGTTTAAAGTCAATAGCTGTGCAGGAGTAAAGAAGCTACGGAGTCGACTTAGCACACCTAATCTCTTGGAAGCTGATTTACAAGAGATGCAATATGATCTTTCCAAGATAAATTCCGAGGGAATGAAACCCAAAGCATCTTCAATGATGATGCAGGATTGAGCTGGTTATTATTAAACATTAATGGGTACTCCTGTGGAGGATTTTATCAGGTTGATAGGTGTAAAAACTGAGTCTTTGATGCATTAAGAATCGTTTCATTTTCGTTTCGTTTCGTTTTTAAAGGCTCCAACATGCTTGCATGTGTCGGCCTTGGTCACCTAATGGCGGCTTTCCACGCTGCACGATCCATTCCAACCTCCCTGTTCAGTCCCTTATTCCTGAGGTCACACTTAATGATCTCATCCCATGTCTTTCTTGGTCTACCCCTCATAACCCCACCCCTAATATCAACACTTCTCACCTTCCTCACCCAATTATCATCCCCCATCCTCTCCACATGTCCAAACCATCTCAATCTACCACTCCTCATCACAACACCAATACACTCCAGTCCCATCCTACTTCTCAACTCTTCCATCGTAAACCCAGCCCCTCCAGGCCTTGGACGCAGGGACGCACTGCACATCCACCTAATCATTGTCATTTCTGTACGTCTGAGCCGGCGAATATCTTCCTCCTTCACTGCCCAGGTCTCACTACCATACAGCATTACACTTCTAACACATGCTGCATACAAAGACCCCTTAGCACGTAGGGAGAGCCCTCTCAATGTCAGGAGAGGCAAGAGCTCCCTGAACTTCTTCCAACCACTTCTCACCCTAGCCACAGAGCTAGCTCCAGCTCCACCTCCAGCACACAACATGTCTCCCAAATAACAAAACTCTTCCACACACTCAAGAGATTCACCAGCAAGTTCAATCCTTTCACGTCTGACAATCTCCACCTGCTCACCCCAGCACGCCATACACATAAAATCAGCATTATCTCACAGTCTACCTCTGATACCACTACATCTCTTATGCACCCATTTATCACACACACCGCACAAGATGGAATTACTTCCCACGCCCTTGTGGCAAACTGCACATGGCCACTCTCCCTCGTCTTTGACAGTACCGCCACCAACCCTAGATATCATCACTTTTGTTTTATCTGCATTTACCCTTAAACCCTTGTGCCCCATACCATCTCTCCACTTCCTAAACCTTTCCTCCGCCTCCCTTTCGTTCTCTGCAATCAACACCAAATCATCAGCATACAACAACTCCCACGGGAGTCTGTTTCTAAAGTCACGTGAAAGGGCTTCGAGTACCATGATAAACAACATGGGACTCAAGACTGACCCCTGATGCACACCAACATTCACGGAAAACTCATCTCTCAAATCTCCATTCACTCTTACCTGGGTGTGAGCACCCACATACATAACCATAACCACCCTAACCAGCCATTCCTCCAAGCCAAGCTTTCTCATTGCCCACTTCACCACCTCTCTAGGAACTCTGTCAAAGGCCTTTTCCAAATCAACAAAAACAAAATAAAGATCCCTTCTCCTGCCAATATATTTTTCCTGAAGCTGTCGAACAATGAATATGGCATCAGTGGTCCCCCTACCTGGCATAGACACAAACTGCATCTCATCAATATTCACTCTTTCTCTAATCATACCTTCTAAAACTCTCTCCATTACCTTCATTATCTGATCTAAAAGCTTTATACCTCTATAATTTCCTCTTTCCAGGGCATCACCCTTCCCTTTATACACATTTACAATTACACTCTTCAGCCAATCATCTGGGACAACACACTCATAAATAATCCTATTTATCAGGTCAGTGACTAAACTCACCCCTATATCGCCTGAGGCCTTCAACATTTCGGCAGTCAACCCAGACACACCTGCTGCCTTCCCCACCCTCATCCTGCCTATTGCCTCACTCACAGTAGCAGTATCAATCAAAGGCGAAGGGCCAGACACTGGATCTGCTGGCTCCAAACCTTCCCTGTCTCAGTCAAACTCCTCATTCAACAACCAGTTTTAATGCTCTCTCCATGCATCTTTAATATCCTCACTGTTCACCACTACCCTTCCTTCATCATTCTTCACACACTGCACACCTATAATATCCTGATTATCCCTCTTCACCTGACCTGCCACCCTAAATATATTTTTCCTTTCCCCATGGTTTAGGTTATCAAGTAATTGTCTCTGTGACTCAGACTTTGCCCTGTATACCTCTCTTCTAGCCCTGCGCTTGGCAGCCAAATATTCCTCTTTGCTACCACCCTTCTTCCATTCCCGGAAAAGCCTTCTTTTCTCCTTAACTGCAGCTTCTACACCCTCATCCCACCACCAAGTTACTTTATGTCTTGGTGGTCCTCTTGTCCAACCGCATGTTACATCAGTAACTCTCAAGAAGTTGTTCTTGAGGGCTCTGTACTATTCATTAATGCCTCTGTCTACAGCTCCCTGTTCAGCCACCACTCTCCTTAACTTGCTATAGAAGGCATCCCTTACTACTTGGTTTTTCAGCTTCCATATTTTCCTCCTAGGTACATAAGTCCTCTTTTTCATCACTTGTTCTTCCTCAGAGTTGTTTTCCTCCAAATTTCGACCTACAACTGTTCAAGTCTAACTGTTACAGATATTGTATGAACAGAGGACACCAGTAATCTGGTGTATGGATTATTTTTTTTCCCCATTTGTCTTTCCTTCCTCCGTTCTGTTATTTAAAAGAAAAAAAAAAAAAAAAAAGCACCATAACACAAATCAATAGTTTGTGCTGGTGCACACACTCCTCACTTCCTATAACTTTAACATCCCTCACTAACCTCCTATCGGCCCTCCTAACCAGAAAATAATCTATCTGACTGCTATTTCCCCCAGACTCATACATAATTAACATACTGTCTCTTTTCCTAAAGTATGTGTTGCACACAATCATGTCCGTTGCCTCCCCAAACTCAAGTATCCTTTCCCCTTCTGCATTCCTTAGACCATATGCACATCCCCCATGCACTCCTTCATAGCCTTGTGCTGCTTCACTTATATATATATATATATATATGTATATATATATATATAGATAGATAGATAGATACAGTATATATATATATATATATATATATATATATATATATATATATATATATATATATATATATATATATATATATATATATATATATATATATATATATATATATATATATATATATATATATATATATATATATATATATATATATATATATATATATATATATATATATATATATATATATATATATATATATATATATATATATATATATATATATATATATATATATATATACATATGTAAATATATATATATATATATATATATATATATATATATATATATATATACTGTATATACTGTATATATATATATATATATATATATATATATATATACAATCAGGTGCTTTTCCATCAACCTGCACCTACTGCCACCCAGTACTCAGGTACTCTTGCATTCAGAAGTGTTCGCTCGCAAATATTTAGAAAAAGTGTGCTTTTCTGAGGTGTTTTACATCAAATGAAACAATGAGAAAGAAAAATTAATGCTGGAGAAAGCCACCTTCATGTAGTGGCACCGATATAAGTTGTAGTAGAGCTTCTTGGTTATATAAACTCACTCTCTATCCCCACCTTCCCAAAAAGGATAGAATGGTGGATTGCAGGATCCACTTGGTTCACATTCAGATGGGCCCGAGTCCTCACCAGCAATAACAAAATAAATCTACCTGTCTGTCTATCTGTGTATTTATTGCCAGATGCCATAATCCCATAAGGGATGGCCATTTGACTTTGAGTTATTTGTTGTACGGGAAGGGGCACTAACCCTCCACCAACCCATTTGTTGACACATAGGGAGCACATATAGTTTGGTTATATGGTCACCACCCAGCATTGTAAATGGTTTCTTGGCTTACAGGAAACCATTTGACTTGTCACTCAATGTAAACCCACCTGTAATGGAAAGAAAAGCAATAAGTAGTGACAGAAAAGATGGGAGAAATAGGAAGAGAGGAGGGCAGGCATAGAAAAAGAATGATAAAGGCTAAGGAAGAAGTAGGTAGCACTACATCAAGTGAGTGGATGATGGTTGCCACCACCTACCACTAAAATAAAACTCAAAGCTGAAATTCAGAGATGATTAAACATTTCCAGTGGAAGATATAGACGTTTGAGACCATTAGTTCATTTGTACTTTCATATCAATGATAAAAAATTTAGTGAAGAGAATTTACATTATAGTACAGTACAGGACAGTACTCCAACATTGTTGTAGGGACAGAAGTCTAGAGTGAGAGCACTGGACATGAGTTATTTGAGAGGAGCATGTGGAGTTACATGCAGAGACAGACTGACAAATTAGGAAGTGAAGGAGCATTGTGGTGTGGATATGGATGTGATAGGAAGCATTAGAAGAAACTCACTGAGGTGGTTTCACCTTGGGGAGAGGATGAAGTGAGAGGCTGACGAGGAGAGTGTATGTGAGTGAGGTAGAGGGGGGGAGAGGGAGGGGGAAGCCAAGGATGAGATGGAGGGTTGGAGTGGAGAGGTATATGAGAGAGGGGAGTGTAAGCTGGTGGCAGGGCAGTGAACTGGCGGGGGACAGGGTGACATGGAGGAGATTTGTTTGTGGCCACCCCTTCCGGGATTAAGGCATCTGGCAATAGCAGTAGATGTTTACAGGGAGTCAGTTCATTTTTTTGGTTGAAAATGAAATTATGCATCAATTTACATGAAATTTTACTGGATAATAGCCATATTTGGCAAAACTAATCCCTGAGCTTTATTTGTAAATGATTAATATAATCACTGATTTTTTTAAAATGATTATATGTTTACTTACTTAGGAGCAGTAGTCAGTGAAAGTTAGGTTAAATATATTAAGGTTTTACTGAATATTTTTTATTTTTTTCATGTATTGTCCTGAAACTTTCTACACGCTTAAGTAGGTATCATAGCTATTATCCAGTAAAGTTTCATGTAGATTGATGCATAATTTCATTTTCAACCAAAAATCTGAACTGTCACCCTTTAAGGTTGAAACGTTTTAGTAAATAAAGTGCTGTGTGACTATAGGCAATTCTAAGGGGTACATGCATAGCATGCATGGGGGATGATCATTGATTGATATGAATGGATGAAGCTGGGGTTGTCAGCCACAGAGCTGAACTTCATCCACACGCTAATTAGTCTCATTAACAATGGCTTTGGAACCAGGACCTCATGTTCGGTGTTGATTCCATGGGGATTGCTGTGTGTGTCAAGTTCTTGACATCCAATATCCTTTCTTCACTTGGCATCTGTGAAGAAAAATGAATGGTAATATAATGTTACAGTAATGATAATTATATGTGGAAAACAGAGGCAGCATGATGATGGTGTGCCTGCAGAATTGGATGACAGTGCAGTGCACTAGTGGACATTTGTGCGTGGATGGGTTTAGTGATAACCAATACCCTTTTCTGCAGGGTTGTGGAGTTGGAGTCAGAGTCGTGGAGTCGTCTGTTCTCGGTTGGAGTTGGTAAAATTCCCATGACTTCAACTCTGAACTTTTTTTTTTCTGCAATGGCATCAATCATATCCTTTCAGTTCAGTTTATTTTACAAACATACATAATGGTTTATTTGTTGTTATGCAAGCTTTATAAGTAGAGAATTTAAAATAAAGATTTAAGAATTCCATGTATCAAAATTCATGAGTACTATTCAATTACCTGCTTGATGTCCACGTGCCTTAATATTAGAACAGTATATACTTAAGTTGGAGTAGGAGTCATACTTGTAAAGTTTCTGGAGTCAGGAAATATTATCACTGACACCACAACCGTGCTCTTTAGGCACAGCATGATCCACAGGTATACATGGTAAGTGATGGAAAGGGTGGATGGTGAACTGAACAAACGGAAGGCAGTGATTAATTATGTATGTGTGGATGACAGAATGAGTAGATATGTAATGGATGCAAGAGCATACGTAGGTTGGGGATGTAGAATTTCTGACCACCTTATGGTGGTGGTGAAAATCAAAGTTCAAATGCAGTGGAGGAATAGAAGGAAGGAAGGCCACGAGGAAATAGCTAGTCCATTCAAGGAGGGTAGAAAGGTTGCAAGAGGATGGAGAAAAAAAAAGCAGAATGTAAGAGAGACGTGGAGTAGTGATTCGATAAATTTGATTTGGAGCAGATGGGGGAGGTAGAAGGTGTGTGCAAGTTACTCACAGTAGAAATCTGTGCAGCATGTTTGGTGTGTGGGGTTTGGAGAAGATGAAAAGGGTGCAAGGAACAGGATCATGTAATGAAGAGGTGAGGCAAGCTGTGGTGCAAAAGAAGAAAGCATATACTGAGTGGATGGGAAGCAGAGGCATGAAGGAAGTTGAGAGACAGAAGAGATAGTTATATGCAGATAGGAAGAGAGGGGTGAAAAGATTAGTAAGAGTAAGAAAAGAGTGGATGAGAAATTTGAGTGTAAAGTGGAGGGAATTTAAGAAAATGCTCAGGAAAGAGATAGAGAGTTAGGGTGACGATGAAGTCAGTAGGGGCATAAAAGATAAGAATGGTAGATTAAAAGTGAAGGGAGAAAAAGTGAACAAATGGAGAGAACACTTTAAGGAACTGTTACACATAAAGACTGAAGATAATGCGAGTGTAAGTGGCTGGGAGAAGGAGGGTGGTGAGAAGGGAGGAAGAGATCAGTAGGATGGAAGTACTTGAAACAATGAAGACAGTCAAAATGGGAAAAGCCCCAGGAATTGATGGAATGTGTGGCAAACTCATGAAGCATGGGGAGATATAATAGTAGAATGGATATGGAGGATGTGCAGATTGGCCTGGTAGGAAGGTAGAGTCCTGGAGGATTGGAAGTCAGTTATAATTATTCCCCTGCACAAAGGAAAAAGGGAAAAAGAATGTAATGATAGAGGTATTTGCTACCTCTGCCAACGAAGTTGGAGGTTATCTGTTTGTCCACACGATATCTCTGAAAGTTTTCAATGAATTTGTGGAAGGGTGTGCCATGGACCAAGGAAGAATTGATTAAATTTTGGGGTGGATCCGAATCCTGTGTGTCCAACAAATATACAGTAAGGTCTTAAATGAATTTCAGTGAAATTTCGTGGAAGGGTGGGCCATGGGCCAAGAAAGAATTGATTAAATTTGGGGGCAGATCCGGAATTGGTGAAGGTACATGCTCTGTGAGTGCTTCCTAGTCTTAATGTATATGGGAGGATACTTATTGAAAGAGTTAGGAAAATAACAGGAATTCGTTGGAGAAGAACAAGGAGGTTTTAGGATGGGAGGAGGTTGTTTAGATGATATTCATCCTTAAGTCTTAAGTAGAAAAGTTTTTAGAGATGGGAAAGAAGTCGATGTGGCCTTCATGGATTTGTAGAAAGCATATAGCAGAGTGAATAGACAAGGAATATGGAAAATTTAAGAATATATGAAGTAAATGTGAAGTTGTTGAATGCCGTGAAGAGTATGTATGAGGGTGCTAAGGCTGCATTGAGTGTGGATAGTGAACTGAGCGAATTTTTCTGTCTGAATGTTGGATTGAAACAGAGATGAGTCATGTCTCCATGTTTATTCAGTCTGTGCATGAATGAAGTTTTACAAGAGATACAAGGTAGGGCAGCGGGTGTTGCAGTGGCCCTAATGAAAGAGGGCAGTATTTGGAAACTCCCAGTAGTGTTGTTTGCAGATGATACTGTATTGTTAAGTGAAGACAAAGGGGAACTTTAAGGCTGGATGAGTTGAGTTTGGGAGTGTGTGTGTAAGAAGTTTTTTTTAAAGGTGAATGTCGGGAAGAGTAAAGTTCTGGTCTTCATGCGATATGAAGTCACTTAATATATAGTGAGGATGGATGATGAGGAAATGAGACTTGTGAGTGTGTTTAAGTACTCGGGTAGTGTGATGGGTAAGGATGGAAGTTTGGAGAATGAAGTGCTTGAAAGGGTACAGCATGGAAGAAAGATGGCTGATTCTTTAAAAGAAGCGATAAGAAATATGGAACTGAGCATGGATGGTATTGTGATACCAACTTAATCGTATGGAAGTAAAACTTGGACTTTGTTGCAATCCCTTCGAGTATCCAGCCCCTGGTTTTAATATTTTTATTTTGTTAACAGCAGCAGCAGCAAATTGAAGTACATATATCTGATTTCATTGTGCAAACTGCACACATAGGTGCATAAATTATTCATAACGATAAGTAGAAAAAAAAAAATGAAGGTACTTTTGAATTATGGGTTGCATTCTCCATGGCAGTGAAGTTTTTGTGGTACGCTTTTTATTGTTGTTTATTGTGCACAATATACCGTGATTTTCTCTATGTTTTTCATATATTTTCCCTGCTTCATATATCACTCAGC
This sequence comes from Coenobita brevimanus, assembly GCF_032717465.1. NCBI lineage: Eukaryota > Metazoa > Arthropoda > Malacostraca > Decapoda > Coenobitidae > Coenobita > Coenobita brevimanus. The sequence goes on from NC_136967.1 coordinate 31,176,806, forward strand.
CAGTGAACCAATCAGTACATCAATTTACACACACACACCTGGAACGGTGACGTCTTCTTCGTGGGTCCACCTCCCAGAGGCTATCGAAGCAGAGGAGGACAGCATGGGGCCAAACCACCGCAACCCCCAGGCCCTGAGAACCTGGGAATGGCTTTTGTCACCCATGCAAGTACCACATCTCCCAACACAACACACACAACAACACTGTTCTTTCTACACTGAGAAATGACTCCGGTGGTCATTTCTTGAAGACTTCTAGACGGTGACATCGAGAGCAATCCAGGACCCATCAACAAATGCTTACGTCCAACATGCTCAAAACACATCGACAGACAAAGGGTTCAGTTCATCACAGTTCCTGCAGGAACTGAACTCATTTCATCTGCACAACACTTGCATCCAGAGAACATTACACAATCACCTGGACGTGCTCCTTATGCTCGTTCCTCCCACTCTCTGACCCCCCCACCAGCCCCTCTCTTAATACCTATACGCCTCCTCAGTCTAACCCACCGATCCTTCCCACACCATCCAATCCCCCAACCCCTCCCATTTGGGCCATTCCACCCCAATCTTTATATCTGTCACAACCTTCTCCTACTTCTCCTCCACCCACACCCCCACCTTCCCCCCGTGCTGCAGCACCCAAAAGATACCGTACACACATTCTTCAAATAAACATAGATGGCAAAACCTTGTTCTCCTCCACCCACACCCCCACCTTCCCCCCGTGCTGTAGCAACTAAAAGATACCGTACACACATTCTTCAAATAAACATAGATGGCATAAACACCAAAAAAACAAGAACACATACAATTCATCAAACAAAACATACACATTACCATCGTACAAGAAACAAAACTACGCAGAACACAAAAAATACCTACATTTCATAACTTAACCACCATCAGACAAGACCGGGCCGATGGCGATGGTGGTGGACTCATCACCCTAGTACACCAATCCAACTTTTCAGGTACTAGTGCACGCACAAAATCAGTTCTCTCCCCACATGACACAACAACAGAAATACAGTTAAAATATGCACTGGCAACAAAACATAACAATCACCAATAGAATGTAGCACCAGTCAAGCAGGGCAGTACTCCCTAGGTGGATGGAAAGCTGATAACAGGGAGAGCTGAAGTCCCGTTTCATCAGCCCTCGGGACTACTGTAGTTTCTGACCTTTGCTGAACGATTTCAGTGTTTCAGTTACACAGAGAGTAGGCTAGCACGCTCTCCAATACAAGTTTCTCTGTCATCATCAGTCTACATGCACAATATACACAACACTACTAAAATGCTGGGAATAGTCACTGAGGGCATCACAACACCCCCAGGAGGTGCCTATGGAGAGGCAGACAGAGAGCCTGACTCCGGGTGACAGGGAGGTAAGTCCGCCCGGGCCACGCACCCCTATGACCCGGAACTCGCCCACTGCCACCATAGGGGGAAACGGATACTACCTTGCGGGCGAGCTGACCCTCAATAGGATCAGGGTGGAGCTACTTCCTTAGCTCCAAGCAACATTCCAGCAATGACCAGCAGCTGCGCCCTTTGCGAGACGGCCAGTAGCTGCTCTGCCCTTCAGGAGACGGTCAGTAGCCTCTCCCCCCTAAGAGCCACGGTCTGTAGCCAGGCTCAGGCGACGGCCGGTAGCCGTGCCCTTAAAAGGCCACGGCCTGTAGTGGGCCACATGGCAGGCGATGGCCTGTAGCTGCTCCCCCATCAGGTGCTGCTATACTGCCCTACAGGAACCAGTGACCGCTGGTAGCCACGCTGGGCAGAGAGGAGTACGTCCCCTCTCCTCCTGTAGTTGCCTCAGAGGACAAGACAGGCGATGGCAGGTAGCCGCGCCGCAGGCAAGTGACAGTTGGTAGCCGCACTTTGTCTGCTTCCCTGTCAGGGAGTCGGGCCCAGGCGATGGCTGGTAGCCGTGCCTATGACAAAGGGACGGCCAGCAGCCGCCCTCGTTTCATTGCCCACAGGAACCCAGTGACGGCCAGTAGCCACGCCGGGGAGAAGCACCAAAGCCCCTCACCCCCTGTGACTCCATTATGAGAGGGCATTCTGCCATCAGACCTGCCAACAGGCGGGGGCACAGACGACCCTACTGTCCACCACCAGCAAGGCAACCTTCAGGAGGAAGACCTCAGCCCTGAGGACCTGTGGAGAGACCCTGTGCTATCCCCAGGGTTATTCACCACCCAGCCAGCTCCAGAGGGCCCCAGACTCTGACGGAGGCTGATGTCGCAGCCCACTCCGGACAGCATCCCCGACGGCAGGAGACCACAGCCGACGGGCCCCCGTGGCCACCCCCAGGACCCCAGGGCGAGGTCTCTCCCCTCCCCGACGCAGACGACACTCTTCCTCCGTCAGGCGCCTGAGTGAGTGCTTTAGGAAACTCTTCAGCCCCAGTCTCGAGGGCCGTACACCAGTTCCCAGCCCCATCAGTGTGGGGCCCTTCGCACGCAGCCCTGGACGAGAGAGGACTCCCCTATGAGTGATCCCGTGGCCGCAAGACACAGAGGCCCCTGGCGAAGCGCAGCTCCCATCAGGAGCCGGGCTGTGAGCTCTCCTGCCTTCCTATGCCAGCACCGTCACCCTACCCAGTCCTGACAGTGAGTGACAGTGGAAGTGCAGTGACAGTGAAACAGTGACATAGGCATCGAGCAGTGTGCTAAGATAGAGGGAAATTAAGTCCAAGATCAATCAGCACTGTAGTGACGGAAGTGTAGATCAACAGTGAAACAGTGACAGAGTGAGAGAAGCCAAGCAGTGATTACAGTGACCTCAGTAAGTGTGTATCCCGGCTCTAGTAATATAATTCTTCTGCGACATAAGACCTATAGACAAGCAGCCCATTCTAATCACAGTGTAGCTTTCCCTCAATGTGACAGTGACCAATTCTCCTGCCCAATATTATAAGTGCTGTTCATTTTGCTACTCACTTTTATCCAGAACTATTGTCCAAATTGTATCCTGCGAGATACTACTGCCCATGATCTCAGTGCATGGCATATAATTGTCTAGATTCCTTTTTTGTGACGTCTACCTGTTCCACATTTAGAATTTACCAATATACATGCAAGGTTGTTGCCCTGAGTTTTTATGCCCTGTGTCTTTCTAAGTTTCCTAAGCTCCGGTCTAGAAAGGGAACCCAGCTGCACAATAGATGTTCGAGGGACGGGAAGCCGACCCAAAAACACCTAGCATAACAACTACCTTTTCAAAATTAAAGAAAAATTGCTTACTATAATCATGCCTTGGAGACCCTGGAGGGGGGGACCATAAATGCCCCCACCATCCGCCCCTCTCCCAGTGATGACTCAACATGCCTGGAACCACTGTACTCACTTCTTCATTTCTGGAACATTTGCAGCCTTTCCTCTAACTTTCTCTCTGTTGAACACCACCTCTCCTTCTCTAAACCCCACCTCTTCTTAATAGAGACTCAGCTGTCTAAGGCAAATGACAGCAAACCCTTTTCTGTGTCCTACTTTCCCTTAGAGATACCTACGCGGTGGGGTGAACCCGACACCACCACCCCAGGAGGAGAGTACAAGGGGGTGACACCAACCCCACGAGGAGATGACGGAGTGGTTGTTTTCCCCAGAGCGCCGTCCAGGTAGGAATGACATATCTCCCCCGTGACCTGGCACCCCTCTTCTCCACAGACAGACCACTCAGCAGTGTAAACTAAAAGTACACTACACTTCAGTGGAGGGAACACTTGCCAGAATCGGGGTAGGACTTGCAGTGGCAAGATCCCAAACAAACACTCGGACGCCAAGTCCACCAGATCGGCCTCCACCAAGAAAAAGGATTCAGGAGGAGCCTCGAGGTTTGTTACACCCCAAGGAAGCAGCGGCACAGTAGAACCCACCGGGTATATTGTGGGTGGAGTGACCACCGGTTCTCCACCCTCTTCCACCCACCTTTGGGAGCCGGCACATCAGCATGTCTACCAGACGACTTTTGCCGGTACTCCCCAGGAGGGAGGCGGGCCTCGGGGTAGACTCCACCAGAGATACCACTTGGGACTGACCACCAATCGTCCCCCAAGGCTGCCCCAACTCTGATGGATGGAGGACAGACTCCACTGGAGCTGCGGCTTAGGCCAGGAGTGCCTACCAGGCCTTCCCGTCCCGACGTTCCCGGGACAGGCGTCCTAGTCCCTACGGCAGAAGAGCAGTCTCCACCGGAGCTGTGGCTGTTGCCGGGAGAGCCCACTGGGTGCCTTCTTCCCATTGCCAGGGTCTGTGGTCCTTGGAGGAGTCCCCTCAGACTCCTCCTCCACCCCTGTCCCCAGCAGGAGTGCAGGCAGTGACCAACGGGGCTGCCTGGCGGAAGGAGTGTCCCCCAGACCTCCCATGCACACCCTGGACCGGAGTTTTGGCAGGGTTTGTCAGGCCCGCCAAGTAGGAAAGCAAGCCCTTGGCCGCTCTCCCTCCGCGAGTCCCAGAGCTCCTACAGAGGGTAGTGCCTCTTGCTCCGCCCACCCCTCCTGTGGCAGATCAAGGCGCCCCTCTTCCCGCCTTTCTGTCCAAGAGGGTGGGATCTGCTCCCCTGCAGGTGCCCTGCCAGAGACCAGACCGGGCGAGATGTCCCCGAGGCCAGGTGTCCTGTCCCTGCAGCCCCATCCTCCCCAGGCGCTGCTGGACTCCGCTGGAGCGAGAGGCCGCAGTCCATCCCTGATGGCCTCCTCCTGCAGACGAGGCTGCAGCCTTTGGAGCCAGCGGGCCTCCCTGATGCCTGCTATAGCTACCAGGCCTCCCCCGGCACAGGCGGCCGCAGTTCCCCCCTGACGGCCGCTCCTGCCGGATGAGACCGGCCCAGCCAGGGTGCCGCCCTCGCTACAGCTGACCCACGGCCCAGGCCTCCCCAGGCCTGCCCCCAGGACCTCAACAATGACTAAGGGCTAGCGCCGCGCTGTACGCCTCCTGGCCCTCTTCGGCCCCAGCCTGGAGAGCCCCACATCACCCAGGGCCTCTGCAGAAAGAGGGCCGTCCACCACGCCACCCACCAACTCTGGCGGAACTCGTGGCGACTCCACAGGCGATCTACTCCTGGACTACACTCCGGACAGCCCACCCCCAACGCCTGGCTGCCACCTGCGGTTCCCAGCGTAGGGCCTCCTGCCGCCCGTGACCCAAGCCCTCTTTTCTGCCAGTGCCATGAGTAAGAAACTCTGAGGTTATTTATCTCCTAGTGTCTGCGAGCCTCTACCCCAGTGGACCAACCCATTCTCCCCCTCGTCCTCAGTGCACCCTACCCATGTGGAATTGTGAACTCCTGTACCAATAACCTTACATGCGGAGTGCATGGCACCAGGCCATGGGTTTCCCCAAGTGTGGCTACCCCCCCCCCCCAGTGTTATATACAGACAGACAGCACCAGTGGCCCCCCTTTCCACCCCCTTGTGTTGTTCTTGTTGAAGCAAATCACAAGTGATATATCCCCAGTTACCTGCCTCGTAAGAAATTCTATATCACCCCCCCTCACGTGAGGATAGATCGTAAGTGCTATATTCTCTCATCCTCTGTAACATGCATGTAGCACAAGGATAACTAGGGTATCGTCTGTGTCACGCGGGTGCATATAACTAGCATAGGAAACTTTATGTTACACGACTGTGTATATATATATATATATATATATATATATATATATATATATATATATATACAGTATATCTATCTATCTATATACCTAGGCTGCTTCCCCCAAGGAAAGGGAGGTAGCCGAGACAGGACGACTCACTCTCCATTTACTCATCCATTCAAACACATTTATTCGCATCTTAGCCCCAAAGGGGAGAACGGACAGATCCTCACCGCACCACACCGCACAAGGGTCAACTGCACAATTAGAGATATATATATATATATATATATATATATATATATATATATATATATATATATATATATATATATATATATATATATATATATATATATATATATCATCATCATCATCAGCCGTTTGAGTATCCACTGCAGGACCGGCCTATCCCGACCGAAGTTGGGACGATACAGCCAATGCATCTCTACCTAGTGGCTTAAGCTGTCTGGTAGAGATTGTCTGTAGGGTGAGAAGTGTTTGTAAGTGTAATTGTAGTGTTGGAGTGGCTTTGGATGTATGTGTAGTCTGTGAACCAAGTGTAATCGGCCTGTGCAAGCCGACTGGGTGCAAGCATACTTTACAGTAAGCGACACTGGTTCAACCACAGCACTCCTTGTGTCCGCCAATGCAGTATGTGGCCAGGTGAACACTCCCAAAGTTTATTACCCTGGTGGGACGCGAACCCTGGTCCACCCGTGTACGAAACGCACACTCTACCACTGTACCACGGAGGCTCTATGTACATTGCCAGATGCCATGTATCCCAAACGGGGTGGCCAAGGGCTCAGAGTTAATTGCTTTACAGGGAGGGGCACTAATCCTCCACCAACCCCACTTGACACGTGTGTGTGTGTATATATATATATATATATATATATATATATATATATATATATATATATATATATATATATATATATATAAGGATTTGAATATACATTGCCGTCTATGTCATGCATTTGGGTATATTGAGATATACTTGACTGTCTTTGCCATATGCTTGAGACCTAGTGCACCTGGTGTATTGTGCGAACCATATATATGACACTGTTGGAAATATTCTATGTAAAGAAAGGTAGAATACTATGTGAAGGTCAAATCCGCTGAACTAGGTGGAAATATGTATTGTACGAGCTAGCCTTCTGAGATTATCTAATTATTGTATGTCCCATATTTTTTATCACAGACTCTGTGTGTAAGTGTCTGTTGTTAATATATAAGTGTGCCTTTTGACCAGTTGTGTTTGGACTTTCCTTCCTAGCCTGTGACTGACCTGGTTGAGAACAAAGAACCCAAGGTTGCACCGTACCTGAACCCGAGAAGTCAGGACTCAGAATACGCTGTGTAACAATGTATACTCATTTCAAAGCCAAAGGTGGCTGTTGTGTATATGTACACAACAACCTATCTTGCTCTCGTGTTCCTGAACTTGATTCTTCTGAATTCTCTACTCTCTGGCTTCGGCTGTCCTGTCATTCTCTGACTAAATATATCTGCGCTGTTTACTTATCTCTTAATTCTACTATGAAAAATTCTTCAACTGTCTTACTTCTATGATGGAACACATTCTATCCATTTCTCCTTTGTCTGAAATCTCCATTCTAGGTGATTTCAATGTTCACCACCACCTTTGGCTCTCCTCTCCTTTCACTGATCCACCTGGTGAACAAGCCTACATCTTTTCCATCCTTAATGACCTAGAGCAGCTTGTACAGCACCCTACCCATATCCCTGACCACCTTGGAGAGAGCTCCAACATCCTTGACCTCTTCCTTACACCTAATCCTTCTGCTTACACTGTTAATCTTTTCTCTCCATTGGGCTTCTCCAGTCATAACTTTATTACCTTTACCTGTCCTATCGCTTCAGTATGGCCTGTGGACCCTCCAAAGAAGTGTCGTCTGTGGCACTTTGGAGCTGTGGATTGGGAGGCTCTCAGGCTTCCATAGCTGGGAGCCATCTGAGTGTGCCTTGCGTATCCCAGAGGTTATTCTCTCGGGCATGGAAACATACATTCCTTTCTCATAACCTTTGACTAATGCAAGAAAGCTTTGGTTTAATCACGCTTGTTCTAATGCTGTCAGCAACAAGGAGAGAGCCTGTAAAAGGTACCGGAGCCAACCCACCCCTGAATCACGTGTTTTTTTATGTTTCTGCCCGGAATCGTGCTAAGTCTGTTCTTCGCTCTGCTAAAAATAATTTCATCCGTAATAAATGCTGTCGACTCTCCGACTCAAAATCTTCCCGCTCCTTCTGGCATCTTGCCAAAAACCTTACTAATAACTTTATTTCATCATCCTTCCCTCCTCTTTTCTACAAAGATGGCTCTGTAGCTATTTCTTCTACTGATAAAGCAGATCTCTTTGCTCAGACTTTCTCCTCCAATTCCACCTTAGATGATTCCAATGCTGTTGCTCCATCACTTCTCCCCTCTGACTTCCTTATGGCTGACATTAAAATTTCTTCAGCTGATGTATTTTCTGCCATCACTGGCCTTGATACTAACAATGCATATGGCCCTGATAGAGTCCCTCCTGTTGTCCTCAAGAACTGTGCTTCTGTGCTTACACCTGCCTAGGTAAACTCTTTCGCCTTTGTCTCTCAACTTGTACCTTTCCTTCTTGCTGGAAGTTTGCTCTCATTCAGCCAGTCCCAAAGAAGGGTGACCATTCCAAACCCTCTAACTATCGTCCAATTGCTTAGTATTCTGTGTCTCAAAAGTTTTCGAGTCTATTCTTATCAGAAAAATTTTAAAGCATCTTTCTTATCACAACCATCCTTCTGATCGTCAGTATGGGTTCTGTCAGGGATGCTTCACTGGCGATCTTCTCACCTACCTTTCAGACTCCTGGTCATCCTCCTTTCGGGACTTTGGCGAAAACTTTGCCATTCCACTTGACATCTCAAACGCATTCAATTGAGTCTGACATAAATCTTTAATATCCAAACTGCCGTCTTACGGTTTCTATCCTTCTATCTGTGCCTTCATCAATAGCTTCCTTTCTGGTCGTTCTATAGCTGCTGTTGTAGACGGCCATTGTTCTTCTCCTTGATCTATCAACAGTGGTGTTCCTCAAGGCTCTGTCCTATCACCAACTCTCTTTTATTCATAAATGACCTTCTAAGCTGTACATCTAACCCTATCCACTCGTACACTGATGATACCACCCTTCACCTTTCCATTCGGTTTCCGCAATGTCCATCTCAGCAGTTACTTCAACAAACAAAGGATGAGGCAATGGCACACCTAATGTCTGACTTGGCTCATATCTCTGACTGGGGTAAAAATAATCTTGTTGTTTTTAATGCATCAGAGACTCAGTTTTTACACCTATCAACCCAACATAATCTTCCACAGGAGCACCCACTAATGTTTAATAATATCCAGTTCAATCCTGCATCATCCTTGAACATGCTTGGGGTTTCATTCACTCGGGACTTATCTTGGAAAGATCATATTACATCTCTTGTAAAATCTGATTCCAAGTGATTAAGTGTGCTAAGCCTACTCCATGCCTTCTTTACCCCTGCACAGTTGTTGACTTTATACAGGGGTTTTATTTGCCTCTTCTTAGAGTACAACTCTCATGTGTGGGGAGGCTCCCCACATGCATCTCTTCTCAGTAGGGTGGAGTCAAAGGCTTTTCGTCTCATCAACTCTCCTCCTCATACGGGCTCCCTTCAGCCTCTGTCTCTTCACCGCACTGTAGCATCTTTATCTCTTTTCTATCGCTGCTTCAATGGTCACTGCTCCTCTGAATTGTCTGCTTGCATCCCTTCACCTCTACGACAGGTGCGTAGCACTCGTCAAGGAATAAACTCTCATCCCTTTTCTGTCCAACTCTCTAATGAAGAGTTAACCGTTATTCCCAGTCGCCTCTGTCTGTATTTCCTGGTTGCTATGACCTCCAATCTTTCAAATGCAGTGTGTCCAGGCATCTTGAAATGAATGGATCTTGAATTTGGCTCTTGTTTTAGTTTTTTTTCTTGAAAGAAACTTTTGCGGGCTCATCCAATGGTTCCTTCTTCCTCGCATAAAAAAAAAATAATCCCCCACAGTACCACACAATTATTCTCAAATACACCACATCAGTAATATACCCAACATCATCCTATGTGGTGATTTTAATGCCAAGGTGTCAGCCTGGCATGTCAACAACCTTGACACAGACAGAGGGCTTGTACTTTTATTTTTTGTGAAAAAGAAGGAACCAAAGGCCGTGAGCCCGCAATTGTTGTTCCTTCCAAGAGATAAACAAAATACAAGAGAGTGCCAAATTCAAGATCCGATCATTTCGAGATGCCTGGACACGCTGTGTTTGAAAGACTGAAGATCATAGGAAGCAGGAAATACAGACAGACGGAGACAGTTCCAGAGTTGACCTGTTGCATAAATGAAGGACCGGGAGTAACGGTGAACTCTTGCAATAGAGAGTTGGACAGAAAAGAGATGAGATTTTGTTGCTAGAGGGGTGCTACGCGCTTGTCGTAGACGTGGAGGAATGCATGCTGACAGTTCAGAGGAGCAGTGACCATTGAAGTAGCGATAGAAAAGAGATAAAGATACAACAGTGCGACGAAAATAAAGAGGTTGGAGGGAGTCAGTAAGAGGAAGAGAGTTCTATCTATCTATCTATAGCCCGACGCCCTAATCCCGCAAAGGGCAGCCGCAGACAAAACGCCTCCAAGTCACTCTGTCACCCACCATTTGACTACCCTCCCCCCAACTCACTCCCCCCTCCCTCATATACCTCTCAACTCCATCCCTCCACCTCATCCTCGGTCTACCCCTCCCTCTCCTTCCCTCCACCTCACCTACATACACCCTCTTAGTCAGTCTTTCATTCTCCATTCTCTCCACATGTCCAAACCACCTCAGTGTATTTCTCCTAATCTTCTCAACCACATCCACATCTACCCCACAACGTTCTTTCACTTCTTCATTCGTCAACCTGTCCCTCCATGTCACTCCACATGCCCCTCTCAGGTAACTCATTTCCACTGCTCTCACTCTTGACTTGTTCCCCTCTTGCAAGGTCCACGCCTCGCTTCCGTACGTCAGGGTAGGGATCACAATACTATCATACAGTGACTTCTTAACTTCCATACTCACCTAATGAAAAGAAAAGCCTCTGACTCCACTCTATTGAGAAGAGCTGTATGTGGGGAGCCTCCCCACACATAAGAGTTGTACTCCACACAGGGACGGATAAAACCCCTGTATAGAGTCAACAATTGTGCAGCTGTAAAGAAGGAACGGAGTCGGCTTAGCACACCTAATCTCGTGGAAGCAGATTTTACAAGAGATGTAATATGATCTTTCCAAGATAAGTCCCGAGTGAATGAAACCCCATGCATGTCCAAGGATGATGCAGGATTGAGCTGAATATTATTAAACATCAGTGGGTATACCTGTGGAAGATTTTGTCTGGTTGATAGGTGTGAAAACTGAGTGTTTGATACATTAAAAACAACCAGATTATTTTTACCCCAGTCAGAGATACGAGCCAAGTCAGACATTAGGTGTGCCATAGCCTCATCCCTTGTTTGTTGAAGTAACTGCTGAGATGGACGTTGCGGGAACCGAATGGAAAGGTGGAGGGTGGAGTCATCAGCATAACAGTGGATAGGGTTAGATGTACAGCTTAGAAGGTCACTGATGAATAAAAGGAAGAGAGTTGGTGATAGGACAGAGCCCAGAGGAACATCACCGTTGATAGATCTAGAAGAACGATGGCCGTCTACAACAGCGGCTATAGAACGACCAGAAAGGAAGCTAGAGATGAAGGCACAGATAGAAGGATAGAAACCGTAAGAGGGTAGTTTGGAAATTAAAGATTTTTGGCAGACTTGATCAAAAGCCTTTGAGATGTCAAGTGCAATGGCAAAGCTTTCGCCAAAGTCCTGAAAGAAGGATGACCAGGAGTCTGATAGGTAGGTGAGATCACCAGTGGAGCGTCCCTGACGGAACCCATACTGACGATCAGAAAGATGGTTGTGACAGGAAAGATGCTTTAAAATTATTCTATTAAGAATTGACACAAAACTTTTGAGATGCAGGATGTTAAAGCAGTTGGACGATAGTTAGAGGGTTTGGAATGGTCACCCTTCTTTGGGACTGGCTGAATGAGAGCAAACTTCCAGCAAGAAGGAAAGGTACAAGTTGATAGACAAAGTTGATAGAGCTTGCCTAGGCAGGGTGTAAGCACAGAAGCAGTTCTTGAGAACAACAGGAGGGACTCCATCAGCCCCATATGCCTTATTAGTATTGAGGCCAGCAATGGCAGAAAATACATCAGCTGAAGAAATTTTAATGTCAGTCAAGAGGAAGTCAGAGGGGGAAAGTGATGGAGGAACAGCACCAGAATCGTCTAAGGTGGAATTGGAGGAGAAAGTCTGAGCGAAGAGATCTGCTTTATCAGTATGAGCGAAGAGATCTATTTTATCAGTAGAAGAAATAGCTACAGAGCCATCAGAGTAGAAAAGAGGAGGGAGGGATGATGAGGTAAAGTTGTTAGAAAGGTTTTTGGCAAGGTGCCAGAAGGAGTAGGAAGAATTCTAGTTGGAGAGCTGAGAGCATTTTGTACGGATGAAATTATTCTTAGCAAAGTGAAGAACAGACTTAGCACGATTCCGGGCAGAAACGTATAGAAGAAGTGATTCAGCAGTTGGCTGGCTCCAGTACCTTTTATAGGCCCTCTCCTTGTTGCGGACAGCATTAGAACAAGCGTGATTAATGAGAATGAAAGGGCAAGAGACAGAGTATGTCTGATGATATGCAAGAAGTGGAAGGAGAATATACGAAGAGAGTATGGAACAGTGGGTGCAAGGTTTTTATGGGTGTGGATGAAAGTAGGCATACAAGCGTGGGCGTTTGCACGTGCATATGCGCCGACAGAGGACCGAGTGGCAAGAGTAAAAGATGAGATTTGGGCGAGTGTAGAAGTATGTGTGGACAAATCTGAGAGGAGCGAGAGAGTGCTTTTGATTGGAGACATGAATGGCAAAGTTGGGAATGTACGAGAGGATGGAGTGGTTGGTCAGTGGGGTGTGCCAGCTGAAGTAGATAGGAATGGTAGTGCTTTGGTGGACATCTGTGCTGGTAAAGGGTTGGCAATAGTTAACACCTACTTTCGGCATAAGATGATCCACAGGCATACATGGAGAGTATTGAGGAGGATGGATGGTGAACTTGTTGAACGAAAGACAATGACAGACTACGTGTGTGTGGATGAGCAAATGAGAAGACAAGTGTTGGATGCAAGAGTGTGGAGAGGGTGGGGGAATGGAGTCTCGGACCATCACTTAGTGATGGCCAAGGTAAAGCTGCAAAGAAAATGGTTGAAGAGACGAAGGGGAAGACAGGAGGAAACAGCTGTGAGCAGAGTGGAGAAGCTGCAAGATAGTGAGAAAATTGCATAGTATAAGAGCATAGTGGAAGAAAGATTGGGAAAGTATGAGTTAGAGCAGATGGAAGGGGTGGAAGACATATGTAAGATATTCACGAGAGAGATAGGCGCAGCGTGTGAGGTGGTTTGTGGAGTGAGGAGGAGATGCAAGGGTGTGCAAGGGACAGTATGGTGGAATAATGAGGTGAAACGAGCTGTGGAACAAAAGAAGAAGGCATACAGTGAATAGCTAGCGAGTAGAGGTAGGGGAGATGAGACAGAGAAGAGGGGGGTATATGTGAGCAGGAGAGTAAGAAGAAAGTGGATGAAGAGTTTGGGAGGAATCTGAGTGTGAAATGGAGGGAGAGTAAGAAATTGTTTTGGAAGGAGGTAAAGAAAGTAAGGCAGTGTGAAAGGGGAAATAGTAGGGGAGTGAAAGATAGGAATAATAGATTGTTGGTGGAGAAGAGAGAGAAATTGAGGAGATGGAAGGAGCACTTTGAGGATTTGTTGAATGTAGAGAGTGAGAGCAGTGTGAGTATAAGTGGTTGGGGAATGGCTGGGAGAAGAAGAGATGAGTGGAGGGAGGAAGAGATCAGTAGGATGGAAGTAGTGGAAGCAATGAAGAAGATCAAGATGGGAATGGCCCCAGGAATTGATGGAGTGTGTGGTGAAATGCTGAGGTATGGGGATGAGATTGTTGTGGAGTGGATATGGAAGTTGTGTAGACTGGCTTGGGAAGAGGGAAGGGCTCCAGAGAACTGGAAATCAGATATAATTGTTCCTTTATACAAAGGAAAAGGGGAGAGAGAAGTATGTGGTAACCATAAAGGTGTCTGCCTTATTAGTGTGACTGGAAAAATATATGGCAGAATACTCATTGATAGGGTTAGGCATATGACAGAGGAGCTAGTTGGAGAAGAACAAGGGGGATTTAGGAAGGGAAAAGGGTGTGTAGATCAGATATTTGTTCTAAGATGTTTAGTGGAGAAGTATCTAGAGAAGGGAAAGAAAGTGTATGCTGCCTTCATGGACTTGGAGAAAGCTTATGACAGAATAGATAGGCAAGGTATGTGGAAGGTATTAAGATTATATGGAGTGGAAGGGAAATTGTTGAGTGCTGTGAAGAGTATGTACGAAGGAGCTAGGGTTACGTTGCGAGTGGATGGTGAGCTGAGTGACTTCTTTTATCTCAATGTGGGACTGAAACAAGGTTGTGTGATGTCTCCATGGCTGTTTAATATATACATGGATGGGGTTGTAAAGGAGGTGCAAGGTTGGGCAGTGGATGTAGGGGTGGCTCTAATGAATGAGGGTGAGATTTGGAAGATTCCGATGTTGCTGTTTGCTGATGATACAGTATTGTTGAGTGAAGATGAATGGGAGTTGCAAGGTTTGGTGAATGAATCTGGGACAGTGTGTAGGAAGAGGAATCTGAAAGTTAATGTAAACAAGAGTAAAGTTATGGTGTTTGAGAGGAATGTAGTCACAGAATGTACAGTGAGGTTGGATGGTGAGGATATGGAGAATGTGAGTGCATTCAAGTACTTGGGTAGTGTGATTAGTAAGGATGGAACGTTGGAGGATGAAGTGCGTGAAAGGGTACAGCAGGGAAGGAAGATCGTTGGTTCACTGAAAGCAGTGATGAGAAATAGGGAGGTGAGTATGGAAGTTAAGAAGTCACTGCATGATAGCATTGTGATCCCTACCCTGATGTATGGAAGCAAGGCGTGGACCTCGCAAGAGGGGAACAAGTCAAGAGTGAGAGCAGTGGAAATGAGTTACTTGAGAGGAGCATGTGGAGTGACATGCAGGGACAGGTTGACGAATGAAGAAGTGAAGGAACGTTGTGGGGTGGATGTGGATGTGGTTGAGAAGATAAAGAGAAATACACTGAGGTGGTTTGGACATGTGGAGAGAATGGAGAATGAAAGACTGACTAAGAGGGTGTATGTAGGTGAGGTGGAGGGAGGGAGAGGGAGGGGTAGACCGAGGATGAGGTGAAGGGATGGAGCTGAGAAGTATAATAGGGAAGGGGGAGTGAGTTGGGGGGAGGGTAGTCAAATGGTGAGTGACAGAGCGACTTGGAGGCGTTCTGTCTGCGGCCACCCTTTGCAGGATTAGGGCATCAGGCCATAGATAGATAAATAGACAAAACAGAACACACACACATATAAAAAAGTGCGAATTAACATATCCAGACTATCCTTGTGCGCTCCACTGCCGAAAGATCACTATTCCATGTATCATGATACAGTATCTGTAAATTTGAATTTCGACCATTCAGTGAACAGTGCTAATCTATATATTACTAGAAATACTATCTCCACTCACACACACCACAAAACCAGGAAGAAGACACGGCATTTGTGCTGGGAGGCCCCTTCGGGACCTCCCAGGCCTTGATTTCCCCCTTACTATTTACAAGTCACCCCACATCCCACTGACCGGGCTAATGTATGGCATGGCCTTCACTATCCCCTTAAGCTCGGGCATGTCGGAGGCGGTCCATGCACCTCACGCGGGGATATTCGCGTTCCGACTGACTTTTTAAAAATATTTGCCAAAAATCAGTTATTAGTCCCATAATATTATAATTATATATGCATATGGCACATACGTTCAGCATTCCCCTGGGGTGTTTGTTGAGCCTTCGTCGACTACCGTAGAACTTGTGGAGAATTCTGAAGTTGGGTAACGAAGTCTACATTTTACACTTCCCGACACTCCGTAATATGGTTACCACTGCCTAATATTATAACTACAAACACTATTCTATGAATTTCAAGTAATTTGGAATCCATACTCCAAAAAAAAAAAATACTATGAAAGCAATGTAAATTACGAGCGCATACGAGCTATCCTCCCGTGCTGGTTCCCCGATGGTATTCTGAGGTGGAGCTGTCATTTATTATTTATTAACACACACTTTATATTCCTAGTACTTTATTACACTTATTTATATATACAATATTTATCTATAACTTTCTTTCAGTACTAGTAGTTTATTTTCACTCCAGGCATTCACTTTCTCGTGTATACTAGCATAGAGAGCGAAGCTGTCACTTTCATTTTCATTACTTTCACATTCATTTTCACTTTCATTACTCCTAGTATATTTACTCGTATTCTTATTGAAATACTTGCCACCGCCGGACCGGCCACCCTACCACCAAGCCGCCGCCTCACCACTACCCCAGGAGGACACCACGGGGGGCCAGGTCACCGAGAGGTCAACCCGGGGCAAGAAGGACATCGGTGCCCCCCTGTCCTGAGTCCCTCTGTCTCTCAACCGGTCTGACAGAAACTACGCCGGCGGAAGACACGACCCTGCGGGCGGGACAGCACTCACCAGGTTCTGGGTGAGACTGAGCCAGAGTCAGTCCCAAGCAACACCGCGGTACGGCCACTGTACGTACCGGGGAGGGTTTGGCCACTGTACGCCCCTCAGTTGCTTTCCCCCCTGTAGCACCGCCACATCGGCCACTGTACTTGTGGGGGAAGGGACGGCCACTGTACGCCCTTCAGCTACAGCCACATCTGGAGAAGGCCTCGGAGTGTCAGCTATTGAGTGCACCCCAACTGGAGAAGAAAGGAGGAGTGGAACCGCAATATCGGCCACTGTACGTGTCGGGGAGGGGATGGCCACTGTACGCCCCTCATCCACTACCTCCTCCTCCTACAGGAGTACTACCTCCGGAGTGTCATCTATTGAGAGCACTCCGGCTGGCAAAGGAAGCAGGAGTGGAACCGCGATATCGGCCACTGTATGTGTCGGGGAGGGTTCGGCCACTGTACGCCCCTCATCCACTACCTCTTCCTCCTGCGGGAGTAACACTGCTATATCGGCCACTGTACATGTGGGGGAAGGAGCGGCCACTGTACGTCCTTCTGTTACTTCCCGTGGGGCAGGCAGACCCTCGATATCGGCCACTGTACGTGCTGGGGAGGGTGTAGCCTCTGTGCGCCCCTCATCTGCCTCTTCCTCCTTCGGGAGCAGCACCGTCACAACGGCCACTGTACGTGTAGGGGAAGGGACGGCCACTGTACACCCTTCAGCTGTGGACCCTGGAGATTATGGAACCGCCACATCGGCCACTGTACGTGTGAGGGAAGGAACGGCCACTGTACGTCCTTCATCCGTGATCCCTAAGGTCTTCCCAGAGAAGGAGGTCCTTTGCACGGCCGGCCTTCCACCTCTCGGCTGCATGGGATGCCCCTCTCTTACTCCCTCCAGGTGCGGTTCCCCTGAGGTACTACCGGAGTGGTGGCACGGCCCTGTGTCGGTCCTGCTGCCCACCCCTGATTGGTCCCAGTCTCTGATGGATGCCAGACAGAAGAGGTGCCGCAGTCTCCCCCGGGACGGCGCCCCTTCCGAAAGGCGACTGCAGCTCCCAGGCTCCCAGACCAGGCCGGTGGGCCCCAGAGTCAGGCCGTTTGGGCTCCACTTCCCCACGACTCTCTGCCCGGAAGAAGAGAAGACAGGCCCGTCTCCTGCAGCTGTTCGGCCCCAGTCCCAAGGTTGAGGCCCCCAGGTCGGAGGGACTCCCTGCACCCCACCGACCAGGCTCCAGCTTGAGGGCCTCTCAGGTCGAGGCCCCCAAATGGGAGAGCCTCCCTGCACCTCCCTGATGAAGGAACCCCGGGCAGTGACACCCCTATGGGTAGTCCACTGTCTCCTGCAGGAGGGCTTCCCAGCAGAGCCCCCTCCCACGCCTGGGCGCCTCTTGTGTTAAGCCCAGGAAACAAGGGCCAACAGTGACTGAAATGTATCTCATGTGCCTTGGAAAACCACAGAGACGGGAGTGAACAGTGACAGTGAAAGAGTGAGACCAGAATAATATAAGTAGCACGCTGTGAGACAAATACCCAGGCAGAATAGAAAAGACTAGCGAACATGGACATATAGCCATATGAAAACGGCATGAGCGCGAGGAAAAGCCAAAAGTCTGTGAACAGTGTCTCTGCGACTAAGTAACTTTCTCGAGTGTCGCGACTCGCACTCTGATCAATTATAGTAATATTCACTCTCTCGACCCCAGGCCCCCTCTACCCATAGTGCATCTGGTTGAGATCATTAAATACTAATTCTGCCTATAGACACAATACGGGTATATAGAACTTACAACTCACCATCGAGATATAATTGCAGAACTCTACTCTCTGCCTGTGCTGTGTGTGATACACATTATTGGGAAGCTAACTCTGTAAACTTGTCTCCATCATTTCCCGTAACTGTTTGTATTGTAACAGTGTACTGAAATAAGCCAATAGATGTGTTAAGGTGTGCTGCCTAGTTTTTATGCCCTGTTCCTTTGTAAGTGTTTTATTTTGGTCCGGAAAGAGGACCCCACTCAGTCGTGAGCGTTTTTAGTCCGAGAAGTTGAGCTAAAAACACCCCGCATAACACTGGTGGCCAGCGGTGGTTCTGGATCCGAGTAAAGCACGGAGGAACACAAAAGGGAAACCTGCACAATGGCAGCCAAACCTCACAGCCAATTGCCAAAGTTCAATCCTGAACAATATCACATAGATGTTTACTTAGATATGGTAAAATCCCTCCTAGACATTGGGTTTGACACGGTTAGAGAAAAAATAGTTGTCACACTACCCGACCTGGGCAAAATAATTGCTACTATAGCCACGAAAATCGTCCCCGACTTGACATGGGACCAATTTTCACACATTGTGAAGCAGGCAGTGACGCCTTCAGTTGGCAGAGTTGTCGCCCTCTCGTAACTCGACGCCCTCACCTACGATGGCTGCCTCAACGACACTTTCATCCAGGCTAGGCGCCTCGTCAGCGCCGCCTATCCTGAAGTTACCACTGCAACACGGGATCAACACACCTTTAACACCGTGCTGAGGATTCTCCCGAGCACAGTACGGGAACACTTAACCATCTATGATCCCTCAGGCAACATGGATCGTGACCTACAACTCGTCCGACGGCTCCTCGCCACCCGCCCTACACCACAGCGTATTCATGCGGTGAGCAAATTCCCCACCACCAAACCACAACCACCCAAGGCAAGGACACTGCCCATTCAGCCCACCCAACCCACCACGGAGCTGTCGATCACCGTCCCGAGAGCAAACCCACAGAGAAAATGCTGTAACCCCAGGGATAATTCCAACCTCATCTTTATTAACCCCTGGGAATTTGCTGCCTACAGTCGTACCTGCCCCCTGCATGACATCAGGGAACAGCTTAAGGCGAACCGATGCAGGACCTTCAATCAGGGGCGCAGGAAAGTCTCATCCCTAGAGGACGATGCTCCACAAGACGAGGCTCCACCCATCTACCCTGAACCCAGCGACGAGCAGCCCGACGAAGACGACAACCCTCAGCAGATGGATTTTTTGGTCTGCCCCCGCACCTCCCCACAGTGGCGGGGGCTACTTCACACAAGTACAGACCGCCAATCTACGACAGAATACGCCTGAACAGGGTCAAGGCTAGACTACTGGTGGACACGGGAGCTGCCAGGTCATGCCTGTATTCTCACTTCTACTCCCTCCACAACTCCGCCTTCGGCCCCCTTCTCCCCACCTCAGCCAACCTCGTAGATGCAGGGGATGGCCCCCTGCCTATCTGTGGGGAAATTCAGGCCCTGCAGACCAAAACACACCAAAAAGCATCCACCACTCATCCCTTCATCATCTTCGACTCCACCTGTCATGCATACGATGGCTAATTGGGGCTGGACCTCCTCCAAAAACTACACACCACCATCGACTGCCACCAGCGCCGACTCCACTTCAGTCCAGCCCCCAACGCCCCCCCCCAAAAAAAACATCACCACTCATCTGCACAACACATACAAACCACCTCCCCCCGACAGTCATCCTCCCCAACCCATCTGCACATGCAACTCCACTCCATTATCACCTCACACCTCACCCCCTCAATCACCACCCCCCTATTCCACCCAGCCTATTCAACCTCCCTCTCTGACTTTCCCTGCCGCTATCGCCTCCGCTATTATCATTCCACCCCACCACGAGGCTTGGTTAGAACAGAACAGACCCTCCGGTACCTCCGTCCTCTTCTTTCCCACCCTACCAACCGGACCCCTGTCATCATGTTTAGTGTCCACGACTTTCCTCCCCCCCTTTATCAGAACTATCCGTGTCGCAAACCTCGCCGCCACACCCCTTACCCTACCACGAGGACTAATTGTAGGCGACATGGAAGAAGCCGAGCCTTGTACAACACTGCCTTCCAACCACCCCACTCTACCTTCTCTCCCTCCGCACCTATCTACTTCCCAAACCAACAGCCTCCGACAATTACTCCTGGACTTCCAAGACCTCTTCTCATCTGGCCCTGTAGACATTAGCCACACGACTTACCTCAGCCATGAGATCCACACAACCGGACCACCCATTCGTCAACCATTACGCCACAAAAACCCTAACCAACGGGCAGAGGAAGACCGGCAGGTCCAGGACATGCTTGATGCCGGGGTCATTTCCAACTCAAATAGCCCATGGTCCTCCCCCATCGTACTAATTAGAAAAAAAGACGGAACAATGCGGTTCTGTGTGGATTACCGCAAACTCAACGATATCACCACCAAGGACGCCACGCCCCTCCCGAGAATCGACGATTCCCTCGACTCCCTACACGGCTCAACCTGGTTCTCCACGCTAGACCTGCAGTCAGGTTACTGGCAAGTCCCTGTCCATCCAGGGGACAAACAGAACACCGCTTTCTCTACCTCAAATGGCAAACATTATGAGTTCAACGTCCTTCCCTTCTGACTCTGCAACGTCCCAGCTACATTCTCCCACCTCGTGGAGTCTGTACTAGGGCGGCCTTACCTGGGAAATCGGCCTGGCGTATCTCGACGACGTCATTGTTTTCAGTCGCACCTGGGCTGACCATCTACACTGCCTCAAGCAAGTTTTCCTACATATACGCCAGGCTGGACTAAAACTCAAGCCTTCCAAATGCATCCTAGCCGAACGATCCGTCTCCTTCTTAGGACACGTAATCGGAGCCGAGGGCATCTCACCTGATCCAGAAAAACTACGCGCAATAGCAGACATCCCCCTACCGAAAGATGTCCACAAAACCCGTGCCTTCCTAGGCCTGACTTCATATTATCGGCATTTCGTGAAAGGCTTCGCCGATATCGCCAAGCCACTCCATGACCTGACAAAGAAAGGCGAACCATTCACATGGACTGAGGAAAGGAAAGCCGCATTTAACAACCTAAGGTCAAAACTCATCTCAGCCCCCATCGTTGCCTTTCCAGACTACAACCTCCCCTTTCGTCTGTACACCGACGTCTCCCTCATTGCCATAGGAGCTGTTCTCGCTCAAGTGCAGGATGGGAGCGAACACATTATCGCCTGTGCCAGCCGCACCCTGAATCAGGCCGAATGTAATTACGCGGCCACCAAACACAAATGCCTCAGAATCATCTGGGCACTTGACTACTTCCAGTCATACATCTCCGGCACCCATGTAGTCATCATCACCGACCACCAATCCCTTCAGTGGCTATGCCAGTCCAGTACTAACAACGTCCAACTCATCCGGTGGCGAGAAGCGTTAGAAGAGTTCGATTTCGAAATATCCTATCGGCCCGGCAAGCTACACACCAATGCTGACGCTCTTTCCCGCCTACCCATCAATGCTGTATGCCCCAAACCTGACCTCATTCAAATGTGGCGGAATAAACAATGCCCCACCTGGATTCTGCAACGCATGTTTGCCAAATTACACCAGCACGGTGATCACCTGTTCAACTCAGATGGCCACATCATCCTCGACCCGACCGCCACCCATGACGCAATGCTGCACCTCCACGCCAACAACGGCATCCATCTCGGGACAAAGAAACTTTTGCAAGTTTTCAGTGATATATAATGGACCTCTAACCCCTCCACCATCGCCAAAAGCAATGTTCAAGCATGCCATGACTGTGCCTTGGGCAAAGACATCACCCACACACCCGGCCCAGGAGGGAAACTAACCGCCCAAAAACCATGGCAATTGCTCTCTCTCTCGATGTCGTTGGCCCCTTCACACCTAAAGCGGGATACAAATATATCATCACCTTCGTAGACATTTACTCTAAATTCCTCATCGCCTGCCCCACTAAAGAACACAATGCCGTCTCAGTTGCCGACGCCCTAGTCCACCACGTCTTCCCCTATTTCGGAATCCCGCAGGCCTTACATCAGACAACAGACCAGAATTTACGGGAAAAATCTGGGAGCAACTCGCATCAATATTTGGCTATCACATCTCCCACTCATCCCCATACTGGCCACAGGGAAACAGCATCTGCAAGAGGAGTCATAGATCTCTCCTAAATCACGTAAGGACAAGAATCATACAAACTGGAAATGACGACTGCCCGGCGCATGTCAAAATCATGCAATGGGGTTTGAACACATGCCCCAGAGAGGACGGCATCACCTCCCACGAGCGAGTTTTGGGGGAATCCCCACCCCTCCTACCCCTCTGTCACCACCTCCAACCTCCCACCACACCCTCCACCACCGACCCCCTACACCACCTCAAACGACGCCTCCATCACCTCCAAGCACAACAAGACCTGCAGCCCGACACTAACCCCACCAACCCCTACAAGCCAGGAGATTCCGTCATCGTGGCACGCCTGCCTACCCTCACCAAGACCTCCCCCCGTTTTGACGGCCCCTTCACCATCATCAAAGACCCTAACCCCTATCAAGTCACAATTAACCATCAGGCCCACCAAGGACCTACAGAAACAGACACATGCATCCCTTCCCACCCTCCAACAATGACCCCACACTCACCTGTGTGTCAAACACCATCCGCCGCACACCTACCATCGAGGCGTCTTCTGAGAATTACCCCCTGGACTCCTACTCCTACTCCTTCTCCCCACCCCCCTCCACCTCACCTACAGTTACGCCACCTCCCCCCACCCCAGCCCCCGACACACCACCCACTCCCCCCGACCCCAATCCCCCACCACCACCCATTCTCCATCCCTCTCCTATGCCCACTCCACCGTCTCCTCCACACCCATCTCCAACACCACCCATGGCACTCTCCACCCCGCCCACTCCCGGCCAACCAACACATTTCCCAACCACCACCACCACATCCTACCTCCCACCCCCCTCACCCTACCCCACGCACTACACCAGCCGCCACACCACCCTCCAGCCCACCACGTGTGCCCACATAACCTCTCACACACACCACCCACACCACCACTTCTGCCCCCCCGTTATCCACTGACCATTCTCATTACACACGACGCACCACACCACCGCCCATGACCGCCACCACCAGGAATCACAACCCAACACCACCACGTGTCCAACCATCCTCACCACAACGACCACCAGATCAAGACGCCTGTCCCGCCAACAATCTAGATACACCCCAACACCCCCATCTCCGCCCCATCCTGCTCCCCATTCCCAACACATGCTAAGCTCCCCCCAAACACCATCCCCATCACCCTCACCTCCATCAGGCAAGGTGGAAACTCCACAAATCCCAATTCCCCAAAGGAAAATGCTCCTCCCACCCAACCATCCCCCATATAAACACCAAGATCTCCTCACTCACCAGCTTCTGCCCTTACACCAAGCACCACCACCCGAAATGAAGATCGAAAGGGTAATATGGCGCACCCACGACCACCCCAGCATCAGGATATGGGTGACACACCAGCTCCTCCGGCTCCTACAGCACACCACCCAACCATTGTCCCTACACCTCACCCACAACCCCCACCAGGAGCCGAACCTCACCACCCACCATTGGACCAGTCTCCTCAACCACCTCACACCGGCCCACCAGACCTCCACTATCACAACATACCACCTCCAGTCACGAGGCCGTGACTTCTCCACCGCGGAAGGTGGTGAAATACCTGCCACCGCTGGACCGGCCACCCCACCATCCCCCACCCTACCACCAAGCTGCCGCCTCACCACCACTCCAGGAGGACACCATGGAGGGCATGGTCACCGAGAGGTCAACCCAGGGCAAGAAGGACATCGGTGTCCCCCTGTCCTGAGTCCCTCTGTCCCTCAACTGGTCCGACAGAAACTACGCCGGCGGAAGACACGACCCTGCGGGCGGGACAGCACTCACCAGGTTCAGGGTGAGACTGAGCCAGAGTCAGTCCCAAGCAATACTGCAGTATGGCCACTGTACGAACCGGGGAGGGTTCGGCCACTGTACGCCCCTCAGTTGCTTTCCCCCTGTAGTGCTGCCACATCAGCCACTGTACGTGTGGGGGAAGGGATGGCCACTGTACACCCTTCAGCTACAGCCACATCTGGAGAAGGCCTCGGAGTGTCAGCTATTGAGCGCACTCCGACTGGCAAAGAGAGGAGGAGTGGAACCGTGATATCAGCCACTGTACATGTCGGGGAGGGGACGGCCACTGTACGCCCCTCATCCACTACCTCCTTCTCCTACGGGAGTACTACCTCCGGAGTGTCAGCTATTGAGCGCACTCCGGCGACAAAGGAAGCAGGAGTGGAGCCGCGATATCGGCCATTGTACGTGTCGGGGTTCAGCCACTGTACACCCCTTATCCACTACCTCTTCCTCCTACGGGAGTAACACCGCCACATCGGCCACTGTACATGTGGGGGAAGGAGCGGCCACTGTATGTCCTTCTGTTACTTCCCGTGGGGCAGGCAGACCCTCGATATCGGCCACTGTACATGCTGGGGAGGGTGTACTCTCTGTGTGCCCCTCATCTGCCTTTTCCTCCTTCGGGAGCAGCACTGCCACAATGACCACTGTACATGTGGGGGAAGGGACGGCCACTGTACACCCTTCAGCTGTGGACCCTGGAGATTACAGAACCGCCACATCAGCCACTGTACGTGTGAGGGAAGGAATGGCCACTGTACGTCCTTCAACCGTGATCCCTGAGGTCCTCCAGGAGAAGGAGGTCCCTTGCACGGCCGGCCTTCCACCTCTCGGCTGCATGGGACGCCCCTCTCTTACTCCCTCCAGGTGTGGTTCCCCTGAGGTATTACCGGAGTGGTGGCGCAGCCCTGTGTCGGCCCTGCTGCCCACCCCTGGTCGGTCCCAGTCTCTGACGGATGCCAGACAGAAGAGGTGCCGCAGTCTCCCCCTGACGGTGCCCTTCCCGAAAGGCGACCGCAGCACCCAGGCTCCCAGACCGGGCCAGCGGGTCCCCGAGTCAGGCCATTTGAGCTCCACTCCCCCACGACTCTCCGCCTGGAAGAAGAGGCGACAGGCCCGTCTCCTGCAGCTGTTTGGCCCCAGTCCTGAGGGACGCCCTTCAGGTCGAGGCCCCCAGGTCGGAGGGCCTCCCTGCACCCCACCGATGAGGCTCCAGCACGAGGGCCTCTCAGGTCCAGGCCCCCAAACGGGAGAGCCTCCCTGCACCCCCCTGATGAAGGAACTCTGGGCAGTGACACCCCTACGGGTAGTCCACTGTCTCCTGCAGGAGGGCTTCCCAGCAGAGCCCCCTCCCACGCCCGGGCGCCTCTTGTGTTAAGCCCAGGAAACAAGGGCCAACAGTTACTGAAATGTATCTCATGTGCCTTGGAAAACCACAGAGATGGGAGTGAACAGTGACAGTGAAAGAGTGAGACCAGAATAATATAAGTAGCATGCTGTGAGACAAATACCCAGGCAGAATAGAAAAGACTAGTGAACACGGACATATAGCCATATGAAAACGGCATGAGCGCGAGGAAAAGCCAAAAGTCTGCGAATAGTGTCTCCGCGACTAAGTAACTTTCTCGAGTGTCGCGACTCGCGCTCTGATCAATTATAGTAATATTCACTCTCTCGACCCCAGGCCCTCTCTACCCATAGTGCATCTGGTTGAGACTATTAAATACTAATTCTGCCTATAGACACAATACGGGTATATAGAACTTACAACTCACCATCGAGATATAATTGCAGAACTTTACTCTCTGCCTGTGCTGTGTGTGATACATGTTATTGGGAAGCTAACTCTGTAAACGTGTCTCCATCATATCCTGTAACTCTTTGTTTGTATTGTAACAGTGTATTGAAATAAGCCAATAGATGTGTTAAGGTGTGCTGCCTAGTTTTTATTACCTGGTCCTTTGTAATTGTTTTATTTCCGGTCCGGAAAGAGGACCCCGCTCAGTCGCGGGCGTTTTTAGTCTGAGAAGTCGAGTTAAAAACACCCCACATAACACTTATATTACTACTTTACAATATTTATCAATAATTTTCTTTCAGTACTAATAGTTTATTTTCACTCCAGGCATTCACTTTCTCGTGTATACTAGCAAAGAGAGCGAAGCTGTCACATTCATTTTCATTACTTTCACTTTCACTTTCATTACTCTAGTATATATACTTGTATTCTTATATTACTACTTATTTACATTTCTATTCACATTCTCTATTTTATTTACATTATTTACATTTCTGTTTTACTTACACTTTTATGCACTGTCACTTGCAGTAACTTATAAAACTATTTTCCACTGTTCAGTTATATTTACATTCATTGCTTACACTTGCTGTTTACACATTATTTACATTTCCACTTGCATTGTTTTACTCACCAGAATGATCGTAGTCACTCTCTATCATTTTCGTTGACAAATTAACCAGTTCACGTTCCACACCACTCACTTATCCCTTTACCTCTTTCCAAACGAGGTTTAGTAGGGGGTAGAGGTCACAGGGCCCATTACATTGGGCTAACAGGGGGTGCAATTTGACAGGCGCGAATCCAATGTGCTTTCACCTTGAAAGATGATAGTAAACTGAATACAGTGCGTGGTGGTGGCCTGCCTAGGGGAAGTGCAGTGCTGCTAATCTCAGCCTGGTGACAGCTGCTAATATATACGCTATGAAATGATTGGCAGGAAATCTACTGTAGACAATACATAATAAATTAGGTAGTTCCAGGTGAATGTAAATATCACTTTGGCTTCTCCCTTCCCTCCTTATATACTGTATATTTTTATTACGAGAATAGATTATTCGGCATATTTCAAGGGGAAATAAACAGCGAAAATTAGCAAACGAGTGCACGTGAGGTGTTGTCAGGTGATGATTAGCCATTTCCAGGTTTATGTCACTATCACATATTTCTTTTTTTTATATATTATTTGGTATAAGAATAGTGCATAGGGCTTATTTCCATCCATCCATTGCCAGACGCCATGTATCCCAAACGGGGTGGTCAAGGGCTTAGAGTTAATTGTTTTACAGGGAGGGGCACTAATCCTCCACCAACCCCACTTGACACGTAGGGATGTTCGAACCAGCGCTTGCAACTGCGTGAGTACAGCAGCTTACCAAGTCAGCCATTAGGGCTTATTTCAATAGAAGAAATCAGTGGAAAATTCCAGCGAAAATTTTGGCAGGCGAGAGGAGAGGGTAATGTAGGGGAGGTAGGGAGGGGAGTCCAGAACGGAGAAAAATGGCTAAATTGTCAACAATGGATGGGAGTACAGATGAGATTAGGAGTGCTGACTAGTGTTGGACATCGGCAGTACTGATAGATGATACAAGCCACCACTTGAAAGCCCGGGCAAATTCAAAATAACACAGAATCACAAAAGTGACGCCCCGCGGTATGATCCCTTGCTCCCAAGCGTCACAAAAGTGACGCCCCGCGGTTAAGGGGCTATATGTGAAGGATATCGAAAAACGAATGAACGAACGAACAATATCTCCACTCAATACGTACTACTCTTCCTTTCATTTACATATTACTGGATTTCCCACTTGACCCATGTTATGCAGCGTGTTCTGTGTCCCGACTTCTCAGGTCCAGTCACGGTGCAACTCTGGATCCTTAATTCCTGACTGAGTCAGCACTAGCAAGGAAGGGAAGTACAAACACCACGAGTGAACAAATACACCAATATATTAATAAACAATTACACACACAATATTCCATGACCAGAGCCGAAATTACACAATGCCTTACACTGATATTGGTCTGAATCACTGTCCACCTAGTTCAGCATCTTTGTCTCACATCTGGGTTATTTCCTCACAGTATCACAGGCAATATTTCGCTAATATAGATAATATGTCAACACAGAGAGGTTTACATACAACACAACCCAGTATACCCACAGGGACAGCTCTTAAGCCTAGGTGCTCACATGAACATAGATGGGTCCTAGCTAATACATCAACTCCACGTGACATGTACAGCAGTCCCTAGCTAACTTTGCTTCTATATACGCATCACACAGGTCGAGAATATACCGTAGGTCACACTGGGGGGAAGTGGGGGGGGAGAGGCTTACTGAGGATAGGGAGGGTTTCTCTCTGTGGGGCCGGGCTGGGGACAGGGAGGAGAGGAGGGGGAGGATCCAGTACTGAGATATTGCTGTGTTATGTGAGTGAAATGGGCTCGTCTGTCCTGTCCGAAGGGGGGGGAGGTCCCAACCCCGGGCTGGGGTTATACACTCCGCACGTGATTCACAGGGGCTCGACTCATCAGCAAGGGGGGAGGGAATACTGACAAGGGGGGGGGTGCCATGTATGGGGATAGGGGAGAGGAACACAGGAGAGCGGTTCACTGGTAGTTCATTGAATAGGGGGGGGATCACAACACTTGGGAGGTATATAATCCGAGACCTGTCACTCACAGTTCTGATGGAAAGGAGACCACAGCCCACAGGGGATAGGGCCTATGCAGGGAGCTCCAGGTGGCAGCCAGGCGTGGGAGGCAGGCCGTCTGGGAAGCTGTGCAGAACAATGGGGCCCATGGAATTGACACTAGTCCAGAAGTAATGGGGCAGCATCCGGGGCGGCTTTCTCGCCATGTCGACCCTGCAGGAGGCAGGGCTCTTGGGACTGAGCCCGAAGAGGGCCAGAAATCGGGCTGTACGCCATTGGCCCTTGGTCGTCTTTGGGGTCCAGGGGAGGGCCTGGTGGAGGCCCAGCCAGAGGGTCGGCCTGGAGGAGGATGCCGCCGAGGTAGGGCGGCCCATACCCAGGTCCGGAGCGGCCATCGGGGGAGAACTGCGGCCGCTTGTGTCAGGGGAGGCCCTTCGGCCTCGGCGAGCACCTGGGGAAGCCCGCTGGCTCTGTGGACTGTGGCCTCTGCTCCAGGGGGAGGCCGACAGGGTAGGGTTGCGGCCTCTGATCCTGGCGGAGCCCATCAGTGTCTGGGGTGGCCGGGGCTCAGGGACTGGATTCCAGGCCTAGTGGGTGCCTTGTCTGGTCCAGACTCAGGTGGGAAGCCTGTAGGGGTAGACTCCAGGCTTCCAAGGAGAGAGCTGGAAAGAGTGGCACCTTGCTCTAACACCAGGGCAGTGGGGCAAGCCAGAGGTGACTCCTTTCATCAGACAGTCCCGTCGGGCACTGCCTGTGCTCCTACTTGGATCATAGGGCTAGGGCCTCCTGCCCTAAAGACGTCGGGAGGAAGAGGTCGGACGTACACTCTCAGCTTTCGCCACAGCTCCAGCGGAGCGTGCCCTCCCTTCGTCGGGTTGGGGTTACCTGTCCCAGGGACGTCAGGAGGAAATTGTCAGATGTACCCTCTCGGCTTTCACCACAGCTCCGACGGAGTGTGACCTCCTTCTGTGTGGGAAGGTCTTGTGTCTGTAATGTTGGGAGGAAGAGGTCGGAGGTACCCTCTCGGTTTTCACCACAGCTCCGACAGAGTGTGCCCTCCTGCAGTCTAGGCAGGGGAATAGCAACCCCAGAGGCTCCACCTGAGTCCTCTGTGGAGCCGA
Source organism: Coenobita brevimanus (assembly GCF_032717465.1). Lineage (NCBI taxonomy): Eukaryota > Metazoa > Arthropoda > Malacostraca > Decapoda > Coenobitidae > Coenobita > Coenobita brevimanus. Next base: position 31,206,532 of record NC_136967.1, read on the forward strand.
TCCAGAGGATTCGGCATCCGAGGGTGTGTCTGGGAATTTGCCACTGCAAGTCCCACCCTGATTCTGGCAAGCATCCCCTCTGCTGGAGAGTAGTGTACTTTTTCTGTACACCACCGGGTGGTCTGGCTGCGCGAAATAGGGGCGCCGGGTTGCTAGGGAGATGCGCCGCTGTTGCCTGGACATCTGCCAAGGTAATTCAGCCCCTCCGTTGTCTCCTTGTGGGGTGGGTGTCATCCCCTCACTCTCTCCTCCTGGGGTGGTGGTGTCGGGCTCATCCTGCCGAGCTGGTATTTCACCACCATCATGGGTTAAAAAGTCACGTCCCTGTGACTGGAGTTGGAACATGTCAGAGGTGGCAGTGTGGTGTGCGGGCGTGATGTGGCGGAGGAAATTTGTCCAGTGGATGGTTCGCTGGTTTGGCTGGAAATGTGGGGAGTACCTGACGGTGAAACTGACGGCTTCGTGGTTTGTTGTATGGGACGAAGGAGTTGGTCAGTGCCGTGGATGCAGCGCTTGCGCCCTTGGGATGGGGTCCAGAGGACGAGAGTGATTTTCATTTTGAGTGGTGGGGTGGGGTGGCCAGGAAGAAGTCTGGCTGAAGACTGGAGAGGGCGAGTGTGTTGTTGTATTTATGGGGGCATTTTGAGGTAATCGGCTTAGTGGGTTGGTCAATTGAGATGGTCTCTAGGGGATGGCGGGATTTGTGGAGAAGGGGGGCGATAGTAGGGGCGGGGGTGGAGGGCAGAGAGGGTGTGTGGGTGCAGCGGGCAGGTGGCCATGATAGGCGGCCGGATCGGGTGCGGGTGGCTATCAGAACAGATGTGGGTGGGGAGGAAGGGTTGAGAGGCAGGTGTACTAGGGGCATGGTGGGTGGGGATGGTATTGAGGGTGATGTTAGTGATAGGGTGTTTTGTGGTGAGGTAGGGGTTGGGGTGGTGGTGATTGGCGCAGGTGCAGGACTTGGGGGTTGTTGGAGGGGCTGGGCATGATGGAACGTGATTCCGAGGGATGGGGAGGGGTGGTGGTGGATGATGGGGAGGGTGAGGATGATGGGGGTGTTGGTGAGAGTGACGGGGGGGGTTGCGGCTGGTATGGGGGTGGTGGAGATGACGGGGGTGTTGTTTGAGGAGAAGGAAGGGGACAGGTAGCAGGCATAGGAATTTTCCTGAGTCAGGGGGGTGGAGGTGGGCAGGTTGGGTGAGTTCCGGTTCGGGGGTGGTGGTGTGCTTGGCGGCAGAGATTGTTGCACATGTCAGTTTCTATAGGTTCGAGTGGTGTTGTGGTAGTTAATAGTGACCTGGTAGGGGTTGGGGACTTTGACTATTTCATAAGTACCCGTGCTGCGTGGGGCAAGTTTGTGGGGGGTAGGTAGGGTGGCAACAATGACGAGGTCACCAGACTTGTAGGGATTAACCGGTGTGTCATCTGGGGTTAGGTTTTGTGCGGCCTGTAGGTGTTTGAGTTTTGGCTTGAGGTGGATCAGGGGGTGGGAGGAGGTGGGGTTGGTGGGGGATTGGAGGTGGCGGTGGAGGGGGAGGAATAGGGGCTGCTCGCTGAATAGTCTTTCATGTGGTGTGATGTCTTCACGCAGGCAGGTGTTCATGCCCCATTGTATAATTTTAACGTGGGCCGGCCAATCATTGTCCTGGGTGGCTTGAATGCGGGTACGCACTTGGTTGAGTAGAGTGCGATGGCTGCGCTCACAAATGCCGTTTCCTTGTGGCCAGTAGGGGGACGAGTGTGAAATGTTATATCCGAAGATGGTGGATAGTTCTTTCCAGACTTTACCTGTAAACTCAGGTGCATTATCGGAGTGGAGGGCTTGGGGAATCCCGAAGTATGGAAACATGTGGCGGATCATCGTGTCTGCGATGGCGAATGTGTGGTATTCTTTCGCTGGACATGCGACTAGGAATTTAGGGTAGATGTCTACAAACGTAAAGATGTAGCGGTAGGCTGACTTAGGGGGAAAGGGGCCAACCACATCAGTTGATAGCAGCTGCCACGGTTTGCTGGCCACTAGGCAACCCGAGGGGCCTGATGTATGGGTGATGTCCTTCCCAAGGGCGCACGCCCGGCAGGCTTGGATTACTTAATGCACTAATTTAGAGGGATGTGGGGCCCAGAAGATGTCGTTAAATGCCTGGAGCAATTTTTTGGTGCCAAGGTGTATCCCGTTGTCCTAGTGGAGATGGGTGAGGGTGTCTATCGCGGCCTCAGGGTCAAGGGCTATGTGGCCAGACTGGGTGTACAACAAATCGCCGGATCTTTGTAGTTTGGAAAACAGATGGGCTGGCATCCAGTCTGGGCAGTCTTTGGCTTGCCACCATTGCAGTAGGATGGGCGCGGATTGGATGGCACTCACAGGGAGTCTAGAGAGGGCGTCTGCGTTCGTGTGGAGTTTTCCAGGTTGATATGAGATATCAAAATCGAATTCTTCCAAGGTCTCCCTCCAGCGGACCATATGTGAATTTTTGGTGTTGGGTTGGCGGAGCCATTGAAGTGATTGGTGATCAGTGATGATGGTTACGCAGGTGCCCGCCAGGTACGCTCGGAAGTATTCTAGTGCCCAGATGATACCGAGGCACTCCTGTTTCATGGCTGCGTAGTTTCGTTCAGCCTGGTTGAGGGTACGGTTGGAGTAAGCGATGATGTGCTCCCTGCCGTCTTGTACCTGTGCTAGTACAGCGCCTATGGTCACCAGTGAGACGTCAGTGTAGAGGCAGAATGGGATGGTATAATCAGGGAATGCCACTATGGGGGCTGTGACGAGCTTGTCTTTGAGGGTTCGGAAGGCTTGTAGACGTTCCTCAGTCCAAGTGAATGGCTCCCCCTTATTGGTGAGATCATGTAGGGTTTTGGCAATGGTAGCGAAGCCTTTTACGAAACGCTGGTAATAGGAGGCGAGGCCTATGAAGGCGCGCGTGTCATGCACGTCTCGCAGCAGGGGGAAGTTGGCTATGGCTCTAAGTTTCTCTGGGTCCAGTATAATGCCTTCCTTTGATATGATGTGTCCTACGAAAGAGACGGATCGCTGGGTTAGAACACACCTGGATGGCCGGAGTTTAAGCCCAGCGTGACGTATTCAGGAAAAAACCTGGTGGAGGCGGTGAAGGTGATTGGGCCAGGTCCTGCTGAATATGATGACATTGTCAAGGTAGGCGAGGCAGATTTCCCATGTGAGGCCATTGAGGACGGACTCTATGAGGCGGGAGAATGTTGCTGGGGCAATGCAGAGGCCAAAAGGGAGCACATTGAATTCACAGTGCTTCCCGTTGCTGGTAGAGAAGGCAGCCTTTTGTTGGTCCTCTGAGTGCATAGGGACCTGCCAGTATCCCGATTGTAAATCTAAGGTGGAGAACCAAGAGGCCCCGTAAAGTGAATCCAGGAGTCGTCAATCCTCGGTAGAGAGTGGCGTCCTTGATAGTGACATTGTTTTGGTGATGGTAGTCCATGCAGAATCTCAGTGTCTCGTCTTTCTTTTTGACGAGGACGACAGGAGAGGACCACAGGCTGGTGGATGGAGATATTACGCTGGCATCTAACATGTCCTGGATCTGCCGGTCTTCCTCGGCCCATTGCGTGGGGTTTTTCCAGCGAGCGGGTTGCTGGATGGGGGTGACCGTCATGTGTATCTCGTGGGACAGGATGGTGGTGTGGCCAATGTCGGTGGGTCCCGATGAGAAGATGTCCTGAAAGTCCAGGAGGAGGAGTTGCAGGTCGGTGGTTTGTTGAGGGAAAAAATGGTCAGGGAGTGGGGGAAGGGTCGGGGAGTTAAGGGACGAAGGGGGGAGGTGGCACAGGGCTCTGCCTCATCCATCTCGCCTACTACTTGACCCTTGGGGAGGGTAAGGGGCGAGGCGGAGAGATTAGCCACATGGACCGCAGTGAGGTGCAGGGGGAGGAAGGTGAGGGAAAGGAGGCAGGAGGTGATGGCGCACGCTGGGGCAGCTGGGGAGAATACTATGTGGGTGCCGGCGGGTCGATGCAAAGGAAGCCATGTCTCGTGGTGGGGGGGAATGGTTATGGTGGAAGGTAATGTAGCTGGGAAGGTGGGTGGGGGCAGGGTGGTAGGTGCAGGGGTGGGACTAAGGGGTGGGGGGAGTGGAAGGGGGAAGGGGGGAGGGGGGTTATGGTGTGGCACGTGCACAGAGCTTGAGGGGGTGGATCTGGTGCCTTATGGAAGTGCAACTGCCCGGAGTTTCTGCAACAGATCCAACCTCAAATACCCGTTGTAGACACAGCAGGAGTCAAATATAACAAACTGGTGTTGGGCAGTTGCTTTTTGGTGAGTTTGGACACGAAGAGCCTGGGTTTCCCCACGGATGGGTAGCGGGCTGTCCCCCGCGTCTACGAGGTGGGCCAAGTGGGTAGGAGAGGGCTGAAGGCTCTGGCGAGACAGGAGTAGAAGTGATGGTATAGGCATGATCTGGCTGCTCCCGCATCAACCAGCAGTCGAGCTTTCACCCCGTTTAACCTAGGCTTGTCATAGACTGGGGGTCGATACTTGTGTGATGTGGCCTCTGCCACCATGGGGAGGTGCGGGGGTGGTCCTAAAAATCCAGTTGGGGTGAGGCCCCTTCCCCCTCACCTCCTATGTCTGCCTTGTCGGCGTCGGGGACCTCTATGGGGGGGAGGGTTCGTCAGGCACATCATCCTCAATGGCTGACACATTGTGGCGCCCCTGGTTAGCAGCTCTTCGCCGGGCAGCATTTAATTGCTCTCTAATGTTGTGTATGGGGCAGCGGTGCCTGCATGCCGTGAACTCCCAGGGGTTGATGGAGAAGAGATTGGACATTTCTTGGGAGTAGGTTGATTCCTGGTGGGCGTGGCTCTGGGAAGGGCTGGTGGTTCCTGGGGCGGCAGGTGTGGGGTTGGTGTCCAGGGCTTGTTGGGGGGGCGGCTTGCGGGTAGGGATTCTGCTCACTGCCCCTATCTGTTGGGGCATGGAGGGGGCAGCGAGTAGGCACCTCACCAACTGGATATCTTTGTCAATATCCCCAGTCAAATCGTAAATGGTAAAATGTTCCCTGCCCACAGTGGGGAGTATTCAAAGGAGAGTATTAAACATATGTTGGTCCTGGGGTTGTGGGTCTGCCTCCGGGTAGTCAATGGCGACGAGACATCACGTTTGAATGAGGGTGTTGTCCAAGTTCCTGTCGTAAGTTAATGCGTCTAACTGGGAGAAGGCGACGACTTTCCCTAGGGAGGGCGTGACGGCTTGCATCACCATTTGTTGAAATGGTCCCATTTCAGTTCCATGACTGTTTTTATGGTTATGCTCGAGACAATTCTTTGAAGGTGGGGAAGTGTGACTGCTATCTTTTCGCAATCATTCTCAAAGCTTATGTCTAGTATGGCTTTGATCACAGACATATATGTGTGTATATAGTAGAGTTCGGCGTCGAACTTTGGGAGTTGAATGAGTGGTTTGGCCACCATGGTTGCAGAATTTCCATTCCTTGCCATTTTACCGCCAGGTCAAGAACCACCGCTAATCACAAGTGTTATGAAGCGTGTTTTGTGTCCCGACTTCTTGGGTCCAGTCACGGTGCAACTCTGGGTCCTTAATTCCTGACCGGTTCAGCACTAGCAAGGAAGGGAAACCAGACACCACTAGTGAACAAATACACCAATATATTAACAGAGAAACAAATGCACACACAATATTCTATGACCAGAGTCGAAATTACACAATGCCTTACACTGATATTGGTCTGAATCACTGTCCACCTAGTTCAGCATCTTTGTCTCACATCTGGGTTATTTCCTCACAGTATCACAGGCAATATTTCGCCAATATAGATAATACATCAACACAGAGAGGTATACTTATAACATAATCCAGTATACCCACAGGGACAGCTCTTAAGCCTAGGTGCTCACGTAACATAGACGGGTCCTAGCTAATACATCATCACAGCATGACATGTACAGCAGTCCCTAGCTAACTTAGCTTCTATACACGCATCACACAGTTGAGAATATACCATAGGTCACACTGGGGGGAAGTGGGGGGGGCGAGGGGCTTACTGAGGATAGGGTGGGTTTCTCTCTGTGAGGCCAGGCCTGGGACAGGGAGGAGAGGAGGGGGAGGATCCGGTACTGAGATATTGCTGTGTTACGTGAGTGATACGGGCTCGTCTGTCCTGTGCGAAGGGGGGAGGTCCCAACCCCGGGCTGGGATTATACTGTACACTCCGCACGTGATTCACAGGGGCTCGACTTGTCAGCAAGAGGGGGAAAACACTGACAGAGGGGGGGGGGTGCCACATATGGGATAGGGGAGAGGAACACAGGAGAACGGTTCACTGGTAGTTCGCTGAAAAAGAGAGAGGGTTCACAACATTGAGGACGTATATAATCCGAGACCTGTCACTCACAGTTCTGACGGAGAGGAGACCACGGCCCAGGGGGAAGAGGGCCTATGCAGGGAGCTCCAGGCGGCAGCCAGGCAGGCCGTCCGGGGAGCTATGTAGAACAGTGGGGCCCATGGAGTTGCCACTAGTCCAGGAGTGATGGGGCAGCATCCGGAGCGGCTTTCTTGCCATGTCTGCCCTGCAGGAGGCAGGGCTCTCGGGACTGGGCCCAAAGAGGGCCAGAAGTCGGACTGTACGCCGCTGGCCCTTGGTCGTGTTTGGGGTCCGGGGGAGGGCCTGGTGGAGGCCCGACCCGAGGGTTGGCCAGGAGGAGGGTGCCGCCAAAGTAGGGCGGCCCATACCCCGGTCCGGAGCGGCCGTCAGGGGAGAACTGCTGCCGCTTGCGTCGAGGGAGGCCCTTCAGCCTCGGTGAGCACATGGGGAAGCCCGCTGGCTCCGCAGACTATGGGCTCTCAGGGGGAGGCCGACAGGGTAGGGCTGCGGCCTCTGGTCCTGGCAGAGCCCATCAGTGTCTGGGGTGGCCGGGGCTGCAGGGACTGGATTCCAGGCCTCGGGGGCACCTCGTCTGGTCTGGACTCAGGTGGGGAGCCTGTAGGGGGAGAGACTCCAGCCCTCCAAGGAGAAAGCAGGAAAGAGTGGCACCTTGCTCTAACACCAGGGCGGTGGGGCAAGCCAGAGGTGACTCCTTTCATCAGGCAGCCTCGTCGGGCACTGCCTGTGCTCCTACACGGATCAGGGGTGCGGGGGCACTCCTGTCATAGGGCTAGGGCCTCCTGCCCTGGAGACATCGGGATGAAGAAGTCGGACGTACACTCTCAGCTTTTGTCACAGCTCTGGTGGAGAGTGCCCTCCCTTTGTCGGGTGGGGGTTACCTGTCCCAGGGACATCAGAAGGAAGAGATCGGACGCACTCTCTCGGCTTTTGTCACAGCTCCGATGGAGCATGACCTCCTTCAGTCTAGGCAGGGGAATAGCAACCCCAGAGGCTCCACCTGAGTCCTCAGTGTGGAGCCGATCCAGAGGACTCGGCATCTGAGGGTGTGTCTGGGAACTTGCCACTGCAAGTCCCACCCCGATTCTGGTGAGCATTCCCTCTGCTGGAGAGTAGTGTACTTTTTCCGTACACTGCCGGGTGGTCTGGCTGTGCAGAAGAGGGGCACCAGGTCGCGAGGGAGATGCTCCATTGTTGCCTGGACATCCGCCCAGGTAATTCAGCCCCTTTGTTGTCTCCTTGTGGGGTGGGTGTCACACCCTCACTCTCTCTTCCTGGGGGGGTGGTGTCGGGCTCATCCCGCTGCGCTGGTATTTCAACTCACATGACCATTTATCGTAATATTTACTTCTTTTTTTTTAATCCAACCACTTACATAGGAATATTATATCTTATAATTATTATCTTCCCAAGTACTTAGAAACCTGCTGTGGTTAAACTCACTCCCCTCTAATATTCTTACTAAATAAACGCTTTGTATGGTAATGGATCATTGTGTCAGGAGACACCATTTTAATAATACGGAGGAGTATTTTACCCATACTATGTAACCATACCTTTATATTGTAACCGTACGTTGCTAATCTCTTGAACTTGCAATCTAGAATTAACAGGGTATATATGTATAAGTTAACAGTATATGTATCTAGTAGTGGGTGCCTACGTGACAATTAGTGCACGTATCAGCAAAGTTCAAAGAATGCTAACCCCTGCACAACGCCCTCCAAGCCTGCTCCCTGCACTGCTTTCGTAATGGGGAGTTGAGGGACCTGTGTTTGTCTTCTCTAAATAAACTCCCGTTGATATTATATCAAGACCTCTGGATCACTCCTAACTAGGGAAATGAGAGGGAGTGGAACAGTCTGCATAGGAAGCTATGTGTATCTGTGGTGCGCGGGGCGTGGGTATGTGTTGCACGTATAGGTTAAAGAATGTAGGGGACAAAACAGATCTTTGAGGGACGCCGTTTGTGAAGTTTCTACGTTCAGTGATAGACTGGCAAATGTTACTTGTGCTCATCTGCCTCCTAAGTATTTTGCCAGCCATCTTTTTGTATTATTGTGCATGTTTGTGTTGAATATTTTGTTTGTAAGGTTATGGCAGGGGATGGCATCAAAAGCTTTGCTAATGTCTAGTGTGAAGGAATGTTCTGTGTCGTGACCTAGCTGAACTGATGCCACCAAAAACTTTGTGTAAGTCTGCAAGAAGAGTGTTTGTGGAGTGTAACGGCCTAAAACCATGTTGTGATGGGGCTAGGGGGATGTGAGGTGTCACTAATTGTAATACTATAATTCAATGGGGTGCGATGGGGCGGTGTAAGGAAGGCAACGTGGGATCTTTGTTGGGTCTGGGGATAGTGATGATAGTACCATGCTTCCAGATGTTGGGTATTATGTTGTGTGAGTAGCTGTAGTTTGATATGTTGGTGAGTGCTTGTATGCCTTGTGGTCCAAAATTTTTAAGGTGTATGTTGCTTATGTTTTCCAGCCACAGGCATGAGTGCTTAAGGTTGCTAATGATATGCTTCGTCTGGTTGTACGTGAAGAGTGCGAAGTCTGGGTCTGTGGGGAACTGTCTCTTGCGTTGGATGACACGTCGGTCGTCGTAATGGGGATTTAGTTGACTGACATGTGAAAAGTGCTTTGTAAGAGTTTTTGCTTGTTGTCTGTTTGAGAGTAGGGTGTCTGTTGTTGTGATGACAGTGTGTGATTGTGTTTTGTTGCTGTTGGAGTGTGATGCTGTTGAGTGTTTTGTAAAGTTTGCTGGTGTTTGTTTTGTGATCAAGTGTTTGGAGACAGTTATTCCAATATAGTGTTTGCTGCTCTGATATTTTATTGTTTACCCAAGTGCTGTGTGCTTGTATTTGTTGTACAGTGTCTTGTGTATGGGGTGTTGGGGAGTGTTGCAATGTGTTGCATTGACTGATGAGGCCTTGAATTTCTGGTGTCAGGTTGGAACTGTGTCGCTCTGTTGCCTTTAGGGATGTGTCTTCTGTCTGCATTTTGAATAATTGTACTGAAAGAATGCACAGCGGTAGTGTATGTGTGTCTGTGGCCACCTGGGGTGATTCTGGTTTTGGCAGTGATGATCGGAAAGTGGTCAGAGCCAAGGGTATTTACCTATCTCCAAGATATTGCGAGGGTGAGGTTCGGGGAGCAAAAGGTGATGTCTGGGGACGATGGGAGCAAGCTGGCTTGGTGTGGAATATGGGTATGTTGATGGAGATTGTTGAGGATGAAAAGATTATCACCTGTCCTGTCGCTCCAGTAAGGCCTATGGACCCTTCAAAGAAACGTCGTCTGTAGCATTTTGGAGGCCCTCAGGCAGTACTTCTTTGATTTTCCCTGAAATGATTATTGCTTCCATGGCCGGGAGCCATCTGAGTGTGCCTTGCGCATTAAGGAAGTTATTCTCTCGGGCATGGAAGCATACATTCCTTTCTCATATCCTCTGACTAATACCACAAAGCCTTGGTGCAACTCCCGCACATATACCTAAACCATATTCCCACTCTCTCACCCTTTCACCTTTCCATTTAGTTTCAGTTAATCCACATATATCCACTCTTGCATCCTCAATCACCTGAACAATCTCTCTCTCTTTCACTTCATCATTCACTCCTTTCACATTCCATGTCCCCACCCTCAGAGTGTCCTTTGTCCGTTCCTTAGTCGTCAACGTATGGTCCGTCCTGGTCTGAGGCACTTTATTTGCTTGTTTAGTTAGTTCTTTTTACGTGGTGGGGCACTAACCCACCACCAACCCTTTTAGACACCTCGTGCGACAAGCAGGGATACTGGGGGAGTATTCTTGAAACCCTACCTCGTGTCATTTTCACACTGTTTACTGTTCATTTCCTTTTTCCATTTCGTTTTCTGTGCTACAGTTTTGATAATTTGCAGTGACTTTGTTCTGTTTTCTTTTTTTCATTTGTCATCCTTTTCCATTATATCACTTTATTTCATTAACTTTCTGGGGTCATCATTGTACCTTTCAGCTTGTCATTTTACTTTCCATATTGTGACATATGATTCTTTTGGCACTTCTAGCCGTCACATGAGGGGATACTAAGAACGGCCAGCTTCAACGTCCTGTGGTGGCTGTGCTATCCTTGTTGAGATGCGGATTTTATGTAGTTTGTGTTCCGTTTTCCTAACACAACAATGCACTACACAAATGGTCAGAACGAATCCAATGAAGGTGATAGCCACTTGAGGAAACAAAGTCTGGATGTACCCATGAATGGCTGAAGGCCAAGGAAAACTGATCCATAACAAATTCACTCTGGTTGAGAAAGTAGAGGTGATGAATAAATTGTCAAAAGGGAGGCTGGAAGCCATGTTGATGGGTCAAAAGATTTCATGTGTGTGACTGCCTACGGCCCAATGATAACGAGTGGAATGGGTATATCACAGATTCTGATTTAACTGTACAGAAGTTCCAGGACACATGACTCTAACAGACTGGGACTGAAGAGGTACTGGATGTGGTTTATACTTGCATGATGCACTTGGAGTTGAGGAGCCTGAATAAAGGAACTGTTATGCTAGGTGTTTTTAGGCTGGCTTCCCGTCCTAGCAACACCTAGAGTATAGCTGGGTTCCTTTTCTAGATCGGAGTCAAGACACAGTGTGAGAGGAACAGGGCATAAAAATACAGGGCAACAACCTTACACATATATTACCAAGTTATTAATACAGGACAGCAGGATGTTCCGCAAGACTCTGTACAAAGGCAAAGCTCAGACTGACAGATATTGTAGGTATCATGCAGGATACCGGCCGTCTCAAGAATAAGCAGACAGACACTGCACTTTAGTGAGGCTGGGAGTACACTTAATTATTGGGCTACATATAGGCTACTTTATAATGATTATACACATGTCCCGTGTTCACTGAGTGGAGCAGGATAGCAGCATGTTATTACGGTCTCGGCTTACACTTGGTGGAGTTGGAATAGTTCACCTCTGTCACTATGCTCCGATTGTCACTTTCACTTTCACCTCTCAGGCATGGAAGTCACAGTCATGGCAGGGGTGTGGGGCAAGGGGGCGGCCGCTCGGCAGCTCACAGGTGTCAGCCCAGGGTTGGCTGAGCCTTCTTGTCTAGGGGGCACGAGACTACTTGTAGGGGCATCGTCCTCCAGAGTGGGCTTTGATTGGGTGTGGTGAAGGGCCCCGCTCTAGAGGGGCTGGGTATAGGGGTTCGGCCCTTGGGACTGAGGCCGAAAAGCTATTGTATTCGATCCTGCAGGTGCCCAGTGCGGAGAGGGCGTCGCTCTTCATCAGGACTGGAGAGGTCACGCCCTGGGGTACTGGAGGTGGTGTGGAGAGCCTGTCTGCTGCTGTCTCGCTCCCGCTGCTTTGCCGTCAGGGTAGGGCTGTGGCATTGCTGGTGACAGGGGTCCGACAGTTGCTGGTTGCCCACTGGTGCCAGCTGGATGGAGTGCAGCCCCGGGGTCAATACAGGTCCTCTCCAGCAGTCCGTGAATGGGAGGTTCTCCTCCTGGAGGCTGCCTTGGGCTGGGGAAATAGGGGTGGAGCCTGCCTTACCACCTATAGGGCGACTCGAGCAGGGTTCTCCCTCTGGTTGTGGAGTCACAGGGGGCGAGGGACCTTTGGAGCGTCCTTCCCTGGCGTGGCTACTGGCCGATTATGAGGTCCCTTGGGCAACGGGAGGAGGGCGGTAACTGACCATCACTTTCCCATCGGTACTGCAACCGGCCGTTTCCTGGGCCCATCTCCCTGACAGGACCGCAGACGAAGAGTGACTGTGGGTATGGCTACAGCCCATCGCTGATGTCCCATGTGAGGGGCGACGTGTAGGTGAGAGGCAGCTACAGGCCATCCCCTGTCTGCTGGTGTGGCTATGGGCCATCGCCAGTGTTGCGCCCCTCGAGGCAATTGCAGAAGGAGAGAGGGCGTGGGTGTGGCAATCGGCCATCACAGGTTCTGCAGGGGGGGTGGACAACACTGCGAGCGGCTGTAGGCCGACTCTTAGATGCGCGGCTACCGGCTGTCACAATTGCACAGCTGCAGGCCACTGCTGGCATACGGCTACAGGCCATTGCTTGTGCATGGCTATGGGCCGCTGCTTGTGCACGGCTACAGGCCGTTGCTTGTGCATGGCTATAGGCCACTGCTTGTGCACAGCTATGGGCCACTGCTTGTGCATGGCTATGGGCTGTTGCTTGTGCACAGCTATGGGCCACTGCTTGTGCACGGCTACAGGCTGTTGCTGGGGTGCTGTCTGGAGCTGGTTTCTTACCTCCACCCCGATCCTGGTGAGGGTTGAATTGGTTGGAGGGTAACGCACCCGGACTGAGGTGTTTGCAACCAGGTGCACTCCGTGGAATAGGGGCACACGGCTGTATGGGACACATGCCCATATCACATGGACGTCGTGCGCACCCTACCTATCCCTCCGTTGTCACCACCTGGGGGTGTAGTGATGCCCTCTGTTGTCATGGCTGCTTTTTCACCACCATCGTGGTGGGAAAAGTCACGTCCCTGAGACTGGAGGTAGTAGGTCTTGGTGGTGCCAGTGTTGTGGGTTAGGGTCAGATGTTGGAGGAGGGTGATCCACTGTGTGGTTGGTTGGTTTTCGGCGTGGTGAGGGTCGCAGGTTAGGTAGAAGGTGGGTGGTGACTTGGGAAGAGGTGCAGAGGGTGTAGGGGTGATGAGGCCCACAGATTCGGCGTTTCCTGCCACGGGTTGGTGCCCAGGTGGCACGCCTGGTTCTCATGGCTGTCGCTGGTTGTTCCTCCAGTGATCTCAGCTGAATGCTGGCAAGGAAGCGAGGGTGGCAGTTTTATACTGGAGAGAAGTGCGGGTGTTTTCCCCGGGGATAGGGGTGGATGGAAATTTCAGCTGGGCTTGGTGTATTCAGAGGGTGATGGGGGCAGTGTTGGGGGTGGGGGGGCTGGGGGTGGTTGAGTCTGATGGGGGAGGCGCAGCAGGGGGGGTGCGGGAGGGGGTGGAGGTATATCTGGTAGGAGGGCATGAGAGGTGGCTGGATCGGGTGATGGTGGTTTTTAGGGTGGGTGTGGGTGGTGAGGTAGGAGTGCTGCTGCATGGTGCTCTGGCTATGTGTGGTGTGGTGCTGTGATGGGCGGTGCTGGGTGGTGGAATTTGGGATGGAGGTTCAGGGGTGGCAGGAGAGGAGGTGATGCTGGATGGAGGTGACTGGGCAGTAGAGGGTGGTGTGCAGATGTGTGGGTGTGTGTCAGTTGAGGGTGGTCTTGGCGTGATTGGGCGGCATGGTGTTGGTGAGGTGGTAGGTGAGGTAGTGTGAGGTGCGGGGGTCGGGAGAGGCGGTGGTGAGAGGGTGGTGGTTGGCTGGGGGAAGGGATTTGCGGCAGCAGTGAGGCGAGGGGTGAGGTGGCGTGGGGGGTAGGAGGTGAGGGAGATGGTGGTGAGGGAGTGGGTAACAACAGGAGGGAGGAGGAGGGAGTGATGTAGCAATTGTAGGAGTTGGAAGGGGGGTCTGGGGTGGTGAGTGGAGGTGAGTTGGTGCGGGAGGTGGGCAGGGTGGGTCGATGAGAGGTGGTGGTGAGGAATGGGAGCACGTGGCGATTCCTGTACATCCGTAGAGTGTTATGATAGTCTATTGTGACTTGGTAGGGGTTAGGGACGTGGGTGACGGTGTAGGGGCCCATAAAGTGTGGGGAGAGTTTATGGGGAATCGGTAGTTTTGCAACCATCATGGAATCACCTGGTTTGTAAGGGTTTGAAGGGGCACCGTCAGGTTGGAGGTCCAGGCCGTTTTGTAGGTGGTGAAGATGCCTCTTGAGGTGGTGGAGAGGGTCGGACATGGAGGTTCAGGTGGGAGTTTGTAGGTGTCGGCAGAGTGGCTTCTCCCAAAATATGCTCATGAGGGGATATGCCGTCCTCCAAGGGGCAGGAATTGATTCCCCATTGGACAATTTTTACGTGGGCTGGCCAATCTCCATTTTTCATTTCCTCGATTCTAGTGCGCATCTGGGTCATGAGAGTGTGGTGGCTCCTCTCACAAATTCTGTTCCCCTGTGGCCAGTATGGAGAGGAGTGGGAGATGCAGTAGCTGAATATGTTGGCTAGTTCCTGCCAGATATTGCTGGTGAACTCGGGGGCGTTGTCTGAGTGTAGGGCCTGAGGTACTCCAAAATAGAGGAAGATGTGGTGGACTAAGGCATTGGCCATGGTGACAGCGTGGTGTTCTTTGGCAAGGCACGCGATGAGGAACTTGGAATACGTATCCACAAAGGTGATGATGTAACGGTATCCAGACTTAGGTGGTAAGGGCCCCACTACACCTACTGATAGCAACTGCCAAGGCTTGTGGGCGGTTATGCTGCCTGATGGGCCGGAGGTGTGGGTGACATCATTGTCTAAGTCACAGGCTCGGCAGGACTGGGTGACTGCTTGCCCAGGTTGCTGGGTTTGGGGGTCCAATAGATGTCACTGAATACCTGGAGGAGCTTCTTAATACCTAAGTGGATTCCATTATCGGTGTGGAGATGCCTCATGGTGTCTAAAGCGGTATCCGGGTTGAGGAGAATGTGACCTGATGGGGTGAATAAATTGTCGCCCTGCTGGTGGAGTTTGGTGAATGAGTGGGGTGGAATCCGGGGGGGGGGGGCGGTCCTAGCCACACCACTGTTGGAGGAGCTCCAGTTTGCATCAGATCGCACAGAGGGGCAGGTGCGAGAGTGCATCGGTGTTAGTATAGAGCTTGCTGGGGCGGTAGGAGATTTCGTAAATAAATTCCTCCAATGTCTCCCTCCATCTGATGAGTTGGGCATTGTGGATGTCGGACTGTCATAGCCCTTGGAGCGACTGGTGGTCTGTGATGATGGTGACATTTGTTCCAGAAAGGTAGGTCCGGAAATGCTCCAAGGCCCTGGCACTCTCGCTTGGTGGCGGCATAATTCTTTTCGGCCTGGTTAAGGTGCGACTGGTGCAGGTGATATGTTCTTGTCCCTCCTGGACTTGGGCAAGGATGGCGCTGATCACGATCAGGGAGACGTCTGTGTATAATCGGAAGGGTACGGTGTAATTGGGGAGGGCTGCGATGGGGGCAATTATGAGTTTGTCTTTCAGTTCCTGAAAGGCAGCCTGTCGTTCATTGGTCCAGGCAAAGGGTGCTTCCTTCTGGGTCAGGTCGTGGAGAGGTTTGGTGATATGAATCCCTTCATGAACCAACAATAGTATGAGGTGAGGCCCAGGAAGGCTCGGACCTCGTGGATGTCTCGTGGTAGGGGGAGCTCTGCAATGGCCTGCAATTTGTCGGGGTCAGGTGAAATTCCATCTTATGAGACTATGTGCCCCAGGAAAGCAACAATTCTCCTGGCCAGGATGCACTTGAAAGGCCGGAGCTTGAGGCCTGCCTGGCAGATGCTTTAAAAAACTTTCCTGAGGTGTTGAAGGTGATCAGCCCATGTCTTTCTAAAAATGATAACCTTGTCCAGGTATGCCAGACATATTTCCCGGGTGAGGCCACTCAGGATGGATTTCATCAATCGGGAGAAGGTGGTGGGTGCATTGCAGAGTCTGATTGGCAAGACGTTAAATTCATAATGCTTTCCATTACTAGTGGAAAATGCAGTCTTCCTTCAATCCTCAGGGTGTACAGGGACCTGCCAATACCCAGATTAAAGGTCTAGGGTAGAGAACCAGGAGGCACCGTGCAGTGAGTCTTGGGAATCGTCGATTCTGGGCAGTGGGCTGGCATCCTTGATGGTAACTTTGTTGAGGCGGCGGTAATCCATGCAGAATCACATGGTGCCATCTTTCTTTTTGACTAGGAAGAGGACCAGGGGCTAGTGGAAGGTGAAACAATGCCAGCATCGAGCATTTTCTGGACCTGCCGGTCTTCCTTTGTTCATTGTTTAAAGGTTTTTCAGTCGGGATGGTTGGTGGCTTGGTGGTCCTGTGGTGGGTATCTCGTGCACCAAGTAGGTAGTGTGGCCAATATCAGTAGGTCCTGACATGAAAAGGTCCTGAAAGTCCAGGAGTAGATAGCAGAGCGTGTTGGCTTGGTGGGATGAAAGATACTCGGGTATGGGGGGTAGTGGGGTGGGGGAGGAGGAGGGGATGGGGGTGCATGGTTCTGCCTCTTTCATTTCTCCTACTACAAACCCCTTGGGTAGCATGAGGGTGGTGGTGGTGATGTTGGCAATTCGGACTGCCGCAATGTGGGGAGGGAGGAAGGTGGGGGATAAGAGACAGGCTGAGAGGGTTCTCGTCGGCAGGTCCAGGGAGAATAAGACGGATGTTCCGGTGGACTTGTTTAATGGCAGCCATGTTTCCTGAAGAGGGGGAATGGTGATGGAGGTGGTGGTAGCAGGAAAGGTGGTGTGGGCAGGGAGGCTGGAGAGGGGGCCTGGGGAGGGGGGGCAGGTGGGTGGGGTGTGGTGCCGAGGGGGGACGGGGGAGGGTTTGCAGGTGCATGGGTTGTGAGGGAGTGGGAGAGGGGACTGGTGGCTCCTGAAACTGGAGTTGCCTCTTGTGGCAGTTGATGGTAGTTCGCATTTTCTGAAAGAGGTTCAGTCCCAAATATCCATCGTAGGTGTGACAGGCTGAGTCAAAAACGATGAATTTGTGTTGGGTTGAGACGTTCTGGTGAGTATCGGTGTGTAAGGCCTGGATTTCCCCACAGAAGGGTAGGGGACCATCCCCTGCGTCCTTGAGATGAGTTGACATGGGGAAAAGCAGGCCAAAAGCCGATTTATGATGGGAGTAAAAGTGACTATAAAAGCATGATCTAGCCACTCCTGTATCAACCAGAAGCCTCGCTTTAACCCCGTTCAGCCTCATCTTATCTTAGACTGGGGGGCGATATTTCTGAGAAGTGGCCCCCGCCACCATGGGGAGGTGCGGGGACGGGCCTAAAAATCCAGCTGTTGGGGGCTTTTGTCTTTCTCCAGCTCCATTTCCCCAGGATCAGTATCTCTGGTTGGTGTGGTGTTGTCCTTGGGTCCCGTTCTCTAACGATAATACCTTGCATCAGCCTGGAGTGTTTGATTTGCACCGGGCTGCTTTAAGCTGCTCCTGGATGTCATGGAGTGGACACCAGTGACTACAAGCGGAGAACTCCCAGGGATTGATCGTAATTATGTTCTGGTTCTCCTTGTACACAGGGTGCTTGTTGGTGGGGTGTGCCCTAGGTGGGGTTGGCGTAGGGTTGATGTGGGTTGGTAGTGGCCGAGTCTTGCTGGGTGGGGCTGGTTTGTTCGTAGGAAATTTGCTCACTACGTTGATCTGTTGAGGGGTGGAGCGGGAGGTCAGGAGTCACTGTATCAGCTGGATGTCCCTGTCCAGGTCTCCCGTAGGATCGTGTATGGGAAAGTGTTCCTTGACCATACCAGGGAGAACTCTGAGGAGGGTATTAATCCACCGCATCCCATTATACGTCCACACGTTTTGTCATTGTCAGTCCTGTTGACGTATATAAATGCACATCAATTGCAAGGTCCCTAATTTGCACAATTTTCAATTTTCAAAATGATTTTTGGTAAGTATACACGGGACACCTTCCTCTACAAGATGCCAGGCAGGGACAATGCCTTACCCTATATGACCTCCCCCTCCCGCACGCCATTGTCTCGGCAATTCACCTGTTACCAGTGACCTGGCCAGTAAAGACATATTGTGCCACGGTACAAAATTCAGGGCCAGAGTGATTCCCCAATCGATGACAATGTGGAGGACAAAGTTTATGTAGCATTAGAGGAAGAAACAGTCAGAAATGATGATCAGGTAATGTTGCCAAAAAAGATCAGGTATGTTGATGTGTTCAGTGAGTGAAACAATGCTTATATTGCCTGTATTACTGTGTGAAAACCAATATACTCTTGTACTACATAAAAATTCATACCAAATAAATTAATAAATACAGTTTATGAGTGGTGTGGAATAGTTACCCTCCCATAGAACTCGTTTTCTTTGGAGCCAGCCTGATAGAAAACCCAGTAAGGTAAGGGGTACTGCTACCTGTATCGAGTATTTTAAACCTCAGGTGAGCGATTTGTCTATGAATTTTTGATGTTTCTCACCAAAAGCGGAGGTTTGAGCCAAAAATTTGTTCTTCCAAAATTAGTCAGGATTGGGGGGAGTCAGTGGTGGAAAATCGGTCGGGACGGGGCGGGTTAAAAGTATGCTTCTCCCAGGTTTTTACATCAGCTTCCAGGTACACGGCAGTGACGAGCCACCTGGCCTGGATGAGAGTGTCATCCAGGCTTCCGTCTTACGTTAGGCTGTCCAATTGGGACAGTGCCACCACTCTTCCTAGAGAGGCTGTGAATGCTTCCACCACTATTTTGGTGAAATTCACCCATGTTAGTTCGGGGACGACTTTGGGCGTGATACTGGTTGCTGTTTTGCCTAGAAGTGGTAGGGTAACTACGATCTTCTGTCTGTCGCCTTCAAAGCCAATATCGAACAGCGGCTTGACTATTCTTAGGTATGTATGGATATCGTACTGGTCCTGATCAAACTTGGGCAATTGTACGTGTGGTTTGGTTCCCATTTTAATGAATTCCCTGTTTGCTCCTCTTTCTGCCTGGGTTGCGAACCACCACTGTCCACAAGTGTTATGCTAGGTGTTTTTAGGCCGGCTTCCCATCCTAGCAACACCTAGAGTATAGCTGGGTTCCCTTTCTAGACTGGAGTCAAGACACAGGGTGAGAGGAACAGGGCATAAAAACACAGGGCAACAACCTTACATGTATATTACCAAACTATTAATACAGGACAGTTAGATGTTCCACAAGACTCTATACAAAGGCAAAGCTCAGACTGGCAGAGATATTGTAGGTATCACGCAGGATACCAGCCATCTCGAGAATAAGCAGACAGACACTACACTTAAGTGAAGCTGGGAGTACACTTAATTATTGGGCTGCATATACTTTGTAATGATTATACACATGTCCCGTGTTCACTGAGTGGAGCAGGATAGCAGCATGTTATTACGGTCTCGGCTTACACTTGGTGGAGTTGGAATAGTTCACCTCTGTCACTATGCTCCGACTGTTACTTTCATTTTCACCTCACAGGCATGGAAGTCGCAGTCATGGCATGGATGTGGGGCAAGGGAGCGGCCACTCAACAGCTCACAGGTGTCAGCCCAGGGTCAGCTGAGTCCCCTCAGATGTCTTCTCGTCTAGGGGGCACGAGACTACTCGTAGGGGTATTGTCCTCTGGAGTGGGCTTTGATTGAGTGTGGTGAAGGGCCTTACCCTAGAGGGGCTGGGTATAGGGGTTCTGCCTTCGGGACTGAGGCTGAATAGCTCTTTTAGGTGCTCCCGCAGGCACCCGGTGCGAAGAGGGCGTCGCTCTTCGTCAGGACTGGAGAGGTTGCACCCTGGGGTACTGGAGGTGGCGTGGAGAGCCCGTCTGTTGTGGTCTCGCTCCCGCTGCTTCACCGTCAGGGTAGGGCTGCGACATTGCTGGCAACAGGAGTCTGACAGGTGCTGGTTGCCCACTGGTGCTGGCTGGATGGAGTGCAGCCCCGGGGTCAATACAGGTCCCCTCCAGCAGTCCGTGAATGGGAGATTCTCCTCCTGGAGGCTGCCTCGGGCTGGGGAAATAGGGGTGGGGCCTGCCTTACCACTGATAGGGCGGCTTGAGCAGGGTTCTCCCTCTGGTTGTGGAGTCACAGGGTGTGAGGGACTTTTGGGACGTCCCTCCCTGGTGCGGCTACTGGCCGTTACCGAGGTCCCTTGGGCAATGGGAGGAGGATGGTGACCGGCCATCCCTTTCCCGTTGGTACTGCAACCGGCCGTTACCGGGGCCTGACGCCCTGACGGGACCACATATGAAGGGTGACTGTGGGTGCAGCTACAGGCTGTCACTGATGTCCCATATGAGGGGCGATGTGTAGGCGAGAGGCAGTTACGGTCTGTCCCCTGTCTACTGGCGCAGTTATGGGCTGTCGCTGGTGTCATGCCCCTCAAGACAACTGCAGAAGAAGAGAGGGCATGCCTTTCTCTCCCCACGTGCGGCAATCAGCCGTCACGGGTTCTGCAGGGGGGGTGGACAGCACTGCAAGTGGCTATAGGCTGACTCTTGGATGTGCGGCTACTGGCCATCGCAATTGCATGGCTGCAGGCCACTGCTGGCGCACGGCTACTGGCTGTTGCTAAGGGACGGGTACAGTCCGCTGCTTGTGCACGGCTACAGGCCATTGCTTGTGCACAGCTTTGGGCCACTGCTTGTGCACGGCTACAGGCTGTTGCTTGTACATGGCTATAAGCTGCTGCTTGTGCACGGCTGAAGGCTGTTGCTGGGGTGCTGTTTGGAGCTGGTTTATTAGCTTCACCCCGATCCCTGGTGAGGGTTGGATTGGTTGGAGGGTAATGCACCCGGACTGAGGTGCTTGTGTCGGGTGCACTTCGTGGAATAGGGGAGTGTGGCCGTATGAGACATATGCTCATATCACACGGATGTCGCGTGCGCCCTACCTATCCCTCCGTTATCACCTCCTGGGGGTGTCGTGATGCCCTCTGTTATCACGGCTGCTATTTCAGGAACAATTAGAGTGTACAGAATGGTTGTGAACCAGGGCACTCTCAGGATGCAGCACTACTAGGAAAAACAGCCAGAAGGTAGGCAGCACAAAGACAAGAAGTAGGTGTAAGGAACGAACACTTGTCGAGATCTGTGGAGGATGTGAAAGCAATGGAGAGATGATCATGGGATAGGAGGAAATATTCCGTGAAAACAAGCCTGCAATAAGGAATTACTGAACAAGAAGTAAAAAGAAATAATTTGGAGGAGATCGAATGTGACGGTAGAAGGAAGAGGAATATGAAAGACAGTGTCTTTAGTGAGGAAGGTGGCCTCAAGTACTGGATAGTACTATAGTAGAATCCCAGAGAGGAGAATGAAAGCACTGAAGATAAGTCAAAAGCAGAGCGAGCCCATTCCAATGCAGAACGAAGATCAAAGATGGGTACTAAGTTTGCAGTGACACGACCACCGACAGCATCAACTAGAATACGAACTAATGTAGTGACTTGGGAGTGAAGAGAGTCCATGGAGAGTTGCAGGTTGTCCATGTGTAGTTTGACATATAGGAGTTTGGAGACAATGTTATTTTTTGAAATTTGTTTCTTTAGAATTCCTGTGAAGTTGTTTAAAGTGTATGTAACGTCATTTAAGTGGGCTGTGATCTTCTGTAGCATGGTGTGTTGAACCTTTTTTACTCGATTTTGATAAATCAAGGGCACTGGCTAACTATGCAAGGGTGGATTTGATATCAGAGTGGTCACGAGTCATTGCAACTCCAAATAAGCCACGTAAAATTTCTCCCCCAAGGTCAAAGAGACCGTGCTTCACACGGGAACGACCTACAGGTGTCTGGCTGAAAAATGTGTCATTTAAGTGAGAGAACTGTATTTGAATATACTCAAGTTTCCAACAAACTGGTAAATAAAAAGGGTACCAGAATGTATACGGGTTGTGATTCCCCACACTGGTCGACGGGAGGGTCTGTATCTCATCCAGTTGGCGTGCTTAGTGAGGCAGGGCGATGGCTACGTCGGCCAGGGGCTCGAGATCTTAGCGCAGGGAGACTACATCTGTCACCATTACCTCGTCTCCTAAGCCGACCAATGCCCCAGGACGTACTCCACCATCGTCCTCACCCAGCCCGGATGCTATTAGGGTCAGCACTGCCAGCAGGTAGATCTCAAACATCTTATCTGTAAAATAAGTTCGAATTAATGGGAATGATTGATGAGGTGGTGAATGTGCAAGAAACAGGGGATGGTTCTGGATCCGATTAGAACACGGAGGAACAAAGAAGGAAATCTTACACAATGGCGGCCAAACCTCACATTCAATTGCCAAAGTTCAACCCTGAACAATACAACATCGATGTATACTTGGATATTGTTAAACCCTTATTAGACATAGGGTTTGACAATGACAGGGAGAAAATTGCTGTCGCACTACCTAACCTGGGAAAAACTGTGGCAACTATAGCCACAAAAGTTGTTCCCAATTTAAAATGGGACCAATTCACACATCGTGAAACTGGCTGTTACGCCTTCCTTGGGCAGAGTTGTCGCTCTCTCACAACTTGACGCCCTCACATACGACGGCGGCCTCGATGACGCGTTCATCCAGTCACGGAGACTCATGCCGCCTATCCCAAAGCAACCACAGACACTTGGGATCAACATACCTTCAATACCCTGCTGAGAATCTTCCTGAGCACAGTCAGGGAACATTTTACAATTTATGATCCATCGGGAGACATGGACCAAGACCTGCAGCTTGTATGACGCCCCCTTGCTGCCTGCCCCACACCCCAACCTATACATGCTGCCAGTAAATTTCCCACAACCAAGACAGCACCCCTCAAGCAATGGACACCCCCATCACAACCCACTACAGAGCAATCACCTGCCGTACCCAGGGCTCACCCTCAGAAGAAACGCCCTAACCCCAGGGAAAACTCCAACTTGATTTCCATTAACCCCTGGGAATTTACCACCTGCAGTTGCAGCTGCCCTCTGCACGACATACGCAAGCAGCTGAAAGCCACTCGACGCAGGACGGCCCCACAAGGGCGTCGGAAGGTGTCACCTCTGGAAGATGATGCTCCACCCCTTATTTATACAGACCCAGGGGAAGAGGAGCCCGAAGAGGAAGGCACTGTACAGCAGATGGATTTTTAGGTCTGCCCCCTCACCTCCCCATGGTGGTGGGAACCACTTCATATAAGTACAGACCCCCAGTCTACGACAAAATGAGACTGAATGGGGTGGGGCAAGACTACTGGTGGACACGGGAGCAGCCAGATCCTGCCTCTACACACATTTTTACTCCAACCACAGCTCTGTCTTCGGCCCCCTTCTCTCCACCTCAGCCAACCTCGTAGACACGGGGGATGGCCCCCCTGCCTATCCGTGGGGAAACCCGGGACCTGTGGACTGAAACACACCAGCAAGTCACCGCAAGACACCCCTTCATCGTCTTCAATTCCACCTGCTGTGCATATGACGCCTACCTGAGGCTGGACCTCCTACTAAAGCTTCATGCAAGCATCAACTGCCACAAGTGCCGCCTTCACTTCCATCCAGCCCCCCCTCAATTAACCACCCACGCAGCACGTGCACCCCCCCAATTAACCACCCACGCAGAGCGTGCACCCCCCCCATTCCTCACCACCCTCAACCACTCTGCACGTGCATTGCACCTCCACCCTCACCCCTCCAATCACCCAACGCTATACCTTCTCACCCCCAATCCTTTTCTTCTGCCTCTCCTACCTCACCTGCCCCTCCAACTTTCCCCACCACCATTGCTTCTGCCGTTACCATTCCCCTACACCATGAGGCTTAGTTAAAATTAATCAGGCCCAGTGGTACCTCCGTACTATTTTCACCCACCTTACCATCTAGGCCCCTTTCATCTTGTTTACTCTCTCCCACACTCCTTCCCCCCAGTGTCCAAACAGTGCAAATTGCAAATCTCGGCACCACGCCACTTACCCTCCCTCAAGGATTAATAGTAATACGACATGGAGGAGGCCAAGCCTTGTGAGACACCCTCCCCCTCCCACATCATGCTACCTACTCTACCTGATCACCTCTCCACCCACCAAGCTAACAGCCCCTGGCAACTCCTCCTGGACTTCCAAGACCTTTTCTCATCTGGCCCAGCAGACATCGGGCACACCACCTACCTCAACCACGAAATCCACATCACGGGACCACCCATCCACCAACCCTCACGACGCAAGGACCCTAAGCAGCGGGCAGAGAAAGACCGGCAGGTCCAGGACATGCTCCATGCTGGTGTTATTTCACACTCCACCAGCCCCTGGTCTTCCCCCGTCATACTCATTAGAAAAAAGGATGACACCATGCGGTTCTGTGTTGACTACCATAAACTAATTAATGTCACCACCAAGGACGCCATTCCCCTACCCAGAATAGACAATTCCCTCAACTCACTACATGGCTCTTTGTGGTTTTCCACCCTCGACCTGCAGTTGGGGTACTGGTAAGTCCCTGTCCACCCAGAGGACAAACAAAAAACAGCCTTCTCCACCAGCAACGACAAACATTATGAATTTAACATCCTCTCTTTCAGACTTTGCAATGTCCCGGCCACGTTCTCCTGCCTCATGGAGTTAGTCCTCAGCAGCCTGACCTGGGAGATCTGCCTGGTGTACCTAGATGATGTCATCGTATTCAGCCGAACCTGGTCAGACCACCTCCACCGCCTCAAACAAGTCTTCATACGAATACGGCAGTTTGGACTTTTAAACTCAAACCTTCAAAGTGCGTCCTAGCGGAAAGTTCCATCTCCTTCCTGGGACACGTGATCAGAGCCGAGGGCATCTCTCCCGATCCCAACAAACTGCACGCCATCGCCGACCTCCCTCTACTTAAGGACGTCCACGAAACTTAGATCTTACTACTGGCGTTTCGTCAAAGGCTTTGCCAACATTGCCAAACCCTTGCACGATCTCACAAAGAAAGGCGAACCTTTTGTCTGGACAGATACTCGAATTGCAGGCTTCAACTCCCTCAAAAACAAACTCATCTCTGCCCTGATTGTTGCTTTCCCAGGCTACAACCTCCCCTTCCATCTATACACCGACATTTCCCTCATTGCCATAGGGGCTGTACTCGCCCAGGTGCAGGACAGATGGGAGCATATCATCACCTGCACGAGCCACACCCTCAACCAAGCTGAGAAAAATTATGCTGCTACTAAGCGTGAGTGCCTGGGCATTATTTGGGCGTTGGATTACTTCTGCTCCTATATTTCAGGCACCCATGTCGTCATCACTACTGACCATCAATCTCTGCAGTGGCTGCGACAATCCAACACCACCAGTGCTCAACTGATTCGATGGCGAGAAGCTCTGGAAGAATTTGATTATGAAATATCATATCGACCAGGGAAACTGCACACAAACGCCGATGCCCTCTCCTGTCTACCCATCAACTCAGTCCACACCAAACCGGACCTCATCCAAATTATGGCACAACAAGCAATGCCCCACCTGGATACTGCCACATACCTTTGCCAAATTACACCAACACGGCAAACACCTATTTAACCAAGACGGCCACATTGTCTTAGATCCCAACACTGCTCACGATACCATGCTTCACCTCCATGCTGAAAACGGCATCCACCTCTGCACAAAGAAGTTACTACAAGTCTTCAGTGACATCTATTGGACACCAAACCCTTCCACCATTGCCAAAAACATCATCCAAACGTGCCGCTCCTACTCCTTGGGTAAAGACATCACGTGCACAGCTGGACCGGCGGGAAAAATTTCCGCACAAAGGCCATGGCAATTACTTTTGGTTGACGTAGTCGGGCTCCTAACACCCAAAGAAGGTTACAAATACATCATCACCTTCGTAAATGTATATTCCAAATTCATCATTGCCTGCCCTGCAAAAGAACAACGCAGTGACAGTAGTGGATGCATTAGTTCGCCATGTTTTCCCTTATTTTGGGATCCCCCAGGCCCTACATTCTAATATCGCCCCTGAATTCACAGGCAAAGTCTGGGAAGAACTGACCACAAGATTTGGCTACCATGCTTCACCTCCATACTGGCCCCAGGGAAATAGTGTCTGCGAGAGAAGTCATCGTTCTCTCCTTAACCAGGTATGGACCCGAATTATTCAAACAGGCAATGATGACTGGTCAGCCCATGTGAAAACTGTTCAGTGGGGCCTGAACACATGCCCTAGGGATGATGGAAAAAAAAAACCCACAAGCGAGTCTTCGGGGAAGCCCCACTCCTTCTGCCCCTCTGCCCACACCTCCAACCCCCTCCCCCACCCACCACCACCGACCCCCTACACGACCTCAAGAGGTGCCTCCACCACCTTCAACAACAACAAGATCTACAGCCTGACACGATCACCTCCAACTCCTACAAATCGGGAGACTGTCGTTGTGGCACTCCTACCTTCCCCAGACAAAATCTCTCCCCGATTTGAAGGCCCCTTCACCATCATCAAAGTCCCCAACCCTTACCAAGTCATTTTCCAACAGCATGGGCATACACGCACGTACCGCAACCGCCACATTTGACCCTTCCAACCCTCCAACAATAACTTCCCACCCAATCGCATGCCACACACCTCCCACCGTGCACTACTCACCTCTCCTCCTTCCCAGAATCAGCCCACTGACTCATACTCCTACTCCTTCTCGCCCTTCCCTTCCATCTCACCAGCCACGACACCTCCTCCCACTGCACTCTTACATGACCCACCACCAAGTTCCTCTCAGCCCGCACCCTCACCAACCTCCCCTCCAACCACACCCCCCACGCCCACCTCACCTCCTCCAACCTACCACCTCCAATCACCAACCCATACCCCTACCACCACACCAACACCACGCCACACCGCGACAAGTCCCGCCATGACCACTGTGGTAACGACCACCCACACCGTACCGCCACGACACTCACCCTCCCCCACCCTCACTCCCCTCCTCACCACCCACACACCACCTCACCCGCAAACTCCCCACGTGCATGAACACCACCTAACACCCACATTACTCATTCGTCTACCCCTGTCCATCCTTTACCCACCGATCATGCCCACTACACACGCCACCCCACACCACCACCCACGACCAAAACAGGACGCTCACAACACCACTTGTCTCCATGGCTTCACTTCCCACAGCCGCCCTCACTATCACTACCACCAAATCTGGATGCCTCTCACACCCACCAACCAGATACACCATTATGCTCACTCCTACCTCACCTACTTCCCCACCTTCACCCCCACACACAAAACGACCCCCCAACACTAGCCCCATCACACTCACTCTACATCAAGCACGGTGGAACTTTCCACTGACCCAATTCCCCAGGGGGAGCCGCCACTCTTACCCTAACCTCCCCCATAAAAACCTCAGGACCTCACCCCTAGCCAGCATACAGCCACCAAGCAACACCACCAGAGATGAGGATCCAGAGAATTGTTTGGCAACCACACATGGACCAGGCCTGAGAGTACGAGGGACCCACCAGCTCCTCCACAATCTCCACCACACCTCACACACTTCCACACTCCACCTCACACTCAATCCACACAAGAACCCAACCACATTACACATCACTGGACCGCCCTCCTCCAACACATCACGCCTACCCACCAGACCTCCACTACAAGTACATACCACCTCCAGTCACTGGGCCGTGACTTTTTTACCACGGATGGTGGTAATATGCGCGCCTCCGCTGCCGGACCCCCCACCCCGCTATGGAGCCGCAGCCCTACCCCAGGAGGACACCACGGCATGCCAGGTGAGTGCAGGACTGGCCCAGAGCAAGACGGGTGCCGGGGGGCCCCGACCTTGTGTCCCTCTTCCCCTCAACCTACCCAACTGCGACATCGCAAGAATGCGACACTACTTCTTGGCCGGACCAGCCCTTACCAGGATCAGTGTGGGACTGCTCCAGATACAGTCCCAGGCAACACCACGGTAACGGCCACTGTACGTACCGGGGAGGGAACGGCCACTGTATGTCCCTCAGTTGCTTCCCCCTGCAGCTCCGCGATGATGGCCACTGTACGCGTTGGGGAAGGAATGGCCACTGTACATCCTTCTGCTGCAGCCACATCTAGAGACCACCTCGGTGTGCTAGCTATTGAGCACGCACTGACAGGCAAAGTCAGGAGTGGAGCCGCGACGACAGGAACTGTACACGTCGGGGAGGGAACGGCCACTGTACGTCCCTCATCCACTTCCTCCTCCTCCTACGGGAGTAGCCCTGCAGTAATGGCCACTGTATGTACCAGGGAGGGAATGGCCACTGTACGTCCCTCAGCTACTTCCCGTTGGGCAGGCAGACCCGTGGCAACGACCACTGTACGTGCCGGAGAGGGAACGGCCACTGTACGTCTCACATCTGCTTCTTCCTCCTTCGGGAACAGCACCGCGGTAACGACCACTGTACATACCGGGGAAGGAACGGCCACTGTACGTCCTTCTGCTGCTACCCCAAGAGGCTGTGGAGCCGCGACGATGGCCACTGTATGCCCTTCATCCACAGTCTCGAGGGTTCTCCTGGAGGGGAAGGTCCCTTGCGCAGCTGGCTCACTACCCCTTGGCTGCGTGGGACACCCTTCTCTCTCTCTCCCTCCAGGTGTGATTCCCCGGAGGTGCTGCCGTTCCAGGAGTGATGGCGAGGTCCTGTCGCTGAAGGCCGGGTTCACACCCTATGGTCTGTCCCTGGACGACACCGGACCCTGACGGACGCCCTGCAGAAGAGGTGCCGCAATCAACTCCTGATGGTGCCCCAACCTAGAGGCGACCGCAGCACCAGGCCTCCCAGGGCCAGCCCGCAGACCCCAAGACGAGACCACTCCGGCCCCACTCTCTGCTAGCCCTTCGCCAGTGATAAGAAGCGGCAGGCCCGACTCCTGACACTGGCCCCAGTCCTGAGGGTCCCTTACCAGGTCGAGGCCCCCATAGGGAAGGGCCTCCCTGCACCCCAGACCAGACATGCTCCCTGGTCATGATGCCCCTGAGAGCTGTCCCGTGCCTTCTACAGGAGAGCTCTCCAGAAGGGCCCCCTCCCACTCCTGGGTGCCACCTCAGTTAATCCTAGGCCTCAGTAGCCCAGTGACG
Organism: Coenobita brevimanus; assembly: GCF_032717465.1. NCBI lineage: Eukaryota > Metazoa > Arthropoda > Malacostraca > Decapoda > Coenobitidae > Coenobita > Coenobita brevimanus. The sequence continues at coordinate 31,235,530 of NC_136967.1, forward strand.
ACACCTCCAACTCCTAGAGTCATGCTAAAGACTTAGTAGAAGTGACTATAAGTGATGTGAGCAGTGAGACAGAAACAATACACCAAGGTTCCTACTCTAGTTTATCCAAGGTACTGTGTTTATGCTTAAGCCCTCCAAAACCTGGGTAATGTACTAGTGTGCAGCCCGAGACTAACCTACTAAGGACAGTCCAAAAGACAGGGTGTGTGATCAGTGTCGCCGCGGCTAAGTGACATTGTCTCATACATTGACTCAGGCATAGATACCGTGCCCATGTGATATGTATGCTAGTATTAATTAACTTGTCACTTCACTCTATTCGTATGTAGTGTATCGTAATGTGTATATTGAAAGGAAATTGTGTACTGGCTCTGACATCAATATTGTGCCCACGTGACATGTTGTGTGTGTATTGAAGTGAATTTGTACACTGACTCAGGCATCAATACCTTGCCCATGGATATGTTATACTAGCATTATTCACCCTGTCACTTTACACATTCCGTATTCAGTATATCTTTATATGTGTATTGAAAGGAGATTGAACTGAGACAATAGATGTGTTAAGGTATACTGCCGAGTTTTTATGCCCTGTTCCTTTGTAAGTGTTCTACTTCCAGTCTAGAAAGAGGACCCCGCTCAGTCACGGGTGTGTTTAGGGCAAGAAGTCGGTCTAAAAACACCTAGCATAACAATAACAATGATAGATCTTTGACTTAATTTCCTTCTAACACTTTAACACACTGCCTGATGTCTATGTCACTGTTTCATTGTCACTGTACTTCCACTGTCACTCACTGTTGGGACTGGGCAGGGTGGCGGTGTTTGCAGAGGGCGGCGGGAGAGCACACAGCCCAGGTCCTGATGGGGGCTGAGCTTCGCTAGGGGCCCCTGTGTCCTGTGGCCAACGGATCACTTGTAGAGGCATCCTCTCTCATCCGGGGCTGTGTGCGGCGAAGGGCCCTGCACTGTCGGGACTGGGAACTGGAGTACAGCCCTTGGGACTGGGGCCTAAGAGTTTCCTAAAGCGCTCACTCAGATGCTTGATGGAGGATGATTGTCGTCTGTGTCTGGGTGGGGAGAGGCCTCACCCGGGGGTCCTGGGGGCGGCCTCAGAGGCCCGTTGGCTACGGTCTCCTGCTGTCGGGGATGCCGTCAGGAGCGGGCTGCAGTATCGACCTCCATTGAAGTCTGTCAGGTAAGGTCCCTCTGGAGCCGGCCGGGCAGAGAATAACCCTGGGGATAGCACAGGGCCTCTCTTCAGGTCCTCGGGACTGAGGCCTTCCTCCTGGAGGTTGCCTTGCTGCTGGTGGTCAGTAGGGTCGTCTGCGCCCCTGCTGGTCGGCAGATCTGATGGCAGAATGTCCTCTCGTAATGGAGTCACAGGTGGTGAGGGGCTTTGATGCTCCTCCCCAGTGCAGCTGCCAACCGTCGCTGGGTTCCCGTGGGCAACAAAACAAGGGCGGCTGCTGGCTGTCCTTTCATTGTGGGCACAGCTACTGGCCGTCGCCTGGGGCCAACTCCCTGATGGGGGTGCAGGCGAAGTGCGGCTACCAGCCGTCACTTGCCCGTCGGCACGGCTACTGGCAGTCACCGAAGTCCCAAGTAGAGGACAGCGTACCGACGAGGAGTGGCTACCAGCCATCTCCTGCCAATGGGTGCGGCTACTGGCCATCACCCATGTCGTGTCCTCTGAGGTAGCTACAGGAGGAGAGGGGACGTACCCTTCTCTCCACAGCGCGGCTACCGGCCATCGCTAGTTCCTGTAGGGGGGTATAGCAGCAACTGACGGGGGAGCAGCTACCAGCCGTCTCCTGCCGTGTGGCCCGGCTACAGACCATGGCCTTTTAATCCGCTGCATGCTGGCTATTTTTAGCCCTATGGGTCACCCCAGTGGCAGCCATTTTTCAACCTTTTTTGAGGGGGCTAAAATGATAGATTTTGATGTGGAAACAACGAATTTTGCCATTAAAATGCTCACCGAGGCTCGGAAATCAGTTTGATTGAATCCTGCATACTCATGTACAGGTATAGCCGCTCTCTCACGCTCACCATGTACGTGAGATAAAGCCGTTTTCTATGTTAGGTATACTCAGGTATTTATGCTGAGAAGGTATAGCAATGTTCAGTACCCCTTTCGTGATTACTTATTACTTCAGCATCTACCACAATTTGCGTGTCATTCTCACTGTGAATGCATTTATCTTACACTTACTTGAAGATAGGTACAACCTGACTTCACTACGTACAGTCCTGGCACTTACAAGAAGGTATTTACAACTTGACTTCACCATATAGTCCTTACACTTACAAGAAAATATTTACAACTTACACTTACATGAAAATATTTACAAAATGCCTTCATTATGTACAGCACTGGGTAAGGCACACAGGCAGAGTGAGGCAGAACGAGCATGAGGGGGGGAGTGAGTGAATGTATGGTCTTGACAGCCTGGGGGATGGTAGAGGAACAGTTACCTTACATGCCTGCCAATTTTTACCTGCGAATCCTGAAAAATGCAGTCACAGTGAAGTTTTTTATTTTTAACTGTTTTAAAACGGCACTGGCACTGGCTGCGGAATTATGTCAGACTGTTTTAAAACGGCACTGGCACGTGACGGATTAAGCACGCAGCTACCGGCTGCCACCTGAGACTGGCTACAGGCCATGGCTCTTAGGGGGAAGCGGCTACTGGCCGTCTCCTGAAGGGCAGAGCGGCTGCAGGCCATCTCTGGGAAGCCTTCTGAGTGGCTACCGGCCATCTCCTGAAGGTCTGAGCAGCTACTGGCCATCTCACAAAGGGCGTGGCTGCTGGCCATCGCTGGGGTGCTGCTTGGAGCTATGGAAGTAGCTCCATCCTGATCCTGTTGATGGTCAGCTCACCCGCAAGGTTGTCTCCGTTTCCTTCTATGGTGGTGACAGGCAAGTTCCGGGTCATAGGGGTGCACAGCCCGGATGGACTTATGTATGTCACCTAGGGTCAGGTCGTGCTCTGTCTCCCCCTCCGTAGGCTCCTCCTGGGGGTGTTGTGATGCCCTCGGTGACTATTCCTGTCATTTTACCACCGTCGTCAGAGAAAAAGTCACATCCCCATGACTGGAGGTGATAGACTTTGGTGTTGTTAGTGTGGTGCACTGGCTGGAGGTGTTGGAGGAGGGCGTTCCATGCTGTGGTGGCCGGGATTTTGTCTATTTGGGTGTCGCAGGTGATGAAGAGGGTGGATGGGTCAGTGGTGTTGTGGACGAGTCACAGGAGGTGGAGGGGGCCACTGATGCGGTGTTTGTGCCCGAAGGGCGGCACCCACATAGCTCATCGGATTCTCATGTTGGTAGGTGTTGTCTCCTGTAGTGAGCTGTGCTGAATGCTGGAGATTGTCGAGGAGCATGGGGTTTTATGATGGGGCATTGCGGCATGGTGTCTCTGGGGAGTAGTGGCTGGGATTTGTCCTTGGTGTAGCATGAGTATGATGGGGCTCATGTTGGGAGGAGGAGTGTGGTTTTGCAGTGAGGTGGGTGGTGTAGGGATGGTGGCATATCATGCAGGTGGGCATGAAAGGTGGCCAGAGCGTGTGATGGTGGTTTTTAGGGTGGGTGTGGGCAGTGAGTTGGGTGTGTGGTGTCAGTCTGTTCAGGTTGTGTGTGGTGGGGGGGTTGGCGCAGTGCGTGGGGTTGGAGGTGCTGTGACAGGGCTGAGGATGGTGATGGGCGTTGGGTGGGGTGAAGTTCGGGCGGGTGGAGGAGATGTTGGTGCGTGGGTGGGACACGTGGTGCTGGGTGTGGGGGATGGGGAGGGCGGTGGGGAAGGGGAGGGGGAAAGGTTTGGAGTTTGTGGCATTGGCAAGTCTTCAGGTGGGGTATGATGTGGCGTGATGGACGGTGGGGTGAGAGAGGATGGGGAGGGTGAGGTGGAGAGGGAAGGGGGGGGGATATGTAGCTGTTGTAGGAGGTGGGGGGAGCAGAACGGAGGTAGCAGGTGGGGGTTGGGGAAGCGGGGACATGAAATAGGCGCACATGGCGATTCCTGAGTGTGCTGGGCGTGTTGTGGTAATCAACTGTCACTTGGTAGGGATTGGGGATGTTGGTGATGATGTAAGGTCCCGTGAAGCGAGGTGCAAACTTGTGGGGTGTAGGGAGTTGCGCTATCATGATGATGTCACCCAGCTTGTATAGGTTGGAGGTGGTGTCGGGTCAGAGGTCTAGGTTGTTATGTAGGTGTGAGAGCCGCCTTTTGAGATGGTGAAGGGGGTCAGACGTGGGGGAGGTGGTGGGGGGTTGTAGATGTTGCTGCAAAGGTAGGAGGAGAGATGCTTCCCCAAACACACGTTCGTGAGGCGAGATGCTGTCTTCTCGTGGGAAAGAATTTATGTCCCATTGCACGATCTTCACGTGTGTGGGCCAGTCGTTGTTCCTCATTTCTTCTATCCAGGTGTGGAGCTGGTTTATTAAGGTATGGTGGCTTCGTTTGCAGATGGCGTTTCCTTGCAGCCAATAGGGGGATGAGTGGGAGATGTGATACCCAAAGATTTGAGCTAACTCCTGCCAGATTTTACCAGTGAACTCTGGGGCGTTGTTGAGTGGATAGCCTGTGTGATGCCAAAATACGGAAAGACATGACGGACAAATGCATCGGCGATTGCAGCAGCATGACGTTCCTTTGCTGGGCAAGCGATGATAAATTTAGAGTACATATCTACGAAAGTGATGAAGTACCGATAGCCTAATTTTGGAGGTAGGGGCTCCACTATGTCGATTGAGAGCAATTGCCAAGGTTTGTGGGCAGTGATGTGTCCCGATGGGCCGGCAGTGCAGGTGATGTCTTTTCCTAAAGCACATACTCTGCAAGATTGGATAATGTCCTTGGCTAGGGTGGATGGGTTAGGAGTCCAGTACGTGTCATTGAAAACCTGCAGGAGTTTGTGCCCAGGTGGATCCCACTGTGGATGTGTAGGTGTTGGAGGGTGTCAAGGGTGGCATCGGGGGTGAGGACAATATGCCCAGACAGGGTGAACAGGTGGTCGCCCTGGCTATGTAATTTATGGAAAAGATGTTGAGGAATCCAAGGGAGTCATTCCTTGTGTTGCCACTGTTGGAGGTGGTCTGGCTCGGGCTGTACAGTGTTGATGTGGAGCCGAGAGAGAGCATATGTATTTGTATGGAGTTTGCCAGGGCGGTAGATTTTGTAGTTAAGTTCCTCCAGTGTTTCGCGCCATCTGATGAGCTGGGCATTGTGTGTGTTGGACTGCCACAACCATTAAAGGGACTGGTGGTCGGTAATGATCGTAACTTGGGTCCCTGACAGGTATGCCTGGAAGTGTTCAAATGCCCAGACAGTGCCTAGGCATTGCGTCTTTGTGGCAGTGTATTTTTTTTTCCACCTGACTGAGGGTGAGGCTGGCACAGGCGATGATGTGTTCATGGCCCTCTTGGACTTGGGCTAACATAGCGCCTATTGCTATCAAGGAGACATCAATGTAGAGATGGAATTGGTGGGAGTAGTCAGGGAAGGCCATGATTGGGGCAGAGATGAGCTTGTCCTTAAGTTGTTGGAAGGTGGCTTGTCTTTCGTCCATCCATATAAAAGGCTCTCCTTTCCGGGTGAGGTCGTGGAGTGGCTTGGCAACGTGGGCGAATCCCTTCACGAAGCGTCGGTAATAGAATGTCAGGCTGAGGAAGGCCCGGACTCCGTGGACGTCTTGTGGTGAGGGAATGTCCTCTGATGGTGCAGAGCTTGTCCGGGTCAGAGGATATGCCGTCCTGGGAGATGACATGCCCCAGGAAAGAGATGGTTCTGGTGGCTAGGATGCACTTGGAGGGCTGGAGTTTGAGGCTGGCCTGCCGAATGTGGGCAAAGACTTTTCTGAGATGCTGAAGGGGGTCGGCCCAGGTCTTGCTGAACACAATAATGTCGTCTAAGTAGGCTAAACAGATCTCCCAGGTGAGGCCGCTGAGGACAGACTCCATTAGCTGCGAGCAGGTGGCCGGGATGTTACAGAGGCCGAAGGGTAAGATGTTAAACTCGTAATGCTTCCCTTTGCTGGTAGAGAAAGTGGTCTTACCTCTGTCTTCCAATCACACTGGTACCTGCCAGTACCCCGACTGGAGATCGAGGGTGGAGAACCAGGAGGCGCCGTATAGGGAATCGAGGGAGTTGTCTATCCTGGGAAGTGGGGTTACGTCCTTGATGGTCACGTCATTGAGCCAGCAGTAATCAACACAGAACCTCATGGTGCTATCCTTCATCTTCACGAGAACGACGGGAAAGGACCAGGAGCTGGTGGAAGGGGAAATGACTCCAGCCTCGATCATTTCCTGGACCAGGCGGTCTTCCTCCTCTCGTTGCTTGGGATTTTTCTGCCGGGATGGCTGGGAAATAGGCAGACCCATCGTGTGGATCTCGTGAGCTGGGTAGGTGGTATGTACAATGTTGGCGGGCCCCTCCGTGAAGAGGTCCTGGAAATCCAGGAGAAGGCAGTGAATGGTGTCTGGTGGGGGGAGAGATGGTCGGGGATGGGGGGCAAGGGGGTGGGGTAGCTGGGGGGAGGGGGGCAAAGCTCGGCCTCTTCCATCTCTCCTATTATGAGCCCTTTAGGTAGTGTTAGAGGGGATGGCGCAAGGTTGGCAATTCAGACTGCCACAACATGAGGGGGAAGAAAATTCGGGGGCAAGAGGCAGGCTGAGAGGGTTCCTGGTGGCAGGTGTGGGGAGAACAGGACAGACGTACCCGTGGGCCTGTTCAAGGGCAACCAGGCTTTGTGGTGGGGGGGGGATTGTTACTATGGAGGAGGTGGTTGCAGGGAATGTCCGAGGGGAGGGAGAGGGGGGGGGCAAGGCCGGGAAGGGCTGGGGGGGGTTGGAGGTCAGGGTGTGCAAGTCCACACCGCTCTAGAGGGGGGGGTCGGGGGCCTTTCGGAACTGGGGCTGTCTGTTATGGCAGTCGATGGTGGCTTTCAGTTTCTGTAGCGGGTCCAGTCCCAGGTACCCATTATAGTTACGGCAGGTGGAGTCGAATATGATGAATTTATGTTATGTTGATGCCGGTTGATGGGTGTCAACACGTAGGGCCCGAGTTGCCCCACGGATGAGCAGGGGGCCATCCCCCACATCCACAAGATGAGTTGATGTCGGGAGACGTGGGCCAAAGGTCGACTTGTGACGGGAGTAGAAATGATTGTAAAGGCAGGATCTGGCCGCTTCCCTGTTGACCAGAGGCCTGGCTTTCACCCCGTTCAGTCTCATCTTGTTATAGACTGGGGGTAGATATTTGGAAGAAGTGGCCCCTGCTACCGTGGGGAGGTACAAGGGCAGTCCTAAAAATCCAACTATTGTGGACCGCCTCTTTTTTCCTCTTGCTCCATCTCCCCGGGTTCAATTTCCCCCGCGGGTGTGGGTCCATCTTTTGGCTCCTCGTTTTCTAGAGAGGAGACTTTACATCGGCCTGGGGTGGTTGGTTTGCGCTTAGCAGCCTTCAGTTGGTCCCTGATGTCATGGAATGGGCACTTGGAGCTGCACGCGGAGAACTCCTAGGGATTAATCAGGATGAGGTTGGAGTTTTCCTTGTGGCTGAGGCATCTGTGGGTGGGGTGTGCCCTGGGCAAGCTGGGTGTCGGGGTGGGGCTGGTGTGTGTCCTAGGCAGATGTGGCTTGACTTGTGGTGCAGATTTGTTTGTGGGGAACTTATTCACCACGTTGATCTGTTGAGGGGTGGGGCGGGAGGTCAGAAGGCGTCGTATGAGTTGGATGTCCCTGTCTAGGTCTCCTGTCGGGTTGTGGATCGTGAAGTGCTCCCTGACCATGCTGGGGAGGACTCTGAGGAGGGTATTGAAGGTGTGTTGCTCCTGGGTTTCGTCATTTGCCTCCGGGTTGGCAGCAGTGACCAGGCACCTGTCCTGGATCAAAGTATCATCCAAATTGCCATCATATGTCAGGCTATCCAACTGGGATAGTGTCACCACTATTCCTAGTGAGAGCATGATGGCCTGGATCACGAGTTTCATGAAGTTTTGCCATGTGAGCAACGGGATGATTTTTGGAGCAATATTTTCTGCCACTTTACCCAGTAGTGGAAGTGTGACCGCTGTTATCTGTTTGTTGTCCTCAAACTCATTATCTAGTAATGGCTTAATAATTGCCAGATACGTGTGGACGTCATATTGTTCTGGGTCGAATTTATTCAATTGTACGTGAGGTTTGGTTGCCATTTTGCCGGTATTCACTGAGTGCCTCTCTCGTATGCCTGGGTCAAGAACCACCGCTGTCCACCAGTGTTATGCTAGGTATTTAATGGGCGGTTTCCCATCCCTTGAACGCCTATTGTGCAACTGGGTTCCCTTTGTAGATCGGAGCTTAGGAGACTAAGAGAGACACAGGGCACAAAAACTCAGGGCAACAACCTTACATGTATATTGGTAAATTCTAGATGTGGAACAGGTAGACGTCACAAAACAGGAATCTAGACAATTATATGACATGTACTGAGATCATATAGTAGCATCTTGCAGGATACTCTTTGGACAATAGTTCTGGGTAAAAGTGAATAGCACAATGAACAGCACTTACGATATTGAGCAGGGGAATTGATCACTGTCACATTTAGGGAATTCTACACAGTGATTAGAATGAGAGGCTCGTCTTTAGGTCTTATGTTGCAGAAGAATGATATTACGAGCTGAGATACACATTTACTGAGGTCACTGTAATCATTGCTCGGCTTCTCTCCCTCTGTCACTGTTTCACTGCTGATTTACACTTCCGTCACTATAACACTAACATCTTAACACACTGCCCGATGTCTATGTCACTGTTTCACTGTCACTGTACTTCCACTGTCACTCACTGTCGGGACTGGGCAGGGTGGCAGCATTGGCTGAGGGCAGCAGGAGAGCTCACAGCCCGGCTCCTGATGGGGGCTGAGCTTTGCTAGGGGCCTCTGTGTCCTGCGGCCACAGGATCACTCACAGGGGCTTCCTCTCTCGTCCGGGGCTGCATGCAGTGAAGGGCCTTGCACTGTCGGGGCTGGGAACTGGAGTACGGCCCTCGGGACTGGGGCCAAAGAGTTTCCTAAAGTGCTCACCCAGGCACCTGATGGAGGACGAGTGTCGTCTGCGTCGGGGTGGGGAGAGGCCTTGCCCGGGGGTCCTGGGGGCAGCCATGGGGGCCCGTTGGCTGTGGTCTCCTGCCATTGGGGACGCCATCAGGAGCGGGCTGCGGCGTTGGCCTCTGTCAGAGTCCGTCAGGTTGGGTCCCTTTGGAGCCGGCTGGGCCGAGAATAACCCTGGGGATAGTACAGAGCCTCTCCATGGGTCCACAGGGCTGAGGCCTTCCTCCTGGAGGTTGCCTCGTTGTTGGTGGACAGTAGGGACATCTGTGCCCCAGCCTGTCGGCAGGTCTGATGGCAGAAGCCTGCTTGTAGTGGAGTCACAGGGGGCGAGGAGCTTTCGTGCTCCTCCCTGGAGCGGCTACCATCCATCACTGGGTTCCTGTGGGCAACGAAACGAGGTCTGCTGCTGGCCATCCCTTCATCGTAGGCGTAGATACGGACTGTTGCCTGGGCCCGACTCCCTGACAGGGGTGCAGGTGAAGTGTGGCTACCGGCCATCACTTGCCTGTTGGCACAGCTACCAGCCATCACCAAAGTCCCGTGTAGAGGACAACGTGCTGACAAGGAGCGGCTACCAGCCATTGCTTGTGTCGTGTCCTCTGAGACAACTACAGGAGGAGAGGGGACATATCCTTCTCTCCCCAGCTTGGCTACCGGCTATTGCTGGTTCCTGTAGGTGGGTATAGCAGCACCTGACAGGGGAACAGCTACCGGCTGTCTCCTGCCGTGTGGCCCGGCTACAGGAGTGGGCTTTTAAGGGCACGGCTACTGGCCGTCTCCTGAAGGTCTGAGCGGCTACTGGTCATCTCACAAAGGGTGCGGCTGCTGGCCATCGCTGGCGTGCTGCTTGGAGCTAAGGAAGTAGCTCCACTCCGATTCTGTCGAGGGTCAGCTCGCCCACTGGGTAGTCTCCGTTTCCTGCTATGGTGGCGGCGGGCGAGTTCTGGGTCATAGGGGCATGCGGCCCGGGCAGACTTAAGTCCCTGTCACCAGGGGTCGGGTCACGTTCTGTCTACCACTCCGTAGGCTGCTCCTGGGGGGTGTTGTGATGCCCTCGGTGACTATTCCCGGCATTTTTAAAGTATTACTTAGAAAAATCTTAACCAATAAGAATGATCACCTTTATATTCATAATTTTAGAATTTATGATCATAGACTCGATACCGAAGTGTCAGGCCTTCACAAATACTTGCATAAATTCTATTTGGTTTATTGGAAATTGTATAGCCGGTCTCTTATATGCATTAAGGCCTGCCTATTGTTTATTATTAACATCAACTTTTGTACTGACATTCCTTGTATTATCTGCAGTTTGATACTTTGTAAACGGAAACATTTAACATATCCCCAAGAGACTCGCGCATGCACAGTAAAGGGAAAGTCATGAACAGAACAGCCTATGCTTGCTTACCAAAGACAGTGCTTGTTTTGTCCGTCCTGTGTGTGAGAATGAACAATACTGAATTAAATGGATTAAATGGGATAACTCAAATTCAAAGGCCTCCGAATTAGTTCAAGAACTGCTTCTTTATGATCACTATCCTATCCTATAGTCTATTTGATTGATTTGTGCACCTGAGATGTATGGGGCAAGTAGTGTGTGTTTGATTCGCGACAGCTGATTGGCCGCTGATGATGTCATTGAAGTAAATGCAGGCATGTGGTGTAGTGCAACATGCGGACGAAGGTGTACACCGTGGGTGGATATTATAGTGCAAGATGCGGACGTAGGAGTACTCCGCGGATGGATGTAGTGCAACATTTGAACTGAAATATTTATTGTTGTAAAAGGTACAGAGTGCTGTTACAACAAAAGAAGATGGTGGGCAGTGCCACACACCTTTTTCAGCCAATACAGTTACATACGGTTAGTAATTGGACATTCGTGGGTGTGTGTGTGTGTGTGTGTGTGTGTGTGTGTGTGTGTGTGTGTAACCACATACCCTTTGATAAAAAAAAAAAAAAGGTTACATTCTATGTTATGAAATACAGAGGCATTCGTATGACATTACATACAGGAGTAAAGGGCAGTATTAGATCAGTAAAGGAATTCAGTGAAACAGATCAGTACCAGCCGTCGCCGAAGGTGATGACATTGCGCCTTATCAGCAGGTCGGTGAATGATGGCCACAACACCCTCCACCACCATCACACCCACTACACTCTCCCCACACTAAGCTCTCTCTTCGTTTCAGATCTTCCCCTCCCCTTGTCATGCATTTATTATATACATATTCTCCACTGATACACAGCAGCATGCGGACGTAGGTGTACACAGTGGGAGGATGATTTACTTCAAACGTCACTCATCGTTTCATAAAACTTTATAATCAACTTTAATTTTCATTTACAGCGGTAAAGTTTTTAAGATAATTTTTTACCTTTTTAGCTTCGGAAATTATTCCATATTTAAGCTGGCTGCTTATATTGCAAGCAATCTGCAAATGCAAATGTATTATGTTAAAATAAAGAGCTGAAGATTTACATCATCAGCGGCCAACCAGCATCCGCGAATCAAACACACACTACTCGCCCCGTACATATCAGCTGCACAGGTCAATCAAATAGAGCCCAGTAACATCATTTAACATATTCAAATCTCTCTCTCTCTCTCTCTCTCTGTCTCTCTCTCTCTCTCTCTCTCAAGCTTTATCTTTGTTGTATCAGTTGATGAACAAAGGGTATTAATGGCTTGCAGTGGCGCGCCAGATTGAAAAATAAAATGCCTAGTCACTTTTATTACTGCTGTTATAACTTTGCCACAACCCTTTGTTGTATTATTTTATGACTAAAATGCCGGGAATAGTCACCGAGGGCATCACAAGAGGAGCCTATGGAGGGGCAGACAGAGCGCAACCCGACCCCGGGCGACAGGGACATAAGTCCGCCCGGGCTGCGTGCCGCTATGACCCGGTACTCGCCCGCCGCCACCATAGCAGGAAACAGAGACTACCTGGTGGGCGAGCTGACCCTCGACAGGATCGGGGTGGAGCTACTTCCTTAGCTCCAAGTAGCCGCGCCCTTTGTGAGACGGCCAGTAGCCACTCAGACCTTCAGGAGACGGCCGGTAACGGCTCGGAGGGCTTCCCAGAGATGGCCTGCAGCCGCTCTGCCCTTCAGGAGATGGCAGGTAGCTGCTCCCCCCTAAGAGCCACAGCCTGTAGCCGGGCTCAGGTGACAGCCAGTAGCCGCTCCCTTAAAAAGCCACAGCCTGTAGCCAGGCCACATAGCAGGAGACGGCCAGTAGCTGCTCCCCCATCAGGTGCTGCTATAGGAACCAGCGACGGCCGGTAGCCACGCTGGGGAGAGAAGGGTACATCCCCTCTCCTGTAGTTGCCTCAGAGGACAATACACAGGAGATGGCCTGTAGCTGCACTGACAAGTAAGTGACGCCCGGTAGCCGCATTTTGCTTGCATCCCCGTCAGGGAGTTGGGCTGGTAGCCGCTCCTATGACGTAGGGACGGCCAGCAGCCACCCTCGTTACATTGCCCATAGCAACCCAGTGACGGCCGGCAGCCACGCCGGGGAGGAGCACCAAAGCCCCTTGCCCTCTGTGACTCCGTTATGAGAGGGCATTCTGCCATCAGACCTGCTGACAGGCAGGGACGCAGACGACCCTACTGTCCACCACCAGCGAGACAACCATCAGGAGGAAGGCCTCAGCCCCGAGGATCCGTGGAGAGGCCCTGTGCTATCCCCAGGGTTATTCTCCACCCAGCCAGCTCCAGAGGGACCCTGCCTGATGGACTCCAATGGAGGCTGGCTCCTGATGGCATCCCTGATGGCAGGAGACCACAACCGACAGGCCCCCGAGGCTGCCCCTGGGACCCCCAGGCGAGACCTCTCCTCACCCTGATGCAGATGACACTCATCCTCTATCAGGCGCCTGAGTGAGTGCTTCAGGAAACTCTTCGACACCAGTCCCGAGGGCCGGACCCCAGTTCCCAGCTCCGACAGTGTGGGGCCCTTTGTCGCACGCAGCCCTGGACGAGAGAGGACGTCCCTACGAGTGATCACGTGGCCGCAGGACATGGAGGCCCCTGGTGGAGCTCAGCCCCCATCAGGAGCCAGGCTGTGAGCTCTCCCACCGCACTCCGCCAGCGCTGCCACCCTACCCAGTCCTGACAGTGAGTGACTGTGAAACAGTGACCTAGACATCGGGCAGTGTGTTAAGATATCAGAGGGAAACTAAGTCCAAGTTCTATCAGTGCTATAGTGCCGGAAGTATAGACCAACAGTGAGACAGTGACAGGGTGAGAGGAGCCGAACAATGATTATAGTGACCTGTGTTAATGTGTATCTCAGCTCTAGTACTGTAATATATTTCTTCCACGACATAAGACCTATAGGCAAGCTGTCCATTCTAACCAGTGTAGATTTCCCTTAAAGTGACAGTGACCGATTCCCCTGCCCAACACCTTAAGTGCTGTTCATTGTTGTTATGCTAGGTGTTTAAAGATTGGTTTCCCGTCCCTTGAATGCCTATTTTGCAGCTGGGTTCCCTTTCTAGACCGGAGCTTAGTAAACTAAGAGAGATACAGGGCACAAAAACTCAGGGCAACAACCTTACACATATATTGGTAAATTCTAAATGTAGAACAAGTAGATGTCACAAACAGGAATCTAGGCAATTATATAACATGTACTGAGATTGAGAGTAGCAGTATCTCGCAGGATACTGTTGAGACAATAGTCCAAGACAAAAGTGAATGGTACAATGAACAGCACTTAAGGTGTTGGGCAGGGGAATCGGTCACGGTAACTTTGAGGGAAATGTACACTGTGGTTGGAATAGGTGACTTGGCTATAGGTCTGATGTTGCCAAAGAAATATATTACTAGAGCCGAGATACACATTTACTCGGGTCACTGTAATCACTGTTCGGCTCCTCTCACTCTGTCACTGTCTCACTCTGTTGCTGTTTCACTGTTGCTCTATTCTTCTGGCACTGTAACACTGATAGAATTTGGGCATAGTTTCCCTCTAGTATTCTAACACACTGTCCGATGTCTAAGTCATGGTTGCACTGTCACTGCACTTCCACTGTCACTTACTGTCGGGACTGGGTAGGGTGGTGGCATTGGCGGAGGGCAGCGAGAGAGCTAGCAACCCAGCTCCTGAAGGGGGCTGAGCTCCGCCAGGGGCCTCCATGTCCTGTGGCCACAGGATCACTCGTAGGGGAGTCCTCTCTCATCAAGGGCTGCGTGCAGCGAAGGGCCCCACACTGTCGGGGCTGGGAACTGGGGTCTGGCCCTCGGGACTGGGGCTGAAGAGATTCCTGAAGTGATAACTCAGGCGCCTGTCAGAGGACAAGTGTCGTCTGCGTCGGGGTGGAGAGAGGTCTCACCCGGGGGTCCTGGGGGTGGCCTCAGGGGCCCATCGGCTGCTGTCTCCTGCTGTCGGGGACGGCATCAGGGGTGTTCTGTGGCGTCGGTCTCCATAGGAGTCTGTCATGTACGGTCCCTCTGGAGCTGGCTGTGTGGAGGATAGTCCTGGAGATTGTACAGGGCCTCTTCACGGATCCTCAAGGCTGAGGCCTTCCTCCTGAAGGTTGCCTCGTGGGTGGTGGACAGTAGGGTCATCTGCGCCCCCGCCGGTCGGCAGGTCTGATGGCAGAATACACTCTCATAGTGAAGTCACAGGGGGCAAGGGGTTTTGGTGCTCCTCCCCGGTGCTGCTGCTGGCTGTTGCTGGGTTCCCGTGGGCAATGAAAAGAGAGTGGCTACCAGCCGTCACCTGGGCCCGACTCCCTGACAGGGATGCAGGCAAAGTGCAGCTACCAGCTGTCTCCTGAGCCCCGTATAGAGGATGACATGCCGACAAGGAGCAGGCCATCTCCTGCCAACGGGCACGGCTACCGGCTGTCGCCTGTGTCCTGTCCTCTGAGGCAACTACAGGAGGAGAGGGGACATACCCTTCTCTCCCCACTGTGGCTACTGGCCGTCACTGGTTCCTGTAGGGCGGTATAGCAGCACCTGACGGGGGAGCAGCTACTGGCTGTTTCCTGCAGTGTGGACCAGCTACAGGCCATGGACTTTTAAGGGTGCGGCTACCAGCCATCACCTGAGCCCGGCTACAGGCACTGGCTCTTAGGGAGGAGCAGCTACTGGCCATCTGCAGGGCAGAGCAGCTGCAGGCCATCTCTGGGAAGCCTTCCGAACGACTACTGGCTGTCTCTGGGAGGTCTGAGCAGCTACTGGCCATTTCACAAAGGGCATGGCTGCTGGCCATTGCAGGGGTGCTACCTGGAGCTAAGGAAGTAGCTCCACCCTGATCCTGTTGAGGGTCAGTTCGCCCGCAAGGTAGTCTCCATTTCCTGCTATGATGGCAGCAGGCGAGTTCCAGGTCATAGGGACACGCGGCCTGTGCGGACTTATGTCCCTGTTGCCCGGGGTCGGGTCGTGCTCTATCTGTCCCTCCTTAGGCTTCTCCCAGGGGTGTTTTGTTGCCCTCAGTGACTATTTCCGGCATTTTAAATGTACTATTGACTTTCATCCAGAACTATTGTCCCAGCAGTATCCTGCGAGATACTACTACCCCCGATCTCAGTACATGTTATATCATTGTCTAGATTCCTGTTTGTGACATCTACCTGTTCCACATTTGGAATTTACCAATATATGTGTAAGGTTGTTGCCCTGAGGTTTTGTGCCCTGTCTCTTTTAGTCTCCTAAGCTCTGGTCTAGAAAGGGAACCCAGCTGCATAATAGGCGTTCAAGGGATGGGAAGCCGACCCATAAACACCTAGCATAACAATGATGAAATTACATTACCTAGTAAAGTATTGCAAAAAGTTGCCACCTTAATGTTTACTTAAAATATGAAAACTGGAGAAGTTCCGCCTTCTACACCTGGCTGCCAGGTCGGACTTTTATGCTTAAGACAACCACTAGTGAAGCAGTAGCCAGGCACTCAAATGTCTGGTACCACTGTGTGGGAGGGGAGAGGTTAAGGAGGAGGGCTGGGGAGGCTGAGAGTTCCCACTCCTTTTTCCATCCCCATCCTTCTCACACAGTTACCAGATAGATAAATGTTGGCTACTGCTTCACTACTACTTGTCTCACATTTACTATTTTGAAGTGGTGAGCGAGTGTATAATGTGAACTTTCCTCAGGTGTACATTAGGGTTGCCATACGTCCAGATTTTCCCGGACATGTCCTGCATTTAGGTGTCAAACTCTTCGTCTGGATGGAGTTTTAATCCAAAAATCCGGAATTTCAACTTCAATCACTTTCAAAAAATTTTAATACACAAATAACCTCTGTGTAATGCTAGGTGTTTTAGGGTCGGCTTCCCGTCCCTGTAATGCCTGTGTGTAGCTGAGTTCTCTTTCTAGACCGGAGCTTAGACAAATAAGAGAGAGGCAGGACACAAAAACTAAACGCAACCTTACATGTGTATTGCTGAATTCTACAGTGGAACGGGTAGATGTTACAAGAGTAATTATGCTGAACAATTATAATCCTTAGGCCTAGATTATGGATGTTAGTGTTACACAGGATACTACTTAGGACAAGATCGGGTATGGTGAATAACACTACAATCAGGAGTCTTAGGGTAGTGAAGCTAAAATACAGCAGGACATCAAAACAGTCTGCAACGAGCCACCAGAAGGAGCCCACGGAGGAGTGTACACGGCGCGAATGAGCTCCAGGCAGAAACGGCTTAAGTCCACCCAGGCTGCGTTCCCCTATGACATGGAACTCACCCGCTGCCACCATAGCAGGAAGTCAAGACGACCTGCTGGGCGAGCTGCCCACAGATCAGACCGGGGTGGAACTATTTCTCCAGTTCCTAACAGCACCCCTGAGATGGCTGATAGCCACTAACCCTCCTACAGGAGACAGCCAGAAGCCGCTCTGGAGGAAACTAGGAGACGGCCTGAAGCCACTCCCGCCTTCGTCAGTAGATGGCCTGAAGCTGCTCGGAAGTTGCCCCTTGGAGAGACGGCCCGCAGCTGCTCGCCCTTCTACAGGAGACGGCCTGAAGCCACTCCTGCCTTCGTCAGTAGATGGCCTGAAGCCGCTCGGAAGTTGCCCCTTGGAGAGACGGCCCGCAGCTGCTTGCCCTTCTACAGGAGATGGCCTGAAGCCGCTCCCGCCTTCATTATGAGATGGCCTGAAGCCGCTCAGAAGGTGCGCTTCAGAGAGAAGGCCTGCGCCCCTCACCCTCCTACAGGAGACGGCCTGAAGCCGCTCCGGAGGCCAATCAGGAGACAGCTGGTAGCCACTCCCGCCTTCATCAGGAGACAGCCGGAAGCCACTCTGAAGGTGCCCCTGGAGAGACGGCCAGTAGCCGCTCACCCTCCTACAGGAAACAGCCTGAAGCCGCTCCAGAGGTCAATCAGGAGATGGCCAGAAGCCGCTCCTGCCTTTGTCAGGAGATGGCCAGAAGCTGCTCTGAAGGTGCCCCCAGAGAGTCGGCCTGTAGCCACTCCACCGTCCTGCAGGAGGTGGCTGGTAGCCGCTCTGAAGGTGTCCCGAGACAGCCACGGCCAGTAGCCGGGCCCTGCCACCAAAGGCAGCCTGAAGCCACTCCTTCTTCAGGTGCTGAGACCGGTCCACCTACCCACGACTTGGAGGGAGCCTCCAGCCTGGAGGAGTATTGGAGAGGCCCTGTGACCACCACCGGGCTCTTCTCCCTACAGCCAGTGAAGACGCCCCTGATGGACCCCAATGCTGGCCGATGCCACAGCTCACTCCTGACGGCGTTCCCGACCTGTGGGGATCGCAGCCTCCCGACTGCCCCTCAGACTCCTGGACGGTACCTCCCTGCACCCAGACGCCAGAGATCCTCATCCTCCATCAGGTGCCTGACTCAGAAGTTCAAGTGACTGTTTGGCCCCAGCCCAGAGGGCCAGACTCCCACCCCGAGCCCAGAAGTCTCGGGCCCCTATGCCCCCATCAGCCCCGGACGAGAGAGGACGCCCCTAAGCGCTGTCACCCACCCCCGGGACCTAGCCGCCCCTGGCGGATCCCAGCCCCGTCAATAGGGAGGCTGAGACTCTGCTGCCGCCCCTGCATCTGACTGTGACACGTCCAACACACACGCAGCATACAGACAGTGTAGGAGTGACAGAATAAAGTGGGCCGGTGATTAGAGCATAAAAGAAAGTGGTGGAAAAGATAGTGCAATAGTAAGACAGTAAAGAGTACAGTGCTGCCGTAAGAAGTGAAGATCATACATAGGCCCCTGAGTTAAAGTCCCAGTACTGCTAGCTCCACCCAGGTACTGTACATAGTAAAGTAATGTAAAAGTGATCTACAGGCCAAGGTACAGTGAACACTCTATGCAACAGTGACGTCACGTCTCGATAAGGTCACGCTTTAGGCCCAGTGTAAAATATTAACGCTTCCCTGGAAAATCAGGACAACCACCACCAACGGCCTAGGAAATCTAAACTCTCCCACCAACATAAGTGTCTAGCTCAAGTGTTGTTCCCCCTAACCAATCTGGTCCTGCATAGTATCCTGCATGAAACTATTATTCCATATCTGCAGCCCAAGGATTATAATTGTCCAGCTCGTTTGTATTTGTGACATCTACTCATTCCTGTGTAAGATTTAGTAATACACATGTAAGGTGTTGCCTTGAGTTTTTGTGTCCTGCCTCTCTCTTATTTGTCTAAGCTCCCGTCTAGAAGGAGAACCCAGCTACTCATTAGGTGCTCTAGGGACGGGAGGCCGACCCTAAACCACCTAGCATTACAGAAGCTAAACACTATTACTTGGGAAAGTCTAGGTTTTGTCTATCGGGTGGAGTTCGTGGCACTGTTTTCACTGTTGGCAGTCTAACTGGTTTGTCGGTCATGTTCTTAATTATTTTTCTCACACTGGGGTCTCTGTGTGATCTTAAGGTGAGGCTATGTCACTGTATGGTAGCGTGTTCACTTAGACAGACATTTATTTCACTGCCCTGCCGTATTCACTGTTTCACGGTTATCTTATTTATTCCACCTCTCTTTTATATTACTACTGATGCTTTCTTACTGACTTCCCATATTCTGATAATTCACTGATCTGCCCTTGTTTCACTATCATTGACACTGTGCTTTCACTGTTACTCACTTTCGGGTCTGGGCGTAATGGCGGTCAAGTACAAGGGCGGCGGGAACGACTCAATCTCACTACTGACGGGGCTGAGTACCGCCAGGGGCTTCCATATTCAGAGGCCACAGGATCATGCATAGGGGCGTCCTCTCTCGTATGGGGCTGCTGGTGGTGAAGGGTCCTGCACTCTCGGGGCTTACGGTGGTAGTCTGGCCCTCGCGACTGGGGCAGAACAGCTGCCTGAACCTTTCACTCAGGCACCTGACAGAGGACGAAGATCTCTAGCATCGGGGTGTAGGGATGTCCCGTCCGGGGGTCCTGGGGGTGGTCTGGAGGTCCTGTGGGCTGCGGTCTCCAGTGGTCGGGGACACTGTCAGGAGTGGGCTGCGGCATCGGCCTACATCGGGGTCCGGCAGGCGAGTCCTCTCAGGAATTGGCCGTAGTGAGAAGAGCTCAATGTTAGTCACAGGGCCGCTCCAGTAGTCCTTCAGGCTGGGGTCTCCCTCTGGGTCATAGTCTCGTGGGTACGAGTCAGCACCTGACGGAGGAGTGGCTACTGGCTGTCTCCTGCCATAGGGCCCGGCTACTGGCTGTGGCCTTCTAGGGGCGCGGCTACCGGCCATCGCTAAGGCCGTGGCCTGGGAAGGGAGCGGCTACAGGCCGACTCGAGGACACTTTCGGAGTGGCTACCGGCCGTCTGCTACAGGAGGGTCGAGTGGCTACAGGCCGTCTCTGTTAGGGCACCTTCAGAGTGGCTACCGGCCGTCTCCTGACGGAGGTGGGAGTGGCTACTGGCCATCTCCTTATTACCTCCAGAGCAGCTACCGGCCATCTCCCGTAGGAGGGTCGAGCGGCTACAGGCCGTCTCTTTAGGGGCACCTTTGGAGCGGCTACTGACCGTCTCCTGACGAAGGTGGGGGTGGCTACCGGCCATCTCCTTATTACCTCCAGAGCGGCTGCAGGCCATCTCAAGTAGGAGGGTTGAGCGGCTACTGGCGTCTTGGGTGCTGACTGGAGCTAGATTAATAGCCTCACCCCGTGCTTGTTGGTGGTCGGCTAGTCCGGAAGGTAGTCTCACTTTCCTGCTATGGTGGCGGCGAGCGAGCTTCGGGTCATAGGGGTGCACGGCCCGGGCGGACTTATGTCCCAATCGCCCGGAGTCAGGTCGTGCTCTATTTGCCCCTACGTGGGCTCCTTCTGGGGTGTTGGGCTGCCGTCTGTGAGACTACACTGCATTTTACTCTGTAATGAGAGAGAGAGAGAGAAAGAGAGAGAGAGAGAGACCTTAGTTGTTTTCTTCAGCTGGAAAGTGTTGCCAACTTTGCCGGTTTAGTGCTAGCAGCTAGCTAAAATGTCCTGCCTTTCTTGTTCAGCCACGATTTTTTTTTTCCGTGCTTAGGACTGTTATACCCATAAAATAAACGGTAATTGCACACAATTATTGGCTTTGTTTTTATTTCTCCACTGAAGCATTTGTTATTCTTCTGATCTTATCCTGCATCTAAAACTCTTTAGAATTTTTTCATTTATGAACAAGCCAGCTCTGTACTTTGCCTGTTGTCCAATATATTGTAAAAAGTAAGATTGTGGTACAGTACAGCAGTATATATATATATATATATATATATATATATATATATATATATATCCATCATCCAATCCTAATTCGCCCATGAGGAGCGTAGGAGCCCGGGGCTAGGCAAGTTGGTCCTGACATTTAAGATGAGAGTGACCAGCCGCACTCATCCCTGAGTGGCATTACATGAGCAATAAACCCCAACCATCCCTTGGATATAAACCTTCACCGGCTTAATCCAATAGGAGCGCCTTAATTACCCACTAAACCACCGGGCGCCATAATTAGGTTATATGGTTACCAGCCAGCATAGTAAATGGTTTCCTTTATCCTATTCCCAGACACCTTAATCCCATACGGGGTGGCCACAAACAAACCGCCTCCACGTCGCCGTGTTCCCTGCCCTGCTTCCAACTCACACCCTCTTCTCTCATATACCTCTCCACTCCATTCCTCCATCTCATCCTTGGCCTCCCCCTCCCCCTCCCTCCCTCCACCTCACTCACATACACTCTCCTCGTCAGTCTCTCACTCTCCATCCTCTCCACATGGCCAAACCACCTCAGTGTGTTTCTCCTAATGCTTCCTATCACATCCACATCCACACTATAACGCTCCTTCACATCCTCATTTGTCAGTCTGTCTCTCCATGTCACTCCACATGTTCCTCTCAAATAACTCATTTTCATAGCTCTCACTCTTGACTTTTGTCACTCCAACAACGTCCAAATTTCACTTCCATACGTTAGAGTTGGTATCACAATACTGTCATGTAGTAACTTTTTCACTTCCATGCTCACTTCCCTGTTTCTTATCACCGCTTTGAAGGAACTAGCAACCTTTCTTCCTTGCTGTACCCTTTCAAGCATTTCACCCTCCAAACTCCCATACTTACTCATCACACTACCCAAGTACTTAAACGTACTAACATTTTTCATTTCCTTATCATCCAACCTCACTGTACATTCACTGACTTCACTTCTTTCGAAGACCATCACTTTACTCTGCCCTACATTCACCTTTAGATTCCGTTTCATACACATTCTCCCAGACTCATTCATCAAGCCTTGCAGCTCCCCTTCGTCTTCACTTAACAACACAGTATCATCTGCAAACAACAGTACAGGGAGTTTCCAAACACTGCCCTCTCTCATTAGGGCCACTCCAACATCCACTGCCCAACCTTCTATCTCTTTTCAAACCCCATCCATGTACAGATTGAACAACCATGGAGACCTGTCACATCCCTGTTTCAATCCAACCTTCAAATAGAAAAATTCACTCAGTTCACTATCCACATGCACTGCGGCCTTAGTGTAATGGGATGTATAAAAGCCCACGTTGCTGGGAGGCAAAGGAGGGACGCTCTCTTTGGTTCAGTGGTAACATGCGTGCATATGAGCCGCCAGGGCCCAGGATCGAATCCCGGCCAGGAGAATAATTAATTTGCTAAGTTTCAGTTTGTCCTTTACATTGGTGGCAGCGGTGGGATGTGAGGCGAGGTCCTTGAGGGCATGATGTTGTTGACAGCCTTACATGCCAGGGGTGAGCTGTCTGTGTGTCGTTTGCCGGTTTCCCCAGTGGTGACCTCCAGTGTGCTACAATACCACGTGTGTTTGAAACTGACCAAATTAATCACCAGGGAGAGAAAAGAGTGATGTAATGGGGTGTATAAAAGCCTGCTTTACTTAGAGGCAAAGCGGGGATCCTCTCTTTGGCTCAGTGGTAATGTGCGCATGTATAAGGCGCAAGGGCCCAGGATTGAATCCCGGCCGGGACAGTGATTAATTTGTTAAGTTTCACTTTGGTCCTTTACATTAGCACCCTCATACATACTCTTCACAGCATTCAACAACTTCCCATCTACTCCATATATTTTTAATGCTTTCCACAAACCTTGTCTATCCACCCTGTCATATGCTTTCTCCAGATCCATGAAGACCGCATACAATTCCTTTCCCTTCTGAAAGAAACTTTTCCACTAAAGCTCTAAGAATGAATATCTAATCTACACAGCGTCTTCCTTTCCTAAAACCTCCCTGTTCTTCTCCAACTAATTCCTCTATTTTTTCCCTATCTCTGTCAATAAGTATCCTGCCATATACTTTTCCTATTACACTAAGAAGACAAGTGCCCCTATGATTACCACACGCTTCTTTTTCCCCTTTTCCCTTTGTACAAGGGAATAATTATACCTGACTTCTAATCCTCCGGGACTCTACTTTCCTCCCAGGCCAATTTGCACATCTTCCATATCCATTCTACTACTATCTCTCCCACATGCTTCAGCATTTCACCACATACTCCATCAGTTCCTGAGGCTTTCCCCATTTTGACTTTCTTCATTGCTTCCACAACTTCCATCCTACTGATTTGTTCCTGTCTTCTCACCTGCCTTCTTCTCCCAGCCATTCTCCAGCCACTTTTTTTTTTTTTTTTTTTTTTTTTTTTATGTGTCCGACTCTGGGCAAAGGCTTCAGAGCCTATTGCTTGGGGGCACTGACCTATCCCAAGGCCCAGCAGTCCTCCTACACCTCCACATGTCACTTATACTCTCATTACTCTCATTCTCTATATTCAACAATTCCTTCAAGTGTTCTCTCCATCTGCTCACGTTTTCTCCTTTCTCCACTAGTAATCTACCATTTTTATCTTCACTCCCCTGCTAACTTCTCTGCCACCCTGTCTAACTCTCTTTACCTCTTTCCAGAACATTTTCTTACAGTCTCTCCACTTTACACTCAAATTCCTAACAAATTCCTCATCCACTTTCTTCTTATTTTCTCTTACTAATCTTTTCACCTCTCTCTTCCTTTCTACATATAGCTTTCTCTACGGTCTCTCAACTTCTTCCATGCCCCTAACTTTCATTCACACGTTATATGCTTTCATCTTTTCTGCCACAGCCTGTCTCACCTCTTCATTCCACCATGCTGTTCATTGCGCCCCCTTTCATCTTCTCTTCATCCCACACGCCACCTTACATGCTGCACATATTTCTTCTGTGAATATCTTGCACAGACCTTCCGCGTCCCTCATCTCCTCCAATTCATATTTACCCAATCGTTCCTCCATTTGTCTCTTATATTCTGCCTTTTTTTTTTTTTTTTTATATTCTGCCTTTTTTCTCATCCTCTAGTAACTTTGCCTCTCTCCTTGCATCTACTCCTTCCTCCCGTCTTTCCCTTCTTCTATTTCTCCAGTTTACTTGGATCTTTTGGTGATGGTCAGAAAGTTCACTCCCCCAACCTTTATATGCTCTAGCATCCATTACATATCTTCGCATCCTTTCATCCACACACACATAATCAATCATTGCCTTCCTTTCATTCAGTTCGCCACCCACCCTTCTCATCACTCGCCATGTATACCTGTGGATCATTTTGTGCCTGCAGAGGGTATTGGCTATCACTACATATATATATATATATATATATATATATATATATATATATATATATATATATATATATATATATATATATATATATATATATATATATATATATTGTTACGGAACAGAGAGAGATAATGAACACTTTAAGTGAGACTACTAAAAATCACTACTGTCCCGCAAAGTTCCAGGTTCAAAACAAAAGAGTTAGGTAAAATTACAAGTTAAAGTTTAATGCTCAAACTAACAACTAAACATTCAAGACTCATAAGGATAATGTAATGGCAAAAAGGTTACATGTATGGTTAACTGCAATAGCCTCTATTAACACGAAATTAGCAAGAGTAAATTTATCTAAGTCAGCCCTGATAAAATGAGAAAACCGGATGATGCTCAGTTAATGCAATATATATTAATACAGACAAAATATTATTAATAATGGCTGACATCAAAAACTCCACATGAATCACAAAAACCTTACCAGGCCCACGAATTAACACCTTATGCTATACAGCACAAGAAAAAATGTAATAACACTTATACTCAAATTACACAGCAGCTAGATGGTTGGAGACTTCCTGAGCACTCACAAAAATAATAACAACTGTGCAGGGGAGGACAGAGATGTGAACAAAATGAGGAGTAGATCTAAGTGGCAGTTAATGCAGAGACTGAGCTCATTCTATAGGGGCCGGCAGAGCTTGATAGAACTTGTAAGAAGGACGCGTAAATGAAGCCATAGGGTACAAAGAGTTGACACTCCTGCTCTAAACAACAGAAAGAACGACTTACTCTACTATAAGGGAGGAGAAGGTGGGAGTGAGGTAGAATACGGAAGCTTGGTCACTATGAAAGCCACGAGGCGAATCGTGATCAAACATGCAGCATACTGTACGTTAGAATTATACAAAGGATGATGAAATCATGGACTATGTAACACCTCCCCACAAAAAAAAAAAAAAAAAAAATTTACAAAGAAAATTTCTTATTATTCTAAAACAATCTGTCTAAAGTCTAGATAAGCAATCTGCAATAACATTTTCTTTCCCCTTGACATGTTGTATGTCTAATGAATACTCCTGAAGAAGTAGACTCCATCTTGTCAATCTCTGATTTTTATCTTTAAACTTACTAAGGAATTTCAGTGGGTTATGATCGGTATAAATGACTATGGGGTCAAAACCAGAACACAAATAAAATGAAAAATGCTGTAAACCCAAAATCAAGGCCAAAAGCTCTTTCTCAATAGTTGAGTAGTTCTTTTGAGGTGGAGTGAACTTCTTACTGTAATAAGATACAGGGTGTTCAATACCCTGATCATCCTCTTGCAGCAAAACAGCCCCAGCTCCTGTATCACTTGCGTCAACAGCCATCTTAAAAGGCTTAGCAAAATTTGGAGTAGCGAGCACTGGCTGACTTAATAGGATAGCTTTAAGTTTGCTGAAAGAGGATTCACAGTTATCGGTCCAGACAAATTTAACTCCCTTTTTCAGTAGGTCTGTAAGTGGTGATACAAGAATTGAAAAGTTAAGAACACATCTCCTGTAATAACCTACCATTCCAAAAAATCTTAGTAGCTCTTTCCTACTTTTAGGTCTGGGAAGATCACTTATAACCTGAACCTTAGCTGCTGGTGGTGCAACGTGTCCATCACCAGTTACGTACCAAAGGTACTGAACTTTAGCTTGACCAAACTCACACTTTGATAAATTAGCTACAAGATTAGCCTGAACCAAACGTTCAAGAAATTTACTGACATGGCATAGGTGATCTTTCCAGTTGTCACTGAAGATTAATACATCATCAATATAAACAACACACCCTGCCAAACCCTCTGTTACAACATTCATGAGCTTCTGAAATGTGGCTGTTGCATTCTTCATACCATATGGCATTACAGAACATGCAAAAGTCTTTCCTAGTGTTACAAAACATGAGTTCTCCCTAGCACGTTCAGTCATAGGTACTTGCCAGTATCCCTTTAACAAATCAAACTTACTTATGTACCTAGCCTTTCCGATCTTGTCAATGCAATCTTCCACGCGAGGGAGAGGGTAAGTGTCTGTTTTGGTTATCTGATTAACACGTCTGTAGTCGATGCAAAGCCGCTGTGACCCACCTGGCTTAGGGACTAGAGTGACAGGAGAACTCCACTCGCTCTGACAGGGCTCAATCATCTTGTGGTCCAACAGGTAGCCAAGCTCCTTCTGGATGAGAGGAACTTTCACTGGGTTCACACGGTAAGGAGGCAGTTTAATTGGCTTTGCGTCTCCAACATCGACATCATGCATCAACACAGTGGTTCTTCCTGGAGTGGCACGGAACACTTGCGGCTAATCCTGCAGTAATGCCGAAAACTCCTGCCTTTCCTCGGGAGCTAGATGAGAAAGCTTAGTTCGGAGTTCATTCATGATATCAGGATTCTCCCCGAAACTATCACTCAGGCTCATGCTGCGTGGGAGAACTTCACTTGCAGATTCGGTTGGAACAGCTACAGTGCAGACTGGGTTATTTTCGTCCCGCCTGTGATATAACTTTAGCATGTTGATGTGACAAAGTTGCTTGTTCTTTCTACGATCTGGTGTGTCGATGACATAGTTGACATCACTGAGTTTCTTCTCCACGAAATAAGGACCACTAAACTTGGCTTGAAGAGGTTGCCCATGCACTGGTAGCAGAATCAAAACCTGATCTCCTGGCTGAAAGTGGCGTAACCTGGACTTCTTATCATACCAAGTCTTCATCCTTTCCCGAGCAGCTCCTAAATTCTCTCTCGCCAGCTGTAAAGCAGTGGACAGCTGTTCTTTGAACTTCATCACATACTCCAGCAGGTTGACGTCATCTTCCTCCGACAGCCAGCATTCCTTGAGTAGCTTAAGGGGTCCTCTTACTTCATGGCCAAACAGTAGTTCAAAGGGTGAGAAGCCCAGTGATTCATTTGGAGATTCTCTTGCGGCAAATACAACGAATGGAAGACCTTTATCCCAGTCTTTCTGATGTTCCGAACAGTATTTCCTGAGCATCGATTTGAGTGTTTGATGATATCTCTCCAACGCTCCTTGGGTCTGGGGATGGTAAGCTGAAGACGTGATCTGGGTGATGCCCAACTCTTTCAGAGACTGCTTGAAAACATTTGACATGAAATTACTTCCCTGGTCTAACTGTACCTCCTTGGGCAGACCAAACTTTGTGAAGAACCCTAGCATTTCCTTAACCACGTTCTTTGCTGAGATATTTATAAGTGGAATGGCTTCAGGATAACGAGTAGCCATATCAATCAGGGTCAACACATAAGAAAATCCTGAAGAAGTCTTAGGAAGAGGGCCCACAATATCCACCAACACACGGGTGAATGGCGCCTCAAAAGGAGGAATGGGAACTAGAGGTGCAACCTTTTCGGTCTGATTACACTTCCCCACAACTTGACAGGTGTGACAAGACTTACAATACCAGGAAACATCTCTGAAGATACCTGGCCAGTAGAAGTGTTTGAAAATGCGTGCGACAGTCTTCCTCACTCCAAGGTGTCCTGCCAAACTGGAATCATGAGCCACTCTAATGATATCCTACCTACAAACACGAGGGATGACAACTTGATGTACAACCTCCCATTCACAGTCGGCTGATGCTGTTGGGGGTCTCCACTTTCTCATAAGTACTCCTGACTTTATATAATAACAAGTAGAAGCACCGGCTGACTTCCTCACTGCAAGCAGAGTTAGCTAGACCTTTCAACTCAGGGTCAGCAACCTGCAACTCAACCAACTCTTGACGAGACAAATTATTAACACTACGGGGTACTGCCTCATCTGGTGAGTGGTCCAAATTAGCAAGAAAAGTGTCAGCTAGGATAACATCATCATCATCATTATCCTCTAAGTCACCAGTAACTTTAGACTCAGCCCTAGTGACAGCACATGCAGAGAACACATCAGGGATATCACAATCCTGGGTCGCAGTCACTGGTTCACTAGACAACTGAGGAGCTGGACACACTTGACTTCCACCAAAATCATTTCCAAGTAAGAAAGTTGCTCCTGACATTGGGAGTGCCTCAACCAACCCAACCATAACGGAACCATTAACA
This sequence comes from Coenobita brevimanus, assembly GCF_032717465.1. Classification (NCBI taxonomy): domain Eukaryota; kingdom Metazoa; phylum Arthropoda; class Malacostraca; order Decapoda; family Coenobitidae; genus Coenobita; species Coenobita brevimanus. The sequence continues at coordinate 31,263,735 of NC_136967.1, forward strand.
AAACCAGACTCTAAATTCACTTCTGCACAGAGGGACAGAGAAGTAATTATTCCCTACACCTTGTAAGATTACAGTTTCATCAGAGGAATTAACATTAGAGCCTAGAACACTGGTCAGCATAAGGGATTGGCAAGCACCTGTATCACGATATATTTTAACTGATTTCCTGTCATTACTGTCCAGAGGACTGACAAAACCATCAGACAGGAAATTAGCACATGAACTCTTGAGAGTGTCACCCACGTTACTGCTCAAAAGAGGCGCTTCATCATGAGAACTTAATTTACCCCTCAAAGCAGGTTCTGTTAACTCGGTTAAAGAATTTTGGGAACTCTCAAGGGTGGACACTAGACCAATTGACTGAATATTTAAAGACCCCTTTTTGTTCACATCACGCTGTCTCCTGAAACATTTCTCCGTAGTATGACCAAGCTTACTACAATAAGTACATTTACTTTTCTGAAATCTAGAGGTGGAGCTGGTATTTACTTCCTGAGAAACATCATCTTTATTCTCTTTCCTGTTACCTGTACTCTGAGTAGAGGCAACGTACTTACTCTCAGCTTTCCTTTTTTCTTTAGAATATCTCTTGTGAGTGAGAACATATTCATCAGCTAAAACTGCAGCATCAGACAAATTATCTATTCTTTTCTCATCAAGATATAGGCTTACATCTTTATTAATACACCTTTTGAAGTCCTCCAGCAAAATCATCTGCTTAAATTTACCAAAATCAGAACCCACATTCTTAGAATTTAACCACTGCTCTAACAGATCTTCTTTGATTTTTGCATACTCAACATGGGATTGCTTATCTTGCTTATAAGTTGTCCTAAATTTTACTCTATAGGCTTCAGGAACAAGCTCATAGGCCTTAAGAATCAAGCTCTTAACTACATCATAATTATCAGATTGATCCTGAGGCAAAGATGCATAAGTTACTTGAGCTTTACCGGTGAGAACAGTTTGAAGGAGTACTGGCCAATACTTTTTGGGCCAATTAAAACCTGTAGCTACCCTCTCAAACAACTGAAAATACTTTGTTAAATCAGATTCATTAAAAGGAGGGGCAAGTTTAACATTTTTAGCCACATCAAAATCATCAGAGCTAGATGATCCAGTTCCACCTTGTTTCATGCGATACTCATGGTCTGCCTGAATCCTAGCAAATTCAACTTGTGCCTGAAACTCAGCCTCCTTAGCAGGAGCCTGAAACTCAGCCTTCTTAGCATTTGCCTGAAACTCAGCCTCCTTAGCACGAGCCTCGTGCAGAGCTAGCTGTAACTTAGCTATTTCAATCTGCGTTTGCTCATTTCGAGGAGTTACATTAAACAAGCTTTCATTAATCATGTCAACAATTTGATCTTTAAAATGATGAGAGCGAACAGCAATTCCCAATTGTTGAGCAACAAGCTTAAGTTCATTCTTTGTTATGTTTTCTACATCACACACTGTTTGCACATTTGACAAAAAAATCTTTGGCTTCATCAAGCGTAGTAATAGTAGACATCATGAATAAATCACAGTCACAAAATATCAACCAATATCCTTATGATAATATCCTGAATATCCTGATAAGAGGTCGCCAAATTTATGTTACGGAACAGAGAGAGATAATGAACACTTTAAGTGAGAATACTAAAATTCACTACTCTCCCGCAAAGTTCCAGGTTCAAAACAAAAGAGTTAGGTAAAAGTACAAGTTAAAGTTTAATGCTCAAACTAACAACTAAACATTCAGGACTCATAAGGATAATGTAATGGCAAAAAGGTTACATATATGGTTAACTGCAATTGCCTCTATTAACACGAAATTAGCAAGAGTAAATTTATCTAAGTCAGCCCTGATAAAATGAGAAAACCAGATAATGCTCAGTTAATGCAATATATATTATTACAGACAAAATATTATTAATAATGGCTGACATCAAAAACTCCACATGAATCACAAAAACCTTACCAGGCCCACGAATTAACACCTTATGCTATACAGCACAAGAAAAAATGTAATAACACTTATACTCAAATTACACAGCAGCTAGATGGTTGGAGACTTCCTGAGCACTCACAAAAATAATAACAACTGTACAGGGGAGGACAGAGATGTGAACAAAATGAGGAGTAGATCTAAGTGGCAATTAATGCAGACTGAGCTCATTATATAGGGGCCTGCAGAGCTTGATACAACTTGTAAGAGGGACGCGCAAATGAAGCCATAGGGGACAAAGAGTTGACACTCCTGCTCTGAACAACAGAAAGAACGACTTACTCTACTATAAGGGAGGAGAAGGGGGGAGTGAGGTAGAACACGGAAGCTTGGTTACTACGGAAGCCACGAGGTGAATCGTGATCAAACATGCAGCATACTGTACGTTAGAATTATACAAAAGATGATGAAATCATAGGCTATATATATATATATATATATATATATACAGTGCAGTGCTGGAAACGCTACTAATAAAAAGTAGCGGCGCTCCCATTCCCGTTACTTGCTCGGAAAAGTAGTGGCGTTACTGGTTTCGCTTTGGATACGAAAAAGGTACACGAAATAAAGGTTATCAAAAATCTGTGATATAGCAATACACTATATATTGTTTTGATATTAGTCAGTCTGAGTGATTATGTTGTGCCAGTAATGTCAGTATACAGTATACTTACTGTATATTGAACATAAAAAAAAAATTCATATACATGTTGGTGCCACTTTAATGAAGCTTAGAGCCGAAGGTACAGGAAAAAGCTATTTACTGTATAATGTAACAAATGTTCTTTTACATTGTTACCTAGTACACCTACTGAAAATAACATACGTAAATAAAAGGCAAAAAAATATGGCCTACCATTGATACATATTATAGATTTATTATATTTTCAATGGTACCTATTTAAGACATGTATGAGAACGAAAGAAAAAATGAACTGGGGCTTTCTTTTAAAGCTAGTTATACACTAGCAATGTTTTTTTTTTTTCCATTACTTTCAGCTGAAAGCAACATACTGTTACGAAATAATAACGTAATGAGTAAGAATTAATCTGAAAGAGAGTGAGGGAGAGAGTGGGAGTTAGAGACGGGGATAGAGGTGTGTGTGTGTGTGTGTGTGTGTGTGTTGCCTACATCTAGCTGACATCTTAATTTACAGAACTGACGAAAGTATTATTTTTCGTCATTAATTAATACAACCAAACCGTCGGCATATCTGTATGTACTCACCGAGTCTGGACCTGTATTCGTCACGTGAGTAGCGAGGAGCGAGGTAACGCGTGAGTTTGGCCAAAAAGTAGCGGCGCTCTCAGTTCCGCTACTGGCTAAAAAGAGTAATGGCGTTACCACCATCGCTATTAAAATAGCAGCGGCACGCTATTCCCAGCCTTGATACAGTTTATTACAATGGTAAAGTGTGCGTATTTGTACATGGAAGAACGAGGTTCGCGCTCCTCCAGGGTAATAAAATTTGAGAGCGTTCTTCCGGCCACGTACTGCTTTGGCAGACATAAGGAATGCTGTGGTTGAACCAGTGTCCCATACTATAAAGTATGCTTGCACCCGGTCGGCTTGCGCGGGCCGAGTACACTTGGTTCACAGACTACACACATCCAAAGCCACTCCCAACACTACAATTACGCTTACGAGCACTTCTCACCCTACATACAATCTCTACCAGACAGTCTAAGCCACTTGGTAGAGATACGTAGGCTATATCGTTCCCATTTCAGTCGGGATAGGCCGGTCCTGCAGTGGACATTCAAACGGCTGATGATATATATATATATATATATATATATATATATATATATATATATATATATATATAGATACGTATACAGTAGAAGGGAAGGACGGTAGGAAGGAGTAGATGCAAGGAGAGTGGAAAGGTTACAAGAGGATGAGAAAAAGGCAGAATATGAGAGAGAAGTGGCAGAGCGATTGGGTAAATATGGATTGGAACAGATGGGGGACGTGGAAGGTGTGCGCAAGATATTCAGAGAAGAAATCTGTGGAGCGTGTGCAGTGGTGTGTGGGGTGAAGAGAAGACGAAAGGGAGTGCAAGGAACAGTATGGTGGAATTAAGAGATGAGAAAGGCTGTGGCTCAAAAGAAGAAAGCTTATAACGAGTGGATGAGAAGTAGGAGCGTGGAAGAAGTTGAGAGACGGAAGAGAGAGTTAAATGAAGAGACGAAGAAAGAGAAGAAATGATGAGTAAGAGAGTGTAAGAAGAGAGTAGATGAGGAATTTGTTAGGAATTTGAGTGTACAGTGGAAGGAATGTAAGAAAATATTCTGGAAACGGGTAAAGAGAGTTAGACAGGGTGGCAATGAAGTTATTTGGGGAGTGAAAGATAAAAATGGTAGATTACTAGTGGAGAAGGGAGAAAAAGTGAGCAGATGGAGAAAACATTTTAAGGAACTGTTGAACATAGAGAATGAAAGTAATGCGAGTATAAGTGGCTCGGAGACGGAGGGATGTGAGAAGAGAGAAACAAATCAGTAGGATGGAAGTTGTGGAAGCAATGAAGAAAGTTAAAATAGGGAAAGCCCCAGGCATTGATGGAGAGTGTTGTGAAATACTGAAGCATGGGGGAGAGGTAGTAGTAGAATGGATGTGGATGATGTGCAGATTGGCGTGGGAGGAAGGTAGAGTCCCGGAGGATTAGAAGTCAGGTATGATTATTCCCCTGTACAAAGGAAAAGGGGGCAAAGAAGTGTGTAGTAATCATAGGGGCATTTGTCTTCTTATTGTAATAGGAAAATCATATGGTAGGATACTTATTGATGGAGGTAGGGAAGTATGTTATAGGAAAAGTAAATGGTAGGATACTTATTGACAGAGTTAGAGAAATAACAGAGGAATTAGTTGGAGAAGAACAGGGAGGTTTTAGGAAGGGAAGAAGTTGTGTAGATTAGATATACATTCTTAGATCTTTAGTGGAAAAGCTTCTAGAGAAGGGAAAAAAGTTGTATGCGGCCTTCATGGATTTGGAGAAAGCATATGACACGGTGGATAGACAAAGATTGTGGAAAGTATTAAGAATATTTGGAGTAGATGGGAAGTTGTTGAATGCTGTGAAGAGTATGTATGAGGGAGCTAAGGCTGCAGTGGGTGTGGATAGTGAACTGAGTGAATTTTTCTACTTAAAAGTTGGATTGTAACAGGGATGTGTTTTGTCTCCATGGTTGTTCAATCTGTATATTAATGAGGTTATAAAAGAGGTACAAGGTAGGGCAGTGGATGTTGGAGTGTCCCTAATGAGAGAGGGCAGTGTTTGGAAACTCCCTGTACTGTTGTTTGCAGATGATACTGTGTTGTTAAGTGAAGACGAAGGGGAGCTGCAAGGCTTGATGGATGAGTTTGGGAGAGTGTGTAAGAAACGGAATCTAAAGGTGAATGTAGGGAAGAGTAAAGTTATTGTCTTCGAGAGAAGTGAAGTCAGTGATTGTACAGTGAGGCTGGATGGGGAGGAAATCGAGAATGTGAGTGCATTTAAGTACTTGGGTAGTGTGATGAGTAAGGATGGAAGTTTGAAGGGTTAGTGCTTGAAAGGGTACAACAAGGAAGACAAGTTGCTGGTTCCTTGAAAGCAATGGTAAGAAACAGGGAAGTGAGCATGGAAGTGAAAAAGTTACTACATGACAGTATTGTGATACCAACTCTAACGTATGGAAGTGAAACTTGGACCTTGTTGGAGGGACAGAAGTAAAGAGTGAGAGCAATGGAAATGAGTTATTTGAGAGGAGCATGTGGAGTGACATGGAGAGACAGTCTGACAAATGAAGAGGTGAAGGAGAGTTGTGGTGTGGACGTGGATGTGATAGGAAGCGTCAGGAGAAACACACTGAGGTGGTTTGGACATGTGGAGAGGATGGAGAGTGAGAGACTGACGAGGAGAGTGTATGTGAGTGAGGTGGAAGGGGGGAGAGGGAGGGGGAGGCCAAGGATGAGATGGAAGTATGAAGTGGAGAGGTACTGTATATGAGAGAAGGGGGTGTGAGCAGGGAGCAGGGCAGTGGAATGGCGGGGGACAGGGCGACATGGAGGCAATTTGTTTGTGCTACCCCTTACGGGATTAAGGTGTCTGGCAGTAAATAGATAGATATATAGAGATCGTACTGAAGGGGGTTAATGAAGACTGTATCATCATCCTGTTTAGTCTCCCCTGAGCTGAACAAAATCGTCGGCATAACGAATGAAATTATTAACGTCCTAGGAGTGAAGGAAGTAATCAAGCTCATGTAGCAGCACACGCTCTAGGCTATCTTGTAATTGTCCTTTTTTTTTTCCCCCCCCCTCATTGTATAAATCAAGGTACAGACGTCGGAATAAGTTTGTTTCCTTTTCCGTGGACTAAGGTGTTTGTAACACTGCTCGATGGAGAGGTATCCCCTCTTCCTCCCTTCCTCATAGTCCCGCACTCCCACCCAACCTCCCCACTTTTCTCTCCGACCCCATAACCCCTTCCGGTATCCTCCATACTCTCGCTCACAGCCAGCTATAGGGGTTTCTGTGCTTCAAGCACCTCTCTAATTACATGTGGTCCGAACAACTAATAAAGGAATAGTACAGTATATACCATAAAACAAGTTAGGAAAAGGTTTACTACACTGAGAGAGAGAGAGAGAGAGAGAGAGAGAGAGAGAGAGAGAGAGAGAGAGAGAGAGAGAGAGAGTTAAAAGACAGGGAGCGACAGGCGGAAAGGGAGAGCGAGTGGAAAAATGAGAAATGAGAGGGCAGTTACGGAGAAAATAAAAAGGGGAGAGGCAAGGAGAGGACAACGAGAGTTAAGAAAAGAGACAGAGAGTGAGAAGAGACAATGAGAGGTGAAATGAGATACAATCAGTGTGAAAGGGAAAGAGAAAAGGGAGATGTGAATCGAAAGGCCGGGAGACAGGGAAGTAGCGACAAAAGGGGACACAGCTGAGAGAAAATGGGAATGGAGCAAACATAGAAATAGGGATAACAAAAGGAGAAAGTAGGAAAGAGAGCTACGGAACGGAATACTGAGAACGATAATAAGAAAAATAGAAAAGGAGGCAAGGTAACAGGGAGGAGAAAGTGTGATATTCTGGCAAGGATGCAGGGAAAGAACTAAGCAGGATAAGACGAAAGCATTGAGGCCGAGTAAAATGAATGACATTCAAGTAAAAAGGGAGGGAGAGAAACAGAGAAATTAGGGAAATCTGAGGGGAGAAAGTAGAGATTAAGGGTGGGGAAAAAAATAGGTTAATTTTTAGGGCAAGAAAGAGAAGGGAAATGTTAAGAAGGAAAGACAAGGAGAGGGATAGGGAGAGAGGAAGGGAGGGAAAGACAGTGGGAAGAGCGGAATGAAAGACGATATTTCGGGTGACAGGGAGAGACGGAGTGAGGAGAGAGAAAAAGGAGCATGCAGTTATTACCGGGGAAAGAAAGCAGTGAAGGAAATGGATTTAGTACAAGAAATACGAATAGAGTAATGGAGAAAAAAAAAGGTAACACATGTGACATGAAACAAGTAAGACAAAGTTGTGACACAGGGAGGGAGAAAGAAGAGTGAGGTAAGGAGGGAGTGACAGAGGGGGAGAGAGACGAAGGAAAGAAAGAGGGAGGAAGGTAGGGATTGAGCAGATAGCTATAAAGAAAGGGGAAGGAAACTGGGGATGAGACAAAGGATCCAGAGAGAGAGAGAGGAGGGGGGTGGAGGGGCAGTGCACAGACAGGCACAGACAGATAGGTAGACAAATATTCAGAAAGTGCGCGTTCACCGGGTAACCGGGTCGGTCAGGATCACTTGATGGTCGTGATCGTCAGCATTTTACCCTCCCGGAAGGGAGCTGAGTGCTCATATAGTCCGATCTAAGGGCAAGGCTGTGACCTTCACACACCCGTCCCCTTGCTCAAGGGGGACAGTAACCACCCACTTCGTCAGTGAAACTTTTCGCAACCTGAGCGAGGAGCGAACTCCCGTCTACCAGATGGCAAGCGAGAACGTTACCACTGCGCCAGCGAGTGCGTGTGTGTGTGTGTGTGTGTGTGTGTGTGTGTGTGTGTGTGTGTGTGTGTGTGTGTGTGTGTGTGCGTGCGCTTCCGTAAATGTGTCACTCCTTTTAACATTGTTCCATTTTTTCACCTACTTGTTTTCCTCTTCTCTGCTTCAGTTTCTCCTCTCACTCACCTTTTTTTTATCAGTATTTCCCCTGATTGTTCTTACCATTCCAAATCTCTCTCTCTCTCTCTCTCTCTCTCTCTCTCTCTCTCTCGGCATAAAGAGATTGTTCTCATAGTCTATATCTCCTTAATACGGCCACTTCCTGAGTTGCTGTGATATTTTGGTCGCTTGAAAAAGACATACGTCGACTTAATAAGAGTTCAGGAGACTAAGGTATCAGGTTCGCCTAAGGGCTGTGGGACTTTTTTAGTAGAAACTCATAGACTACAGGGTCAGCTCATTAAAGTGTTTAAAATCTGAATGGGTTTCACAATCATTATATAGAAAGTTGCTTACTCTTAACAAGGACTCGGCACACAACCATGGTTGGAAGCTGTAAATGAGAAAATTTACCAGCTGAGTTACGTGAAAACTTTTTCACGTGCAAGATCTGCTCCACATGGAACTGACTCAACATGGACGTGGTTAGCACTATAGTAGAGAAGTTTAAGGGCTTCATCGGCAGGATCATACACTAGAATAAATGTGAACTGGATATACATTCCCAAGCAAACAAGAAGTATCTCCATAGTATGGGCTGGACAGTCATTTAGATCCTAACTTTTCCTTGTAACTCCTTTCTGTGTGTGTGTGTGTGTGTGTGTGTGTGTGTGTGTGTGTGTGTGTGTGTGTGTGTGTGTGTGTTCTTACCTAATTGTTCTTACCTAATTGTATCTTTACAGGAATGAGTCAAGCTCGTACTGTCCCGTGTCTTAAACCATATTTATCGTACATATCCTTAATTTTGTGAATTGTTTTGGCACACTATTTCATTCGGTAGTGCATTCCATTGATCAATTGCTCTGTTTGGGAAACTGAATTTCCTTACGTCTTTTTCACCTCTCTTCTTATGCAATTTTTTGCAGTGTCCTCTTGCTGATGCTTCTCCATATGTTAAGTAATCATTTATGTCTATTTTCTCCTTTCCTGATATGCATTTATATAGCATTATCATGTCACCTCTTTTCCTTCTCTCCTGTAGTGTTGGTAGATTCAGTTTATTTAGTCTTTCTTCGTAGCTTAGGTCCCTTAAGCTTGGTATCCATATTGTAGCGGCCCTTTGAACTTTTTCAATCTTGTCTATGTGCTTTTTGAGATGAGGACTCCAGACTACTGATGCATATTCCAGGGTTGGTCTAATGAATGATGTTATTATCCTTCTTAGCATGTCTTCATTTATGTATGTGAATGCTATTCTCATATTTGCAAGCAGTGTATATGTTTCGTACCTTCTCGCTGGTGTGGTCAGCCGGTGATAGTCTGTTATTGATAATCACACCTAGGTCCTTCTCTCTTTCTGATGTGTATAGGGTTTTATTTCCTAACTTATAATCCCAATCAGGTCTTTTTCCACTTTTACCAAACTTGATTACATGACACTTGTCCACATTGAATTCCATTTGCCATGTACTACTCCATTCATGAAGTTTATTTAATTCTTCTTGTAGCTCTTTACAAGAGTCTGTGTTAGTAATTATCCTTTGTATTTTTGCATCATCTGCATACATATTCAGATAGCTCTCATTTCCAGTGTTACTGTTTATATCATTTATATACACTAAAAACATGATTGGTGCCAGCACTGAACCCTGTGGTACTCCACTAGTCACTTCTTTCCATGATGAGTAGTTTCCTCTTAGTACTGTCCTCATTTCTCTTTTTATGAGAAAGTCTTGCATCCAACAAACCAGTTTGTGTGTGTGTGTGTGTGTGTGTGTGTGTGTGTGTGTGTGTGTGTGTGTGTAAAAAAGGTGTCTACTACCACATCATTTAATCACAGCAGATTTCTCTCTCTCTCTCTCTCTCTCTCTCTCTCACACACACACACACACACACACACACACAGTGTAGTAAACCTTTTCCTAACTTGTTTTATAGTATATACTGTACTATTCCTTTATTAGTTGTTCGAACTACACGTAATTAGAGAGGTGCTTGAACTACAGAAATCCCTAGCTGGCTGTGAGAGAGAGTATGGAAAGTACCGGGTGGTGGTATGGGGTCGGAGAGAAAAGTGGGGGGGTTGGATGGGAGTGTGGGACTACGAGGAAGGTAGGAGGAGGGGATACCTCTCCATCGAGCAGTGTTACAAACACGGAAAAGGAAACGAACTTATTCCGACGTCTGTACATCATACGAATCAAACAAATATTGGGCTTCAAAACCTTGGTTAATCGCCACAAAGGTCTGGTAAAAGAACAGTAATCACATCTGCCTGCACCGAGAGCTAGCGAAAAGTGAGCTATGTTTTATCCCGCCATAGGGACGGTCGCCTATGAAAAATGTCAAGAGGCTGTATTTGGCAAATATTAAATATCAGAAAACTAAGACAACGACAAGCTTCAGGAAAGCACTATTCTTACTCAAAAGACGATACAAATGTAGATATGAAAACCAGTTCCACTGAACTCATTAGTAATATAACGGAATTATTGTGTGTAACGTATTTTCGTATGGAAGCCCAATGTATGCAAATGCAAAAAATGGAATCAAAGGTATTCATTCTTGGGTGTGATTTTTTTTTTATCAACGAGTATTTTAATGACTTTACTGGTCTATAGTTTTGCTAACTCTCGTAAGTTTATCCAAACATAGAATAGTCACAATAGTTATGTTATTTTTTCAGGTGCAGGACCGAGTTAGGGCTCACCAGCTACGTAGGAGACGACACCTGAAAGTCCCTCATTTAAGGAGGTCGATATAATTTACCATGGGCGTGATGGAAATGGATATTGCAAGAGCGGTGTAAGTGATGCAGTTGATCCTTTGTGGCGATTACAGGAAATACAAGAGTCACAATGCACGTTAATGTCTCGACGCATATTGGGCCAATTGTATTCGAGACGTGTTTCTCTCAGACATCGATCTTTACCCGGATGAGATGCATGAGGAGTGTTATGAACGATTTGAAGTACCGCAGATATTAGGTCAGTAGGGAAAACGAGTTGGTGTACTTCCCTATTGGGTATATCCTTTCCTGTATGTAATGTTTTCCTGTACAAGATACCATTATTTAACATGAACTCATCTTTTGGCACTGGCAGAGTAGGTAAGGTCGAATTATCTCCCGATTCTAGTAGACAAACTATCTTGGACCATACACGGCCTTTGCGCTGAGAATTTTGAACGACCTCGGAGGTTAAGATGGTGCCAGATGCTTCGTCTGGCTGATATCATAAGACTGCCGCCACTGCATGGCGTGAAAATGCGTCTGCAACTACAATCGATTTCCCTGGCACGTACTGAAATGTTGGATTAAAGTCTTGGATGATGACTGACCATCGAGCCAGCCGACCTGTAAGGTTCCTTCCCTTGAACAAATCACAAAGATGGAGGTGGTCTGTCTGGATATGCACTGGGTAACATTATATTGTATCTTTGATATGTTACAGGGACCAGACCACTGCTAGGGCTTCCAAATCCGCAACGCTGTTATTACGTACTGCGGGGTTGAGGGAGCAACTAATATATGCTATTACATGCTTCCTTGATGCCTGATCTAGTCGCATCAGTACTGCACTAGTTCCTGCGCCTGATGCATCCGTGCACAGATGGAATGGTTTCTTAAAATTAGAGAAGGCCAAGACTGGGGCATTTACAAGGGCTATTTTCAGTGCTTCGAAGGCCTGTGACTGATCTTTAGTCCACACGAAAGGTGCATTTTGCTTTAGTAATTGAGACAGAAGAGTGGTGATCTTTGCACACCCTTTAATAAATCGCCGGTGGTAATCAATCATTTCAAGAAAACTCCTTACATCATCTGTACTGGTAGGTTCTGGGAAGTTGATGACCGCCGTAATCTTATCTTCAGTAGTATGAATACCCGCAGCATCAACTACATGCCCAAGGAAATTAATTTTCTTTCTTAGGAAGTCACATTTACTGAGGTTTATCTTTAGACCCGCCATCTGAAGGCGATCAAATACTTGAAGCTTGGCAAAATGTTCAGGGATAGACTCTTTCTCACTACAATTATATAATCCAAGTAGGCAAAGAGAAAGTGGCCAATCATGCCACTGAAGACTGAATGAATGAGTCTCACGAACACTGAAGGGGCATTCCTTAATCCAAAAGGAAGCCTCTTAAACTGAGAATGTCCAGAAAGGGTGCTAAATGCTGTTATGGGGCGAGATGACTCTTCCATTTCCAACTGTGTAGGTCAAGGGATGTAATGACCATGTTGTTCTCACCTAGTGACTCTAGCAAATCAGTTAAAACTGGCAACGCAAAACGATCGGATACAGTAGCAGAACTTACTTTACGACAGTCCACTACTGATCTAAATTGTCCACCCTTAATTGGAACTAGGAAAAGTGGACTATTCCATGGACTGACAGAGTGCTTAATAATGTCCTGATCTAACATGTTTTGTACTATCTTGTCTGTTTCTCTTCTCACACTGTGGGGTAATCGATACTCTGGTATGTAAATTGACTGAGTTCCTGGGACCAATTCTATGTGATGTTGCACTAGATCTGTCGTACCCATAGGTTCGTCGAGTAAGTCTACTACATCTCGATACGTTTCCAAAAGATTGACTAATTGCTCCTTATGCTGTGGGAAGTCCTCGGAAGATACCTGTGAGACTTGGTCAAGTGAAAGAATCGTAGCAGATCCCTTAGAGTTGACATAATACACACCATATGGTTCACTATCATCATCATCCTTAGTAGGTATGGAGAACGATATATCCTGGCACACCCTAATGACAGATTGGTAAACCAGGAAATCCCCAATCTTTATACTACTTTAAGCTTCAGCATTTGTGACATTTAACAAGTAGAGGTAACACAAATTATCCTCCAGCGCTGTGCACAATACCGACTCGTAAGTTAAGACATTCATACAGCACGTCTCTGGTAATGTTAGTAAATCCACTCCTTCTTTTGCACCTGCAACACGAACAGAGACTTGTAAACTCATGCGGCAACAAAACTGTGCACTGTTTTGTTACCGCTCGCCAGCAGTGCGAGAAAGGGGGTTGGGAGCCGGGAAAGGGGGAGCGGGGTAATGTTTTGAACGGAAGTGGACTGGTTAGAGCGGAAGTACAGGTGCAGAGGTGAATGACCGGAGGAAGAACAGGTGCAAGGACGAGTTGGGTTGAGGGGAAGGATGGGTAGGACCTGGTTTGGGCGGAAGTGGAAGGAAGAAGAAGAGATGCAAGGGTAATGTTTGTTTACGGAAGGAGGAAGGGAGAAGGTTCGGAAGGAAGAACAGATGCAAGAGCGTTTTCGGCCGTGGTGGCATAGGCTAAGAGGTGATGGAAAACGGAGGACGAAGAACAGGTGCATGGGTCAGTGTTTGTTTACGGAAGGAGAGAGGATGAATGTTCGAGGTAAGAACGTTTGCAAGAGTGAATCTGGTTTGTACAGATAGTTTTCGGCCGTGGTGGCATAGGCTAAGAGTAGAAGTGGACAGGTGCAAGGTCAGTGTGTGTGTTTGTTTACGTACCGGTAAGTAGAGGATGTGTGTGTGTGTGTGTGTGTGTGTGGAGAACCGGTTTGAAAGGTCGTGTAAACGGAAGGACGGGTTGCAGGTTCATGCGTGTTTTGTAGACGAAAGGTGAGAGAGAGAGAGAGAGAGAGAGAGAGAGAGAGAGAGAGAGAGAGAGAGAGAGAGATGGACGGAACGAGGGGGGCCTCCTTTTTTTTTTTCTTTTTCTTTTTTGCACAGATCGTTTTCGGCCGTGGTGGCATAGGGAAGAGGTGATAGAAAACGGAGGATAACTTACACCCGTGTCAGGATGCGTGACTCCTGACGGTGTGGAGATTACACACAGGACGCTCACGCTTCTGCAGATGAAAATCAAGGGGCGCTGGGCTCCTGCCGGTGCGGGATTCCACACAGGACGCTCACGCTTCTGCAGCTGAATATCAAGGGGCGCCGGCCTCCTGCCAGCTCGGGATTCCACTCAGGATCTCCTGACCGTGTTGGGAATCCTCACAAGGCGTCTTTTCTGTCGAGAGTCCACAACGGGGGACACGCTTTTTCCCGCCGAAGGCGTCGAAGAAATGCTTTTTGTTCTTCAGGTAGGGGGTTTCCCACCTCCACCCCGCCCCATCTCCTCGCGCGCACGTGAAAGACGCCTGTTCATCATAATGGAAAGGGTGAGACTGGTTCCGGGTTCCCGCCTTTTTTGGAAGCGACGCGACACCATCGATAGCAGGTGTTTGCTTGAACGGTGGGGGGAGGGGACGCTACCACTTTGACAGCTATTCCAGAGTGGTCTCCCCACCCCAACCCTACCTCCCTTTTCCTACATATTCATTTTATCTGATTTTTGCAATCATTGCGTATCCTTGTTAACATGGACAGTGGAAACCATTTCGCCTGTACAAATCTGATTGATTCTAGTTATCATGAAACCATACCATGGAGAGAAAAACTCTCGGAGAGAAGATAGGGACATCTTCCGAGTATCGAAGGCATGATCCAAGGCATTGTACTTTTTCAGAAATTGTGGGAAACGTCGAAAATAACTCGAAGTAAGGAGAAAATAAAAAGTGCTGAAAAAGAAACATTAAAATGGTTTATTCAGAACCTCAACACTGGAGAAGGTACTGGAACTCAGAATATATCATCATCATCATCATCATCACCACCATCTAGATAATCCCGTGTTGCCCTATGAAGAACGTAGGAGCCCGGGGCTACGCAAGTTGGTCCTGACATTTAAGATGAGATTGACCAGCCTCACATATCCCTGAGTGTCATTATGTGAGCAATAAACCCCAACCATCCCTTGGATATACTCTTACACAGATTCAGTCCGGTTGGAGCGCCGTAAATACCCACTAAACCACCACATGCCATAATTAGGTCATACGGTTACCAACCAAGCGTAGTAAATGATTTCCTGGTGTTCAGGAAACCATTTGGCTTGTCACTCATTGTAGAGTCACCCGTAGACAGAAGGAGGAGGAAAGAATGGAGGAAAGAAAGACAGAAGAGGAAGAAAGGACAGAAAGAAGGAGCAGTCACATGAGAGCAGCGCTGCAACGGGTGAGTGAACGCAGAATGCAAATGAAACAAAAAAAAAAGTAATAACAAGAATGATGACGGATTATGAGAAAACTGTGCTTCAAACTAGTAAGCTGCAAAAATAATTTTTAAAGTGTGCTATAGAGATAAAAAACCGTCTTCTAGACTAGTTGAGCATCGTGAAAGTGACAGACTCTTTGCCTCCCTCACACTTTTCTCTCTCTTCCTCCACCTTTACTGCTCTCTCTCTCTCTCTCTCTCTCTCTCTCTCTCTCTCTCTCTTTCTCCATCCACCATTATGTTTGTTAGGAATTTATATACTTGGGTACTTTGTTTGTAAATCGCTAAAAGGATAAATTATTATTTCTTTCTGGCTTGATGGCTTTATATACTATGTCGGTGGTCGATAGCCAAATATCGCCCTAAAAAAAAAAAAAAAAAAAAAAATCTTATGGAACTCCTCCCCTCCCTCCACACTTAAACTAACTCTCCCTCACTCCCTAAAAAAAAAAAAAAAAAATCTTATGGAACTCCCCTCTCTCCACACTTAAACTAACTCTCCCTCCCTCCCTCCCTATCTTTACCTGCTCCCCCTTCACCCTTATTCTATCCTTCCTCCCTTTCACTGTCCTTCTCATTCTCCCTCCTCCTTTCTCAGGCCCTTCCTCCCTCCCTCCCTTCTCGTTTTACCGGCCTTTCCACCCACGCTCCCTCCCTCTCTCAATCCCTCTATCCTTGCACTGTCTCTCCTTCCATCTCGCACTTCCATCCCATCTTTCTTGTGCCCCTCGCCCTTAGGCGCTATTTTATTCCTACATTTAATCCTACTTATAAACAGAACTTTAGCCTTAATTTTATTGCTTCCCGAAATCCTACTTTCAGTCTCCATCAACTTCATCTTCACCCTTACGTTATCCATCATTCTTATCTCCCTCCTCCACTCTGTAATCTCCTTTGCTCATTTTCATGCGCCTTATATTTCTCTTCAACCCTCACCCATCTCCTCCATCCTTCCTTCTTTATTCATTCTTGACTCTTGCTATCTCCTCAGCACTTTCTTCTCAACCTTTCACCTCACTCTTAACCCACAATCCCTTGAATCTGATGACGCATTTTTCCATTTTTTCATCATTGTCTAAATGATTTCATTTGCTTTGGCAGAGACTTTTCGAAATGGAGGGTTTCGTTCATTTCTCTACTCGTGCTGGGACGGAAGTGGCTAAACATCGGCAAGCCAGTTATTTGCCTTGCTTGGATAGCGCCAAACGATTTTACATGTTTTTTTATGTCTATGCAATTAGCCAAAGGACCCCTGATTAGCATTTCATCCAGTCGCGCACAGTACTTCTTATCATTAGAGGCGCCATCGCAAGCCTGATCATAAAAAACCTGAGTGATTAATGACCCTGCAGTAGCACCTCTCTCCACTAAATGTCACCACATACTTCCTCATAAAGGCATACAAAATCCAGTCCTACTTCACACAGTAATGGGGACTGTCTTCCACGAGTTCACCTACGATGGTTTAAGATCTTATCGCAGTGGTGTTAATGACGTAGGGACAGCTCCTAAACCCTGTCTCGTATCGTATATCGTCCTGGTCATGATTTTGGTTCCTTCTCTCACATATCCGCTTGTTCTTTTCCATCCTCGGAAATCCAGTCCAATTAATCATCTAATTTACCGTTGTTCCTTCTTCTGCTTTCTTGGCAGACCTTCCCTTCTTAACAAATATATACGTTTGTGGGTCATGACTTGCACGAGATAACAACGAAGCAGATAACTTTCTTCTTATGGTTCATGATTTGAACCTCTTCGATATGTTTTTGTTTTCTTTCCAATTCCTCCTTCTGTTCATCATCTTTCTTTACACTTCTAATATACCGTGAGATTTCCACACCATAGTGAGGAGAGCAACGATTTTACCTACCTCTGCGAACCCTTACTGTGGGCTGAGTGTTAAGATTACTCAGTGGCGGATTAAGGGGGGGGGGGCTGACTGGGCTACAGCCAGGGGCCCCCAGTATTTGGGGGGCCCCCAATTCCTACAGTTTGTCAACAAAATCTGATACAAAAGGTCACCTAAGGGGAATGCATGATTGAGGGCCCTCCAGGGGGGCCCCTTCCCAATCCCCCATAACAAACCTTCCCTCAGGTATTCCCCCACGGCTACATTAACAATATATTTAGATTTTCATTATATAAAGTAATAAAAATAACAATAGGCCTACATACAACTTAATTGGACCGGTGCATAAAAATAAAATAGTTACCGGTTCAATTACGTTTGGTCTGTGGTTTTCTTTCATGACTTCGTTATTTTATGCAGATATTTTATACAGATATTCAGGATAATTTCTCCTTTTTTATTGAGTTATATTATGTTTAGTACATAATAATTACCGGTACTATAGTATCTGTGAGACTTAGAAGAGAGAATCAGAATATTATTATTTATAAAGTATAATTTTATTCCTACTCAAATGCTCAAGTCTTTGTTGACATGACACGCCGGTACTCGTTTGTAGTAGAGGGAATCTAAGACCTTCCCTAGGCAGCCAAAATAGCAACATTTAGACGTAAGTTTCTCTGTTTGATATTTTCATTACTTCTTTTATAAAATGGAGTACCTCAAGCATTATTGTGAACTCTACTATACGCACATCGGAAAGACAGAACAAAGGTGCAATGTTTCTGCAAGCCGACCAGCCACTTAGCAGCTGTGCAGCATGTTACTGTACAGAGAAAAGAGAAAATTACTCTATCACTATTCCTCACTATGGTGCTATCGATAGGAAGTTCCGGTTTAGGTTTTGTGTTCTGTTTACTTAGTTTATTTTTACTAAAGATAATTATCGAGTAGGCCTAATGCCTGACGATTTTTCCCGTCAATTTTTATCGTGTTCTTCGAGCTATGAAACGCGGAAAGATAATTGTAAAAGCATATACCGGTAGTACCTTGTTTGGTATTGTTAGGTTCATTTTAATAGGCTAAGTAAACCTAATTACCTACGCCAACGAAGTTGGAGGGGTTATGTTTTCACCCGTGTTGGTTTGTTTGTTTGTATGTTTGTCTGTCTGTGAACAAAATTACTCAAAAACGCGTGGGCCGAGTCTTACGAAATTCTGCATATGGACTGGACATGGCCTACTGAACAAAAGATTAGATTTTGATGAAGATCGGGTCAAAGGTCAAGGTCGTGGACGCGAAAAGGTCATACCCCACAATTTCGTACTCAAAAATACTTAACGGATTTCAATGAAATTTTGCGGTAGGCTTTGATATTGTCCAAGGAAGAGATGATTTGATTTTTTGTAAAGATCGGGTCAAAGGTCAAGGTCACAAACGAAAAGGTCAAAACATTTTTGACCATAATTTCCTTTCTAATAATGATAGAGATGTGGGACCAAGGAAATTTTGTAGTATTAAGCAAGGCTTTTCGGATGTGTGCGGTCATGTTTGTCAAATGTTTTATTTCTTTGTTTTTTTCTTTGTAAGATTGTTTGTTACCAACATGACTCAAAAAGTACTTGATGGAATTGAGTGAAATTTTGTGGGCTTTGATATTATCCTAGGAGGAGGTGATTTTACTTTGGTGAATCTCAGGTCAAAGGTCAAGGTCATAGAAACAAAAAGGTCAAAACACATTTTTGGCAATAATTTCTAATAATGATAGAGACGTGGGACAACGCCATTTTGTAGTATTAAGCAAGGCCTTTCGTATGTGTGGTCAAATTTGTCATGATTTATTTCTTTTTTGGTTTATTCTTTGTAAGTTTTTTTGATCTGAATAAAATAATCGAGACTCGCTTCGCTCGCCAACTGTTTGATAAAAGGGCCCCCACCTGAAGTTTAGCCAGGAGCCCCATGCACTCTTAATCCGCCCCTGAGATTACTCTCTTCTGACCGGCGACGGATTTTATTATTATTTTTACCTCTTGTTGGTGGAGAGAAAATATAAAGCTGTATCTAACCTTTCGAGCTAAAAATCTGTCCAATATGAATAAAGCTCTAAAGATGACAAGAGCATAATTTAAAATACATCGTTGAGATGCCAGATCCCTATTGAATTCACCTGTTTCTTTCCAACCTCACCCTTTCTTATCACACCTTCTTCCACCCCTACCCACACTCTTCATTTTCTTTACCTTTACCTTTTATCATCCCACTTGCCATTCTCTTCATTCCACACAACAGCCTGCACCCTTCTCCACGCTGTCTTTCATAGTTACTTCAGCACCACTTTCTCTCCACCTACACCTCCTTTGGTTCGTATTCTTGTGGACTTACCTGGCTCCCGGACATCTCTTCCCTACCATGATGTTACTGTGAATGTCATGTTATTGTTCTCTTGTAGGTTTATCATGAAGACTATTTCTATATAAAGAATGTATGAACAACGTACACACGAATATTAACATTTTGTTGCTTTAGTTTTTCGCATAATGAAGTTTTGGGGCATACAGCTTATTGTACCGTCGTTCGTGTGCCAGCACATAGTCGCGAAACTCACTGCTTCTTTCCTCATTAAATTCTGAAAATAATTTCATTGGTCATATATTTGCCCTGCTAAGAGGTAAAAACATGTTGAGAGAATATGGAGATGTAACATGCAATAAATTGCTATGAATGAGATGTTAGGAACCTCCTTGGCCAACAAGCAGACAGCTCTATTTAATTACCTTTATCCTTTCCTTTACATTTACTTTCACTTACTTGGACCCACCTCTCCAGTCTCTTTTTTGCTTCCTTCATTCGCACCTTCTTGACCTTGTCACCGCTGTTACTTTACACATCTTATTCCCTCTATCTTTCTCTTTTTAATTTATTTTCTTTGCAGTCTTTTTCCCTTCCAATATGCTCTTCTTATTTCCTCATATTCCCACCATTCACTTTTTTTCTTATACACTTCCTTAAACAGTTCAAGCCGAGTTTCTGTCAGGTTCTTCCATTCATTTGTCGTGTCCTATTTTCTAAGCTTCTTTTCTTGCCTTCCCTTTTCATAGTCTTGGTCAGTTTTTCAGTCATATTGTGTTTCTCCTCTTCCCATCTCTGTTTCTCAGTTTTTTAAATTGCACAGCTTCTCTCTCTCTTTTTTTTTTTTTTATGCTTATAGCCTCTCTTTTTTTATTTATACTCCTTTATTACACTTCTCCTGGTTTCCCCTTCCTCTTTTCCCTCTTCCCTACACGTCATTTATAGTCTACACTCTCTTTCTCTGCCTGCTAATGTACACCTTTAATCTTTTCCCTTAATCTCTTCTCCTTCCTTCTCCCTCATTTTTCTTCTTTATACCCACTCCCAAACCCCACTTTACCGTTCGCCTTTACTTTCTTCCCCATACTCTCTCTCTCTCTCTCTCTCTCTCTCTCTCTCTCTCTCTCGTACTAACACTACTAGAGTCTCATTACTGTTGTGTACGTGAGAATACTAAGGCTATTTGTAATGTACACATAAAGTGTTTACAACCTTCTTTCGAACACATGTTTACATAGTTTTCTCCAACACCATATTACCTTTCTTTTGACCTAGTTTTCCCACACCAAACTCTCTTTAGTACATTTTCCTTTTTTTTTTTTTTCCTCCCCATGCTTTATTTTATTTCTTCTTATCTAAATCTTCACACATCCATCACCGAATACCTTCCAAAGCATTTTTTTTTTTTTTTTTTTTCATCCTACCTTTCCCAATATTCCCACAATACATTACGTCAGGGCGATTCACCCACTCTAGATGTAGGGCTGAATTATGAAACTCAGATTAACAAAAGGGACATACATTATTTTATCTCTTTCCCCCCCCCTCTACCTAAACACTTATACACAAAAAGAAACGAAAAATTCACAGATATGCTTCTACACTATCCTTTAAATCCATAAATGAAATAAAGCAAAACATTGTTTTATGCTTCTTTATTTTCATTCTTCTGAGTCGGTCAAAAGACCAAACAAAAACGACCAAGGACCAGATTAGGTCCTCGGGCCGCCAGTTGAATAGCCCTACATTACGAGGTCTGTTCCTAATATTTCTCTCTGTTTTTCTCATTGCTGTATTTCTTCATCTCATGCCCAGTATTCATCCATGCATCACCAAACTTTATCCGAAGTAGCTATTTTTGTTCACCCTACACCATTTTAATTGCCCTTATCCCATTTTCCATTTAATATTTCCAAACCTCATCCTATATTTTTCCATTATTTTCCCGTAATGAATTTGCTTCCCCGCCCCCCGTTTTTTTTTTCATATATCACACTAAGTATTGGCAAAACACTTCTCCAGTTTTGCTCCTGCTATCTTCTTAATTCTTTTCCTGTCTTTCATATGATTTTCTTATTATTTCGTCCATCCCTAAATAATTTCATACTCTCCTATGCACTGTACTTTAGTCTTCCTTACCCAGTCGTGTTATCACCAATATTTTCCCCAAATAGTGTATTTTCCCCTCCTTTTTACCCACATTTCACCACATTTTGTTTAATGTATATTATTTCCTAAGATTTCCGAACATGGATTGTATCTCTTCTTACCCAACTTTCACTTACCCATTTCCCAGTTATTTTTTCCCTAACACTGCATGTTATTCTTTGTCACCTTGTATTTCATAAGATAGTCTCTGAGAGCTCTACAAGAGCAAATATTAGAACCTTCCTTGAAGGAGAAAAAAAAAAAAAAAAATCCCTCCGGTGTACCACTTGTAGACCTGCCAACGTCGCTGCAGGTAACAAGAACGTTAAAAAAAGAAAATGTCTTTAGATTGGATGGGTTAAGGGAGACCCATCGTCAAGAAAATACTGCGGAGCATTAAAAGAAAATGTTTTCAGGACTAACTTATCGCTTAGACAATCATACATATGCCACCGCCTCTCTCTCGTCTATCATCTCAGCCACACCTGTCCCCACGCCTGTTAACGGTTTAGACTCGCCTGTCTCTCTACCAGAATAGGACTAACTTTCTCCTCCATCCAAACATTGTCATTCCTCTTCTACTCCTCCTTCTCTTCTTCTGTAGGGTAGCTTGTTTCCCTCTCCTCGAGCGGATTAAGAATGCTTGTCTCCTCATTTTCCTTAGGGTTCGAATAGGAGCGAGTGTTGCAATTTCCAGTAATGCTCGTCAGCGGAGAAGTGAGAGTGTGGCCTTATTCTTCACCAACATCCGAGGCCTTAGCACAATTTTAACTCAGTTAATTTTTTCCTTCAGTCCATATCTCCTTTGGCCCTTTTCCTCACAGAACCACAAATCTCATCCTCTACTGATATATCCCCATTTTGTTTTCCCAGTTACCATCTCCTCACAAACTTCCGTAACAAGGGCGGGACCTGTTGTTATATCAAATCCCAATATGCAGTTGGCACTATTTTACTCTTCACTTTATCCAGTTTTTATTACTCATTGTATAAACTAAATTGTCAAGATATTACAAAATATCTGTGTAGTCTATCGCTCCCCCAATGCTTCTTCGGAACCCAGTGTATTTGATTCCATATCCACACAGTTGAGTAAGCTTAACCTTGCCCTTAGCACCGAAGTTACCATTTTGGGTGATTTTAACATATATAATGTTGAATGGTTATTGCACTCAGCCAGGACTGACGACGCTGGTCTAGAGTGCGAGCTGTTTGCAGAATCGTTTAATCTCATCCAGCTGGTAAAACAACCAACCAAAATACCTGATAATCCTAACCATAATGCCCATCTCTTGGATTTATTCTTGACAAATAATCCAGATCAATACAGGATAGAAGTACTGTCACCACTTGGATCCTCTGACCACAATCTCATCAAAGCCTCATTAGGCCCTGTTCACACGAGCGGGCAGTGCCCGACGGGCAAACATTGTTACCAAATCACGTTCCAATTCACACGTTTAGAGGGTGGGTAGCGGGCACGAGTATAAATGACATGATAAGCACGGGAACCACGGGCAAACCATCGAAATGCCTCTGCCCGACGTCGACTGGACAACCACTACCTCATCACAGCTCGGTCTGCCGTGTGGACAACACAAGTGTGCCCGGTTGTAGCCAATGGGCGCCGGGGACTGCTCGATCTGGAAACACTGCTAAAAAAGCGAAGGATATCCACTCAGCGGGGCACTGCCCGCTCGTGTGGACGGGACCTTAGTTAACCCCCCCACTCCTCCCCGTTCTGAACCTGTCAGGGTGACCCAATGGCACTTTGATAGGGCAAACTGGGATGGATTTAGAAATTATCTTTTTGACATTCCATGGCAGTCTTTCTTCTCTAGTGATCCCAATTCTACCTAGTCCCACATTTGCGACTTAATACTAGCTGGTATGGATTTATTCATACCAAGTCAACAGTTCACTAAAAGATCGAACTCTCCAAAATGGTTTGATGGCAACTGTGCCAGAGCAACAGCCCCAAAGTCATTAGCATATAACTCTTACTTAAAATCAAACACATCTGAATCACTCAATTTAAAATGGCTATGAATCATACAAAAGCTGTAATAAACCTAGCTAAATCAAACTTTCTTCAAAGACAAGCATCGAAACTATTTAACAACCCTAATGACAATAGAATATTCTGGTCACCTCTTAATTCATCATCCATTCCCCCACTAAAATCTTCAGATGGCAACATTACAAATGACCCGCGTGCGAAAGCAGATATTTTTGCCAGTACGTTTGCTAGAAATTCTACCATAGAGGATGCCAGCCAGAACGTCCCAGTACTAGAACTTGACTCTCCCGAAATTGTTCCACTTAAAATACAGACAAGATATGTAAAATTCATCCTAGATAAGTTACCTACCAACAAAGTTTCAGGCCCAGATGGAATTCCGCCAATTGTTTTGAAAAAGTGTTCCCCTGATCTTACCTCTGTTCTAGCTAAATTATTCAGACAATGCATTCGTACTTCCTCATTCCTAAATTCTGGAAAGAAGCCAATATCCACCCAGTTCCAAAGAAAGGAAGTTCCTCTGACCCATCTGATTACAGACCAATAGCTGTCACATCTTCTTTTGGTAAGGTATTTGAAACTTTAGTCAATAAGCACATTGTTAAACATCTTGAATCCAACAACTTAATTGGTGATAGACAATATGGATTTCGCCACGAAAGATCCACCATTGACATACTCAATCTCCTAACTCATACCAGCCATCAATCAATTAACCTACATGGAGAAACTCATGCAGTAGCCCTTGATATTTCTAAAGCTTTCGACAGAGTATGGCACCGTTCCTTGCTGTCCATACTCCATTGCTATGGACTAACGTCTTTTGTTTCTTTGATTTCCTCATATCTAAGTGACAGGAAAATAAGAGTGAAAGTAGATTATGTATATTCCAATTTCCACTCAACGCCGACGTGCCGCAGGGATCATTTCTGGTGCCAACCCTGTTCCTGGTTCATATTAATTATCTCTTATCTGTTACTCACAATCCCATCCATTCATATGCAGATGATTCAACACTACATAGTTAATTCACAGTCAGACACCCATTTACAGAGTCTAATGTCTCTACCTCAACTCAGTACAGTCATCTCCATAAATCAAGACCTATCTACGATCAGTGAATGGGGACAAAACAACATTGTCCCATTTAATGCTAGTAAAACTAAATATATACAGTTCACTAATAGACAGATATTGCCAGTTTCGTTTATTACCTTCAATGCTACTAATATTCCCATCTCCAAAAAGTATTGAAATTCTCAGTGTCTCACTTAACAATGCCCTCAGCTGGACCTCTCATGTTAGATCACTTGCTAAAACTGCCTCAGTGAAACTTGGATTATTGTACAGAGTCCGTAACTTCTTCACTGACGAGCAGTTAGCTATAATTTATAAGTCACGTGCGATCTCAGCTTGCATATTGCTCACCCCTGTGGAAAGGATGTGGAGAGGTTGCATTAAAACAACTAGACAAAATTCAGAACAAAGCTGTTAGAATTATTAACAACCCTTCCATTACAAATAAACTACCTCCCCTACAAGTATGAAGGAATGTTGCCTCTCTTGCATTATTTTATAGATATTTTTATGGCAAATGCTCAGACGAAGTTGGATCCATGGTGCCACCTCTCCATGCCTTCCCTCGTGCTACACGGGCATCTGGTAGCGCTCATGACTGGAATGTCACTCAGCAATATTGCAGAACTTCTTCCTATCAGAATCCTTTCATTCCCCGAACTGCATCTCTCTGGAACTCGCTTCCCCGGAGTTGTTTCCCTCCAAACTTCAACCTACAGCTGTTCAAGTCTAACTGTTACAGATACTCTATGAACAGAGGACACCAGTAATCTGGTGTATGGATTTTTTTTATTCATTTGTTTTTCCTTCCTCTGTTCTTTTATTTAACAAAAAACTTCACTAAGCCAATTTCATATTCCTTTTCGGTATTAAGCTGTTTAGGTGGTTTAAGCTTGTTCTCAAAGTTGCTCGGTGAAGTAGTTTCATACACATCGTTACTGCTTAAATTCGATAGATAGATATAATGTACTTCTTCGTCCATCGCTTCTGAAAAACTAAGACTGATATCATTACAGAATTTAATTTATACACCTAGTGTGGCTTACATTTTTTGCTAATTGATAAGTACATCGGAGATTAAACATTTATTAGTTACTGTCCACAAGTACCGGAGGGCTAAAGTCTACCAGCAAACCCTTGCAAAATGGGTAAATAAATTTGCTCCCACTCATTATCCACCCCTCCACCACACCCTATCCCTGGAGGAATAATAATTTTTTCAATGTCGTTACAAGCCATGGCGAAAACAGCAAGTTTCTTATTGCATGTCTTAAAATATTCTAATCTGTTTTCACTGCTCTCTTTCTTCACACCCTCCACGTAGTGCATATCTTTGGACGTTTTCAGTATTTCCCCAGCCAGTTCCTTTGCTCGAAAGGGAGCGCCCCATCTAAACTGCACAACGAGAGCGATGAGGTAAGGTAAATTTTCCTCTTCTGGTGGCTTCTGTACAATGATGGTCCCTGGTTAGTCCCTGTCCTCTCTCACAGCTCTAGCTAGATTGTATAGTCTCTTCATTCCAGTGTAACCATCTTCGTGAGGGTAGATGTTGTGAAGATCCCTTGCAGTACCGTAAGAGTCACATCCCACAGTATTAACAGGATACACGGGGCATGTCATGGAACGTCTTAATTGCACTTCAGGCAGTCGCCCATGCACGGACTTGAATGGGTAGTACTCCACGTTTGCCGAGTAACTGAATTTGCGCGTACTTGCAAACGTGTTATACCCTGCTTACCAATGGGCAGATGTTACATTTCCGCCTGACAGCTGCGAGACTGTAGGTTGCCGCACCTCATTAATATGGATACCACCTGCCTCTTCTTTCTCTCTGTTCCTCAACTAATTGGGCGGACAACAGCTGTATCTTATTATTCCCTTCAGTCCGGTGTCGTATACATGTTTAATTCTTGCTGCTAACAGACGATTTTATACATTACCGAATCATTTAGATTAGAAGACATCAAATCACTAAATGATACAGTAACCTCACGAATAAAGTAACGTACTTTACTGGTTTATCCTTGCTGCCTTCAGGCCATTTTGCTTACCATATACGAGATGTTTTGTTGCGGAGGTTCAGTAAACCGTACCGGTATATCTGGCTTCCGTTGATCGAAGTCTTTTTTTAAGATAATAAAATTTTCTGAAGGTTGCTATGTTACAAAGTACATTACATCATCAGGTTCAACACTGAAACACACACATCAGTTTTTGCTGTTATTGATATGGAATCTTTTAGGAATGGACGAAATAAGTAAGTCAAATGAAAGAGACGAAAAGAATTACAGTAGGAAAGATAACAGGAGTAAAACTTGAGAAGTGTTTTGCCAAAAGTAAGTGAGACGTATGAAAAAAGGGGGGGGGGGAAGGAAATACATTACGGGAAAATAATGGATAAATATTGGATGATGTTTGGAAATATTAAATGGAAAATAGGATAAGGGCAATTAAAATAATGTAGGGTGAACAAAAATAGCTACTTCGGATAAAGTTTGGTGATGCATGGATGAATACTGGGCATGTGATGAAGAAAAACAGCAATGAGAAAAACAGAGAGAAATATTAGGAACAGACCTCGTAATGTAGGGCTATTCAACTGGCGGCCCGAGGACCTAATCTGGTCCTTGGTCGTTTTTGTTTGGTCTTTTGACCGACTCAGAAGAATGAAAATAAAGAAGCATAAAACAATGTTTTGCTTTATTTCATTTATGGATTTGAAGGATAGTGTAGAAGCATATCTGTGAATTTTTCGTTTCTTTTTGTGTATAAGTGTTTAGGTAGAGGGGGGCGGGGGAAAGAGATAAAATAATGTATGTCCCTTTTGTTAATCTGAGTTTCATAATTCAGCCCTACATCTAGAGTGGGTGAATCGCCCTGTCGTAATGTATTGTGGGAATATTGGGAAAGGTAGGATGAAAAAAAAAAAAAAAAAAAAATGCTTTGGAAGGTATTCGGTGATGGATGTGTGAAGATTTAGATAAGAAGAAATAAAATAAAGCATGGGGAGGAAAAAAAAAGGAAAATGTACTAAAGAGAGTTTGGTGTGGGAAAACTAGGTCAAAAGAAAGGTAATATGGTGTTGGAGAAAACTATGTAAACATGTGTTCGAAAGAAGGTTGTAAACACTTTATGTGTACATTACAAATAGCCTTAGTATTCTCACGTACACAACAGTAATGAGACTCTAGTAGTGTTAGTACGAGAGAGAGAGAGAGAGAGAGAGAGAGAGAGAGAGAGAGAGAGAGAGAGAGAGAGAGAGAGAGTATGGGGAAGAAAGTAAAGGCGAACGGTAAAGTGGGGTTTGGGAGTGGGTATAAAGAAGAAAAATGAGGGAGAAGGAAGGAGAAGAGATTAAGGGAAAAGATTAAAGGTGTACATTAGCAGGCAGAGAAAGAGAGTGTAGACTATAAATGACGTGTAGGGAAGAGGGAAAAGAGGAAGGGGAAACCAGGAGAAGTGTAATAAAGGAGTATAAATAAAAAAAGAGAGGCTATAAGCATAAAAAAAAAAAGAGAGAGAGAAGCTGTGCAATTTAAAAAACTGAGAAACAGAGATGGGAAGAGGAGAAACACAATATGACTGAAAAACTGACCAAGACTATGAAAAGGGAAGGCAAGAAAAGAAGCTTAGAAAATAGGACACGACAAATGAATGGAAGAACCTGACAGAAACTCGGCTTGAACTGTTTAAGGAAGTGTATAAGAAAAAAAGTGAATGGTGGGAATATGAGGAAATAAGAAGAGCATATTGGAAGGGAAAAAGACTGCAAAGAAAATAAATTAAAAAGAGAAAGATAGAGGGAATAAGATGTGTAAAGTAACAGCGGTGACAAGGTCAAGAAGGTGCGAATGAAGGAAGCAAAAAAGAGACTGGAGAGGTGGGTCCAAGTAAGTGAAAGTAAATGTAAAGGAAAGGATAAAGGTAATTAAATAGAGCTGTCTGCTTGTTGGCCAAGGAGGTTCCTAACATCTCATTCATAGCAATTTATTGCATGTTACATCTCCATATTCTCTCAACATGTTTTTACCTCTTAGCAGGGCAAATATATGACCAATGAAATTATTTTCAGAATTTAATGAGGAAAGAAGCAGTGAGTTTCGCGACTATGTGCTGGCACACGAAGGACGGTACAATAAGCTGTATGCCCCAAAACTTCATTATGCGAAAAACTAAAGCAACAAAATGTTAATATTCGTGTGTACGTTGTTCATACATTCTTTATATAGAAATAGTCTTCATGATAAACCTACAAGAGAACAATAACATGACATTCACAGTAACATCATGGTAGGGAAGAGATGTCCGGGAGCCAGGTAAGTCCACAAGAATACGAACCAAAGGAGGTGTAGGTGGAGAGAAAGTGGTGCTGAAGTAACTATGAAAGACAGCGTGGAGAAGGGTGCAGGCTGTTGTGTGGAATGAAGAGAATGGCAAGTGGGATGATAAAAGGTAAAGGTAAAGAAAATGAAGAGTGTGGGTAGGGGTGGAAGAAGGTGTGATAAGAAAGGGTGAGGTTGGAAAGAAACAGGTGAATTCAATAGGGATCTGGCATCTCAACGATGTATTTTAAATTATATTCTTGTCATCTTTAAAGCTTTATTCATATTGGACAGATTTTTAGCTCGAAAGGTTAGATACAGCTTTATATTTTCTCTCCACCAACAAGAGGTAAAAATAATAATAAAATCCGTCGCCGGTCAGAAGAGAGTAATCTCAGGGGCGGATTAAGAGTGCATGGGGCTCCTGGCTAAACTTCAGGTGGGGGCCCTTTTATCAAACAGTTGGCGAGCGAAGCGAGTCTCGATTATTTTATTCAGATCAAAAAAACTTACAAAGAATAAACCAAAAAAGAAATAAATCATGACAAATTTGACCACACATACGAAAGGCCTTGCTTAATACTACAAAATGGCGTTGTCCCACGTCTCTATCATTATTAGAAATTATTGCCAAAAATGTGTTTTGACCTTTTTGTTTCTATGACCTTGACCTTTGACCTGAGATTCACCAAAGTAAAATCACCTCCTCCTAGGATAATATCAAAGCCCACAAAATTTCACTCAATTCCATCAAGTACTTTTTGAGTCATGTTGGTAACAAACAATCTTACAAAGAAAAAAACAAAGAAATAAAACATTTGACAAACATGACCGCACACATCCGAAAAGCCTTGCTTAATACTACAAAATTTCCTTGGTCCCACATCTCTATCATTATTAGAAAGGAAATTATGGTCAAAAATGTTTTGACCTTTTCGTTTGTGACCTTGACCTTTGACCCGATCTTTACAAAAATCAAATCATCTCTTCCTTGGACAATATCAAAGCCTACCGCAAAATTTCATTGAAATCCGTTAAGTATTTTTGAGTACGAAATTGTGGGGTATGACCTTTTCGCGTCCACGACCTTGACCTTTGACCCGATCTTCATCAAAATCTAATCTTTTGTTCAGTAGGCCATGTCCAGTCCATATGCAGAATTTCGTAAGACTCGGCCCACGCGTTTTTGAGTAATTTTGTTCACAGACAGACAAACATACAAACAAACAAACCAACACGGGTGAAAACATAACCCCTCCAACTTCGTTGGCGTAGGTAATTAGGTTTACTTAGCCTATTAAAATGAACCTAACAATACCAAACAAGGTACTACCGGTATATGCTTTTACAATTATCTTTCCGCGTTTCATAGCTCGAAGAACACGATAAAAATTGACGGGAAAAATCGTCAGGCATTAGGCCTACTCGATAATTATCTTTAGTAAAAATAAACTAAGTAAACAGAACACAAAACCTAAACCGGAACTTCCTATCGATAGCACCATAGTGAGGAATAGTGATAGAGTAATTTTCTTTTCTCTGTACAGTAACATGCTGCACAGCTGCTAAGTGGCTGGTCGGCTTGCAGAAACATTGCACCTTTGTTCTGTCTTTCCGATGTGCGTATAGTAGAGTTCACAATAATGCTTGAGGTACTCCATTTTATAAAAGAAGTAATGAAAATATCAAACAGAGAAACTTACGTCTAAATGTTGCTATTTTGGCTGCCTAGGGAAGGTCTTAGATTCCCTCTACTACAAACGAGTACCGGCGTGTCATGTCAACAAAGACTTGAGCATTTGAGTAGGAATAAAATTATACTTTATAAATAATAATATTCTGATTCTCTCTTCTAAGTCTCACAGATACTATAGTACCGGTAATTATGTACTAAACATAATATAACTCAATAAAAAAGGAGAAATTATCCTGAATATCTGTATAAAATATCTGCATAAAATAACGAAGTCATGAAAGAAAACCACAGACCAAACGTAATTGAACCGGTAACTATTTTATTTTTATGCACCGGTCCAATTAAGTTGTATGTAGGCCTATTGTTATTTTTATTACTTTATATAATGAAAATCTAAATATATTGTTAATGTAGCCGTGGGGGAATACCTGAGGGAAGGTTTGTTATGGGGGATTGGGAAGGGGCCCCCCTGGAGGGCCCTCAATCATGCATTCCCCTTAGGTGACCTTTTGTATCAGATTTTGTTGACAAACTGTAGGAATTGGGGGCCCCCCAAATACTGGGGGCCCCTGGCTGTAGCCCAGTCAGCCCCCCCCCCCTTAATCCGCCACTGAGTAATCTTAACACTCAGCCCACAGTAAGGGTTCGCAGAGGTAGGTAAAATCGTCGCTGTCCTCACTCTGTTGTGGAAATCTTACGGTACATTAGAAGTGTAAAGAAAGATGATGAACAGAAGGAGGAATTGGAAAGAAAACAAAAACATATCGAAGAGGTTCAAATCATGAACCATAAGAAGAAAGTTATCTGCTTCGTTGTTATCTCGTGCAAGTCATGACCCACAAACGTATATATTTGTTAAGAAGGGAAGGTCTGCCAAGAAAGCAGAAGAAGGAACAACGGTAAATTAGATGATTAACTGGACTGGATTTCCGAGGATGGAAAAGAACGAGCGGATATGTGAGAGAAGGAACCAAAATCATGACCAGGACGATATACGATACGAGACAGGGTTTAGGAGCTGTCCCTACGTCATTAACACCACTGCGATAAGATCTTAAACCATCGTAGGTGAACTCGTGGAAGACAGTCCCCATTACTGTGTGAAGTAGGACTGGATTTTGTATGCCTTTATGAGGAAGTATGTGGTGACATTTAGTGGAGAGAGGTGCTACTGCAGGGTCATTAATCACTCAGGTTTTTTATGATCAGGCTTGCGATGGCGCCTCTAATGATAAGAAGTACTGTGCGCGACTGGATGAAATGCTAATCAGGGGTCCTTTGGCTAATTGCATAGACATAAAAAAACATGTAAAATCGTTTGGCGCTATCCAAGCAAGGCAAATAACTGGCTTGCCGATGTTTAGCCACTTCCGTCCCAGCACGAGTAGAGAAATGAACGAAACCCTCCATTTCGAAAAGTCTCTGCCAAAGCAAATGAAATCATTTAGACAATGATGAAAAAATGGAAAAATGCGTCATCAGATTCAAGGGATTGTGGGTTAAGAGTGAGGTGAAAGGTTGAGAAGAAAGTGCTGAGGAGATAGCAAGAGTCAAGAATGAATAAAGAAGGAAGGATGGAGGAGATGGGTGAGGGTTGAAGAGAAATATAAGGCGCATGAAAATGAGCAAAGGAGATTACAGAGTGGAGGAGGGAGATAAGAATGTTGGATAACGTAAGGGTGAAGATGAAGTTGATGGAGACTGAAAGTAGGATTTCGGGAAGCAATAAAATTAAGGCTAAAGTTCTGTTTATAAGTAGGATTAAATGTAGGAATAAAATAGCGCCTAAGGGCGAGGGGCACAAGAAAGATGGGATGGAAGTGCGAGATGGAAGGAGAGACAGTGCAAGGATAGAGGGATTGAGAGAGGGAGGGAGCGTGGGTGGAAAGGCCGGTAAAACGAGAAGGGAGGGAGGGAGGAAGGGCCTGAGAAAGGAGGAGGGAGAATGAGAAGGACAGTGAAAGGGAGGAAGGATAGAATAAGGGTGAAGGGGGAGCAGGTAAAGATAGGGAGGGAGGGAGGGAGAGTTAGTTTAAGTGTGGAGGGAGGGGAGTTCCATAAGATTTTTTTTTTTTTTTTTTAGGGAGTGAGGGAGAGTTAGTTTAAGTGTGGAGGGAGGGGAGGAGTTCCATAAGATTTTTTTTTTTTAGGGCGATATTTGGCTATCGACCACCGACATAGTATATAAAGTCATCAAGCCAGAAAAAAATAATAATTTATCCTTTTAGCGATTTACAAACAAAGTACCCAAGTATATAATTTCCTAACAAAGATAATGGTGGATGGAGAGAGAGAGAGAGAGAGAGAGAGAGAGAGAGAGAGAGAGAGAGAGAGAGAGAGAGAGAGAGAGCAGTAAAGGTGGAGGAAGAGAGAGAAAAGTGTGAGGGAGGCAAAGAGTCTGTCACTTTCACGATGCTCAACTAGGCTAGAAGATGTTTCTTTATCTCTAGATCACACTTTACAAATTATTTTTGCAGCTACTAGTATGAAGCACAGTTTCCTCATAATCCGCCATCATCCTTGTTATTACTTTTTTTGTTTCATTTGCGTTCTGAGTTCACTTACTTGTTGCAGGGCTGCACTCAGGTTGCAGGAGATTCGACCTTAACTATTGTGTCTGCCATGTTGAGTTTAACACTGTTTTTATTTCCCAAGAGTTATTTGGCTTTTATTTTTTTTTATTTATTTTTATTTATTTTTTTTTTACGGATAAAATGTAGTGCCAAAGGTGAATTAGTTATGGCTGATAGCTTTCACTTTGGGGGTAGTTCAAAACTCTTTTACTGGAGCGATGGCTGTATGAAATCGTTAAATAGGAAGCTTCCACAAATGTACTCAAAATTGATTGGGAAACATCCAATTATTACGGTAACTCAGAAGACACTTCTGAGGGTGAAAAAAAATCACTTTTAGAAAACACACAACAAGAAATCGATTGACACGTAAAGACAGCTGGCATCTGAGGTGCTTAAGAACAATAAGTTTGAATTGACTTGTGGGTCACCGAGACAAGAGAGAGACTTCGAATGAGTATCCTTTTTTGTCTGCAGTAGATGCACTTTAATATTACTGCAAGCCTCCTGACTAAATGTAAAAAAAAAAAAAAAAAAAAGAATCTTTGCACATTATGAAGGTCCGTGTTACACCATAAGCCACATTTCCTTAGGTAAAATCTATCAAAACTGATACCTCGTGAGAAGGAAAATTGTTGAGCTTTTGACTCTCACCTATGAATTTATACGAGAAAGTGCATACACTATCGCAATACCGAGATATATAATTATTAACAATTTATAACATTATTCCTCATCTCCGGAGACATATAATGCATGACAGTTACAAAAAATGGAGGTTGAAGGAACACCGAATAAACTGTATTAATGTCGTCTGGAGATTGTTTGGGTTTTTACTTTAGGAAGAGGGTCATTTGAGTGATGCTAAAAACCGCATAATTGAGGGTGAGAACACTAAATATCCATGACAGGTACAAAAAATGCAGGTTGAAAGAACACTGAATGAACTGCATTAATGTCGTCTGAAGAGTGTTTGGATCTTTACGTTAGGAAGAGGGTCATTTGAGTAATGCTATCTATCTATCTATCTATCTATTGCCAGACGCCTTAATCCCGTAAAGGGTGGCCAGAAACAAATCGCCTCTATGTCGCCCTGTCCCCCACCATTTCATTGCCCTGCTCCCAGCTCACACACCCCTCTCTCATATGCCTCTCCACTCCATTCCTCTATCTCATCCTTGGCCTCCCCCTCCCTCTCCCCCCCTCCACCTCACTCACATACACTCTTCTCGTCAGTCTCTTGTTCTCATCTCCATCCTCTCACATGTCCAAACCACCTCACCGTGTTTCTCCTAACGCTTCCCATCACATCCACATCCATACCACAACGTTCCTTCACTTCCTCATTTGTCAGCCTGTCTCTCCATGTGATTCCACAGGCTCCTCTCAAATAAATCATTTCCACTGCTCTCACTCTTTACTTCTGTCCCTCTAACAAGGTCCAAGCTTCACTTCCATACGTTAGAGTTGGTATCACAATACTGTCATGTAGTATCTTTTTCACTTCCATGCTCACTTCCCTGTTTCTTATCACTGCTTTCAAGGGACCAGCAACCTTTCTTCCCTGTTGCACCCATTCAAGCACTTCACCCTCTGAACTTCCATCCTTACTCATCACACTACCCAAGTACGTAAATGCACTCACATTTTCCATTTCCTCCTCATCCAGCCTCACTGTACATTCACTGACTTCACCTCTCTCGAAGACCATAACTTTACTCTGCCCTACATTCACCATTAGATTCCGTTTCTTACACACTCTCCCAAACTCATCCACCAAACCTTGCAGCTCCCCTTCGTCTTCACTTAACAACACAGTATCATCTGCAAACAACAGTACAGGGAGTTTCGAAACACTGCCCTCTCTCACTTGGGCAACATCCACTGCCCTACCTTGTACCTCTTTTATAAATCCATTCTTATACAGATTGAACAACCATGGAGACATGACACATCCTTGTTTCAGTCCAACCTTCAAAAACAAAAATTCACTTAGTTCACTATCCACACGCACTGCAGCCTTAGCACCCTCATATATACTCTTCACAGCCTTCAACAACTTCCCATCTACTCGATATATACTTAATACTTTCCACAGTCCTTGTCTGTCCACCCTGTCATATGCTTTTTCTGTATCCATGAAGGCCGCATACAACTTCTTTCCTTTCTCTAGAAACTTTTCCACTAAAGATCTAAGAATGAATATCTGATCTACACAGCTTCTTCCCTTCCTAAAACCTCCCTATTCTTCTCCAACTAATTCCTCTGTTATTTCCCTAACTCTGTCAGTAAGTCTCCTACCATATACTTTTTCTAATACACTGAGAAGACAAATGCGCCTATGATTACCACACACTTCTTTTTCTCCTTTTCCTTTGTACAGGGGAATAATTATACCAGGCTTCCAATCCTCCGGGACTCTACCTTCCTCCCAGGCCAGTCTGCACATCTTCCACATCCATTCTACTACTATCTCTCCCCCATGCTTCAGCATTTCACCACACACTCCATCTATTCCTGGGGCTTTCCCCATTTTAACTTTCTTCATTTCTTCCACAACTTCCATTCTACTGATTCCTTCCTCTCTTCTTACATCGCTCCTTCTCCCAGCCATTCCCCAGCCACATATACTTGCATTACTTTCATTCTCTATGTTCAACAGCTCCTTAAAGTGTTCTTTCCATCTGCTCACCGTTTCTTCCTTGTCAACTAGTAATCTACCATTTTTATCTTTCACTCCCCAGCTAACCTCTTTGGCACCCTGTCTAACTTTCTTTATCTCTTTCCAGAACATTTTCTTACATTCCCTCCACTTTACACTCAAGTTCCTTCCAAATTCCTCATCCACTCTCTTCTTACTCTCTTTTACTAATCTTTTCACCTCGCTCCTCCTCTCTACATATAACTCTCTCTACCTTCTCTCAACATCTTCCATGCCTCTGTTTCTCATCCACTCACTATATGCTTTCTTCTTTTGTGCCACACCCTCTCTCATCTCTTCATTCCACCATGCTGTTCCCTGCACCCACTTTCGTCTTCTCTTCATCCCACACAGCACTTCACATGCTGCACAGATTTCTTCTGTGAATATCTTGCACACACCTTCCACGTCCCCCATCTGCTCCAATTTATATTTACCCAATTGCTCCTCCACTTCCCTCTTATATTCTGCTATTTTTCCACCCTCTTGTAACTTTTCCTCTCTCCTTGCATGTACTATTTCCTCCTGTCCTTCCCTTTTTCTATTTCTCCATTTTATTTGGATTTTAATTTTGACCACCACCAAGTGGTGGTCCAAAAGTCCATTTCTCCAACCTCTATATATTCTTACATCCATTACACACCTCCTCATTCTCTTATCCACACACATAATCAATCATTGCTTTCCGTTCATTCACTCGCCATGTATACCTGTGGATCATTTTGTGCCTGAAGAGGGTATTAGCTATCACCAACCCCCTCCTGGCACAAATGTCCACTAAAGCACTAGCTTTCTCATACACCTCTGCAGGCACACCCTACTCACCAACTACTCCATCCACCTTCCAGTTCCCTACTTTTCCATTCATATCTCCAATTAAAAAAGACTCTCTCATTCCTTTCAAACTTTTCCATGCACACTTCCACATTTGTCCAGAACTCTTCTCTCACTCTGCTTGCACAGTCTTGCGTTGACGCATAATACACGCACACAATCGCCCACATTTGTAGTCCGACTTTCAGTATGACACAAGCCTCGAGCCAACTCTTTTTTTATGCAAGGAAGAAGGAACCAAAGGCCATGAGCCTGCAATAATGATTCCCTCCAAGAGAAAAACAAAATATAAGAGATAGCCAAATTCAAGATCCGATCATTTCGAGATGCCTGACACACTGCATTTGAAAGACTGGAGATCATAGCTAGCAGGAAAAACAGACAGAGGGAGACACTTCCGGAGTTGACTTGTTGCATAAATGAAGGACTCTTGCATTAGAGAGTTGGGCAGAAAAGGGATGAGAGTTGGCTGCCAGACGGGTGCTACGCGCCCATCATAGAGGTGGAGGAATGCAAGCAGACAGTTCAGAGGAGCAGTGACCATTGAAGTAGCAATAGAAAAGAGATAAAGATGCAACAGTAAGGCGAAGAGACAGAGGCTGAAGGGAAGCAGTAAGAGGAGGAGAGTTAATGAGACAAAAAGCCTTTGACTCCACCCTATTGAGAAGAGCTGTATGTGGGGAACCTCCCCACTCATGAGAGTTGTACTCCACACAGGGGCGGATAAAACCTGTGTATAGAGTTAACAATTGTGCAGGGGTAAAGAAGGCACGGAGACGGCTTAGCACACCTAATCTCTTAGAAGTAGATTTTACAAGAGATGTAATATGATCTTTCCAAAATAAATCCCGAGTGAATGAAACCCCAAGCATGTTCAAGGATGATGCAGGATTAAGCTGAATATTATTAAACATTAGTGGGTACACCTGTGGAAGATTTTGTCGGCTTGATAGGTGTAGGAACTGAGTCTTTGATGCATTAAAAACAAGATTATTTTTACCCCAGTCAGAGATACGAGCCAAACCAGACATTAGGTGTGCCATAGCCTCATCCCTTGTTTGTTGAAGTAACTGCTGAGATGGACATTGCTGAAATCGAATGGAAAGGTGAAGGATGGAGTCATCAGCGTACGAGTGGATAGGTTTACTGTTGATGTACATCTAGAAGGTCATTGATGAATAAGAGGAAGAGAATGGGTGATAGGACAGAGCCCTGAGGAACACCACTGTTGATAGATCTAGAAGAAGAACAATGGCCGTCTACAACAGCGGCTATAGAACGACCAGAAAGGAAGCTGTAGATGAAGGCACAGATAGAAGGATAGAAACCGTAAGAGGGCAGTTTGGAAATTAAAGACATGTCAGACTCGATCGAAATCATTTGAGATGTCAAGTGCAATGACAAAGCTTTCGCCAAAGTCCCGAAAGGAGGATGACCAGGATTCTGAATGGTAGGTGGGAAGATCGCCAGTGGAGCATCCCTGACAGAACCCATACTGACGATCAGAAAGAAGGTTGTGATAGGAAAGATTCTTTAAAATTTTTGCATTTAGAACTGACTCGAAAACTTTTGAGATACAGGATGTTAATGCAGTTGGACGATAGTTAGAGGGTTGGGAATGGTCACCCTTCTTTGGGACTGGTTGAATGAGAGGAAACTTCCAGCAAGAAGGAAAGATACAAGTTGACAGACAAAGGTGAAAGAGTTTGCCTAGGCAAGGTGTAAGCACAGAAGCACAGTTCTTGAGGACAACAGGAGGGACTCCATCAGGCCCATATGCATGAGATAGCAGAAAATACATCAGCTGAAAAAAATTTTAATGTCAGCCATGAGGGAGTCAGAGAGGGGAAGTGATGGAGGAACAGCAACGGAATCGTCTAAGGTAGAACTGGAGGAGAAAGTCCGAGCAAAGAGATCTGCTTTATCAGTAGAAGAAATAGCTACAGAACCATCAGAGCAGAATAGAGGAGGGAAGGATTGTGAGGTAAAATTGTTAGAAAGGTTTTTGGCAAGGTGCCAGGAGCGGGAAGAATTCGAGTTTGAGAGCTGAGAGCATTTATTACGGATGAAATTATTTTTAGCAGAGTGAAGAACAGACTTAGCACGATTCCGGGCGGAAACGTATGAAAGATATGATTCAGGAGTTGGTTGGCTCCGGTACCTTTTATACGCCCTCTCCTCATTGCGGACAGCATTAGAATAAGCATGATTAAACCAAGGCTTTCTCGCATTAGTCAAAGGATATGAGAAAGAAATGCATGCTTCTATACCGGAGAGAACAACCTCCGCAATGCGCAAGGCACACTCGGATGGTTCCCGGCCATGGAAGCAATAATCATTCCAGGGATCCATACTCTCTTATATTCTCCTTCCATCTGTTACTCACAACAATACA
The DNA here is from genome assembly GCF_032717465.1 of Coenobita brevimanus. NCBI lineage: Eukaryota > Metazoa > Arthropoda > Malacostraca > Decapoda > Coenobitidae > Coenobita > Coenobita brevimanus. Next base: position 31,302,921 of record NC_136967.1, read on the forward strand.
CACTCCTTTTGCCCTCTCATTCTCAACTACTCCTGCGCATATAGCCCATCCATACTCTCATTCTCTCACACTCTCACCTCTCCATTTAGTTTCCGTTAACTCACATACATCCACTTTTGCACCCTCAAACACCTGGACAATCTCTCTCTCATCTCATTATTTGCACCACTTCCATTCCAAGTCGCCATCCTTATCGTGTCCATTGTTCTGTCCTTAGTCATCACCTTTTGGTCAGTCCTGGTCCGCGGCTTCTTGTTCGTATTTTTAGTTAGTTGTTTTCCGGTAGGGGCACTAACCCTCCGCCAACCCACTTGTGTCACGTAGGGAACACGTGTTCATCTCCGTAGACATATAATGCATGACAGCTATAAAAAATTACAGGTTGAAGGAACACTGAATGAACAGCATTAATGTCGTCTGAAGGTTGTTTGGATTTTTATGTTAGGAAGAGGGTCATTTGAATGATCTAAAAACCGCATAACTGGGGGCGAAAACACTAAAAATGCAACTTCTACAAATGTAATCTAAATTAGCTGGGAAACACTCCCAGTTGTATCTAAAATTGAGAAAACATTTCCGAGGGTCAGAAAATTAAGTAGAAAAAAAAAAAAAAGACTAAATGACGTACTACGTAGGATGAAATCGATTCACAGGTAAAGAAGTCTGCCATTTGAGGGTTTTAAGCCCAAAGAGTTTCCTTCCATTAGAGACGTGAAAACAACTTGGAAATTTAGACATAAAACGGATGTTATTTTTACGTGCATCACTAGTGCTTTAACGTGGCATCTTGAAGCTAGTGACTAAATATAGACTATGGAATATTTTCACCTTATATGCCGGTTCGTGTGCAATCATGATCCATGTTTACCAAGGTATAATCACTCCAAAAGGCAACAAATCGTTTACAAGAAAATCGCTTATTTATTGATTATTAGATAAATTATACATAATTAGGAAAATAAATACATAGTTATACTGATATATTCAATTTATAAACATTACTTAGTTCCTCATTTACGCAGTTTTATTGTTCAAGATGGATGTAGAAAAAAAAATCAGGTTGCAGGAGTGTTGGCATGAACTGTTGTGTCTGCCATGTTGAGATTAACTGGATTTTTAATTTACGATGAGTCTATTGGCTTTTTTTTTATTTTTTTAGCCTTGACTTCCCGGATAAAAGGTAGTGCCAAAGATTAATTAGTTACGGCCGATAGAATTCACTTTGGGGGTAGTTCAAAACTATTTTACTGGAGCGATGGCTGTATGAACGTATTTTGGGGCGAAATCGATAAATATGCAACTTCCACAAATGTACTCAAAATTAATTGGGAAACACACCCCAACATTACCAAAACTCCGGTGACACTTCTGAGGGTGAAAAAAAATCACTCTTAGGAAACATATAACAAGAAATCGATTGACACGTAAAGAGAGCTGGCATCTGAGGCGCTTAAGAATATGTGGGGGTCACCGAAACAGGCGAGAAACTTCGAATGAGTGTTCTTTTTTGTCTGCAGTAGAAGCACTTTAAAATTACAGCGAGCCTGCTGACTGAATAAAAAAAAAAAAAAGACTATTTGAACATTATGAAGGTTCATGTTACACCATAAGCCTCTTTTCCTTAGGTTAAATCTCACAAAAATGATACGTCGTGAGAAGGAATATTGATGAGCATCTTACTTTCACCTATGAATTTATATGAGAAAGTACAAAAACTATCGCAATACCGAGATATATAATTAATTACCATTTATAACTTTATTTCTCATTTCCTTAGACACACAGTGCATGACAACTACAAAAAATGCAGGTCGAAGGAACACTGAATTAACTATATTGATGTCGTCTGGAGATTGTTATGATATTTGTGTTAGGAAAAGGGTCATGACGGTGATGCTAAAAAACCCCCATAATTAAGGGCGGAAACTCTAAATACTCATGACAGGTACAAAAAATGCAGGTTGAAGGAACACTGAATGTCTTGGATCTTTACGTTAGGATGACGGTCATTAGAGTAATGCTAAAAACCGCATAAATTGGGGCGAAAACACTAAAAATGCAACTTCCACAAATGTACTCTAAATTAGCTGGGAAACACCTCCAGGTTGTATCTAAAATTCAGAAAACATTCTGATGGTCAGATAATTCCGTCGCGAAAGAAAAATATCAGTGACAAGCCTGTATGAACGTATTTTTGCGAGAAATCGTTATATATGCAACTTCCATAATTGTACTCAAAATTGATTGGAAAACACACCCAATTATTACCAAAACTCAGGTGACACTTCTGAGGGTGAAAAAAAATCACATTAAGGAAACATGTAACAAGAAATCGATTGACACAAAGAGACCTGGCACCTGAGGTGCTTAAGAACAATAAGTTTCAACTGATGTGGTGGTCACCGAAACAAGCGAGAAACTTCGAATGAGTGTTCGTTTTTATCTGCAGTAGAAGCACTTTAAAATTACAGCGAGTCCCCTGACTAAATGTAAAAAAAAAAAAAAAAAAAATTGCACATTATGAAGGTCCGTGTTACACCATAAGCCACATTTCCTTAGGTAAAATGTATCAAAACTGATACCTCGTGTTACGGAACAGAGACTAAAATCACTACTGTCCCGCAAAGTTCCAGGTTCAAAACAAAAGAGTTATGTAAATTTACAAGTTAAAGTTTAATGCTCAAACTAACAACTAAACATTCAGGACTCATAAGGATAATGTAATGGCAAAAAACAGGTTAAATATATGGTTAACTGCAATAGCCTCTATTAACACGAAATTAGCAAGAGTAAATTTATCTAAGTCAGCCCTGATAAAATGAGAAAACCGGATAATGCTCAGTTAATGCAAGGTATATTATTACAGATACAAAATATTATTAATAATGGCTGACACCTAAAACACATGAATCACAAAAACCTCACTAGGCCTACGAATTAACCCCTTATGCTATACAGTACAAGGAAAAAATGTAACAACACTTATACTCAAATTACACAGCAGCTAGATGGTTGGAGACTTCCTGAGCACTTACAAAAATAATAACTGTACAGGGGAGGACAGAGATGTGAACAAAATGAGGAGTAGATATAAATGGCAATTAATGCAGAGACTGAGCTCATTCTATAGGGGCCGGCAGAGCTTGATACAACTTGTAAGAAGGACGCGCAAATGAAGCCATAGGGTACAAAGAGTTGACACTCCTGCTCTGAACAAAAGAAAGAACGACTTACTCTATTATAAGGGAGGAGAAGGGGGGAGTGAGGTAAAACACGCTAGCCTGGTCACTATGGAAGCCACGAGGCGAATCGTGATCAAACATGCAGCATACTGTACGTTAGAATTATACAAAGGATGATGAAATCATAGGCTATGTAACACTCGTGAGAAGGAAAACTGTATAGTTTTTGACTGTCACCTATGAATTTATACGAGACAGTACATACACTAGCGCAAAACCAAGATATTTAATTATTAACCATTTATAATGTTATTCCTAATCTCCGTATACATATAATGCATGACTACAAAAAATGGAGGTTGAAGGAACACTGAATAAACTGTATCAATGTCGTCTAGAGACTGGGTTTTTACGCTAGCAAGAGGGTCATTTGAGTGATGCTAAAAACTGGATACTTGAGGGCGAAAACACTAAATATGCACGACAGCTACAAAAATGCAGGTTGAAGGAACACTGAATGAACTGCATTATTGTAGTCTGAAGATTGTTTGGATTTTTACGTTAGTAAGAGGGTTATTTGAGTAAACCGCATACCTGACGGGCGAAAACACTAGATATGCAACTTCCACAAATAATCTCTAAATTAGCTGGCAAACAGTCATAGTTGTATCTAAAATTCAGAAAATATTTCTGAGGTTCGGAGAAAAAAGTCGCCAAAAAAAAAAAAAAAAAGTAACAAGGATAAATGAGGTACTACGTAGGAAGGAACCAATTCACAGGTAAAGAAGTCTGCCATTTGAGGGTTTTAAGCCCAAAAAGTTTCCTTTCACTAAAGACGTCAAAACAGCTTTGAAGTATAGAGATAAAACGGTTGTTATTTTTACGTGCATCACTAGGGCTTTAAAGTGGCATCTTGACCCTAGTGACTAAATATGAGATACGGAATATTCTCGCCGTATGCCCATTCGTGTGATATCATGATCCATATTTACCAAGGTAAAACCACTTCGAAAGGCAATACATCGTTTACAAGAAAATCGCTCATTTATTATCATCTATACATTATTAGGAAAAACTAAATACATAACTGTACTTAGATATACAATTTATAAACATCACTTTTATCCTCATATACGCAGTTTTATTGTTCATGAAGGGTCTAAAAGAAATCAGGTTGCAGGAGCGTCGACCTGAACTGTTGTGTTTGCCATGTTGAGATTAACTGGATTTTTAGTTTCCGATGAGTCTATTGGCTTTTATTTTTAGCCTTGATCACTTACATAATGTAGTGCCAAATGTGAACTAGTAACGGCTGATAGCATTCACTATCGGGGTAGTTCAAAACTATTTTATTGGAGCGATGGCTGTATAATAGTATTTTTTGGCGAAATCGTTAAAGAGCCAACTTCCACAAATGTAATCAAATCTAATAATTACCAAAACTCAGATGACACTTCTCTAGGTGGAAAAATTACATTTATGAAACATATAGCAAGAAATCGTTTGACATGTAAAGAGATATGGCATCTGGGTTGTTTAAGAACAGTAAGTTTCAAATGATGTGGGGGTCACCGAAACAAGCGAGAAACTTCGAATGAGTATTCTTTTTATCTGCAATAGAAGCACTTTCAAATTACATCGAGACTCCTGAATTAAGAAAAAAAATGTTTTCACCTTAGGAAGGTTCATGTTACACAAGAAGCCACATTTCGTTAAGTAAAATCTCTCAAAACCGATACCTCGTGAGAAGGAATATTGATAAGCTTCTGACTCTCAGCTATAAAATTTATACGAAAATGTACAAACACTGTCGCAATACCGAGATATATAATTACCATTTATAACATTATTCCTCATCTCCGTAGGCATGTATATAGTGCACGACAGCTACAAAAAATGCAGGTTGAAGGAACACTGAATGAAGTACATTAATGTCGTCTGGAAAATGTTTGGGTTATTAGGTTAGGGAAAGGGTCATTTGAGTGATGTTAAAAACAGCATAATTGAGGGCGAGAACACTAAATATGCATTGCACCTACATAAAATGCAGGTTGAAGGAACACTGAATGAACTGCATTAATGTCGTGTGAAGAGTGTTTCTATTTTTACGTTAGGAAAAGCTTGATTTCAGTTATGATAAAAACCGCATAATTATGGGACGAAAACACTAAAATTGGATTACAGGTACAAAAAATGCAGGTTGGAGGAACAATGAATGAACTGCACTATCGTCGTCTGAGGAATGTTTGGGTTTTTCCGTTACTAGGAGGGTCATTTGAGTAATGGTAAAAACCGCATAATTGAGGGCGAAAGCACTAAATATGCATGGCAGCTACAAAAAAAATGTAGGTTGACCTGCATTAATATCGTCTGAATGATGTTTAGATGTTAAGTTAGGAGGAGGGTCATTTGTGTAATACTAAAAAAAAACATAAATGGGGTGCAAAAGCACAAGAAATGCAACTTCGACAAATGTACTTTAAATTAGCTGGGAAACAGTCCCAGTTGTATCTAAAAATGAGAAAACATTTCTGATGATCAGAAAATTTCGACTCGGAAAAAAAATCAGTAACAAGGCTAAATGATGTAATTCATAGGATGAAATCAATTCACATGTAAAGATGTCTGCCATTTGAGGGTTTTAAGCCCAAAGAGTTTCCTTTCATTAGAGGCGTGAAAACAACTTGGAAATTCGGAGAAACATATTTATTTTTATCTTCATCCCTAGGGCTTTGAAGTGGCATTCTGAGCCTAGTGACCAAATATAAAGTGTGGAATATTTTCGCCGTATGCTGGTTCGTGTGATATCATGATCCATATTTACCAGGATAAAACCACTCCGAAGGGCAATAAATCGTTTACAAGAAAATCGCTTGTTTATTTATTACCATATCTACATTATTAGGAAAAACTAAATACATAGCCTTACTGATATATAGAATTTATAAACATTACATGGTTCCTCGTATGCGCAGTTTTATTGATCATGACGGGTTTAAAAAAAGAAATCAGGTAGCAGGAGCGTCGACCTGAACTTTTCTGTGTCTGCCATGTCGAGATTAATTGGATTTGTAATTTCCTATGAGTCTATTGGCCTTTTTTTTAGCTTTCACTTCACGGATAAAAGGTAGTGCCAAAGGAGAATTAGTTACGGTTGATAGCATTCAGTTTGTGGGTAGATCAAAAGTATTTTACTGGAGCGATGGCTGTATGAACGTATTTTTGGGCGATATCGTTAAATATGCAACTTCCACAAATGTACTCAAAATTGATTCGGAAACACACCCAGTTATTTAAAAAACTCAGATGACACTTCTGAGGGTGAAAAAAAAAAAAAAATCAGTTAGGAAACATATAACAAGAAATCGATTGACACGTAAAGAGAGCTGGCATCTGAGGTACTTAACTCTTGTAAGGTAATCTTGATTTTGTTACTGTATTAGGTAACGTGGGGTCTGACAGACCCCACGGAAAAAAAATAAAAAAAAATACTTCCGTTTGAGATATTTCAAAATGCTTAGATACACAAATAATTCAACCCCTTATCTGTAAATAGAGCCAGAATAAATACAGTTTAATCGAAAAAATATATATATTTTTTTAAGTTCATACAAAAATGGTTAAATTTTAGGTATAAAAATTTTAAAATTAAATCTTGCAAATTTGAAAAGTAATATCATGATTCCTTGGTTGGTCTGCAGTAGACCGATGTTGGGACCTTCTGTATACAAAAGGAGAAAGACAGCAAATTGAAATTAAAAAATCACAAGAGGGCTCAACTGAGGTTACATTATAGGTAATCTGGGGTCTAACATACCCCAATGGCTCTATAAAGCAAAATCAGAGCCAGGTACAGCTATGACCCCCATCATCCCCGAAGAGCATCACTAGGCAGGAAGGTAATGAGACGGACTGATCTGTAGACCTTATGCTCATATTTTTTAAAATTAAATTTCAGGGACTGGGGTCTCTGAGGCCCCACATTACCTACCTAGGGTTAAGAACATTAAATTTCAATTGATGTGGTGGTTACCGAAACAAGCGAGAAACTTCAATTGAGTGTTCTTTTTTATCTGCAGTAGAAGCACTTTAAAATTATAGCGAGCCTCCTGAGTGAAAGTAAAAAAAAAAAAAGAATAAGCCACATTTCCTTAGGTAAAATCTGTCAAAACTGATACCTCGTGAAAAGGAAAATTATTGAGCTTTTGACTCTTACCTATGAGTTTGTATAAGACAGTACATACATTGTCGCAGTGCCAAGATTATTTACCATTTATAACATTATTCCTCATCTCAGGAGACATATAATGCATGACAGCTACAAAAAATGGAGGTTGAAGGATCACTGAATAAACTGTATTAATGTCGTCTGGAGATTGGATTTTTATTGTAGGAGGAAGGTCATTTGAGTGATGCTAAAAACCGCATAATGAGGGCGAAAACACTAAATATGCATGATATCTACAAAAAATGCATGTTAAAGGACCACTGAATGAACTGCATTAATGTCGTCTGAAGAGTGTCTGAATATATACGTTAGGAAGAGGGTCATTTGAGTAATTATAAAAACCGCATAAATGGGGGGCCAAAACACTAAATATGCATAACAACTACAAAAAATGCAGGTTGAAGGAACACTGAATGAACTGCATTATTGTCGTGTGAAGATTGTTTGGATTTTTACGTTAGGAAGAGGGTCATTTGAGTAATGGTAAAAACCGCACAACTGGGTGGTGAAAACACTAAAAATGCAACTTCCACAAATGTACTCTAAATTAGCTGGGAAACACTCCTAGTATCTAAAATTGAGAATACATTTCTGAGGGTCAGAAAATTAAGTCGCCAAAAAAAAAAAAAAAAGTAACAAGGCTAAATGAGGTACTACTTAGGAAGAAATTCACAGGTAAAGAAGTCTGCCATTTGAGGGTTTTAAGCCAAAAGAGTTTCCTTTCATTAGAGACGTGAAAACTGCTTGGAAATTAGGAGATAAACGTGATGTCATTTTTGCGTACATCAGTGAGGCTTTTAAATGGCATCTTCAGCCTAGTGATTAAATATTAAATGCGGAATATTTCCGCCGTATATCAGTTCGTATGATATCATGATCCTTGTTTACCAAGGTAAAACCACTCCGAAAGGCAATAAATCTTTTACAAGAAAGTCGCTTATTTATTTTCGAGACCGGGGCTTAGGACAAATAAGAAAGAGGCAGGACACAAAAACTTCGGGCAATAACCTTTATGCGTGTATTACTTAATCAGACAAGAGACAACAGCAGATGTTACAACACAATATTTGGTCATTACAATCTCTTATAACTAGATTCTCAGTATCTCGCAGGATACTATAGTAGTATGTATTTGGAATAACACTCGAGGCATAGCGTACAGAATTAGTTTAGTCCAGGGTCTCGGTGCACGTGGAGGAGTGAGCGATGGGGCTCACTAGGGGAGGGTGTGAGGCACTGAGGTCTAATTGTATTTATGTTAGTATGAGGCGGAAGCTATCGATAGCGCGTTCAACTTATTTTCTAAGAGCAAGGAGTTTCTGGTTAATTATCACAATAAGGTCCAATATTGCTGCACGCGTAGAGGAGTTAGAGATGAAGCTTACTAGGGGCTTACTGGTTTATAGTAATATGAAGTGGAGGGTACTGATAGCGTGTTCGATTTATTATTTTCTAAGAGCAAGGGACGTTTGGGTAAAATACCAATATGTATTCCACGGCTTGGGTGATTCACTGATGAAGGGTGTCACACATGAGTCTTTTTCGCTATCACTTGGATTCTACATGGGTTATTCACTACTCCGCCCTGTCGTACATTAGACCATTATTCCATCGTCAAGTAAACATTTGGCCTGGTGCTAGGAAGGTACACTATTACCTCGTCACTGTTACACTGTACTCAGGGAGCATTAGTCACTGGACGGCGGGTGCGGCTGGGAGACACGCCGGCGACAGTTCTGCCGGGGCAGGGGCACCGCCAGGGAAGGTCGTGCCAAGAGGGCACGGGACGACACGCAGGGGCGTCTTCTCTTGTCCGGGGCTGCAGATGGCGAAGGGGCCCGTGCTTTCCGGGCTAGGAACAGGAGTATGGCCCTCAGGACTGGGGCCGAACAATTCCCTGAACCTCTCGGTCAGGTCTCGGCCGGAGGTAGAGGTCCTCTGCCGTCGGGGCGTAGGGAGGTCCCTCCCGGGCGTTCTGGGGAGTGCCTGGAGTTCCCGAGGGCTGCGGCCCCCATAGCCAGGTGGCGCCATCAGGGAGGGGCTGCAGCACCGGTCTGCGTCAGGGTCCATCAGGTGGGTTTTCTCCAGGGCCAGGCGTAGGGAGCAGAGGCCGGAGGAGGCGATAGGGCCTCTCTGGTATTCTACTACGTCCACGGCATTGGGAGTCAGGATACTCATCTCACGCTGGGGCTCTCGACTGCTTCCGGCTGTGTGGCCCTGCTACTGGCCGTGTCTTCCCAGGGGCGCGACCATAAGGCGCCGAGGCCCGGCTACTGGTCGTGGCCTGAAAGGGGGAATAATTACCAGCGCACCTCAGGACACCTTCGGAGCGGCTACCGGCCGTCTGACAAAGGCGGGAGCGGCTACAGGCCGACTCCTGCAGGAGAGGTGGGAAACTGCTACAGGCCAACTCGAGGGCAACACCTTTGGAGTGGCTACCGGCCGTCTGACGAAGGCGGGAGCGACTACAGGCCGTCTCCTTCAGCTGGTATGAGGAGCAGCTACAGGCCGACTCAGGGGCAACGCCTTCGGAGCGGCTACCGGCCGTCTGACGAAGGTGGGAGCAGCTACAGGCTGACTCCTGCAGGAGGGGTGTGGAGTGGCTAAAGGCCGACTCAGGGGCAACGCCTTCGGAGCGGCTACAGGCCATCTGACGAAGGTGGGAGCGGCTACATGCCTACTCCTTCAGGAGGGGGTGTGGAGCGGCTACTGGCCGTCTCCGGAAGGACACCTTCTGATGAAGGCGGGAGCGACTACAGGCCGTCTCCTTATTACCCTCAGATCGGCTTTTAGCCGATTCCTTGACGAGGGGTGGGCGGCTACTGGCCTTCCCAAGAGGGAAGACACCTTTGGAGAGGCTACTGGCACACTTCTGTAGAAGGCGGGAGTGGCTACAGGCCAACAGGGCGCTGATCGGAACTGGATAGACAGCTCCACCCTGAGATTTTTTTTTTTGGCCTATCGACTATTGGGGCAAAGCCCCCGGCCAGATATATATATGTATATACAGATACCCATATATACATACATATGCAAACATGTACATATACATACATACACACACACACACTTCCATGCATATATACAGACATACTTTCAATCACATGTACATATATATATAATAATTTTTATTTTATTTTTTTTATTTTTTTTATTTTTTTTATATTTTTATATTTTTTGGCCTTACATTATAAACAAAAATGCCTAATCTAAAGAACCTGAAACTAATCACCTAATGCACAAATCACTAACCTATACTAAATCCTAAAGAGACAAATAACTAAACCTACACTAATGGTAGAAAGACCTCGACCAAGAGAACACCATCGACTGCAGATATGTCATGCCTCTCTACATTACACACCTACACTCATCACTTGGTGACTGTCAGTCGAGGCACAACGTAATGTAGGGGACATCAGTATATGAAAGAGAACCAGACAAGTCAGGAACATTTCCATATACGTCAGCTGTCAGCCCTAATTAGTAACTTCAGGAACATGGTATAATGTATTTACATAATATGTACAAAAAGTGAAGAACCTCGCCCAGCAGACCACCGTCGACTGCAAGTGCCCAATACCTTTCTATATTGCACACTTGCACTCATCAGCTGGTGACTGTCAGTCGAGGAACGGAATTTAATGTAGGGGACATCAATATTAGAAATAGGTCAGTGGGAAGAGGAACTATTTCAAATACGTCAACTGTCAACCCTAATTAATAGTACAATATATACATATTTACAGTTGATAAAAACCATAACCATACAGTAAAAAAGTCACATCACTCTGATCAGTCCGGTCTCTCTCAAGAAAGCCATCAAATTATCAGTTATAACAATGTCCCCATCACCCAGGATGGTGGAAAGGGTGAAGGGGACGCCTACTGCGCTGCAGTAATTTATAAGTGAAGCACGTTCACGAATAAATCGCCGACAGCGCAGGATGATATGACTGATAGATAACACTGCATTACAGATGTCACAGTGCGGTGGGAAGCGTCTTTCCATATATGGTTTCATGTTAGAACAGTGGCATTGAGCCGTACTCTCGCCAGTACTTTTTCTTCAAGGCGACTGGGTCGGTTGGCGGTGTCCCAGTCGCCCAGGTGACCTTGCCACAGAAGATTTATTGATTTCTTTCCGAGAGAGAGACTCGACCGTAGATCACGAGGAACGTCCCAAGTCTCCTCGAGCTCTACAGCCGACTTTGCAAGTAAGTCAGCCTGCTCATTGCCGGAGATACGACAATGACCCGGCACCCAGATCAGCGTGAATGACTTGTTGCATGAAAGCAACTTATTAACGATGTGGCCCTGCATCTCGTGAGAGTCCGTAGTACAAGATGCAAATGCCTGAAGGGCTGATTTTGAGTCTGAAAATATGACAAATGAATCATGCTTAGAAATGAGAGCATAGTCTATGGCTTTGTCAATAGCAAAATGTTCGGAGGTAAACACAGATGTATGAGTCGGCAACCGATACCTAAGTGCACATTCAATCGACCACACACTTGCACCCACACACTCACTCGACTTGGAGCCGTCGGTGTACAATTGGTGGGACCCCAAGTAACGAACAATGATATTACGAAACAAGTGGTGGACCTCCGCCTCCGGCGCCTTGGCCTTTGGTGCTGAGAGCCATGATGTATCCACTGTAAAGCCGGATAGCTCCCAAGGTGCTATATTTTTAAACACTAACTTGTCACAGTCACTGAGGTCCACACCAAGCTCCTGAGTTAGTAAGTGGAGGCGAACAGCAAGTGGCTGACGCACCCCCCGCATAAGGTGGTGGTATTGACACGGGGGTACAGGCCACATTGCCGATATTACTTTTCCTCGATGTTCGTAGGTCATACGAAAAGGCCAGGTGGTCACGGCGAATATGGAGGGGAGGCACATTCGCCTCCACTTCCATACGAGCTACGTGGGTACACCGGACGGCTCCAAGACACATTCGCAAATATTTATTCTGCAATACATCCAATCCTTTTAGCGTGGCATCGGATGCCGAGCCATACACCTGTGCGCCATAGTCTAGCTTCGATCGAATAAGGGACTTATACACCATTAATAAAAATTTTCTGTCAGCACCCCAGGTAGTACCCGCTAGGTACTTGAGGACATTTAACGGTTTATCACAACGAGCAAGCAAAGTATTAACGTGAAGTTTAAAATTCATTCTACGATCAAAATGTATTCCCAAAAACTTTATAGAATTTTGAAAAGGTACCGCCTGATTACCCAAAGTTTAGCACATGTTAGGTACGTTATGAGTTGTAAAAACTACAGCGGCACACTTACGGACGGAAAACTTAAATACCCACTGCAAGGCCCATTGGTTGACGGAGTCAAGGGGTGCTTGAATCCGCCCAGCCGAAAATTGTGCATTACGGGAAGAGTGCCATATTGCACAATCGTCAGCGTAGAGCGAGTATTTAAGATTCCTCGGGATGGGAGCAGATGACAGAATATCTGATTATAATACTAAATAAAGTAAGACTAAGCACACTTCCCTGTGGCACCCCGTTTTCCTGGATAAATATATCCGATGTTACGTTATGGGGCAATATGACAGAGAAAGTTCTGTCCCTTAAGAAATTTGAAATAAAAATAGGCAAATTTCCTCTTAAACCATAAGCTTAGAGCTTCATTAGTATACCGTGTCACCATGTCATGTCATAGGCTTTATGGATGTCCAAGAACACCCCTATCATGAATTCTTTATTGGCAAATGCCTCTCTAATACAATGCTCCAAATTCATTAAATGATCTAGTGAACTTCTGTATTTACGGAAGCCACATTGTTGATCATTTAACAAATTCTTCGACTCTAAAACAAAAAGAAGCCTGTTGTTTACCATACGTTCCATGACCTTACATAGACAAGAAGTCAACACAACAGGACGAAATGAAGTGGGATTCATAAGACGACCAGCCTCTTTGGGTATCGGTATGACATGCGCAAAGTGCCATGAGTTTGGGAACGTTCGAGACGCCCAAATCTCATTGTACAATGCTAACATCTTAATCAGGTTGTCCTGATTAAGATGCTGGATCATACCATACGTGATGGTGTCTGGTCCAGGGCTGGTGTCTTTACAGGATTTAAGGGCAAGGAGCAGTTCATCTAGCATAAACTCTTGGTTGTATGGAGAGTCTACTTCTTCTGTGGCAAAGTCAATAATTTGTCGCTCAGCCGTGCATTTATGGTGTTGAAAACGCGGATCATAATTGGCTGAGCTACTTACATGAGAAAAACTCCTGGCGAGGATGTTAGCAATGTCCACAGGCTCGTCATAGATGTTATTATTTACTTGCAAGGTGGTAATGGGGAAGTATGGGCCTTTATTATTTAATATTCTTATGGTGGACCAGACTCTACTTAATGGTGTTGTACGAGTCACCGTGGATACAAAGGACCGCCAGGAGTCATGTTTGGCCCTTCTTATTATTCTCCTTGCCTCAGCCCGTGCCTGTTTGTATGCAATAAAATTTTCCTCGGTGGGCTGACTATCAAAAATCCTGTATCTCCTATTGGGTTTTCTTAATGCTTGTCGGCAATCCGGCGTCCACCAATGTGCTTTATGCTTCGCATGAACTGTAGAAGTCTTAGGAATAGCAGTCTCAGCTGCGTGTAATATGGATTGGGTTATATTTTCGACCTTAACATCTCTGGTCTCCCCAGATATATCTAAATTGGCGATCCTTGAGAAGGATCCCCAATCTGCTTTCTTATAGTTAAATTTTGGAGGTGGAGGGTCCGAAATGATGTCGCGTGTATAAGAAAGACAGATGGGTAAATGATCACTTCCAAAGGAGTCGTCGTAAGGGTCCCATGAGAAATCTTGATGTATACCAGGGGAGGCCAAAGATAAGTCAATGGCCGAAAAGTTACCAGTACAATCATGTACACAAGTCGCTCTACCATCGTTCAGAAGACAGAGGTTGGACTGTAGTATTAGGTCAGGTACTTGCTCCCCACGACCATCAATCCTCAAGCTACCCCATTGATAGTGATGGGCGTTAAAATCGCCCAACACTAACTTATTCCCAGGCAGATGTTCAAATAGTGAATATAAAGCATCACTATCAATGAGGCCATGTGGAGGACAGTACAGAGAGCAAATAGACAGATACGTGTTATTCAATTTTACTCTGCACGCGACCACTTACAGAGTAGAATTTAGAAACACTTCTGTTTGTGGGTGTGATTTGTGTGTGTAAATGGCTACTCCGTGACTTCATATCTTCTATATGAGTGGTAGTGTTTTAACTGTGGAGGATCAGGATGATCCTCCAGGCGCGTCTTCTGTAAAGAAACAACGTCTGGCCCGTGTATTGAGAGCAAGATTGCAATATCTTGTGACTTATTCCCAATACCTCTACAATTCCACTGTAATACAGTGAAAGCGACGGTTTAAGATTTACGTTGGGGGCCAGTGTGTTTAGGCTTTTTTTGCCACCCGCCAGAAGGCGAGCTACTACCGGAGGACCTACCCCGGTGCTTGCTTACAGAAACCTCCATATTTTCATCAATTACGAGGGCCCCAGATTCCACCGAGGAGGAAGAGCTACCCTTGCTCTCCCTCGCTGGGCCAGGAGCAGGATGAAGATGAGGTCGTGACATAGTAAGGGTGGTCATATTACTCTTACAAGAGATGTCAGGCTTCGTTTTAGGCTTGACTGACTGAGAAGCAGCAGCAGCCTGAGAGTAGGAAGTTGTAACAGGGGTATCAGGTTGAGAGGTGGATTGGACAGGAGGCTGAGATGGAGAGGTAGAATGTGTGACAAGAGGAACCGGTTCAGGGTCAGTGTCCCAGCAGAGCACATCATGGGACGGGACATCACCGCCGAAGCATAGGACCATTCGGCGTAGGAATTGCATGCAACTCCTTTACCTTTTTCCTTGCTTCATAGTAGGAGACACCCTCAGTTGCCTTCACTGTGCAGACCTCTTTCTCCTCCTTCCACTTGGGACAATCCCTAGAGGAAGTGGAGTGAGCACCCTTACAGTGGAAGCAACAGATAGTCTCTGATGGCCATTGCTCAGCATCGTGACCCTGTGTTGCACATTTGCCACACACTGTGAAGCCCGACAATTCTTAGCAACGTGCCCATATAATTGACACTTCATGCAACGGAGTGGGTTGGGGATATAAGGTCTGACATTAACAATTTCATAGCCAACTTTGACATGTGCCGGGATTGAAACTTGCCGAAAGTCTAAACAATGGTGGCCATCTTCGTCCTCATGCCTTCGGATAATCTAATTATAAACCAGGCATCGATGACATCTTGCTGAGCAAGTTCCTCTATGATGTCTTCCTCACTCATCACCATGAGATCCCTGCAAGTGGTAACCCCCTTGCAGGAATTCATGGAAGTTGTGATCTTGGTTTTGACATCATAGATATGAAACTTACGCAGCTTCAGCAAGTCTTCAACTTGGGAGGAATTACTAGTCTTGACAAGGAGGTCTCCATTCGCAAGTTTTTTTTTTACTTGTTCCACCTCCCCAGCACAGCCTTCAATAACCTTCTTGATCATGAAGGGATTGAGACTGCTCAAGAGAGTAGAACCTAGAGCATGAACAATCACAAACTCTGCATTTTTTACATTTATGTCCAGAGGCAAACGAGTCTGGGGCCGTTCTGTCTGGGGGGTGTCAGTCCGTTGATCAGTCGGGGGTCGGTCAGGACCACCTCCCCCCCTGGGGGGGGGAGGCAGTAGGGGCGTCCTCTGTAGTACCACTCCCCCCTAATGGGGGAAGTGGGAAGGAGAGAAAATGAGCAAAGGACTATCACCCTGGGACCTAACACCTAAGTCTGAGGTTGCCCTCTCAAACCACTCCAGAGAGGCCCGACCGTGTTTATTCACGCCCCAGAGCGATCAGTGGGGGGGACCCTCCGTGGGCGATAAGCAAAGGTAAACTCAGTTTATTAGAACAGACACCTACTGTTCAAAACTAACAGGGAAGGGAGGTGACTGAGAACTAGCTAATCCTAAGTATCACCAGAAGGGTGAAAAAAAAAAAAAAAAAGCTAATGCCGGTGAGGCAGCCCTGAAAACTAGAGGAGAGAGTGGATGAAAACACGTCCTTTCTCTCCGTGACCATGCATAAAAGTCCATGGTTTGATGGAACCTCGCCCGGAAGGTAGTGCAGGTCTTTCTATGGCGACGGCGGGGCGACTCCGAGTCATAGGGGCGTACGGCTCAGGCTGGCTTGTGCCGTTGTCGCGCGGAATCTGTGTTCTGCTGCTGCTCCTCCGTGAGGTCCTTGTGGGGGTGTCGGGGAGTTTCCGGAGGCACTATGCTGAATCCCTGGTGGAGGTGATTAGGCATTCTCGGGGACACTATGTTGTATTTCATATACATCATTAGGAAGAACAAAATACACAGCCGTACTGAGATATACAATTGATAAACATTGCTTGACAGTTTTCTTGCTCATGAAGGGTCTAAAAAAATCAGGTTGAATGAACGTCGACCTGAACAGTTGTGTCTGCCATGCTGAGACTAACTGGATATTAAATTTCCGATGAGTCTATTGGCTTTTTTTTTTTTTTTTTTTTTAGCCTTAACCAATTATATAATGTAATGCCAAAGGTGAACGAGTTACGGCTGATAGCAGTCACTTCGCTGGTAGTTCAAAACTATTTTACTAAAGTGATGGCTGTATAATCGTATTTTTGGGCGATATCGTTAAATATGCAACGTCCAGAAATGTACTGAAAACTGATTCGGAAACAAAATCTAAGTATTACCAAAACTCAGATGACACTTCCCAGGGTGGAAAAATCACATTTAGGAAACATATGAAATGAAATCTTTTGACACGTAAAGAGAGCTGGCATCTGGGTCGTTTAAGAACTATAAGTTTCAATTGATATGGGGGTCACCGAAACAAGCGAGAAACTTCGAATGAGAATTGTTTTTTATCTGCAGTAGTACTTTATAATTACAGAGAGCCTTCTGACTGAATAAAAAAAAAAAAATGTTTGCACATTACGAAGGTTCGTGTTACACCATCAGCCACATTTCCTTGTAAAATCTCTCAAAACTGATACCTTATGAGAAGGAATATTGATGAGCTGACTCTCAGCTATAAAATTTATACGGGAATGTACAAACACTGTCGCTATACTGACATTATTCATCACCGTAGACATATATGCATTACAGCTATAAAAAATGCAGGTTGAAGGAAAACTGAATGAAGTATCTTAATGTCGGCAGGAAATTGTTTGAGTTTGTATGTTAGGAAAAGGTTTCTATGTTAGGAAAAGGGCCATTTCAGTGATGCTAGAAACAGCATAATTGAGTGCGAAAACACTAAATATGCGAGACAGCAACAGAAAATGCAGGTTGAATGAACACTGAATGACCTACATTAATGTCCTCTGAATGGTTTTCGGATTTTTACGTTAGGAAGAGGTTGATTTCAGTAATGGTATAAACCGCATAATTATGGGGCGAAAACACTAAAAGTGCATGACAGCTACGAAAAATGCAGCTTAAAGGAACAATGAATGAACTGCACTAAGGTCGTCTGAACAGTGTTTGGGATTTTATGTTAGGAAGAGGGTGATTTAAGTAATGCTAAAAACCGCATAATTGAGGGCGAAAACACTATATATGTATGACAGTTACAAGCAATGCAGTTTGATGGAACACTGAGTGAACTACATTAATATCGTCTGAAGAGTGTTTGGGTTTTTACAGTAGAAAGAGGGTCATTTGAGTAATGCTAAAAACCCCATAAATAGGGAGCGAAAATACTAAAAGTGCAAATTCCGGAAATGTACCTTAAATTAGCTGGGAAACACTCCCAGTTGTATCTAATAATGAGAAAACATTTCTGAGGGTCAGATAATTTCGACACGAAGAAAGAAAAATCAGTAACAAGGCTAAATGAGGTAACACGTAGAATGAAATCGATTCACATGTAAAGAATCTGCCATTTGAGGGTTTTAAGTCTAAAGAGTCCTTTTATTACAAACGTGAAAACAACTTGGAAACTTAGAGATAAAACGGATGTTATTTTTATCTTCATCACTAGGTCTGTGGGATCCTCAGCGTAGTGATAAAATATAAAATATGGAATATTTTCGCCGTATGCCGGTTCATGTGATTTCATGATCCATATTTAGCAAGGAAAAACCACAACGAAAGGCAAAAAAATGTTTACAAGAAAATAACTTATTTATTGATTGTCATATATACATTATTAGGAACAACTATTGTTGCGGAACAGAGAGAGATAAAGAACACTTCAAGTGAGAATACTAAGATGACTACTGTCCCGTAAAGTTCCAGGTTCAATACAAAAGAGTTAGGTAAAATTACAAGTTAAAGTTTAATGCTCAAACTAACAACTAAACATTCAGGACTCATAAGGATAATGTAATGGCAAAAAACAGGTTAAATATATGGTTAACTGCAATAGCCTCTATTAACACGAAATTAGCAAAAGTAAATTTATCTAAGTCAGCCCTGATAAATTGAGAAAACCGGATAATGCTCAGTTAATGCAAGATATATTATTACAGATACAAAATATTATTAATAATGGCTGACATTAAAACTCCACATGAATCACAAAAACCTCACCAGGCCCACGAATTAACACCTTATGCTATACAGTACAAGAAAATAATGTAATAACACTTATACTCAAATTACTCAACTGCTAGATGGTTGGAGACTTCCTGAGCACTCACAATAATAACAACTGTACAGGGGAGGACAGAGATGTGAACAAAATGAGGAGTAGATCTAAGTGGCAATTAATGCAGAGACTGAGCTCATTATATAGGGGCCTGCAGAGCTTGATACAACTTGTAAGAAGGACGCGCAAATGAAGCCATAGGGGACAAAGAGTTGACACTCCTGTTCTGAACAACAGAAAGAACGACTTACTCTACTTTAAGGGAGGAGAAGGGGGGAGTGAGGTAGAACACGGAAGCTTGGTCACTATGGAAGCCACGAGGCGAATCGTGATCAAACATGCAGCATACTGTACGTTAGAATTATACAAAGGATGATGAAATCATAAGCTATTTATCACCTCCCCACAAAGAAAAAGAAATTTACAAAGGAAATTTCTTATTATTCTAAAACAATCTGTCTAAAGTCTAGATAAGCAATCTGCAATAACATTTTCTTTCCCCTTGACATGTTGTATGTCTAATGAATACTCCTGAAGAAGTAGACTCCATCTTGTCAATCTCTGATTTTTATCTTTAAACTTACTAAGGAATTTCAGTGGGTTATGATCGGTATAAATGACTATGGGGTCAAAACCAGAACACAAATAAAATGAAAAATGCTGTAAACCCAAAATCAAGGCCAAAAGCTCTTTCTCAATAGTTGAGTAGTTCTTTTGAGGTGGAGTGAACTTCTTACTGTAATAAGATACAGGGTGTTCAATACCCTGATCATCCTCTTGCAGCAAAACAGCCCCAGTTCCTGTATCACTTGCGTCAACAGCCATCTTAAAAGGCTTAATAGGATAGCTTTAAGTTTACTGAAAGAGGATTCACAGTTATCGGTCCAGACAAATTTAACTCCCTTTTTCAGTAGGTCTGTAAGTGGTGATACAAGAATTGAAAAGTTAAGAACAAATCTCCTGTAATAACCTACCATTCCCAAAAATCTTTGTAGCTCTTTCCTACTTTTAGGTCTGGGAAGATCACTTATAACCTGAACCTTAGCTGCTGGTGGTGCAACGTGTCCATCACCAATTACGTACCCAAGGTACTGAACTTTAGCTTGACCAAACTCACACTTTGATAAATTAGCTACAAGATTAGCCTGAACCAAACGCTCAAGAAATTTACTGACATGGCATAGGTGATCTTTCCAGTTGTCATTGAAGATTAATACATCATCAATATAAACAACACACCCTGCCAAACCCTCTGTTACAACATTCATGAGCTTCTGAAAAGTGGCTGGTGCATTCTTCATACCATATGGCATTACTGAACATGCAAAAGTCTTTCCTAGTGTTACAAAACATGAGAGCTCCCTAGCACATTCAGTCATAGGTACTTGCCAGTATCCCTTTAACAAATCAAACTTACTTATGTACCTAGCCTTTCCGATCTTGTCAATGCAATCTTCCACGCGAGGGAGAGGGTAAGTGTCTGTTTTGGTTATCTGATTAACATGTCTGTAGTCGATGCAAAGCCGCTGTGACCCACCTGGCTCAGGGACTAGAGTGACGGAGAACTCCACTCGCTCTGACAGGGCTCAATCATCTTGTGGTCCAACAGGTAGCCAAGCTCTTTCTGGATGAGAGGAACTTTCACTGGGTTCACACGGTAAGGAGGCAGTTTAATTGGCTTTGCGTCTCCAACATCGACATCATGCATCAACACAGTGGTTCTTCCTGGAGTGGCACGGAACACTTGCGGCTAATCCTGCAGTAATGCCGAAAACTCTTGCCTTTCCTCGGGAGCTAGATGAGAAAACTTAGTCTGGAGATCATTCATGATATCAGGATTCTTCCCCAAACTATCACTCAGGCTCATGCTGCATGGGAGAACTTCACTTGCAGACTCGGTTGGAACAGCTACAGTGCAGACTGGGTTATTTTCGTCCCGCCTGTGATATAACTTTAGCATGTTGATGTGACAAAGTTGCTTGTTCTTTCTATGATCTGGTGTGTCGATGACATAGTTGACATCACTGAGTTTCTTCTCCACGAAATAAGGACCACTAAACTTGGCTTGAAGAGGTTGCCCATGCACTGGTAGCAGAATCAAAACCTGATCTCCTGGCTGAAAGTGGCGTAACCTGGACTTCTTATCATACCAAGTCTTCATCTTCTCCTGAGCAGCTCCTAAATTCTCTCTCGCCAGCTGTAAAGCAGTGGACAGCCGTTCTTTGAACTTCATCACATACTCCAGCAGGTTGACGTCATCTTCCTCCGACAGCCAGCATTCCTTGAGTAGCTTAAGGGGTCCTCTTACTTCATGGCCAAACAGTAGTTCAAAGGGTGAGAAGCCCAGTGATTCATTTGGAGATTCTCTTGCGGCAAATACAACGAATGGAAGACCTTTATCCCAGTCTTTCTGATGTTCCGAACAGTATTTCCTGAGCATCGATTTGAGTGTTTGACGATATCTCTCCAACGCTCCTTGGGTCTGGGGATGGTAAGCTGAAGACGTGATCTGGGTGATGCCCAACTCTTTCAGAGACTGCTTGAAAACATTTGACATGAAATTACTTCCTCGGTCTGACTGTACCTCCTTGGGCAGACCAAACTTTGTGGAGAACCCTAGCATTTCCTTAACCACGTTCTTTGCTGAGATATTTATAAGTGGAATGGCTTCAGGATAATGAGCAGCCATATCAATCAAGGTCAACACATAAGAAAATCCTGAAGAAGTCTTAGGAAGAGGGCCCACAATATCCACCAACACACGGGTGAATGGCGCCTCAAAAGGAGGAATGGGAACTAGAGGTGCAACCTTTTCGGTCTGATTACACTTCCCCACAACTTGACAGGTGTGACAAGACTTACAATACCAGGAAACATCTCTGAAGATACCTGGCCAGTAGAAGTGTTTCAAAATGCGTGCGACAGTCTTCCTCACTCCAAGGTGTCCTGCCAAACTGGAATCATGAGCCACTCTAATGATATCCTGCCTACAAACACGAGGGATGACAACTTGATGTACAACCTCCCATTCACTGTCGGCTGATGCTGTTGGGGGTCTCCATTTTCTCATAAGTACTCCTGGCTTTATATAATAACAAGTAGAAGCACTAGCTGACTTTTCCTCACTGCAAGCAGAGTTAACTAGACCTTTCAGCTCAGGGTCAGCAACCTGCAACTGAACCAACTCTTGACGAGACAAATTATCAACACTACGGGGTACTGCCTCATCTGGTGAATGGTCCACATTAGCAAGAAAAGTGTCAGCTAGGATAACACCATCATCATCATTATCCTCTAAGTCACCAGTAACTTTAGACTTAGCCCTAGTGACAGCACATGCAGAGAATACATCAGGGACATCACAATCCTGGGCCACAGCCACTGAACTAGTGGCTGCGGCCAACTGAGGAGCTGGACACACTTGACTTCCACCAATATCATTTCCAAGTAAGAAAGTTGCTCCTGACATTGGGAGTGTCTCAACCAACCCAACCATAACGGAACCATTAACAAAACCAGACTCTAAATTCACTCTGCACAGAGGGACAGAGAAGTAATTATTCCCTACACCTTGTAAGATTACAGTTTCAACAGAGGAATTAACATTAAAGCCTAGAACACTGGTCAGCATAAGGGATTGGCAAGCACCTGTATCACGATATATTTTAACTGATTTCCTG
The DNA here is from genome assembly GCF_032717465.1 of Coenobita brevimanus. NCBI lineage: Eukaryota > Metazoa > Arthropoda > Malacostraca > Decapoda > Coenobitidae > Coenobita > Coenobita brevimanus. Next base: position 31,325,685 of record NC_136967.1, read on the forward strand.
TCATTACTGTCCAGAGGACTGACAAAACCATCAGACAGGAAATTAGCACATGAACTCTTGAGAGTGTCACCCACGTTACTGCTCAAAAGAGGAGCTTCATCATGAGAATTTAATTTACCCCTCAAAGCAGGTTCAGTTAACTCGGTTAAAGAATTCTGGGAACTCTCAAGGGTGGACACTAGACCAATTGACTGAATATTTAAAGACTCCTTTTTGTTCACATCACGCTGTCTCCTGAAACATTTCTCCGTAGTATGACCAAGCTTACTACAATAAGTACATTTACTTTTCTGAAATCTAGAGATGAAGCTGGTATTTACTTCCTGAGAAACATTATCTTTATTCTCTTTCCTGTTACCTGTACTCTGAGTAGAGGCAACGTACTTACTCTCAGCTTTCCTTTTTTCTTTAGAATATCTCTTGTGAGTGAGAACATATTCATCAGCTAAAACTGCAGCATCAGACAAATTATCTATTCTTTTCTCATCAAGATATAGGCTTACACCATTATTAATACATCTTTTGAAGTCCTCCAGCAAAATCATCTGCTTTAATTTATGAAAATCAGAATTTACATTCTTAGAATTTGACCACTGCTCTAACAGATCTTCTTTGATTTTTGCATACTCAACATGGGATTGCTTATCTTGCTTATAAGTTGTCCTAAATTTTACTCTATAGGCTTCAGGAACAAGCTCATAGGCCTTAAGAATCAAGCTCTTAACTACATCATAATTATCAGATTGATCCTGAGGCAAAGATGCATAAGTTACTTGAGCTTTACCGGTGAGAACAGTTTGAAGGAGTACTGGCTAATACTTTTTGGGCCAATTAAAACCTGTAGCTACCCTGTCAAACAACTGAAAATACTTTGTTAAATCAGATTCATTAAAAGGAGGGGCAAGTTTAACATTTTTAGCCACATCAAAATCATCAGAGCTAGATGATCCAGTTCCACCTTGTTTCATGCGATACTCATGGTCTGCCTGAATCCTAGCAAGTTCAATTTGTGCCTGAGCCTGTGCCTGTGCCTCCTGAATACGAGCCTGAGACTCAGCCTCCTTAGCCTCAGCCTCCTTAGCACGAGCCTGAAACTCAGCCTCCTTAGCACGAGCCTGAAACTCAGCCTCCTTAGCACGAGCCTGAAACTCAGCCTCCTTAGCACGAGCCTGAAACTCAGCCTCCTTAGCACGAGCCTGAAACTCAGCCTCCTTAGCACGAGCCTGAAACTCAGCCTCCTTAGCACGAGCCTGAAACTCAGCCTCCTTAGCACGAGCCTGAAACTCAGCCTCCTTAGCACGAGCCTGCTGCAGGGCTAGCTGTAACTTAGCTATTTCAATCTGCGTTTGCTCATCTGGAGGAGTTACATTAAACAAGCTTTTATTAATCATGTCAACAATTTGATCTTTAGAATGAGGAGAGCGAACAGCAATTCCCAAGTGTTGAGCAACAAGCTTAAATTCATTCTTTGTTCTGTTTTCTACATCACACACTGTTTGCACATTTGACAAAAAATCTTTGGCTTCATCAATAGTAATAGTAGACATCATGAATAAAACAGTCACAAAATATCAAGCAATATCCTTATGTTAATATCCTGAATATCCTGATAAGAGGTCGCCAAATTTAAGTTACGGAACAGAGAGAGATAATGAACAGTTCAAGTGAGAATACTAAAATAACTACTGTCCCGTAAAGTTCCAGGTTCAATACAAAAGAGTTAGGTAAAATTACAAGTTAAAGTTTAATGCTCAAACTAACAACTAAACATTCAGGACTCATAAGAATAATGTAATGGCAAAAAACAGGTTAAATATATGGTTAACTGCAATAGCCTCTATTAACACGAAATTAGCAAGAGTAAATTTATCTAAGTCAGCCCTGATAAAATGAGAAAACCGGATAATACTCAGTTAATGCAAGATATATTATTACAGATACAAAATATTATTAATAATGGCTGACATAATAACTCCACATGAATCACAAAAACCTCACCAGGCCCACGAATTAACACCTTATGCTATACAGTACAAGAAAAAAATGTAATAACACATACTCAAATTACACAGCTGCTAGATGGTTGGAGACTTCCTGAGCACTCACAATAATAACAACTGTACAGGGGAGGACAGAGATGTGAACAAAATGAGGAGTAGATATAAATGGCAATTAATGCAGACTGAGCTCATTATATAGGGGCCTGCAGAGCTTGATACAACTTGTAAGAGGGACGCGCAAATGAAGCCATAGGGGACAAAGAGTTGACACTCCTGTTCTGAACAACAGAAAGAACGACTTACTCTACTATAAGGGAGGAGAAGGGGGGAGTGAGGTAGAACACGGAAGCTTGGTCACTATGGAAGCCACGAGGCGAATCGTGATCAAACATGCAGCATACTGTACGTTAGAATTATACAAAGGATGATGAAATCATAGGCTATGTAACACTATATACATAGCGGTACTGATATATAGAATTTATGACCATTACTCGGTTCCTCATATACTCAATTTTGTTGTTCGTGATGGGTCTAAAAAGAATTAAGTTGCATGAGCGTCGATCTGAACTGTTGTGCCTGCCATGTTGAGATCAACTGGATTTTTAATTTCCAATGAATCTATTGGCTTTTTTTTTTTTTTTTTTTTTTTAGCCTTGACATCGCGGATAAAACGCAGTGCCAATGATTAATTAGTTACGGCTGATAGCATTCAGTTTGGGAGTAGTTCAAAACTATTTTACCGGAGCGATGGTTGTATGAACGTATTTTTGGACGAAATCGTTAAATATGGAAATTCCACTGATGTATTCAAAATTGATTGGGAAACACACCCAATAATTATAAAAACTCAGATGACACCTCTGACGGTGATAAAAATTCACTTTTAGGAAACATATAACAAGAAATCGATTGACACGTAAAGAGAACTGGCATGTGAGGTGCTTAAAAACAATAAGTTTCAATTGATATGGGGGTTACCGAAACAAGCGACAAACTTGAAACGAGTTTTTTTTTTTTTTTTTTAATTTGCAGTAGAAGCACTTTAAAATTACAGCGAGCCTCCTGACTGAGTGTAAAAAAGGAAAAAAAAAGAAAAAATATATATTTGCACATTATGAAGTTTCGTGTTACACCATAAGCCATATTTCCTCTGGTAAAAATCTATCAAAACTGATACTTCGTGAGAAGGAAAATTGTTGAGCTTTTGACTCCCACCTACGAATTTATACGAGAAAGTACATACACTATCGCAATACCGAGATATATTATTATTAACCATTTATAAAATTAGTCCTCATCTCCGTAGACATATAGTGCATGACAGCTACAAAAAATGCAGGTTGAAGGAACACCGAGTAAACTGTATTAATATCGTCTGGAGATTGTTTAATGTATAAACATTAGGAAGAGGGTTATTTCACTGATGCGAAAAACCGCATAATTGATGGCGAGAACACTAAATATGCATGAAAGCTACAAAAAATGCAGGTTCAAGGAACACTGAATGAACTGCATTAATGCCGTCTGAAGAGTGTCGTAATATTTAAGTTATCTAGATTTTCGTTTGAGTAATGCTAAAAACCGCATAACTGGGGGGCGAAAACACTAAATATGCATGACAGCTACCAAAAATGCAGGTTGACCTGCATTAATATCGTCTGACGGTTGTTTGGATTTTTACTTTAGGAGGAGGGTCATTTGAGTAATGCTAAAAACCGCATAAATATGGGGCAAAAACACTAAAAATGCAACAACCACAAATGTACTCTAAATTTGCTGGGAAACAGTCCCAGTTGTATCTAAAAATAAGAAAACATTTCTGAGGATCAGAAAATTTCGACGCGAAAAAAAAAATCAGTAACAAGGCTAAATGAGATACTACGTATGAAGAAATCGATTCACATGTAAAGAAGTCAGCCATTTCAAGGCTTAAAGCCCAAAGAGTTTCCTTTCATTAGACACGTGAAAATAACTTCGAAATTTAGAGATAAAACTTATGTTATCATTTGGGCTTCAACGTGGCATCCTGAGCCTGGTAACCAAATATAAAATATGGACTATTCTCCCCGTATGCCAGTTCGTGTGATATCATGATCCATATTTACCAAGATAAAACCACTCCGAAAGGCAAAAAAATGTTTACAAGAAAAGCGCTTATTTACTGATTGTCATATATACATTATTAAGAAACACTAAATACATAGCCGTACTGATATATGGAATTTATTAACATTACCTGGTTCCTCATATACGCAGTTTTATTGTTCGTGATGGGTCTAAAAAAAGTCAAATTGCAGGAGCGTCGACCTAAACTGTTGTGTCTGGCATGTTGAAATTAATTGGATTTTTAATTTCCAGTGAATCTATTGGCGTTTTATTTAGCCTTTACATCACGGATAAAAGGTAGTGCAAAAGTTGAACTACACCCAGAGTATTCACTCTGGGTGTAGTTCAAAATTATTTTACCGAAGCGATGGCTGTACTGTATGAACGTATTTTTGGGCGAAATCTTTAAATATGGAACGTCCAGAAATGTACTCAGAATTGATTGGGAAACAAATCCAATTATTATCAAAACTCAGATGACACTTCTGAGGGTGAAAAAAATTCACTTTTAGGAAACATATAACATGAAATCGATTGACACGTAAAAAGAACTGGCATCTGAGGTGCCTAAGAACAATAAGTTTCAATTGATGTAGGGGTCACCGAAACAAGCGAGACTCTTGAAATTATTATTATTTTTTTTTACCTGCAGTAGAAGCACTTTAAAATTACAGCGAGCCTCCTGACTGAATGTAAAAAAAAATATATATATATATATATTTGCACATTATGAAGCTTCGTCTTACACCATAAGCCACATTTCCTTAGGTAAAATCTATCAAAACTGATACTTCGTGAGAAGGAAAATTGTTAAGCTTTTGACTCTCACCTACGAATTTATACGAGAAAGTACATACACTATCGCAATACCGAGATATATAATTATCAACCGTGTATAAAATTATTCCTCATCTCCGTAGATATATAGTGCATGACAGTTGCAAAAAATGCAGGTTGAAGGAACACTGAATAAACTGTATTAATATCGTCTTGAGATTGTTTGGCTTTATACATTAGGAAGAGGGTTATTTGACTGATACGAAAAACCTGATAATTGATGACGAGAACACTAAATATGCATGAAAGCTACAAAAAAATGCAGGTTCAAGGAACACTGAATGAACTGCATTAATGCCGTCTGAAGAGTGTCTTGATATTAACGTTAGGTAGAGTATCGTTTAAGTAATGCTAAAAATCGCATAATTAGGGGGCGAATACACTAAATATGAATGATAGCTACCAAAAATTCAGGTTGACCTGCATTAATATCGTCTGATGGTTGTTTGGATTTTTTCGTTAGGAGGAGGGTCATTTGAGTAATCCTAAAAACAGCATAAATGGGGGGCAAAAAAACTATAAATGCAACATCCACAAATGTACTCTAAATTAGCTAGGAAAGAGTCCCAGTCGTATCTAAAAATGAGAAAACATTTCTGAGGATCAAAAAATTTCGACGGGAAAAAAAATCAGTAACAAGGCTGAATGAGATACAAAGTAGGAAGAAATCGATTCGCATGTAAAAATGTCTGCCATTTGAGGGTTTTAAGCCCAAAGAGTTTCGTTTCATTAGAGACGTGAAAACAACTTGGAAATTTAGAGATATAACGGATATTATTTTTATCCCCCATCACTAGGGCTTTAAAGTGGCATCCTGAGGTAGTGATCAAATATATAATATGGAATATTTTCATCGTATGCCGGTTCGTGTGATATCATGATCCATATTTACCAAGGTAAAACCACTCCGAAAGGCAATAAAATGTTTACAAGAATAACGCTTATTTATTATCATATACACATTATTAGGAAAAACTAAGTACATAGCCGTACAGATATATAAAATTTACAAACATTATTTGGTTCCTTATATGCTCAGTTTTATTGTTCATGATGGGTATAAAAACAAAATTAATTGCAGGGGAATCGACTTGAAATGTTCTGTCTGCCATGCTGAGATTAATTGGATTTTTAATTTCCAATGAGTCTGTTGGCCTTTTTTTTTTTTTTTTTTTGCCTGACTTCACGGATAAAAGGTAGTGCCAAAGGTGAATTAGTTACGGCTGATAGCATTCACATTTGGGGTAGTTCAAAGCTATATTACTGGAGCGATGGCTGTATGAACGTGTTTTTGGGCGAAATCGTTAAATATGCAACTTCCACAAACGTACTTAAAATCGATTGGGAAACACACCCAATTATGACCAGAACTCAGGTGACGTCTCTGTGGTTGAAAAAAATCACTTTGACGAAACATATATTATAACAAGAAGTCGATTGACACGTAAAGAGAGCTGGCATCTGAGGTGCTTCAGAACAACAAGTTTTAATTGATGTAGGGGTCAGCTAAACAAGCGAGAAACTTCAATTGAGAGTTCTTTTTTATCTACAGTAGAAGCACTTTAAAATTACAGCGAGCCTCCTGACTTAATATAAAAAAAAAGAAAAAGGGAAAAGAATATTTACACATTATGATGGTTCATGTTACACCATACGTCACATTTCCTTAGGTATACTCTATTAAAAATGATTCCTTGTGAAAAGGAAAATTGTTGAGCTTTTGACTCTCGCCTATGAATTTAACGAGAAAGTATTGTACATACACTATCACGCTGCAGAGATATATAATTATTTACCATTTATAACATTATTCACAATCTCCGGAGATATATGGTTCATGAAAGCTACAAAAAATGCAGGTTGAAGGAACACTGAAGAAACTGTTTTAATGTCGTCTGGAGATTGTTTGGGTTTTTCCGTTACCAAGAGGGTCATTTGAGTGATGCTGAAATCCACATAATGGAGAGTGAAAACAATAAATATGCATGACAGCTAAAAAAAAAAAAAAAAATGCAGGCTGAAAGAATTCTGAATAAACTACAATAACGTCACTTGTAGATTGTCTTAATATTTACGTTAGGAAGAGGGTCATTTGAGTAATGCTAAAAACCGCATAATCAGTGGGGGAAAATACTAAAAATGCATGAGAGCTACAACAAATGCAGGTTGAAGGAGCATTGAATGAACTGCATAATTGTCGTCTGAAGATTGTTCGGATTTCTACGTTAGGAAGAGGGTCATCTGAGTAATTCTAAAAACAGCATAAATGGGGGCAAAAACACTAAAAATGCAACTTCCACAAATGTACTCTAAATTAGCTGGGAAACACTCCCAGTTGTATCTAAAATTGAGAAAACATTTCTGAGGGTCTGAAAATTAGGTAGCCAAAAAAAAAAAAAAAAGTAACAAGGCTAAATGAGGTACTTCGTAGGAAGAAATCGATTCACTGGTAAAGAAGTCTGCCATTTGAGAGTTTTATGCCCAAAGAGTTTCCTTTCATTAGAGACGTGAAAACAGCTTGGAAATTTAGAGATATAACGGATGTTATTTTTGCGTGCATCACTACTGCTTTAAAGTGTCATCTTGAGTCTAGTGCCTAAATATGAATCGCGGAATATTCTCGTCGTATGCCGGTTCGTGTGATATCATGATCCATTTTTAGCAAGGTAAAACCACTCCGAAAGCCAATAAATCGTTTACAAGAAAATGGCTTATTTATTATCATATATACATTATTGGGAAAAACAAAATACACAGCCGTACTGAGATATCCAATTTTAACCATTGCTTGATTTCTCATATACGCAGTTTTATTGTTCATGAAGGGTCTAAAAAAATAAGGTTGCAGGAGAGTAGATCTGAACTGTTGTGTCTACCGTGTTGAGATAAACTGGATTTTTGTTCCCGATGAGTCTATTGGCTTTTTTTTTTTTTTTTTTTTTTTTTAAGCCTTGACCAATTATATAATGTTGTGCCAAAGGTGAACGAGTTACGGCTGATAGCATTCACTTTGCGGGTAGTTCAAAACTATTTTACTAAAGTGATGGCTGTATAATCGTATATTTTGGCGATATCGTTAAATATGCAACGTCCAGAAATGTACTGAAAACTGATTCGGAAACAAAACCTAAGTATTTCCAAGAATGGGATGACACTTGTCAGGGTGGAAAAATCACATTTAGGAAACATTTAAAAAGAAATCGTTTGACACGTAAAGAGAGCTGGTAAGTTTCAATTGATGTGGGGGTCACCGTAGTAAGCGATAAACATCGAATGAGTATTCTTTTCTTTTTTTTTTTTTAATCTCCAATATAAGTACTTTAAAATTACAGAGAGCCTCTTGACTGAATTAAAAAAAAAAGAAGAAATGTTTGCACATTATGAAGGTTCGTGTTACACCATAAGCCATATTTCCTTAAAGCCCTAGTGATGCACGTAATAACGTCCATTTTATCTCTAACTTTCAAAGCAGTTTTCACGTCTCTAATGAAAGGAAACTCTTTGGGCTTGAAACCTTCAAATGGCAGACTTCTTTACCTGTGAATCGATTTCTTCCTGCGTTGCTGTCATGCACTATATGTCTACGGAGATGAGGAATAATGTAATAAATGGTAATTATATATCTCCGCACTGTAGTAGGAAGAATCCTGCCACCGTATTCCCTGCGTGTCGTAAAAGGCGACTAAAAGAGGTGGGGTGAGGGGACAAGGGACCCCCTCCTCTGTTTGTTCATGTGTTTGTTAGTTTCTAAATAGAGATAGGCCAGAGAAAGGGATGGGGGATTGAGTTATCCCCGTACCCTGAAGATTGGGTCTATGAATGTGCGTGGATGTAGTACGATTGAGGCTAAAAGGGAGGAGATTGAGAGAATGTTTGTGAGAAGAAAGTTGGATGTGTTAGCTTTGAGTGAAACGAAGATGAAAGGGAAGGGTGAGTCTATGGTTGGAAGTGTGAATGGAAGATTGTTAGGTGTTGATTGAGGAAGGACAAGAGGAGGTGTGGCCTTGTTAGTGTGTCCGGAAGTACAGCAGTGTGTGATTGAACGGAAGGAGGTGTCATCAAGACTGATGTTGGTGAAAGCGAAATTTGAATGTGAGGTGTGGGTGTTTTTGAGAACATATGGGCCTGGTTGTGAAAGGGATGAAGAAGAGAGGGAGTCTTTCTGGAATAATGTTGATGAGTGTCTGCAGAGTTTTGGAGCGAACGTGAGTGGTAATGATGGGAGATCTGAATGCTAGAGTGGGAAATGTAGCAGTTGAAGGTGTAGTTCGTATGCATGGTGTGCCTGGAAGAAATGAAAATGGGGAACGAATGATAGGGATGTGCGTTGAGCGAGAGATGGTAATTGGAAATACCCTGTTTGAAAAGAAAGATTTTTATAAGTATACATGGGTGAGATAGGAGGGTTGAAAGGTTGTTGATAGAGCATTGATGGACTATGTGGTTGTGTCCAGGAATGTAATAGGAAGATTGTTGGATGTGAGAGTTCTGAGACGGGAGGGTGGAGGAATGTCTGACCACTACCTGGTGGAGGGAAAGTTAAGAGTGGATAAGAGATGGATGAGAGCTAGGAGAGTTAGGTGTGGCAGGGAGGTTTTGAAAGTGAGTGAGTTGGATAAAAGAGAGAAAGTGATAGAGTATCAGGAGAAATTGAAAGATGAGTGGAACACAGTGAAAGATCAAGAAAATGGCAGTGTGGAGGAGGAATGGCAGTTGTTTAAGAGTGCTGTGGTGGGGCATGCGGAAGAGGTGTGGGGTGTGAGACATGTGTGGGTGGTGGTGAAAGAAAAGGAAGTGAATGGTGGTGCGAGGAAGTAAGTATGGCTGCAGGTATGGATGGATGTGCTGTGGAATGCCTGAAGGGTGGTGGAGTGACTATTGATGACTGGTTAGTAAGATTATTGAATGTGTGCTTTGTGAAAGGTATGGTGCCAATTGACTGGGCAAGTGCTTGAGTGAATCTGTTGTATAAAGGCAAGGGTGATAAGTATGAATGTACTAGCTTTAGGGGTATAAGTCTGTTGAGTGTTGTTGGTGAGGATTATGGTAGAGTGTTAATTATGAGAGTTAGAGAGGGTACAGAGGGAATGATTGGTGATGAGCAGTGTGGCTTTAGGAGCGGGAGAGGATGCGTGGATCAGGTGTTTGCCGTGAGACAAGTGTGTGAAACGTATTTAGCGAAAGGCAAGGATGTGTTTTGGGCATTCATGGATTAAGAGAAAGCGTATGATAGAATTGATAGGGAAGCTTTATGGACTGTTTTAAGATTGTATGGACTTGATGGTAGGTTACTAAAAGGGGTGAAAAGTTTTTATGTAAATAGTAGAGCGTGTGTAAGAGTGGGAAATACTGTGAGTGGTTTCCTGTGAGAGTGGGGCTGCGGCAGGGACGTGTGATGTCGCCTTGGTTGTTTAATATTTATATGGATGGCGTTGTAAGGGATGTGAATGCAAGAGTTTTAGGTGGAGGTCTGAGTCTGGTGAATGTTGATGGTAGAGAGTGGAATCTGAAGCAGTTGCTGTTTGCAGATGATACTGCACTGTTGACTGATTCAGAGGAGAGATTGAGACAGTTGGTAGAGGAGTTTGGAAGGGTGTGTGAAAGGAGGAATTTGAAAGTAAATGAGAATAAGAGTAAAATGATGAAGTGTACGAGGTCGGTACATGGTAGGGGGATGAATATAGTTTTGAGTGGTGAGTTGCTTGAGGAGGTAGAGTGTTTTAAGTATTTAGGGTCACATATTGCTGTGGATGAAAGAATAGATGCAGAAATGAAGTTTAGAATGAATGAAGTAGGAAAGGTGCTGGGAGGAATGGAAAAAGTGATTAGATGTCGTTTGCTTAGAATGGATGTAAAGAGAAGGCTGTATGAGGCTGTTGTGGTACCGACTGCATTATGTGGGGCTGAAACATGGAATATGGGTGTAGCAGAGAGGAAAAGTTTGAATGTAATGGAGATCTGGTGTCTGAGGACTATGTGTGGAGTGACGCGTAAGGATCCAGTGAGAAATGATGAAGTGCGAAGGAAAACTGGAGTTGTTCGGGAGATGGCTGATCGAGTTGAGCAGAGGGTGTTGCGATGGTTTGGGCATATGGAGAGAATGGATAATGAGCGATTGGTGAAAAAGATAACGATCTGATGTGAGAGGTGTAAGGCTGAGAGGAAGACCACGAATAGGATGGATGGACAGTGTGAAGAGAGCGTTGGATGCGAGAGGGATGTCTGTTGGGTAACGAAGAGTGGTTGTGCGTGACAGAAATAAATGGAGAGAAATTGCGAATGAATCAATGATGACGCAGCCCTGGGGGGATTTTCTCCCGCATTTGGTCTGATCAGCTAATCAGGTCAAGTGCGGGTAAGGGGATGGGTCTATTATGATGTGGCAGGGGTAAACCAGCTATGCTATCGGGCCTTGCTGAGGATGTCACTGATCGCACTGCGCAGTTGACCCTCGTGCGGTGTGGTGTGGTGAGGATCTGTTCCTTCTTCTCTTTGGGGCTAAGATGCGAATGAATGTGTTTGAATGGATGAGTAAATGGGGAGTGTGTCGTCCTGTCTCGGATACCTCCCTTTCCTTGGGGGAAGCAGCCTAGGTATATAGATAGATAGATGTTTCCTAAATGTGATTTTTCCACCCTGAGAAGTGTCATATGAGTTTATGTAATAATTAGGTGTGTTTTCCAATCAGTTTTGAGTACATTTGTGGAAGCTGCATATTGAACGGTTTCGCCCAAAAATACGATTATACAGCCATCACTCCATTAAAATAGTTTTAATCTACCCGCCAAGTGAATCCTATCAGCCGTAACTAGTTCACCTTTGGCACAACATTATGTAAGTGGTCAAGGCTAAAAAAAAGAAAAAAAAAAGAAAAGAACAGACTCATCAGAAATTAACAATCCAGATAATCTCAACAAGGCAGACTTAACAGTTCAGGTCGACGCTCCTGCAGGCTGATTTCTTTTAGACCCTTCATGAACAATAAAACTGAGCATATGAGAAACCAAGTAATGTTTATAAATTGTATATCTCTCTACGGCTATGTATTTAGTTTTTCCTATTAATTTATATATGATAATAAATATGTGATTTTCTTGTAAACGATGTATTACCTTTCAGAGTGGTTTTACCTTGGTAATTATGGATCATGATAGCACACGTACCGGCACACGGCGAAAATATTCCGTATCTTATAATCAGTCACTAGGCTCAAGATGCCACTTTAAAGCCATAGTGATACATGCAAAAATACCATCCGTTTTATCTCTAAATTTCTATTTTTTTTTTTTTCTCATGTCTAATGTCAGGAAACTCTTCGGATATAAAACCCGCAAATGGCAAACTTCTTTACCTGTGATTCGATTTCAACCTACGTAGTACCTTATTTAGCCTTGTTACTTTATTTTCTTTCGGCTTCTTAATTTTGTGACCGTCAGAAATGTTTTCTCAATTTTAGATACAACTAGGAGTGTTTCCCAGCTAGTTTAGAGTACATGTGTGGAACTTACATTTCTAGTGTTCTAGCCTCACAGGTATGCGGATTTTAGCATTACTCAAATGACCCTCCTCCTAATGTAAAAATCCAAACAATCTTCAGACGACAGTAATGTAGGTCATTCAATGTTCGTTCAACCTGCATTTTTTGTATGTCATGCATTTTTAGAGTTTTTGCCCTCACCCCGCCAATTATTCGGTTTTTAGCATTACTCAAATGACACTCGGCCTAACATAAAAATTCAAATAATCTTCAGACGACAATAATGCTGTTCATTTAATGTTCCCTTAACCTGTATTTTTTTGTATGTGTCATGCATAATTAGTATTTTCGCCCCACAATTGTGCAGTTTCTAGCATTACTCAAATGACCCTCTTCCTAACATAAATATTCAGACACTCTTCAGACGAGATTAATGCAGTTCATTCAGTGTTCTTTCAACCTGCTTTTTCTTTGTAGCTGTCATGCATATTTAGTGTTTTCGCCCTCCATTATGCGGTTTTTAGCATCACTCAAATGACCCTCTTCCTAACGTAAAAACCCAAACAATCTCCAGACGACATTAATAAAGTTTATTCAGTGTTCCTTCAACCTGCATTTTTGTTGTTGTCATTCACTATATGTCTCCGGAGATGAGGATTAATGTTATAAATGGTAAATAATTATATAGCTCGGTATTGCGATAGTGTATGTACTTTCTCGTATAAATTAGTAGGTGAGACTCAAAACCTCAACGATTTTCCTTTCCACAAGGTATCACTTTTAATAGATTATACCCAAGGAAATGTGGCTTATGGTGTAACACGAACCTTCATAATGTTCAAAGATTCCTTTTCTTTTTTTTTATACTTTCACTCAGGAGGCTCGCTGTGATTTTAAAGTGCTACTACTGCAGATAAAAAAAAAAATCGTTTCAAGTTTCTCGCTAGTCTCGGTGACCATCACATCAATTGAAACTTATTATTCTTAACCACCTCAGATGCCAGCTTTCTTTACCTGTCAATCGATTTCTTGTTATATGTTTCCCAAAAATACGTTCATACAGCCATCGCTCCAGTAAAATAGTATTGAACTCCCCGCAAAGAGAATGCTATTAGCTGTAACTAATTCACCATTGGCACTACCTTTTATCCGTGAAGTCAAGGTATAAAAAAAAAAAACGACCAATAGACTCATTCGAAATTAAAAACCCAACTAATCTCAACATGACAGACTTAATAGGTCAAGTCGACGTTTCTACAACCCGATTTTTTTTTTTTTTTTTTTTTTTGACCCGTCGTGAACAATTAAACTGCGCATTTGAGGAACCAAGTATGTACTTCCTCGTGTAAATTCGTAGGCGAGAGTCAAAAGCTGAATAATTTTCCTTCTCACGAAATATCAATTTTGATAGATTTTACCTAAGGCAATATGGCTTATGGTGTAACACGAAACTTCATAATGTGCAAATATACTTTTTCTTCATTTTTTTTTTTTTACATTGTCAGGAGGCTCGCTGTAGTTTTAAAGTGCTTCTACTGCAGATTGAAAAAGAAATAACTCGTTTCAAGTTTCTCGCTTGTTTCGGTGACCCCCACATCAATTGAAACTTATTGTTCTTAAGCACCTCAGATGCCAGTTCTCTTTACGTGTCAACCAAGTTCTTGTTATATGTTTTCTAAAAGTGAATTTTTTTCACCCTCAGAAGTGTCATCTGAGTTTTGGTAATAATTGGATGTGTTTCCCAATCAAATTTTAGTACATCTGTGGAAGTTCCATATTTAACGATTTCGCCCCAAAATACGTTCATACAGCCATCGCTTCGGTAAAATAGTTTTGAACTACCCGCAAAGTGAATGTTATCAGCCGTAAGTCATTCGTCTTTCGCACTACCTTTTATCCGGGATGTCAAGGCTAAAAAAAAAAAAAAAAACGCCAATAGATTCACTGGAAATAAAAAATCCAGATAATTTTTACATGGCAGACACAACAGTTTAGGTCGACTCTCCTGCAACCTGATTTTTTTTTAGACCCATTACGAACAATAAAACTGCGTGTATGAGGAACCAAGTAATGTTAATAAATTCCATATATCAGTACGGCTACGTATTTAGTTTTTACTAATAATGTATATATGACAGTCAGTAAATGAGCGATTTTCTTGTGAACATTTTTTTGCCATTCGGAGTGGTTTTATCTTGGTAAATATGGATCATACTATCACAAGAACCGGCATACGGCGATAATATTCCATACTTTATATTTGGTCACCAGTCTCAGGATGTCACGTTGAAGCCCAAGTGATGAAGATAAAAATAACATCCGTTTTATCTCTAAATTTCCAAGTTGTTTTCATGTTTCTAATGAAAGGAAACTCTTTGGCCTTTAAACCCTCAAATGGCAGACTTCTTTACATGTGAATCGATTTCATCCTACGTATTACGTCACTTAGCCTTGTTACTGTTTTTTTTTTTCTCATCGAAATTTTCTGATTCTCAGAAATGTTTTCTCATTTTTAGATACAACTGGAACTATTCCCCAGCTAATTTAGAGTACATTTGTGGACGTTGCATTTTTAGTAATTTCGTCTCTCATTTATGAGGTTTTTAGCATTACTCAAATGACTCTCCTCCTAACGAGAAAATCCAAGCAACGTTCAGACGATACTAATGTAGGTCAAACTACATTTTTTGTAGCTGCCATGCGTATTCAGTGTATTCGCCCTCAATTATGCGGTCTTTAGGATCACTCAAATGACCCTTTCCCTAACCCAAAAAAACATTTTCCAGACGACATTAATATAGTTCATTCAGTGTTGACCCTCTTGCTAACGTAAAATCCCAAACACTCTTCAGACGACATTAGCGCAATTCATTCAGAGGTCCTTCAACCTGCAATTTTTGTAGCTGTCATGCATAATTAGTGTTTTCACCCTCAAGTATGCAGTTTTTAGCATCACTCAAATAACCCTTTCCCTAACCTAAAAAAAAAAAACATTTTCTAGACGACATTAATATAGTTCATTCAGTGTTCCTTCAACCTGCATTTTTTGTATCTGTCGTGCACTATATATATGTCTACGGAGATGAGGAATAATGTTATAAATGGTAATTATATATCTCGGTATTGCGAGAGTGTTTGTACATTATCGTATAAATTTTATAGCTGAGAGTCAAAAGCTCGTCAATATTCCTTCCCACGAGGTATCAGTTTTGAGAGATTTTAACTTAAGGAAATGTGGCTTATGGTGTAACAAGAACCTTCATAATGTGGAAACATTTTTTTTTTCTTTCAGTCAGGAGGCTCGATGTAATTATGAAGTGCTTCTATAGCAGATAAAAACAATTCTCATTCGAAGTTTCTCGATTGTCTCGGTGACCCCCACATCAATTGAAACTTACTTTTCTTAAACAACCCAGATGTCAGCTCTCTTTACCTGTCAAACGATTCCTTGTTATATGTTTCATAACTGTGATTTCTCCACCATGAGAAGTGTCATCTGAGTTTTTAGTAATAACTGTGTTTCCCAATCAGTTTTGAGTACACTTGTGGAAGTTCCATCTTTAACGATTTCGCCCAAAATTACGATTATACATCCATTGCTCAAATAAAATAGTTTTGAACTACCCGGATAGTGAATGCTATCAGCCGTAACTAATTCACCTTTGGCACTACATTATGCAAGTCTTCTAGGCTATAAAAAAAAAAAAGTCAATAGACTCATCTGAAATTAAAAATCCAGTTAATCTTAACTGTTTAGGTCGACGCTCCTGGAACCTGATTTCTTTTAGACCTTCATGAACAATAAAACGGCGTATATGAGGAACCAAGTAATGTTAATAAATTCCATATATCACTACGGCTATGTATTTAGTTTTTCCTAATAATGTATATATGACAATTAATAAATAAGCGATTTTCTTGTGAACATTTTTCGCCTTTCGGAGTGGTTTTATCTTGGTAAATATGAATCATAATATCACACGAACCGGCAAACGGCGATAATATTCCATAGTTTATATTTGGTCACCAGCCTCAGGATGCCACGTTGAAGCCCAAGTGATGAAGATAAAAATAACATCCGTTTTATCTCTAATTTTCCAAGTTGTTTTCACGTTTCTAATGAAAGGAAACTCTTTGGCCTTTAAACCCTCAAATGGCAGACTTCTTTACATGTGAATCGATTTCATCCTACGTATTACCTCACTTAGCCTTGTTACTTTTTTTTTTTTTTCCTTCGAAATTTTTTCATCATCAGAAATGTTTTCTCATTTTTAGATACAACTGGGACTGTTCCGCAGCTAATTTAGAGTACATTTGTGGACGTTGCGTTTTTAGTCATTTCGTCCCTCATTTATGAGGTTTTTAGCATTACTCAAATGTCTCTCCTCCTAACGAGAAAATCCAAGCAACGTTCAGACGATACTAATGTAGGTCAAACTGCATTTTTTGTAGCTGTCATGCGTATTCAGTGTATCCGCCCTCAATTATGCGGTTTTTAGCATTACTGAAATGACCCTCTTCCTAACGTAAAATCCCAAACACTCTTCAGACGACATTAATGCAATTCATTCAGAGGTCCTTCAACCTATATTTTTGTAGCTGTCTTGCATATTTATTGTTTTCGCCCTCAATTATGGAATTTTTAGCATTACTCAAATGACCCTCCTCTTAATGTAAACACCCAAACATTCTTCAGACGACATTAATGCAGTTCATTCATTGTTCCGTAAAGCTGCATTTTTCGCAGCTGTCATGCATTTTTAGTGTTTTCGCCCCATAATTATGCGGTTTTTACCACTAATGAAATCAACCTCTTCCTAACGGAAAAATCCAAAAACCCTTCAGACGACATTAATGCAGTTCATTCAGTGTTTTTTGAACCTGCATTTTTTGTAGCTGTCCCCCATATTTAGTGTTCTCGCCATTAATTATGCGGTTTTTAGCATCACTGAAATGACCCATATCCTAACGTAAAAACCCAAGCAATTTCCAGATGACATTAAGATACTTAATTCAGTGTTCCTTCAACCTCCATTTTTTGTAGCTGTATATACTTTATATCTACGGAGACGAGGAATAATATTATAAATGATAATAATATATCCCGGCATTGCGATAGTGTTTGTGCATTCCCGCATAAATTTTATAGCTAAGAGTCAGAAGCTAATAAATATTCCTTCTCACGAGGTATCGTTTTGAGAAATTTTACTTAAAGTGGCATCTTGATCCTAATGACTAAATTAAAGATACGGAATATTCTCGCCGTATGCCCATTGGTGTGATATCGTAATCCATATTTACCAAGGTAAAACCACTCCGAAATGCAACACATCGTTTACAAGAAAATCGCTCATTTATTATCATATATACATTATTAGGAAAAACTAAATACATAGCCATACTGAGATATACAATTTATCAAAATTACTTGGTTCCTCATATACGCAGTTTTATTGTTCATGAAGGGTCTAAAAGAAATCAGGTTGCAGGAGCGTCGACCTGAACTGTTGTGTCTGCCATGTTGAGATTAACTGGATTTTTAAATCCGACGAGTCTATTGGCTTTTTTTCTATCCGTGAGCACTTACATAATGTAGTGCCAAAGGTGAACTAGTTACGGGTTGTAGCATTCACTTTGCGGGTAGTTCAAAACAATTTTACTGGAGGGATGGCTGTATAATCGTATGTTTGGGCGAAATCGTTAAAAATGCTTCTTCCACAAATGTACTAAAAACTGATTCGGAAACACGCCTAATTATTACCAAAACTCAGATGACACATCTCAGGGTGGAAAAATCACAATTATGAAACATAACGAGAAATCGTTGGACCTGTAAAGAGAGCCTGCAGCTGGATTGTTTGAGAACAGTAAGTTTCAGTTGATGTGGGGGTCATCGAAACAAGCGACAAACTTCGAATGAGTATTCTTTTTTATCTGCAATAGAAGCATTTTAAAATAACGTCGAGCCTCCTGACTGATTTAAAAAAGTTGTTTGCACATTAAGAAGGTTCGTGTTACACCATGTCACATTTCTTTAAGTAAAAATCTCTCAAAACTGATACCTCGTGAGAAGGAATATTGATGAGCTTTGGACTCTCAGCTATAAAATTTATACGAGAATGTACAAACACCATCGGAATATATGATTAATATTTATAACATTATTCCTCATGTCCGTAGACATATTGTGTATGACAGCTACATAAAATGCAGGTTGAAGGAACACTGAATGAACTATATAAAAGTCGTCTGGAAAATGTTTGGGTTTCTATGTTAGGGAAAGGGTCACTTGAGTGATGCGAAAAACCGCATAATTGAGGGCGAAAACGTTAAATATGAAGGACAGCTACAAAAAATGCAATTTGAAGAAGCACTGAATGGACTGCATTAATATCGTCTGAAGAGTTTTTGGATATTTATGTTAGGAAGAGATTGATTTCAATAATGCTTTAAGCCGTACAATTGAGGGCGAAAAACACATGACAGCTATAAAAATTGTACATTCAAGGAACACAGAATCGTCTGCACTAATGTCTTCTGAAGATTGTCTGAATATTTACGTTAGGAAGAGTGTCATTTGAGTAATGCCAAAAACCGCATAATTGAGGGCGAAAACACTAAATATGCTTGGCAGCTACAAAAAAAATGCAGGTTTGACCTGCTTTAATATCGTCTGAAGGTTGTTTGGATTTTTACATTCGGAAGAGGGTCGTTTGAGTAATGATAAAAATCCCATAAATGGGGGCAAAAACACTAAAAATGCAACTTCTCAAACGTACTTATAATTATCTGGAAAACAGTACCAGTTGTATATAAAAATGAAAAAACATTTCTGATGATCAGAAAAATTCGACGCGAAAAAAAATCAGTAAGAAGACTAATTGAGGTAATTCGTAGGATGAAATCGATTTACATGTAAATAAGTCTGCCATTTGAGGGTTTAAAGCCCAAAGAGTTTCCTTTCATTAGAAACGTGAAAACAACTTGGAAAGTTAAGAGATAAAACGGATGTTATTTTTATCTTCATCACTTGGGCTTCAACGTTGCATCCTGAGCCTGGTGACCAAATATAAACTATGGAATATTATCGCCGTTTGCCGGTTCGTGTGATATTATGATCCATATTTATCAAGATAAAACCACTCCGAAAGGGAAAAAAATTTTCAGAAGAAAATCGGTTATTTATTGTTTGTCATATACGCCTTGTTATGAAAAACTAAATACATAGCCGTACTGATATACTGAATATATTAACATTACTTGGTTCCTCATATACGCTGTTTTATTGTTCATGAAAGATCTAAAAGAAATCAGGTTCCAGGAGAGTCGACATGAACTGTTGTGTCTGCAATGTTGAGATTAACTGGATTTTTAATTTCGGATGAATCTATTGACTTTTTTTTTTTTTTTTTTTTTTTGCCTAGACAACTTACATAATGTAGTGCCAAAGGTGAATTAGTTACCGCTGATAGCATTCACTATCCGGGTAGTTCAAAACTATTTTATTTGAGCAATGGATGTATAATCGTAATTTTGGGCGAAATCGTTAAAGATGGAACTTCCACAAGTGTGCTCAAAAGTGATTGGGAAACAATTATTACCAAAACTTAGATGACACTTCTCAGGGTGGAGAAATCACAGTTATGACACATATAACAAGGAATCGTTTGACAGGTAAAGAGAGCTGACATCTGGGTTAAACAACCCAGATGTCAGCTCTCTTTACCTGTCAAACGATTCCTTGTTATATGTGTCATAACTGTGATTTCTCCAACCCTGAGAAGTGTCATCTAAGTTTTGGTAATAATTGTTTCCCAATCACTTTTGAGTACACTTGTGGAAGTTCCATCTTTAACGATTTCGCCCATTTCAATTGATGTGGGGATCACCGAGACAATCGAGAAACTTCAAATTAGATTTGTTTTTATCTGCAATAGAAGCACTTCATAATTACATCGATTCTCCTGACTGAAAAAAAAAAATGTTTCCACATTATGAAGCTTCATGTTACACCATAAGACACATTTCCTCAAGTAAA
Organism: Coenobita brevimanus; assembly: GCF_032717465.1. Classification (NCBI taxonomy): domain Eukaryota; kingdom Metazoa; phylum Arthropoda; class Malacostraca; order Decapoda; family Coenobitidae; genus Coenobita; species Coenobita brevimanus. Next base: position 31,346,146 of record NC_136967.1, read on the forward strand.
AATCTGTCAAAACTGATACCTCGTGAGAAGGAATATTGATAACCTTTGACTCTCAGCTATAAAATTTTTACGGGAATGTACAAACACTATCGCAATACCGTGATATGTAATTACCATTTATAACATTATTCCTCATCTCCGTAGACATATATATAATGCACAACAGCTACAAAAATGCAGGTTGAAGGAACACTGAATGAACTATATTAATGTCGTCTAGAAAATGTTTGTTTTTTTTAGGTTAGGGAAAGGGTCATTTGTGATGCGAAAAACTGCATACTTGAGGGTGAAAACACTAACTAGGCATGACAGATACAAAAATTGCAGGTTGAAGGACCTCTGAATGAATTGCACTAATGTCGTCTGAAGAGTGTTTGGGATTTTACGTTAGGAAGAGGGTCATCTCAGTAATGCTAAAAACCGCATAATTACACTGAATACGGATGACAGTTACAAAAAATGCAGTTTGACCTACATTAGTATCGCCTGAACGTTGCTTGGATTTTCTCGTTAGGAGAGTCATTTGAGTAATGCTAAAAACGTCCTAAATGAGGGACGAAATTACCAAAAATGCAACATACCCAAATGTACTCTAAATTAGCTGAGGAACAGTCCCATTTGTATCTAAAAATGAGAAAACATTTCTGAGAATCAGAAAATTTCGACGAGAAAAAAAAAAAAAAAAACAGTAACAAGGCTAAATGGGGTAATACGTAGGATGAAATCGCATCACATGTAAAGAAGTCTGCCATTTGAGGGTTTAAAGGCCAAAGAGTTTCCTTTCATTAGAAACGTGAAAACAACTTGGAAATTTAGAGATAAAACGGATGTTATTTTTATCTTCATCACTTGGGCTTCAACGTGGCATCCTGAGACTGGTGACCAAATATAAAGTATGGAATATTATCGTTCGTGTGATATTATGATCCATATTTACCATGATAAAACCACATCCAAAGGCAAAAAAATGTTCACAAGAAAATCGCTCATTTACTGATTGTCATATATACATTATTAGGAAAAACTAAATACATAGCCGTACTGATATATGGAATTTATTAACATTACTTGGCTCCTCGTATACGCAGTTTTATTATTCGTGATGGGTCTAAAAAAAAAATCAGGTTGCAGGAGTATCGACCTAAACTGTTGTGTCTGCCATGTTGAAATTAAATGGATTTTTAATTTACAGTGAATCTATTGTTTTTTTTTTTTTTTGCCTTTACATCACGGATAAAAGGTAGTGCAAAAGTTGAAAGACTTATGGTTGATAGCATTCACTCTGGGGGTAGTTCAAAACTATTTTACCGGAGCGATGGCTGTATGAACGTATTTTTGGGCGAAATCGTTAAATATGGAACTTCCACAGATGTACTAAAAATTGATTGGGAAACATATCCAATTATTACCAAAACTCAGATGACACTTCTGAGGGTGAAAAAATTCACTTTTAGAAAACATATAACAAGAACTTGGTTGACACGTAAAGAGAACTGGCATCTGAGGTGCTTAAGAACAATAAGTTTCAATTGATGTGGGGGTCACCGAAACAAGCGAGAAACTTGGAACGAGTTTTTTCTTTTTCAATCTGCAGTAGAAGCACTTTAAAACTACAGCGAGCCTCCTGACTGAATTAAAAAAAAAAAAAAAAATGAAAAAGTATATTTGCACATTATGAAGTTTCGTGTTACACCATAAGCCTTAGGTAAAATCTATGAAAAGTGATATTTCGTGAGAAGGAAAATTGTTCAGGTTTTGACTCTCATCTACAAATTTATACGAGAAAGTACATACACTATCACAATACGGAAATATATAATTATTAGCCATTTATACAATTATTCCTCATCTCCGTAGACATATAGTGGATGATAGCTTCAAAAAATGCAGGTTAAAGGAGCACCGAATAATCTGTATTAATATCGTCTGGAGATTGTTTGGGTTTATACGTTAGTAAGACAGTTGTTTGACTGATACGAATATCCGCATAATTGATGGCGAAAACACTAGATATGCATGAAAGCTACAAAAAAATGGAGGTTGAAAGAACACTGAATGAACTGCATTAATGTCGTCTGAAGAGTGTCTGAATATTTACGTTAGGAAGAGGGTCATTTGAGTAATGCTAGAAACCGTACAATTGTCGGGCGGAAATAGTAATTATGCATGATAGATACAAAAAATACAGGTTAAGGGAACATTGAATGAACTGCATTATTGTCGTCTGAAGATTATTTGAATTTTTATGTTAGGAAGAGTGTCATTTGTGTAACGCTAAAAACCGAATAATTGGCGGGGAGAGGGCGAAAACACTAAAAATGCATGACATACAAAAATTGCAGGTTGAAGGAACACTGAATGACCTACATTACTGTCGACTGAAGATTGTTTTGATTTTTACGTTAGGAGGAGAGTCATTTGAGTAATGCTAAAATCCGCATACCTGTGGGGCTAGAAAAGTAGAAATGTAAGTTCCACAAATGTACTCTAAACTAGCTGGGAAACACTCCCAGTTGTATCTAAAATTGAGAAAACATTTTTGACGGTCACAAAATTAAGAATCCAAAAGAAAAAAAGTAACAAGGCTAAATGAGGTACTACGTAGGTAGAAATCGAATCACAGGTAAAGAAGTTTGCCATTTGCGGGTTTTATACCCGAAGAGTTTCCTGACATTAGAGACGTGAAAAAAGCTTAGAAATTTAGAGATAAAACGGATGGTATTTTTGCATGTATCACTATGGCTTTAAAGTGGCATCTTGAGCCTAGTGACTAATTATAAGATACGGAATATTTTCACTGTGTGCCGGTACGTGTGCTATCATGATCCATAATTACCAAGGTAAAACCACTCTGGAAGGCAATACACCGTTTACAAGAAAATCGCATATTTATTATCATATATATATTATTAGGAAAAACTTAATACATAGTCGTAGAGAGATATACAATTTATAAACATTACTTGGTTTCTCATATGCTCAGTTTTATTGTTCATGAAGGGTCTAAAAGAAATCAGCCTGCAGGAGCGTCGACCTGAACTGTTAAGTCTGCCTTGTTGAGATTATCTGGATTTTTAATTTCTGATGAGTCTGTTGGCTTTTTTTTTTTTTTTTAAGCCTTGACCACTTACATAATGGTGTGCCAAAGGTGAACTAGTTACGGCTGATAGGATTCACTCGGCGGGTAGATCAAAACTATTTTAATGGAGTGATGGCTGTATAATCGTATTTTTGGGCGAAACCGTTCAATATGCAACTTCCACAAATGTACTCAAAACTGATTGGAAAAGACACCTAATTATTTCATAAACTTATATGACACTTCTCAGGATGGAAAAATCACATTTAGAAAAAATCTATCTATATATATACCTAGGCTGCTTCCCCCAAGGAAAGGGAGGTATCCGAGACAGACGACACACTCCCCATTTACTCATCCATTGAAACACATTCATTCGCATCTTAGCCCCAAAGAGGAGAAGGAACAGATCCTCACCACACTACACCGCACGAGAGTCAGCTGCGCAGTGCGATCAGTGACACCCTCAGCAGGGGCCAACAGCAGAGCTGGTTTACCCCTGGCACATCATAATAGACCCATCCCCTTACCCACACCTGACCTGATTAGCTGATCAGACCAAATGCGGGAGAATATCCCCCCCAGGGCTGCGTCATCATTTATTCATTCACAATTTCTCTCCATTTATTTCTGTCACGCACAACCTTTCTTCGTTACCCAACAGACATCCATCTCGCATCCAACGCTCTCTTCACACTGTCCATCTATCCTATTCGTGGTCTGTCTCTCAGCCTTACACCTCTCACATCAGATCTAGTTATCTTTTTTCACCAATCTCTCATTTTCGATTCTCTCCATATGCCCAAACCATCGCAACACCCTCTGCTCAACTCGATCAGCCATCTCTCGAAGAACTCCAGTTCTCCTTCGCACTTCATCATTTCTCACTGGATCCTTACGCATCACTCCACACATAGTCCTCAGACACCTCATCTCCATTACATTCAAACTTTTCCTCTCTGCTACACCCATATTCCATGTTTCAGACCCACACAGTGCAGTCGGTACCACAACAGCCTCATACAGCCTTCTCTTTACATCCATTCTAAGCGAACGACATCTAAACGCTTTTTTCATTCCTCCCAGCACATTTCCTACTTCATTTATTCTAAACTTCACTTCTGCATCTATTGTTCCATCCACAGCAATATGTGACCCTAAATACTTAAAACACTCTACCTCCTCAAGCAACTCACCATTCAAAACTATATTCATCCCCCTACCATCTACCGACCTCGTACACTTCATCACTTTACTCTTATTCTCATTTACTTTCAAGTTCCTCCTTTCACACACCCTTCCAAACTCCTCTACCAACTGTCTCAATCTCTCCTCTGAATCAGCCACCAGTGCAGTATCATCAGCAAACAGCAACTGCTTCAGATTCCACTCTCTACTATCAACATTCACCAGACTCAGACCTCCACCTAAAACTCATGCATTCACATTCCTTACAGCACCATCCATATAAATATTAAACAACCAAGGCGACATCACACGTCCCTGCCGCAGCCCCACTCTCACGGGAAACCAATCACTCACAGTATTTCCCACTCTTACACACGCTCTACTCTTTACATAAAAACTTTTCACCCCTTTCAGTAACCTACCACCAAGTCCAAACAATCTTAAAACAGTCCGCAAAGCCCCCCTATCAATTCTATCATAAGCTTTCTCTAAATCCATGAATGCCCAAAACACATCCTTGCCTTTCGCTAAATACTTTTCACACACTTCTCTCACAGCAAACACCTGATCCACGCATCCTCTCCCTCTTCTAAAACCACACTGCTCATCACCAATCACTCCCTCTGCACCCTCTCTAACTCTCTTCTACCATACACCTTACCTACAACACTCAACAGACTTATATCCCTAAAGCTAGTACATTCATACTTATCACCCTTGCCTTTATACAACGGAATCACTTAAGCACTTGCCTAATCAATTGGCACCATACCTTTCACAAAGCATACATTCAACAATCTTACCAATCATCAATAGTCGCTCCACCACCCTTCAGGCATCCCACATCACACCCATCCGTACCTGCAGCCATTCTTACTTCCTCGCACCACATTTCACTTCCTTTTCTTACACCACCACCCACTCAAGTCTCACACCGCGCACCTCTTCCGCATGCCCCACCACAGCACTCTTAAACAACTGCCATTCCTCCTCCACATTGCCATTTTCTTGATCTTTCAGTGCGTTCCACTCATCTTTCAATTTCTCCTGATACTCTATCATTTTCTCTCTTTTATCCAACTCACTTTCAAAACCTCCCTGCCACACCTAACTCTCCTAGCTCTCACCCATCTCTTACCCACTCTTAACTTTCCCTCCACCAGGTAGTGGTTAGACATACCTCCACCCTCCCGTCTCAGAACTCTCACATCCAACAATCTTCCTATTACATTCCTGGACACAACCACATAGTCCATCAATGCTCTATCAACAACCCTTCAACCTCCTGTCTCACCTATGTATACTTATAAAAATCTTTCTTTTCAAACAGGGTATTTCCAATCACCATCTCTCGCTCAACGCACATTCCTATCATTCGTTCCCCATTTTCATTTCTTCCAGGCACACCATACACACCAACTACACCTTCAACTGCTACATTTCCCACTCTAGCATTCAAATCTCCCATCATTACCACATTCACATTCGCTCCAAAACTCTGCAGACACTCATTATCATTATTCCAAAAAGACTCCCTCTCTTCTTCATCCCTTTCACTACCAGGCCCATATGCACTCACAAACACCCACACCTCACATTCAAATTTCGCTTTCACCCACATCTGTCTCTATGACACCTCCTTCCGTTCAATCACACACTGCTGTACTTCCGGACTCACTAAGAAGGCCACACCTTCTCATGCCCTTCCTCTATCAACACCTGGCAATCTTCCATTCACACTTCCAACCATAGACTCACCCTTCCCTTTCATCTTCGTTTCACTCAAAGCTAACACATCCAACTTTCTTCTCACAAACATTCTCCCAATCTCATCCCTTTTAGCCTCAATCGTACTACATCCACGCACATTCATAGACCCAATCTTCAGGGTACGGGGATAACTCAATCCCCCATCGCTTTCTCTGGCCTGTCTCTTTTTAGAAACTAACAAACACAGGAACAAACAGAGGAGGGGGTTCCTAGTCCCCTCACCCCACCACTTTTAGACGCCTTTTACAACACGCATTGAATACGGTGGCAGTATTCTTCCTACCACAGTGCGGAGATATATAATTACCATTTATTACATTATTCATTATCTCCGTAGACATATAGTGCATGACAGCTACGTAGGAAGAAATCGATTCACAGGTAAAGAAGTCTGCCATTTGAGGGTTTGAAGCCCGAAGAGTTTCCTTTCATTATTGACGTGAAAACTGCTTTGAAAGAGATAAAACGGATGTTTTTATTAAGTGCGTCACTAGGGCTTTAAAGTGGCATCTTGACCCTAGTGACTAAATAAAAGATACGGAATATTCTCGCCGTATGCCCATTGGTGTGATATCGTAATCCATATTTACCAAGGTAAAACCACTCCGAAATGCAACACATCGTTTACAAGAAAATCGCTCATTTATTATCATATATACATTATTAGGAAAAACTAAATACATAGGCGTACTGAGATATACAATTTATCAAAATTACTTGGTTCCTCATATACGCAGTTTTATTGTTCATGAAGGGTCTAAAAGAAATCAGGTTGCAGGAGCGTCGACCTGAACTGTTGTGTCTGCCATGTTGAGATTAACTGGATTTTTAAATCCGACGAGTCTATTGGCTTTTTTTCTATCCGTGAGCACTTACATAATGTAGTGCCAAAGGTGAACTAGTTACGGGTTGTAGCATTCACTTTGCGGGTAGTTCAAAACAATTTTACTGGAGGGATGGCTGTATAATCGTATGTTTGGGCGAAATCGTTAAAAATGCTTCTTCCACAAATGTACTAAAAACTGATTCGGAAACACGCCTAATTATTACCAAAACTCAGATGACACATCTCAGGGTGGAAAAATCACATTTATGAAACATATTTATGAAACATATAATGAGAAATCGTTGGACCTGTAAAGAGAGCTCTCAGCTGGATTGTTTAACCCGTACAGCGTCTGCCGATTTGGCTTATATGTACACGCCCAGCGTCGGGACTATGGAAAAATTTTTTATTGGCTAGATGGGTCAGAAATGCTGAAAAAACATGAGTTTCATTCATGAAAACGTTTGTTTTCAACTCGAAGATTGTTTTTTTTTCCCATGTCGGTCATTGCCGAAAATTACGTTTTCCCCCCCATAGAGTTTTACAGCCCTTACGTAATTCGGTCGCTGCTAGTCAACAATGATTTTCGTAAGCCTTATCCATTTATTACACATGTCTAAGATACCAAAATACTTACAATAGACTAAACTATTCACAAAATATACATATCTTGATATATTATATATTGTAGGCATAAAAATGTAACATATAATGCAGATGAAAGGTATAGAAATTAGAGAAAAGTTACTGTAACAGAAAAGTAAGGTATTTGGAAAAAAGGAATACTAATAAATAGGTAAAAAAAAAAAAAAACATGAGTTTCACAGATCGTCACTCAAATCCACAAGGAAATACTTTTTTTTTTTGTATATAAGAATGCTTACTTTTCATTCCCATCCCGTAGACTTCAGAGATTTTACGTATATTAGGTGGGGGAAAATAAAAATGCAGTTATGACAAATCTAGGCTTACATTTTCGTATTCAATGCTTACATAAACAACCAAAACGCTTGAAGTACAGTATACAATTCAAAAAATGTACTTATTGTGATAAATAATAATGATAAACATGACAACGTAACTTGATGTTTCACTTTCGTTATTAGGAGGTAAATACTCATCCTCACTATCACTATCCACTAATGATGCATCGCTATCAGCATATACCACACTTTCACTCATCTTAGACGATACAGTATCGTCTAGAGCTTTGTCTATTTCTTCTTGGGAGAGACCGGAACGACGAGCTTGAGACATCTTGATAGCGTAAAAGCTCAACTCAGAGTGATGGCCTAAGTAGGCCAAGGAGGGGGTAAGGGAGGCCTGGAGGGGTCAGGTTGTACAGTGAGACAGTGGAATGAAACAATGGTGTTCATAGAAGGTCGCGTTCACACTGTCACGACATGTAAAGACTTACTACAAGTGCGCGAATATGAGGTGGTATATATACCACCGCGACGCTCTAGTCACTGGGAGCTCAGGTGGTATATATACCACCGCGACGCTGTACGGGTTAAGAACAGTAAGTTTCAGTTGTCCCCCTGTGGCGGGTGGGACACAATCTGGCCGCACTATGGGGTGGTACTACTACTCTGCGGCCAGGTTGTTAGGAAGAATACTGCCACCGTATTCCCTGCGTGTCGTAAAAGGCGACTAAAAGGGGCGGGGTGAGGGGACTAGGGACCCCCTCCTCTGTTTTTTGGTTCCTAAAAAGAGACAGGCCAGAGAAAGGGATGGGGGATGGAGTTATCCCCGTACCCTGAAGATTGAATCTATGAATGTGCGTGGATGTAGTACGATTGAGGCTAAAAGGGAGGAGATTGGGAGAATGTTTGTGAGAATTAAGTTAGATGTGTTAGCTTTGAGTGAAACGAAGATGAAAGGGAAGGGTGAGTCTATGGTTGAAAGTGTGAATGGAAGATTGTCAGGTGTTGATAGAGGAAGGGCAAGAGAAGGTGTGGCCTTCTTAGTGAGTACGGAAGTACAGCAGTGTGTGATTGAATGGAAGGTGTCATTGAGACTGATGTGGGTGAAAGCGAAATTTGAACGTGAGTTGTGGGTGTTTGTGAGTGCATATGGGCCTGGTTGTGAAAGGGATGAAGATGAGAGGAAGTCTTTCTGGAATGATGTTGATGAGTCTCTGCAGAGTTTTGGAGCGAATGTGAATATGGTAATGATGGGAGATCTGAATGCTAGAGTGGGAAATGTAGCAGTTGAAGGTGTAGTTGCTATGCATGGTGTGCCTGGAAGAAATGAAAATGGGGAGCGAATGATAGCAGTGTGTGTTGAGAGAAAGATGGTGATTGGAAATATGGTGTTTAAGAAGAAAGATATTTATAGGTATACATGGGTGAGACAGGAGGGTTGAAGGGTTGTTGATAGAGCTTTGATGGACTATGTGGTTGTGTCTAGGAATGTAATAGGAAGATTGTTGGATGTGAGAGTTCTGAGAGGGGAGGGTGGAGGTATGCCTGACCACTACCTGGTGGAGGGAAAGTTAAGAGTGGGTAAGAGATGGGTGAGAGCTAGGAGAGTTAGGTGTGGCAGAGAGGTTTTGAAAGTGAGTTGGATAAAAGGGAGAAAAAGATAGAGCATCAGGAGAAATTGAAAGATGAGTGGAACGCAGTGAAAGATCGGGAAAATGGCAGTGTGGAGGAGGAATGACAGTTATTTAAGAGTGCCGTGGTGGGGCATGCAGAAGAGGTGTGTGGTGAGACGTGTGGGTGGTGGTGTAAGAAAAGGAAGTGAATGGTGGTGCGAGGAAGTAAGTATGGCTGTGGCTGAGAAGAGACGTGCATATGAAATGTGGCTGCAGAGGAAGGATGAGATGTCATATGAGAGGTATAAGGAAAAGAGGAATAGGGCGAGAAGAGCTGTGCATGATGCTAAAGTGGCAGCAGATGAGAGGTGGGATAGGTGGCTGACAGAGAATTTTCAACAGAATAAGAAAATGTTTTGGAAGGAGGTGAAAAGGGTGCGAAAGGGAGAGTCTGGGAAGGAAGAACGAGTAAAAGCAGAGGATGGAAGGATGTTAATTGAGATGGATGCAGTAAGGAAGAGATGTGCAGAGTATTTTGAAAGATGGTTAAATGTTGAGGAGGAAAGGATGACTGAGATTGTGGCGGATGGAAGGGTGCAAGGAATAAATGTGTTGGGAGAGTTGAATGATTCTTTGATCACGAAGGAGGAAGTGGAGAAGGCAGTAAAGGAGATGAAAACAGGGAAAGCTGCAGGTATGGATGGGTGTGCTGTGGAATGCCTGAAGGTTGGTGGAGTGACTATTGTTGACTGGTTAGTAAGATTGTTGAATGTGTGCTTTGTGAAAGGTATGGTGCCAGTTGACTGGGCAAGTGCTTGTGTGGCCCCGTTGTATAAAGGCAAGGGTGATAAGTATGAATGTACCAGCTTTAGGGGTATAAGTCTGTTGAGTGTTGTAGGTAAGGTGTATGGTAGAGTGTTAATTATGAGAGTTAGAGAGGGTACAGAGGGAGTGATTGTGTCATGTGGTGACAGGAGAGGTAAAGAATAGTATATATAAAAAAAAATAAATAATAATAATAATACAAAGAAGAATGACCCATATATGGCAGACCAGTACCATTATCTTTAAATGAAATATTAATAACTCTTACAATAATCTTAATTTTAAACTGTTTTTATTCTTGCATGTATACATTTCACTATAATAACCCAAGTACATACTGTATTAGTTAAATAATTTACTTTAATGCATTTATTCAAATATGTATACAACTTATTTAAAATGTAATATTACTGAATAATCACTATTTACTATGAATAATATATGTATACAATATTCATACAATTATGTTACTTTTACAATATTATGTATTTCACTTAATTAGCTTATAAGTTCATTATAATGTGTATGTAGTATGTAATAATATATTAGGACTTAAATGTCGATGGTACGCCATTTTTGCGCGGCCGAGCAGTATGTAGAACTACATATTATATAGATAGATAGATAAATAGATAGATAGAAGCAGGGAGTCAGATGATGAGAGGTGTTGTGTCTGCGAGAATCGAGCAGTGCTAAACATGCTTACACACTCTGACGTGAGGAATGCTTGAGACAGTGTCTAGTGGCCATATACACACATAAACACATGCTTACACACAGGCTGCGTGAACTTTCCATCCACGAGGAACACACGTGACACACCCCTGCTACACCAGAATTTAGGAAAGAGAGCTCAGATGGAGATTAGCCACAGAAGAGGCAAGAGAGAAGTAGACAGGCCTCAGAGGAGACAGGTGACGGGAGAAGGGCTTGGCAATTTGAGAGAGAGAGACAGATAGCGAGACAGGGAGGTAGCTACCCGGGACTTATACTCGTTCCTTGTGAGAGACTTGTTAATATTTCCAAGACAAATAAAAATAGTCCCATACTATTCTTTACCTCTCCTGTCACCACATGACATTTGGTGGCAGCGGTGGGATCACTGTAGAACTGAAGCTAATCTTGTAGAGTTTCGCTTGCTTTTGTAGAAATTTGCTTTTAATTCGGAGACGATGTCCGTAGATTTGCTGGTTCGTCGTTAAACTACTTGCAAGGCGTCGTGTGATCTCTTGACCTCTGCATCAGCATGATGATCTGGGAGACGGAGGGGACTGGATGGAGAGAAGCGTCAGGAGCTGGTTGTGTTGTTGGTTGAGAGAGAGATATTCTTGTTTTCAATCTTGATATTTTGTAGGAATTTAATGTTGATTCGTAGACGAGGTTCGTATACGTTCGCTGCTATCAAATGTCATAAATGACATTTGGGTCATCCCTCTTCTTGACCTCCTGACTGTCTCCTCTGAGGCCTGTCTCCTTCTCCTCCTCTCTCTTCTGTGGCTAATCTCCGTCTGAGCTCTCTTTCCTAAATTCTGGTGTAGCAGGGGTGTGTCACGTGTGTTCCTCGTGGATGGAAAGTTCCCGCAGCCTGTGTGTGAGCATGTGTGTATGTGTGTATATGGCCACTAGACGCTGTCGTGTGCCTATGAAGCATTCCTCACGTCAGAGTGTGTAAGCATGTTTAGCACTGCTCGATTCTCGCAGACACAACACCTCTCATCATCTGACTCCCTGCTTCTATCTATTTATCTATCTATCTATATAATATGTAGTTCTACAATTGGTGATGAGCAGTGTGGCTTTAGGAGAGGGAGGGTATGCGTGGATCAGGTGTTTGCGGTGAGACAAGTGTGTGAAAAGTATTTAGCGAAAGGCAAGGATGTGTTTTGGGCATTTATGGATTTAGAGAAAGCGTATGATAGAATTGATAGGGAGGCTTTGTGGACTGTTTTAAGAGTGTATGGACTTGGTGGTAGGTTACTAAAAGGGGTGAAAAGTTTTTTATGTAAATAGTAGAGCATGTGTAAGAGTGGGAAATGCTGTGAGTGATTGGTTTCTTGTGAGAGTGGGGCTGCGGCAGGGATGTGTGATGTCGCCTTGGTTGTTTAACATTTACATGGATGGTGTTGTAAGGGAGGTGAATGCAAGAGTTTTAGGTCGAGGTCTGAGTCTGGTGAATGTTGATGGTGGAGAGTAGAATCTGAAGCAGCTGCTGTTTGCAGATGATACTGCACTGGTGGCTGATTCAGAGGAGAGACTGAGACAGTTGGTAGAGGAGTTTGGAAGGGTGTGTGAAAGGAGGAAATTGAAAGTAAATGAGAATAAGAGTAAAGTGATGAAGTGTACGAGGCTGGTAGATGGTAGGGGTATGAATATAGTTTTGAATGGTGAGTTGCTTGAGGAGGTAGAGTGTTTTAAATATCTAGGGTCACATGTTGCTGTGGATGGAAGAATAGATGCAGAAGTGAAGTTTAGAATGAATGAAGTAGAAAAGGTGCTGGGAGGAATGAAAAAAGTGATTAGATGTCGTTCGCTTAGAATGGATGTAAAGATAAGACTGTATGAGGGTGTTGTGGTACCGACTGCATTATATGGGGCTGAAACATGGAATATGGGTGTAACAGAGAGGAAAAGATTGAATGTAATAGAGATGAGGTGTCTGAGAAGTATGTGTGGAGTGACGCGTATGGATCGAGTGTGGAATGATGAAGTGCGAAGGAGAACTGGAGTTGTTCGGGAGATGGCTGATAGAGTTGAGCAGAGGGTGTTGTGATGGTTTGGGCATATGGAGAGAATGCATAATAAGCGATTGGTGAAAAAGATAACTAGATCTGATGTGAGATGTGTAAGGCTGAGAGGAAGACCACGAATAGGATGGATGGACAGTGTGAAGAGAGCGCTGGATGTGAGAGGGATGTCTGTTGAGCAAGGAAGAGTGGCTGTGTGTGACAGAAATAAATGGAGAGAAATTGTGAATGAATAAGTGATGACGCAGCCCTGAGGGGATATTCTCCCGCATTTGGTCTGATCAGCTATTTCAGATCAGGTGCGGATAAGGGGATGAGTCTGTTATGATGTGGCAGGGATAAACCAGCTCTGCTGTCGTGCCCTGCTGCGGATGTCACTGATTCCATTGCACAGTTGACCCTTGTGCGGTGTGGTGCAGTGAGGATCTGTCTGTTCTCCCCTTTGGGGCTAAGATGCGAATGAATGTGTTTGAATGGATGAGTAAATAGGGAGTGTGTCGTCCTGTCTCGGCTACCTCCCTTTCCTTGGGAGAAGCAGCCTAGGTATATAGATAGTGTTAAATAGCCTATGATTTCATCCTTTGTATAATTTTAACGCACAGTATGCTGCATGTTTGATCACGATTCGCCTCGTGGCTTCCATAGTGACCAGTCTTGCTTGTTCTACCTCACTCCCCCCTTCTCCCCCTGTTAGTAAAGTCGTTCATTCTGTTGTTCAGAGCAGGATTGTCAACTCTTTGTCCCCTATGGCTTCATTTGCATGTCCTTCTTACAAGTTGTATCAAGCTCTGCCGGCCCCTATATAATGAGCTCAGTCTCTGCATTAATTGCCACTTAGATCTACTCCTCATTTTGTTCAATCTTTGTCCTCCCCTGTATAGTGTATTATTATTTTTGTGAGTGCTCAGGAAGTCTCCAGCCATCTAGCTGCTGTATAATTTGAGTATAAGTGTTATTACCATTTTTCTTGTACTGTATACCATAAGGCGTTGATTCGAGGGCCTGGTGAAGTTTTTGTTATTCATATTGTCTGCGAGAGTTAGTAATATTTTGTATCCGTAATAATATTATATCTTACTTTAACTGAGCATTATTCGGTTTTCTCATTTATCAGGGCTAACTTAAATAAATTTGCTCTTGCTAAATTCATGTTAATAGAGGCTATTGCAGTTAACCATATATATAACCTGTTTTACCATTACATTATCTTTATGAGTCCTGAATGTTTAGTTGTTAGTTTGAACATTAAGCTTTAACTTGTAATTTTACCTAACTCTTTTGTTTTGAACCTGGAACTTTGCGGGACAGTAGTGATTTTAGTATTCTCACTTGAAGTGTCCGTTATCTCTCTCTGTTCCGTAACATAAATTTGGCGACCTCTTATCAGGATATTCAGGATATTATCATAAGGATATTGCTTGATATTTTGTGACTGTGATTTATTCATGATGTCTACTATTACTACTCTTGATGAAGCCAAAGATTTTTTGTCAAATGTGCAAACAGTGTGTGATGTAGAAAACAGAACAAAGAATGGACTTAAGCTTGTTGCTCAACAATTGGGAATTGCTGTTCGCTCTCATCAAGATCAAGTTGTCGACATGATTAGTAAAAGCTTGTTTAATGTAACTCGTCCAGATGAGCAAACTCAGATTGAAATAGCTAAGTTACAGCTAGCCCTGCAGGAAGCTCGTGCTAAGGAGGCTGAGTCTCAGGCTCGTATTCAGGAGGCACAAGCACAAATTGAAATTGCTAGGATTCAGGCAGACCATGAGTATCGCATGAAACAAAGTGGAATTGGATCATCTAGCTCTGATGATTTTGATGTGACTAAAAATGTTAAACTTGTCCCTCCTTTTAATGAATCTGATTTAACAAAGTATTTTCAGTTGTTTGACAGGGTAGCTACAGGTTTTAATTGGCCCAAAAAGTATTGGCCAGTACTCCTACAGAGTGTTCTCACCGGTAAAGCTCAAGTAACTTATGCATCTTTGCCTCAGGATCAATCTGATAATTATGATGTAGTTAAGAGCTTGATTCTTAAGGCCTATGAGCTTGTTCCTGAATCCTATAGAGTAAAATTTAGGACAACTTATAAGCAAGATAAGCAATCCCATGTTGAGTATGCAAAAATCAAAGATCTGTTAGAGCAGTGGTTAAATTCTAAGAATGTAAATTCTGATTTTGATAAATTTAAGCAGATGATTTTGCTGGAGGACTTCAAAAGGTGTGTTAAGAAAGATGTAAGCCTGTATCTTGATGAGAAAAGAATAGATAATTTGTCTGATGCTGCAGTTTTAGCTGATGAATATGTTCTCACTCACAAGAGATATTCTAAAGAAAAAAGGAAAGCTGAGAGTAAGTACATTGCCTCTACTCAGAGTACAGGTAACTGGAAAGAGAATAAAGATGATGTTTCTCAGGAAGTAAATACCAGCTTCACCTCTAGATTTCAGAAAAGTAAATGTACTTATTGTAGTAAGCTTGGTCATACTACGGAGAAATGTTTCAGGAGACAGCGTGATGTGAACAAAAAGGAATCTTTAAATACTCAGTCAATTGGTCTAGTGTCCACCCTTGAGAGTTCCCAGAATTCTTTAACCGAGTTAACTGAACCTGCTTTGAGGGGTAAATTAAATTCTCATGATGAAGCTCCTCTTTTGAGCAGTAACGTGGGTGACACTCTCAAGAGTTCATGTGCTAATTTCCTGTCTGGTGGTTTTGTCAGTCCTCTGGACAGTAATGACAGGAAATCAGTTAAAATATATCGTGATACAGGTGCTTGCCAATCCCTTATGCTGACCAGTGTTCTAGGCTCTAATGTTAATTCCTCTGATGAAACTGTAATCTTACAATGTGTAGGGAATAATTACTTCTCTGTCCCTGTGTGTAGAGTGAATTTAGAGTCTGGTTTTGTTAATGGTTCCGTTATGGTTGGGTTGGTTGAGACACTCCCAATGTCAGGTGTAACTTTCTTACTTGGAAATGATATTGGTGGAAGTCAAGTGTGTCCAGCTCCTCAGTTGTCTGGTGAACCAGTGACTGCGACCTAGGATTGTGATATCCCTGATGTGTTCTCTGCATGTGCTGTCACTAGGGCTAAGTCTAAAGTTACTGGTGACTTAGAGGATAATGATGAAAAAGTTATCCTAGCTGACACTTTTTTTGCTAATTTGGACCACTCACCAGATGAGGCAATACCCCGTAGTGTTGATAATTGGTCTAGTCAAGAGTTGGTTGAGTTGCAGGTTGCTGACCCTGAGTTGAAAGGTCTAGCTAACTCTGCTTGCAGTGAGGATGAGTCAGCCGGTGCTTCTACTTGTTATTATATAAAGCCAGGAGTACTTATGAGAAAGTGGAGACCCCCAACAGCATCAGCCGACAGTGAATGGGAGGTTGTACATCAAGTTGTCATCCCTCGTGTTTGTAGGCAGGATATCATTAGAGTGGCTCATGATTCCAGTTTGGCAGGACACCTTGGAGTGAGGAAGACTGTCGCACGCATTTTGAAACACTTCTACTGGCCGGGTATCTTCAGAAATGTTTCCTGGTATTGTAAGTCTTGTCACACCTGTCAAGTTGTGGGGAAGTGTAATCAGACCGAAAAGGTTGCACCTCTAGTTCCCATTCCTCCTTTTGAGGCGCCATTCACCTGTGTGTTGGTGGATATTGTGGGCTCTTTTCCTAAGACCTCTTCAGGATTTTCTTATGTGTTGACCCTGATTGATATGGCTGCTCGTTATCCTGAAACCATTCCACTTATAAATATCTCAGCAAAGAACGTGGTTAAGGAAATGCTAGGGTTCTCCACAAAGTTTGGTCTGCCCAAGGAGGTACAGTCAGACCGGGGAAGGAATTTCATGTCAAATGTTTTCAAGCAGTCTCTGAAAGAGTTGGGCATCACCCAGATCACGTCTTCAGCTTACCATCCCCAGACCCAAGGAGCGTTGGAGAGATATCATCAAACACTCAAATCGATGCTCAGGAAATACTGTTTGGAACATCAGAAAGACTGGGATAAAGGTCTTCCATTCGTTGTACTTGCCGCAAGAGAATCTCCAAATGAATCACTGGGCTTCTCACCCTTTGAACTACTGTTTGGCCATGAAGTAAGAGGACCCCTTAAGCTACTCAAGGAATGCTGGCTGTCGGAGGAAGATGACGTCAACCTGCTGGAGTATGTGATGAAGTTCAAAGAACAGCTGTCCACTGCTTTACAGCTGGCGAGAGAGAATTTAGGACCTGCTCAGAAGATGAAGACTTGGTATGATAAGAAGTCCAGGTTACGCCACTTTCAGCCAGGAGATCAGGTTTTGATTCTGCTACCGGTACATGGGCAACCTCTTCAAGCCAAGTTTAGTGGTCCTTATTTCGTGGAGAAGACACTCAGTGACGTCAACTATGTCATCGACACACCAGATCGTAGAAAGAACAAGCAACTTTGTCACATCAACATGCTAAAGTTTTATCACAGGCGGGACGAAAATAACCCAGTCTACACTGTAGCTGTTCCACCCGAGTCTGCAAGTGAAGTTCTCCCATGCAGTATGAGCCTGAGTGATAGTTTGGGGAAGAATCCTGATATCATGAATGATCTCCAGGCTAAGCTTTCTCATCTAGCTCCCGAGGAAAGGCAGGAGTTTTCGGCATTACTGCAGGATTAGCCGCAAGTGTTCCGTGCCACTCCAGGAAGAACCACTGTGTTGATGCATGATGTCGATGTTGGAGACGCAAAGCCAATTAAACTGCCTCCTTCTCGTGTGAACCCAGTGAAAGTTCCTCTCATCCAGAAGGAGCTTGGCTACCTGTTAGACCATAAGATGATTGAGCCCTGTCAGAGCGAGTGGAGTTCTCCTGTCACTCTAGTCCCTAAGCCAGGTGGGTCACAGCGGCTTTGCATCGACTGCAGACGTGTTAATCAGATAACCAAAACAGACACTTACCCTCTCCCTCGCGTGGAAGACTGCATAGACAAGATCGGAAAGGCTAGGTACATAAGTAAGTTTGATTTGTTAAAGGGATACTGGCAAGTACCTATCACTGAACATGCTAGGTAGATCTCATGTTTTGTAACACAAGGAAAGACTTTTGCATGTTCTGTAATGCCATATGGTATGAAGAATGCACCAGCCACTTTTCAGAAGCTCATGGATGTTGTAACAGAGGGTTTGTCAGGGTGTGTTGTTTACAGTATATTGATGATGTATTAATCTTCAAAGACAACTGGAAAGGTCACCTATGCCATGTCAGTAAATTTCTTGAACGTTTGGTTCAGGCTAATCTTGTAGCTACTTTATCAAAGTGTGAGTTTGGTCAAGTTAAAGTTCAGTACCTTGGGTACGTAATTGGTGATGGACACGTTGCACCACCAGCGGCTAAGGTTCAGGTTATAAGTGATCTTCGCAGACCTAAAAGTAGGAAAGAGCTACAAAGATTTTTGGGAATGGTAGGTTATTACAGGAGATTTGTTCGTAACTTTTCAATTCTTGTATCACCACTTACAGACCTACTGAAAAAGGGAGTTAAATTTGTCTGGACCGATAACTGTGAATCCTCTTTCAGCAAACGTAAAGCTATCCAATTAAGTCAGCCAGTGCTCGCTACTCCAAATTTTGCTAATCCTTTTAAGATGGCTGTTGACGCAAGTGATACAGGAGCTGGGGCTGTTTTGCTGCAAGAGGATGATCAGGGTATTGAACACCCTGTATCTTATTACAGTAAGAAGTTCACTCCACCTCAAAAGAACTACTCAACTATTGAGAAAGAGCTTTTGGCCTTGATTTTGGGTTTACAGCATTTTTCATTTTATTTGTGTTCTGGTTTTGACCCCATAGTCATTTATACCGATCATAACCCACTGAAATTCCTTAGTAAGGTTAAAGATAAAAATCAGAGACTGACAAGATGGAGTCTACTTCTTCAGGAGTATTCATTAGACATACAACATGTCAAGGGGAAAGAAAATGTTATTGCAGATTGCTTATCTAGACTTTAGACAGATTGTTTTAGAGTAATAAGAAATTTCCTTTGTAAATTTCTTTTTCTTTGTGGGGAGGTGTTACATAGCCTATGATTTCATCATCCTTTGTATAATTCTAATGCACAGTATGCTGCATGTTTGATCACGATTCGCCTGGTGGCTTCCATAGTGACCAGGCTTGCGTGTTTTTCCTCACTCCCCCCTTCTCCCCCTTTTAGTAGAGTAAGTACTTTCTGTTGTTCAGAGCAGGATTATCAACTCTTTGTCCCCTATGGCTTCATTTGCGCGTCCTTCTTACAAGTTGTATCAAGCTCTGCCGGCCCCTATATAATGAGCTGTCTCTGCATTAATTGCCACTTAGATCTACTCCTCATTTTGTTCACATCTCTGTCCTCCTCTATATAGTGTATTATTATTTTTGTGAGTGCTCAGGAAGTCTCCAGCCATCTAGCTGCTGTATAATTTGAGTATAAGTGTTATTACCATTTTTTTGTACTGTATACCATAAGGCGTTGATTCGTGAGCCTGGTGAAGTTTTTGTTATTCATATTGTCAGCCAGAGTTAGTAATATTTTGTATCCGTAATAATATTATATCTTACTTTAACTGAGCATTATTCGGTTTTCCCATTTATCAGGGCTGACCTAGATAAATTTGCTCTTGCTAAATTCATGTTAATAGAGGCAATTGCAGTTAACCATATATGTAACCTGTTTTGAAATTACATTACCCTGATGAGCCCTGAATGTTTAGTTGTTAGTTTGAGCATTAAACTTTAACTTGTAATTTTACCTGACTCTTTTGTTTTGAACCTGGAACTTTGCGGGACAGTAGTGATTTTAGTATTCTCATTTGAAGTGTCCATTATCTCTTTCTGTTCCGTAACAATAGATAGATAGAAGTTTCAGTTGATGTGGGGGTCACCGAAACAAGCGACAAACTCCGAATGAATATTCTTTTTTTTATCTACAATAGAAGCACTTTAAAGTAACGTCGAGCCTCCTGACTGAATTAAAAAAATTGTTTGCACATTATGAAGGTTCATGTTACTCCATAAGCCACATTTCGTTAAGTAAAAATCTCTCAAATATGATACCTCGTGGGAAGGATTATTGATGAGCTTTTGACTCTGAGCTATAAAATTTATACGAGAATGTACAAACACCATCGGAATGCAGAGATATATGATTAATGTTTATAACATTATTCCTCACCTCCGAGGACATATAGTGTATGACAGCTACAAAAAATGCAAGTTGAAGGAACACTGAATGAACTATATTAAAGTCGTCTGGAAAATGTTTGGGTTTCTAAGTTAGGGAAAGGGTCACTTGAGTGATGCGAAAAACCGCATAATTGAGGGCGAAAACGTTAAATATGAAGGACAGCTACAAAAAATGCAATTTGAAGAAGCACTGAATGGACTGCATTAATATCGTCTGAAGAGTTTTTGGATATTTATGTTAGGAAGAGATTGATTTCAATAATGCTTTAAGCCGTACAATTGAGAGCGAAAAACGCATGACAGCTATAAAAATTGTACATTCAAGGAACACAGAATCGTCTGCACTAATGTCTTCTGAAGATTGTCTGAATATTTACGTTAGGAAGAGTGTCATTTGAGTAATGCTAAAAACCGCATAATTGAGGGCGAAAACACTAAATATGCTTGGCAGCTACAAAAAAATGCAGGTTTGACCTGCTTTAATATCGTCTGAAGGTTGTTTGGATTTTTACATTCGGAAGAGGGTCGTTTGAGTAATGATAAAAATCCCATAAATGGGGGCAAAAACACTAAAAATGCAACTTCTCAAACGTACTTTTCATTATCTGGGAAACAGTACCAGTTGTATATAAAAATGAGAAAACATTTCTGATGATCAGAAAATATCGGCGCGAAAAAAAATCAGTAAGAAGGCTTATTTTTATTTTACTTTTATTTTTTTTTACGTGTCCGACTCTGGGCAAAGGCTCGGGGCTTATTTCTTGAGGTCAGTGGCCTATTCCAAGGCCCAGTAGTCCTCCTACACATCCACATGTCACCACTTCGGTGTTAACACCCACCGTCCATACTGAATACACGCTAGGCCTGTCTCATACAGGACTGGTGTATTGGTATTAGCGGGGGTACTTTTATGACATGTCGGCGGGTCATCTGGTAGATCAGGAAAGTCTGCTTTTTAGGAAATTCAAATCCTTAAACTGTTCCCTGCCCCAGCCGGGATTCGACCCTGGGTCCATTAGGACTGCAGGCCGCATCTCTACCGATTCAGCCACCGCCTCCCCCAAATACGTTGGATGAAATCGATTCACAAGTAAAGAAAGCTACCATTTGAGGGTTTAAAGCCAAAAAAGTTTCCTTTCATTAGAGATGTGAAAACAGCTTGGAAATTTAGAGATAAAACGGATGTTTTTATCTTCATCACTAGGTCTTTAAAGTGGTATCCTGACCCTCTTGATCAAATATAAAATATGGAATATTTTCGCCGTATGCCGGTTCGTGTGATATCATGATCGGTATTTACCAAGATAAAACCACTCCGAAAACCAATATATCGTTTACAAGAAAATTTTTTATTTATTGATTATTATATACACATTATTAGGAAAAACTAATTATATAGCCGTACTGATATATAGAACATAACATTACTTGGTTCCTCATATGCACAGTTTTATTGTTCACGATGGGTCAAAAAAAAAAAAAAATAAGGTTGCAGAAGCGCCGACCTGACTTATTGAGATTAGTTGCCATGTTGAGATTAGTTGGGTTTTTAATTTCGAATGAGTCTGTTGGCCTTTTTTTTTTTTTTTTTTTTTTAACCTTGACTTCACAGATAAAAGACAGAGCCAAAGGTGAAATAGTTACGGCTGATAGCATTAATTTTGCGGGTAGTTCAATACTATTTTACTGGAGCGATGGCTGTATGAACGTATTTTTGGGCGAAATCGTTAAATATGAAACTACCGCAAATGAAATCAGTATTGTTTGAGAAACATACAATTATTACCAAAACTCAGATGACACTTCTGAGGGTGAAAAAATTTACTTTTAGGAAACATATAAGAAGAAATTGATTGACACGTAAAGAAAGCTGGCATCTGAGGTGGTTAAGAACAATAAGTTTCAATTGATGTGGTGGTCACCGAGACTATCGAGAAACTTGAAACGAGTTTTTTTTTTTTTTTTTTAACTGCAGTAGTAGCCCTTCAAAATTACATCGAGCCTCATGAGTGAGAGAAAAAAAAAGAATATTTTAACATTATGAAGGTTCGTGTTACACCATAAGCCGCATCCTTAGGTAAAATCTTTTAAAAGTGATACCATATGGAAAGGAAAATCGTTGAGCCTTTGAGTCTCACCTACTAATTTTTACGAGAAAGTACATACACTATCGCAATACCGAGCTATATACTTATTTACCATTATTCCTAATCTCCGGAGACATATAGTGGATGACAAAAAAAAAAAAAAATGCAGATTGAAGGAACACTGAATAAACTTAATTAATGTTGTCTTCAGATTGTTTGGGCTTTTACGTTAGGAAGAGGGTCATTTGAGTGATGCTGAAAACCGCATAATGGAGGGCGAAAACATTAAATATGCATGACAACTACAAAAAAAAGCAGGTTGAAAGAACACTGAATGAACTGCATTAATGTCGTCTGAAGAGTGTCTGAATACTTACGTTAGGAAGAGGGTCATTTGAGTAATGCGAGAAACCGCACAATTGTGGGGCGAAAATACTAATTATGCATGATACATACAATAAATACAGGTTAAGGGAACATTAAATGAACTGCATTATTGTCGTCTGAAGATTATTTGAATTTTTGTATTAGGAAGAATGTCATTTGTGTAACGCTAAAAACCGAATAATTGGCGGGAAGAGGGCGATAACACTAAAAATGCATGTCATACAGAAAATGCAGGTTGAAGGAACACTGAATGACCTACATTACTGTCGTCTGAAGATTGTTTGGATTTTTACGATAGGAGGAGGGTCATTTGAGTAATGCTAAAATCCTCATACCTGTGGGGCTAGAACACTAGAAATGTAAGTTCCACAAATGTACTCGAAACTAGCTGGGAAACACTCCCAGTTGTATCTAAAATTGAGAAAACATTTCTGACGGTCAAAAAATTAAGAAACCAAAAGAAAAAAAGTAACAAGGCTAAATGAGGTACTACGTAGGTAGAAATAGAATCTCAGGTAAAGAAGTTTGCCATTTGCGGGTTTTATACCCGAAGAGTTTCCTGTTATTAGAGACTTGAAAAAAGCTTAGAAATTTAGAGATAAAACGGATGGTATTTTTGCATGTATCACTATGGCTTTAAAGTGGCATCTTGAGCCTAGTGACTAATTATAAGATACGGAATATTTTCACCGTGTGCCGGTACGTGTGCTATCATGATCCATATTTACCAAGGTAAAACCACTCTGGAAGGCAATACACCGTTTACAAGAAAATCACATATTTATTATCATATATAAATTATTAGGAAGAACTAAATATATCTAAATATATAGCAGTAGAGAGATATACAATTTATAAACATTACTTGGTTTCTCATATACTCAGTTTTATTGTTCATGAAGGTTCTAAAAGAAATCAGCCTGCAAGAGCGTCGACCTGAACTGTTGGGTCTGCCTTGTTGAGATTATCTGGATTGTTAATTTCTGATGAGTCTGTTCTTTTCTTTTTTTTTTCTTTTTTTTAGCCTTGACCACTTACATAATGTTGTGCCAAAGGTGAACTAGTTACGGCTGATAGGATTCACTTGGCGGGTAGATCAAAACTATTTTAATGGAGTGATGGCTCTATAATCATATTTTTGGGCGAAACCGTTCAATATGCAACTTCCACAAATGTACTCAAAACTGATTGGAAAACACACCTAATTATTACATAAACTCATATGACACTTCTCAGGGTGGAAAAATCACATTTAGGAAACATCTATCTATCTATATACCTAGGCTGCTTCCCCCAAGGAAAGGGAGGTATCCGAGACAGGACGACACACTCCCCATTTACTCATCCATTCAAACACATTTATTTGCATCTTAGCCCCAAAGAGGAGAAGGAACAGATCCTCACGACACTACACCGCACGAGGGTCAACTGCGCAGTGCGATCAGTGACATCCTCAGCAGGGCCCGACAGCAGAGCTGGTTTACCCCTGCCGCATCATAATAGACCCATCCCCTTACCCGCACCTGACCTGATTAGCTGATCAGACCAAATGCGGGAGAATATCCCCCCAGGGCTGCGTCATCATTTATTCATTCACAGTTTCTCTCCATTTAACCACTCTTCGTTACCCAACAGATATCCCTCTCGCATCCAGTGCTCTCTTCACACTGTCCATCCATCCTATTCGTGGTCTGTCTCACAGCCTTACACCTCTCACATCAGATCAAGTAATCTTTTTCACCAATCACTCATTATCCATTCTCTCCATATGCCCAGACCATCGCAACACCCTCAGCTCAACTCGATCAGCCATCTCCCGAACAACTCCAGTTCTCCTTCGCACTTCATCATTTCTCACTGGATCCTTACGCGTCACTCCACACATAATCCTCAGACACCTCATCTATATTACATTCAAACTTTTCCTTTCTGTTACACCCATATTGCATGTTTCAGCCTCACAAAATGCATGCGGTACCACAACAGCCTCATACAGCCTCCTCTTTACATCCATTTTAAGCGAACGACATCTAAACACTTTTTTTCATTCCTTCCAGCACCTTTCCTACTTCATTCATTCTAAACTTCACTTCTGCATCTATTGTTCCATCCACAGCAATATGTGACCCTAAATATTTAAAACTACCTCCTCAAGCAACTCACCTTTCAAAACTATATCCATCCCCCTACCGTCTACCGACCTCGTACACATCATCACTTTACTCTTATTCTCAATTAATTTCAATTTCCTCCTTTCACACACCCTTCCAAACTCCTCTACCAACTGTCTCCATCTCTCCTCTGAATCAGCCACCAGTGTAGTATCATCTGCAAACAGCAGCTGCTTCAGATTCCACTCTCTACCATCAACATTCACCAGACTCAGACCTCCATCTAAAACTCTTGCATTCACATCTCTTACAACACCATCCATATAAATATTAACCAAGGCGACATTACACGTCCCTGTCGCAGCCCCACTCTCACGGGAAACCAATCACTCACAGTATTTCCCACTCTTACACAAGCTATACTATTTACATAAAAACTTTTCACCCCTTTTAGTAACCTACCATCAAGTCCAAACAGTCTTAAAACAGTCCACGAAGCCTCCCTATCAATTCTATCATACGCTTTCTCTAAATCCATGAATGCCCAAGAGACATCCTTGCCTTTCGCTAAATACTTTTCACACACTTCTCTCACAGCAAACACCTGATCCACGCATCCTCTCCCTCTCCTAAAGCCACACTGCTCATCACCAATCACTCCCTCTGCACCTTCTCTAACTCTGTTAATTAACATTCTACCATACATCTTACCTACAACACAACAGACTTATACCCCTAAAGCCAGAACATTCATACTTATCACCCTTGCCTTTATACAACGGAATCACACAACCACTTGCCTACTCAATTGGCACCATACCTTTCACAAAGCACACATTCAACAGTCTTACTAATCAGTCATCAATAGTCGCTCCACCACCCTTCAGGCATTCCACAGCACACATATCCATACCTGCAGCCACACTTACTTCCTCGCACCACCATTCACTTCCTTTTCTTACACCACCACCCACATATGTCTCACACCGCACACCTCTTCCGCATGCCCCATCACAGCACTCTTAAACAACTGCCATTCCTCTTCCACACTGCCATTTTCTTGATCTTTGCGTTCCACTCGTCTTTCAATTTCTCCTGATACTCTATCATTTTCTCTCTTTTATCCAACTCACTTTCAAAACTTCCCTGCAACACCTAACTCTCCTAGCTCTCACCTATCTCTTACCTACTCTTAACTTTCCCTCCACCAGGTAGTGGTCAGACATAACTCCACCCTCCCCTCTCAGAACTCTCACATCCAACAATCTTCCTATTACATTCCTGGACACAACCACATGAATGCTCTATCAACAATCCTTCAACCCTCCTGTCTCACCCATGTATACTTGTTAAAATCTTTCTTTTCAAACAGGGTATTCCCAATCACCATCTCTCGCTCAACGCACATCCCTATCATTCGTTCCCCATTTTCATTTCTTCCAGGGACACCATGCATACCAACTACACCTTCAACTGCTACATTTCCCACTCTAGCATTCAGATCTCCCATCATTACCACTCACATTCGCTCCAAAACTCTGCAGACATCAACATTATTCCAGAAAGACTCCCTCTCTTCTTCATCCCTTTCACAACCAGGCCCATATGCACTCACAAATACCCACACCTCACACTCAAATTTCGCTTTCACCCACATCAGTCTCGATGACACCTTCTTCCGTTCAGTCACACACTGCTGTACTTTCGGACTCACTAACAAGGCCACACCTCCTCTTGTCCTTCCTCTATCAACACCCGACAATCTTCCATTCACACTACAATCTTAAACTCACCCTTCCCTTTCATCTTCGTTTCACTCAAAGCTAACACATCCAACTTTCTTCTCACAAACATTCTCTCAATCTCCTCCCTTTCAGCCTCAATTGTACTACATCCACACACATTCATAGACCCAATCTTCAGGGTACGGGGTAACTCAATCCTCCATCCCTTTCTCTGACCTGTCTCTTTTTAGAAACTAACAAACACAGGAACAAACAGAGGAGGGGGTCCCTTGTCCCCTCACCCCACCCCTTTTAGTCTCCTTTTACGACACACAGGGAATACGGTGGCAGGATTCTTCCTACCACAGTGCGGAGATATATAATTACCATTTATTACATTATTCCTCATCTCCGTAGACATATAGGGCATGACAGCTACATAGGAAGAAATCGATTCACAGATAAAGAAGTCTGCCATTTGAGAATTTTAAGCCCAAAGAGTTTCCTTTCATTAGAGACGTGAAAACTGCCTTGAAAGTTAGGGATAAAACGGATGTTATTATTTCGTGCATCACTAGGGCTTTAAAGTGGCATCTTGACCCTAGTGACTGAATAAAAGATACGGAATATTCTCACCGTATGCCCATTCGTGTGATATCATGATCCATATTTGCCAAGGTAAAACCACTCCGAAATGTAACACATCGTTTACAAGAAAATCGCTCATTTATTATCATATATACATTATTAGGAAAAACTAAATACATAGCCGTACTGAGGTATACAATTTATCAAAATTACTTGGTTCCTCATATACTCAGTTCATGAAGCGTCTAAAAGAAATCAGGTTGCAGGAGCGTCGAGCTGAACTGTTGTGTCTGCTATATTGAGATTAACTGGATTTTTAAATCCGATGAGTCGTGGCTTTTTTTCTAGCCTTGAGCACTTACATAATGTAGTGCCAAAGGTCAACTAGTTACGGCTGGTAGCATTCACTTTGCGGATTGTTCAAAACTATTTTTCTGGAGGGATGGCTGTATAATCGTATGTTTGGGCGAAATCGTTAAAAATGTTTCTTCCACAAATGTGCAAAAAACCTAATCGGAAACACACCTAATTATTACCAAAACTCAGATGACACATCTCAGGGTGGAAAAATCACAATTATGAAACATATAACGAGAAATCGTTGAACCTGTAAAGAGAGCTGGCAGATGGATTGTTTAAGAACAGTAAGTTTCAGTTGATGTGGGGGTCACCGAAACAAGCGACAAACTTCGAATGAATATTCTTTTTATCTACAATAGAAGCACTTTAAAATAACGTTGAGTCTCCTGACTGAATTAAAAAAATTGTTTGCACATTATGAAGGCTCGTGTTACACCATAAGCCACATTTCGTTAAGTAAAAATCTCTCAAAACTGATACCTCGTGAGAAGGAAAATTGATGATGTTTTGGCTCTCAGCTATAAAATTTATACGAGAATGTACAGTCGCGAGCAGATGAAATGGAGACACCAGCACACACACCTCTGGATCGCTTCTACCTGACGAGTTACGGGAGAGTGAGAGAGGGAGGGGGGTGTATGGAGGGGCTGGTGGTGGGAAAAAGATCAAGAGAGGGAAGGGAAGGGAGGAGAGGAGGGGCGGCAATAACATGGCTGTCAAGGTCTTACTTTATCTTGATTATGGATTAATGTTTGATTTTGGGAGAGCTTAATTAATCATGATGTCAATCATATCACTGATAATGGGTTTTAATTTAAAACTGTTTTCACTTGAAGCGAGAGAGTAGTTTGTTGTGTCATAGATGAAGTTGGCACCTTTGCAGCTGAACTGTGGCTTCATAAGATTCTATACAACAGCCAAAGCGTTAACCTAATGGTTCATATTCGAGGGGTTCATTAGTGAGAGGTGAAACTGGAAGGGGTTCAAGAGGGAGGGGGAAACACCTGTTTGAGCGGTGTGGTGGAAAATATTGGGGAATGAGGAGAATAGTAATGTAGTCATAAGCCAAAGGTGAAGAAAATATGTGCACGTCGGGTTAACACTTGTCTGTGATGGTTCTGGTGCCCAACAATTAATGGATGAACATTTTAATAGGTTGATTGTGCTCGTCATTCAGGATGTCAGCATAAATATGTCTTGCTATATGTCATCAGACTCTAGCCATGATTATACACATTTTTTATCTGGGAATGCTAGGGATCAAAAGCATATGAAACCGAATTAGATGGATTTCACATTTACAAAGCTATGTATTGATTTTTAGTTAAGTCATCATACGTCAGTATTTGTTCGATATTACAACTGTAATGATTACAATTTCTTTAATGAATGGGCTATTTTTAGTGCTTAATGTGTTTTAGCAATAATTATTAATAATATAAAATACGAGAACCACAGGTATTCATGTTTTTTATGATAAAAAAAAATTGTGAGGAACGGAGTGAGACAAACCCTCTTGCAGAATATAAGCTCATTTCTGGTGAAGTGAGGGTTCCATTCATGTGAACCGCAGTTCCCTTTATACACACACACACACACACACACACACACACACACACACACACACACACACACACACACACACACCAGGAATGTTGCCAGAATGGGAATAATGACTAACAAACTCGCCGATATCAAAATGTAATGCCTGGCAACCACCTTCATTCTCATACAGCCAAGACTGTTTCTCCCTCCCCTTCCACTCACCAAAAGCTCTCCCCCTCCCCCCCTCCCTCCCCAGCCTACCATCTCCTTTCTTCCTCTCTCACTCCCTGTCCCTCTTCAACTCGGCGTAGCCATTGTGAAACTTTAGGTTAACGATTTAGCTCTTGCCTTGATTCTTATGAAGCCACAGTTGAGCTGCGAAGCTAGCCATATCTTCATGTGTAATACAATATATTGCTCTCTCGCTTAAATGGAAAACAACTTAAAGTTACAAACCCATTACCTTATCAGTGATATGTATGACATCATGATTAATTAAGCTCGGCCAAAGTCAATCCTACATCCTTAAGATAAAGTAAAACCTGGACAGCCATGGTTACGCCTCTCGTACCCTCCCCTGCCCTTTCTCCCTCCACCAGCCCCTCCATTCCCTCCCCCCCTCCCTTCTTCCTCTCTCACTCCCCTCCCCCCCACACCTAGTAACTAGTCGGGTAGAAGCGACCCAGAGGTGTGTGTGCTGGTGTCTCCATTTCATCTGCTCGCGACTGTACAAACACCATCGGAATACAGAGATATATGATTAATATTTATAACATTATTCCTCATGTCCGTAGACATATAGTGTATGACAGCTACAAAAAATGCTGGTTGAAGGAGCACTGATTGAACTATATTAAAGTCGTCTGGAAAATGTTTGGGTTTCTAGGTTAGGGAAAGGGCCACCTCATAATTGAGGGCGAAAAGGCTAAATATGAATGACAGCTACAATAAATGCAGGTTGAAGGAACACTGAATGAACTGCATTAATATCGTCTGAAGAGTTTTTGGATAATTACGTTAGGAAGAGATTGATTTCAGTAATGCTTTAAGCCGTACAATTGAGGGCGAAAACACTAAAAATGCATGACATCTACAAAAATTGCACGAATGTACACAAAATGGCTGGGAAACAGTCCCAGTTGTATCTAAAAATGAGAAAACATTTCTGATGATCAGAAAATTTCGACGCAAAAAAAAATTAGTAAGAAGGCTGAGGTAATACGTAAGATGAAATCGATTCACATGTAAAGATGTCTGCCATTTGAGGGTTTAAAGCCCAAAGAGTTTCCTTTCATTAGAAACGTGAAAACAACTTTTGGAAAATTAGAGATAAAACGGATGTTATTTTTATCATGATCACTTGGGCTTCAACGTGGCATCCTGAGGCTGGTGACCAAATATAAAGTATGGAATATTATCGCCGTTTGCTGGTTCCTGTGATATTATGATCCATATTTACCAAGATAAAACTACTCCGAAAAGCAAGAAATCGTTTACAAGAAAATCGCTTATTTATTGATTATCATATATTTCATTAGGAAAAACGTAAAACATAGTCGTACTGATATACAGAATTTATAAACATTACTTGGTTCCTCATATGTATAGTTTTAATCCTCATGATGGATCAAAAAAAAAAAAAAAATCAGGTTGCAGGAGCTTCGACATGAACTGCTGTGTCTGCCATGTTGAAATTAATTGGATTTTTATTTTGCAATGAGTCTGTTGGCCTTTTTCTTTTTCTTAACCTTGACTTCTGGGATAAAAGGCAGTGCCAAAGGTGAATTAGTTAATGCTGATAGTATTCACTTTCCGGGTAGTTCAAAACTATTGTGCTGGAGCGATGGCTGTATGAAGGTATTTTTGGCGACATCGTTAAGTATGCAACCTTCGCAAATGTACTCAAAATTGATTGGGAAACATCGAATTATTACCAGAACTCAGATGACACTTCTGAGGTTGAAGAAATTCATTTTTAGAAAAAATTTAAGACATGTAAAGACAGCTGGCATCTGAGGTGCTTGAAAACAATAAGTTTCAACTGATGTGGGGGTCATCGAAACAAGCGACAAACTTAAAACGAGTGTTCTTTTTAATCTGCTGTAAAAGCATTATAAAATTACAGCAAGCCTCCTGATTGAATTGCACATTATGAAGTTTGGTGTTCCAACGTAAGCCACAATTCCTTAGGTAAACTCTGTCAAAACTGATACCTTGTGAAAAGAAAAATTGTTGTGCTTTTGACTCTCACCTATGAATTTATATAAAGTAAATACACTATCGCAATACTGAGATGTATAATTATTTACCATTTACAAGCTGCATATTTGAGAACGAGAACACTAAGTATGCATGGCAGGTACAAAAAATGCAGGTTGAAGGAACACTGAATGAACTGCGTTATTGTCGTCTGAAGAATATTTGGATTTTTACGGTATGAGGAGTGTCATTTGAGGAATGGTAAAAACCACATAAATGGGGTGGCGAAAACACTAAAAATGTATGACAGCTACAAAAAATGCAGGGTGAAGGAACACTGACTGAACTGCGTCATTGTCCTCTTAAAGATTGTTTGGATTTGTACGTTAGAGGAGAGGGTCATATGAGTATTGCTAAAAACCGAATAACATGGGGCGAAAACACTAAAAATCCAACTTCCACAAATGTACTCTATATTAGTTGGGAAACACCCCTAGTTGTATCTAAAATTGAGAAAACATTTCTGACGGTCAGAAAATTGTCGCAAAAAAAAAAAAAAAGTAACAAGGCTAAATGAGGTACTACGTAGGAAGAAATCGATTCATTTTTTTTTAATTCATTGCTAGACGCCATGTAACCCAAACGGGGTGGCCATGGGCTTTGAGTTAATTGTTTTACAGGGAGGGGCACTAATTCTCCACCAACCCCACTTGACACGTAGGGATGCCAACAGCATCTGGTGTTCCCATGCGGTCACCCATCCAAGTACTAACCAGACCCAACGTTGCTTAACTTCGCTGATCGGACGGGAAGCGGTGTACTCAACGTGGTATGGCCGTTGGCCATTTGAGGGTGTCAAGCCCAAAGAGTTTCCTTTCATTAGAGACGTGAAAACAGCTTAGGTATTTAGAGATGAAACGGAAGTTATTTTTACGTGCATCACTAGGGCTGAAGTGGCACATTGAGCCTAGGGACTAAATATATGATATTGTATACTTTCGCCGTATGCCGGTACGTGTGATATCATGAGCCATATTTACCAAGGTAAAAATCACTCTCAAAGGCAGTACATCGTTTACAAGAAAATCGCTTGTTTATTTTCATATATACATTATTAGGAAACACTAAATACATAGCCGTACTGAGATATAGAGTTTTTAAACATTACTTGGTTCCTCATATTCGCAGTTTAGTGTTCATGAAGGGTCTAAAATCAGGTTGCAGGAGCGTCGACCTGAACTGTTGTGTCTGCCATATTGAGATGAAATGGATTTTTAGTTTCCGATGAATCTATTGGCCTTTTTTTTTTTTTTTTTTTTTTTTTTTGACGTCACGGAAAAAGGTAGTGCCAAAGGTGAATTAGTTACGGCATATAGGATTAATTTTGGGGGTATTTTAAAACTATTTTACTGTGCTGAATGCTGTATGAACGTTTTTTGGTGCGAAATCGCTAAATATCCAACTTCCAGAAATGTACTCAGAATTGAAAGGGAAACTCACCAAATTATTTCCACAACTCAGAAGACACATGGTGAAAAAAAAAAATCACTATAACAAGAAATCGATTGACAGGTAAAGAGAGCTGGCATCTGAGGTGTTTAAGAACAAAAAGTTTCAATTGATGTGGGGGTCACCGAGACAAGCGAGAAACTTCAAATGAGCATTCTTTTTTCATTTGCAGTAGAAGCACTAAAAGATTACAGCGAGTCTCCTGACTGAATTAAAAAAAAAGAATGCACATTGTGAATGCTCGTGTTACATCATAAGCCGCCTTTCCTTAGGTACAATATCTCAAAACTGATACCTCGTGAGAAATAATATTGATGAGGTTTTGACTTTCACCTATAAATTTATACAAGACAGTACAAACACTATCGCAATACCGACATTTATAATTATTTATCATTTACAATATCTCCGTAGACATGTAGTGCATGACAGATACAAAAAATGCAGGGTGAAGGAACATTGAATGAATTGTATTGACGTCGTCTGAAGATTGTTTAGATATATACATTAGGAAGAGGATCATTTGTTTACTTTTTTATGGGACGAAAAAGGAACCAAAGGCTGAGCCCACATTAACGTTCCTTCCAAGAAAGAAACAAAAACAATGCAAAAGAGAGACAAATTCAAGATCCATTCATTGCGATATGCCTGGGCACACTGCGTTTGAACGACGAGAGATCATAGGAAGTGGGATATACAGACTGAGGGAGACAGTTCCAGAGTTGACCTGTTGCATAAATGAAGGACTGAGAGTAACAGTTAACTCTTGCATTAGAGAATTGGACAGCAAAGGGATGAGAGTTTGTTGGTATACGGGTGCTACGCGCCCGTCGTATAGGTGGAGGGATGCAAGCACACAGTTCAAAGGAGCAGTGACCATTGAAGTAGCGATAGAAATGAGATAAAGAGGCAACAGCGAGGCGAAGAGACAAAGGTTGAAGGGAGCCAGTAAGAGGAGAGTTGATGAGACGAAAAGCCTTTGACTCCACCCTATTGAGAAGAGCTGTATGTAGGGAGCCTCCCCACACATGAGAGTTGTACTCTAAACAACTGTGCAGGAGTAAAGAAGGCACGGAGTCGGCTTAGCACACCTAATCTCTTGGAAGCAGATTTCACAAGAGATGCAATATAATCTTTCCAAGATAAGTCCCGTGTGAATGAAACTCCAAGCATAGGATGATGCAGGATTGAGCTGGATATTATTAAACATTAGTGGGTATTCCTGTGGAAGATTTTGACGGGTTGACAGGTGTAAGAACTGAGTCTTAGATGCATTAAAAACAACCATATTATTTTTACCTCAGCCAGAGATACGAGCCAAGTCAGACATTAGGTGTGCCATAGCCTCATCCCTTGTTTGTTGAAGTAACTGCTGAGATGGACGTTGCGGGAACCGAATGGAAAGGTGAAGGGTGGAATCATCAGTGTACGAGTGAATTGGATTAGATGTACAGCTTAGAAGATCATTGATGAATGAAAGGAAGAGAGTTGGTGATAGGACAGAGCCCTGAGGAACACCACTGTTAACAGATCTAGGAGAAGAACGACGGCCGTCTACAACATCAGCTATAGACCGACCAGAAAGGAAGCTATAGATGAATGTGCAGATGGAAGGATAGAAACCGTAAGAGGGCAGTGTGGAAAATAAAGATTTATGCCAGACTCGATCGAAAGCCTTTGAGATGTGAAGTGCAATGACAAAGCTTTCGCCAAAGTCCCGAAAGGAGGATGACTAGGAATCTGAATGGTAGGTGAGAAGATCGCCAGTGGAGCATCCCTGACGGAACCCATACTGACGATCAGAAAGAAGGTTGTAATAGGAAAGATGCTTTAAAGTTTTTCTGTGAAGAATGGACTCAAAAACTTTTGAAACAGGATGTTAAAGCAACTGGATGATTGTTAGAGGGTTGGGAACGGTCACCCTTCTTTGGGACCGGCTGAATGAGAGCAAACTTGCAGCAAGAAGGAACGGTACAAGTAGAAAAAAAAAGGCAAAAGAGTTTACCTAGGCAGGGTGTAAGCACAGAAGTACAGTTCTTAAGGACAACAGGAGGGACCCCATCAGGCCCATATGCCTTGTTAGTATTGTATTGAGGCCAGTGATGGTAGAAAATGCATCAGCTGAAGAAATTTTAATGTCAGCTACGAGGAAGTCAGAGGGGGAAAGTGAGGGAGGAACAGCACCGGAATTGTCTAAGGTGGAACTGGAGGAGAAAGTCTGAGTGAAGAGATTTACTATATAAGTAGAAGAAATTGCTACAGACCTATCAGAGTAGAAAAGAGGAGGGAAGGATGATGAGGTACAGTTGTTAGAAAGGTTTTTGGCAAGGTGCCAGAAGGAGCGGGGAAAATTCGAGTTGGAGAGATGGGAGCATTTAGAACGAATGAGAGTATTTTGTGGAGAGCGAAGAACAGACTTAGCACGATTCCGGGTAGAAACACAAAGAATATGTGATTCGGTGGTGGGTTGGATCCGGTACCTTTTATAGGCTCTCTCCTTCTTAGAACAAGCGTGATTAAACCAAGTCTTTCTTGCATTAGTTAGAAGATATGAGAAAGGAATATATGCTTCCATGCCCGAGAGAATAACCTCCGTAATGCGCAAGGCACACTCAGATGGCTCCCAGCCGTGGAAGCAATAATCATTGCAGGGGCAATCAAAGAAGTACTGCCTGAGGGCCTCCCAATCTTCAGCTCCAAAGTGCAACAGACGACGTTTCTTTGGAGGGTCCACAGGCCGTACCGGAGCGATAGGACAGATGAAAGTAACAAGGTTATGATCGGAGGAGCCCAACGGAGAGAAAAGATTGTCCGTGTAAGCAGAAGGATTAGTTGTAAGGAAGAGGTCAAGTATGTTGGAGCTCTCCCCAAGGCGGTCAGAGATATGGGTAGGGTGCTGTACAAGCTGCTCTAGGTCATTAGGGATAGAAAAGATGAAGGCTTGTTCACCAGGTGGATCAGTGAAAGGAGAGGAGAGGCAAAGGTGGTGCTGAACAGTGAAATCTAGAATGGAGATCTCAGAGAAAGGAGAAATGGATAGAATGTGTTCCATCGTAGAAGTAAGATAGTCGAAGAATTTTTGATAGCAGAATTAGGAGATAAGTACACAGCGCAGATATATTAGTCAGAGAATGACAGGAGAGCCGATGCCAGAGAGTAAAGAATTCAGAAGAATCAAGTTCAGGAACACGAGAGCAAGATAGGTCGTCGCGTACATATAAGCAGCATCCGCCTTTGGCTTTGAAATGAAAATAGAGATAGAAGGATACAGAGAAGGGTTTGCTGTCAGTTGCCTCAGACAGCTGAGTCTCAGTAAGAAAGAGAGGATGAGGGTTAGAGGAGGAGAGGTGTTGTTCAACAGACAGAAAGTTAGAGGAAAGGCTGCGAATGTTGAAGAAATGATGGAGGAGTCAGACAGTGGATCCAGGCAACTCAGAGTGACGTTACCGGGAGAGGGGCGGATAGCAGGGGCATTTATGGTTCCCCCCCCCCCCGGGGGACTCCGAGACATTGTTGTTTTGCGCCATTTTTCTTTTATTTCATTTTGAAGAGGAAGTGTAGTGTGTACTGAGCATGTAGTCTGGTGATGATAGAAAAACTTGTATTGGAAAGCATGCTGGCCTACTCTGTGTTACTGAAAAACTGAAAAAGTTCAGCAAAGGGAGATGCTCAGGAACTAGTCCTGAGGGCTGATGAAACGGGAGCTCCAGCTCTCCCTGTCATCAGCTTTTCATCCACCTTGGGAGTACTGCCCTGCTCGACTGGTGCTACAGCCTACTCCTCACGTGAGTGATGCTAAAACCCGCATAACACTGCTCGAAAACGATAAACATGCATGACAGCTACAAAAAGTGCAGGTTGAAGGAACACTGAATGAAATGTATTAGTCGTCTGGAGATTGTGAAGACGAAAACACTAAAAATGCAACTTCCACGAATGTACTCTAAATTAGATGGGAAACACTGCCAGCTGTACTCCTAAAATCCGTAAAACACATCTGAGCGTCAGAGAAATCCGCCGCGAAAAAAAAAAAAAAAAAATCAGTAACAAGGCAGATAATACGTAGGATGAAATCGATTCACAAGTAAAGAAGTTTAACATTTGAGGGTTTTAAACTCAAAGAATTTCTTTTCGAAACGTGAAAACTGCTTGGAAATTTATAGATAAGACGGTTGTTATTTTTATGTGGATCACTAGGGCTTTAAAATGGCATCCTGAAACTAGTGATCAAATATAAAATATCGCATATTTTAGCCGTATGCCGGTTTGTGTGATACCATGATCCATTTTTACCAAAGTAAAACCACTCCGAAAGGCAATAAATCATTTACAAAAAAAAAAAAAAAAAAGCTTGCTCATTATCATATATAGATTATTAGGAAAAACTAAATATCGATACATAGTCGTACTGAGATGTACGATTTATAAACATTACTTGGTTCCTCATGTCTGCAGGTTTATTGTTCATGATGGGTCTAAAAAAAAAAAAAAATATCAGGTCGCAGGAGCGTCGACCTGCCTGTTGTGTATGCCATGTTTAGATTAAGTGGATCTTAAATTTGTGATTACTGTATTGGCTTTTTTTTTTTATTTTTTTTTTTAGCTTTGACTACTGATAAAAGATGGTGCCAAAGGTGAACTAGTTACGGCTGATAGCATTCACTTCTGGGGTAGTTCAGAACTATTTAACTGAAGTGATGGTTGTACAATCGTATTTTTGGGCGAAACCGTTAAATATGAAACTTCCACAAATGTGCTCAAAATTGATTGGAAAACACGCTTAATTATTACAAAACTCAAATGACACTTCTAACAATGAAAAAGTCACCTTCATGAAACATATAACAAGAAATCGATTGACACATAAAGAGAGCTGGCGTCTGGGTTGTATAAGAACAGTATGTTTCAATTGATGTGGGGGACACCGAAACAAACGAGATGCTTCGAATGAGTATTCTTTTTTATCTGCAGTGGAAGCACTATAAAATTACATCGAGCCTCCTAGTTGAATAGAAAGAAAATATATTTGCACATTACGAACGTTCATGTTACATCTACACCTCCCCATTCTGAACCTGTCAGGGTGACCCGATGGCACTTTGACAGGGCAGACTGGGATGGATTTAGAAATTATCTTGCTGATATTCCATGGCAGTCTTTCTTCTCTAGTGATCCCAATTCTACCCAGACCCATATCTGCGACTTAATACTAGCTGGTATGGATTTATTCATACCAAGTCAACAATTCACTAAAAGATCAAACTCTCCAAAATGGTTTGATGGCCATTGTGCCAGAGCAACAGCCCAAAAGTCATTAGCATATAACTCTTACTTAAAATTAAAAACATCTGAATCACTCTTCCAATTTAAAATTGCTAGAAATCATGCAAAAGCTGTATTAGATCTATCTAAATCAAACTTTCTTCAAAAGCAAGCATCAAAACTACTTAACAACCCTAATGACAATAGAATATTCTGGTCAACTCTTAATTCTTTCAATAATAACTTTAACAAGTCATCTTCCATTCCCCCACTAAAATCTTCAGATGGCAATATTACAAATGACCCACGTGGGAAAGCAGATATCTTTGCTAGTACCTTTGCCAGAAACTCTACCATAGATGATACCAGCCAGAATGTCTCTACTGGAACTTGATTCTCCCGAAATTGCCCCACTTAAAATACAGACAAGATATGTAAAATCCATCCTAGACAATTTACCTACCAACAAAGCTCCAGGCCCAGATGGAATTCCGCCAATTGTTTTGAAAAAGTGTTCCCCTGAACTTGCCTCTGTCCTAGCTAAATTATTCAGACTATGCATACGTACTTCTTTATTCCCAAATTCATGGAAAGAAGCCAATATCCACCCAGTTCCGAAGAAAGGAAGTTCGTCTGACCCCTCCAATTACAGACCAATAGCTGTCATCTTCTCTTGGTAAGGTATTTGAAACTTTAATTAATAAGCATATTGTTAAACATCTTGAATCCAACAACTTAATTAGTGATAGACAATACGGTTTTCGCCACGAAAGATCCACCATTGACATAATCTCTTAACTCATACCATCCATCAATCACTTGATCTTTTTGGAGAAACTCATGCAGTAGCTCTTCATATCTCTAAAGCTTTCGACAGAGTATGGCACCGTTCCCTGCTGTCCAAACTCCCTTGCTTTTGTTCCTTTGATTTCTTCTTATCTTAGTGACAGGAAAATAAGAGTAAAAGTAGATGATGTATATTCGAATTTCCACTCAACGCCGGCGTGCCGCAGGGATCAGTTCTGGCTCCAACCCTATTTCTGGTTCATATTAATGATCTCTTATCTGTCACTTGCAATCCCATTCACTCATATGCAGATGACAACACTACATTGTTCATTCACACTCAGACATCCATTTACAAAGTCTAATATCTCTACCTCTCAACTCAGTACAGCCATCTCCATAATCAAGATCTATCTACAATCAGTGAATGGGGACAAAACAACCTTGTCTCTTTTAATGCTAGTAAAACTAAATATATACAGTTTACTAATAGACAGATATTGCCAGATTCGTACATTACCTTCAGTGCTACTAATATTCCCATCTCCAAAAGTATTGAAATTCTTGGTGTCTCACTTAACAGTGCCCTCAGCTGGACCTCTCATGTCAGATCACTTGCTAAAACCGCCTCAAAGAAACTTGGATTATTGTACAGAGTCCGTAACTTCTTCGCCGATGAGCAGTTAGCTATAATTTATAAGAGTCATGTGCTCTCTCAGCTTAAATATTGCTCACCCTTGTGGAATGGTTGTGGAGAGGTTGCATGAAAACAACTAGACAAAATTCAGAATAAAGCTGTTAGAATCATTAACAACCTTGCCATTACATAAAAACTACCTCCCCCGCAAGTAAGGAGGAATGTTGCCTCCCTTGCATTATTTTACAGATATTTTTATGGCAAATGCTCAGACGAAGTTGCGTCCATGGTGCCACCTCTCTATGCCTTCCCTCATGTTACACGGGCATCTGGTAGCGCTCATGACTGGAATGTCACTCAACCATACTGCAGAACTTCTGCCTATCAGAATTCTTTCATTCCCCGAACTGCATCTCTCTGGAGCTCGCTTCCCCAGAGTTGTTTTCCTCCAAATTTCAACCCACAACTGTTCAAGTCTAATTGTTACAGATATTTTATGAACAGAGGACACCAGTAATCTGGTGTATGGATTATTTATTTATTTATTTTTTACCCATTTGTTTTTCCTTCGTTCTGTTATTTATAAAAAAAAAGATGAAGGAATATTGATGAGCTTTTGACTCTTACCTATAAATATTACGAGAAAGTACAAACTCTATCCCAGTACGGAGATATATAGTTAATTACCATTTATTACATTATTCCTCATCCCGGTAGACATATAGTGCATAACAGCAACGAAAAATGCAGGTTGAAAGAACACTGAATAAACTGTATTAGTGTCATCTGCAGATTGTTTGGGTTTTTACATTAGGAAGAGGGTAATTTGAATGATGCTAAAAACCGCATAATTCATGCTGTAAACACTAAATATGCATGACAGCTTCAAAAAATGCGGGTTGATGGAACACTTAATGAACTGCTTTAATGTGTGAAGAATGTTTGGATTTTTACGTTAGGAAGAGGGTCATTTGAGTAACGCTAAAAGCAGCATAAGAGAGTAGCGAAAATACAAAAAATGAATGACAGCTACAAAATATGCAGGTTGAGGGAACACTGAACTGTACTAATGTAGTCCTGAGATTCTTTGGATATTAACGTTAGGAAAAGGGTTATTTGAGTGATGCTAAAAACCGCATAATTCAGGACGAAAAACTAAATATTCATGACAGCCACAAAAAATGCAGGATGGTGGAACACTGAGTGAACTGTATTAATATCATCTGGACATTATTTGGATCTCTACGTTAGGAAGAGCAAGAATTGCATAATTGGGGAAAAAAACACAAAAAATGTAACTTCCACAAATGTACTCTAAATTAGCTGGGAAAGACTCCTAGTTGTATCTAAATTTCATAACACATTTCTTAGCGTCAGGAAATTCCGTAGAGAATAAAAAAATCTGTAACAAGGCTAAATGAGGTAAATGTAGAATGAATCGATTCACAGGTAAAGAAGTTTGCCATTTAAGGGTTTTAATCCCAAAGAGTTTCCTTTCACTAGAGACGTGAAAATAGCTTAGAGATAAAACGGATTATTTTTATGTGCATCACTAGGGCTTTAATGTGGCATCAAACATAAATTAATGGAATATTTTCATCGTATGCCGGATCGTGTGATATCATGATCCCTGTTTATCAAGGTAAAACCACTCCGAAAGGCAATAAATAGTTTACAAGAAACTCGCTTATTTAATGATTATCATACATTCATTATGAGGAAAAACTAAGAACATAGCCGTACTGATATATTTAATTTATAAACATTTCTTGGTTCCTCATATACGTAGTTTTATTGTTCATGATGGGTCTAAAGAAAATCAGGTTGCAGGAGCGTCGACCTGAAATGTTGTGTCTGCCATGTTGATTAATTGGGTTTTAATTTCCGATGAGTCTATTGGCATTTTTTTAACCTTGACCACGGAAAACGGTAGTGCCAGAGATTAATTAGTTACGGCAATTAGCATTCATTTTGGGGGTCGTTTAAAATTATTTTACTGTGAAGTCTTGATAAACGTTTTTTGTGGCGAAATCTCTAAATATGCAATTTCCACTAATGTATTGAAAATTGAATGGGAAACACACCAAATTATTACCACAGCTTAGAAGACACTTTTTAGGGTGAAAAAAATCAAATTTAGGAAACATATAACAAGAAATCGATTGACACGTAAAGAGAGCTGGTATCCAAGGTATTCAAGAACAAAAAGTTTAAGTTGATGTGGGGATCACCTAGACAAGCGAGAAATTTCAAATAAGTATTCTTTTTTTTTTTTTTTCTTAATCTGCAGTAAAAGCACTTTAAAATTACAGCAGATCTCATGACAAAAAATAAAAATAAAAATATATGCACAGTGTGAAGGTTCGTGTTACATCGTAAGCCACGTTTCCTTAGGTACAATATCTCAAAACTGATATCTCGTGAGAAGGAATATTGATGAGCTTTTGACTTTCACCTATAAATTTATACAAGACAGTACAAACACTATCGCAATACCGATATATATAATTATTTACTTACAATATTATTCCTAATCTCCACAGACATACAGTACAGTGCATGACAGATACAAAAAATGAAGGTTGAAGGCACATTGACTGATCTGTATTGATGTCGTCTGAATATTGTTTGGATATTTACATTAGGAAGAGGGAAGCTTGGGTAATGCTAAAATCCGCATAACTGGGGGCGAAAACGATACATGCATGACAGCTACAAAAAGTGCAGGTTCAAGGAACACAAAATGAAATGTATTAATGTCGTCTGCAGATTGTCTGAATTAGAATTGAAGGCGAAAACACTAAAAATGCAGTTTCCACAAATGCACTCTAAATTATATGGGAAATACTGCCAGTTGTATCTAAAATCCATAAAACATATCTGACGGTCAGAGAAATCCGGCGCGATAAAAAAAAATCGGTAACAAGGCTAAATGATATAATACGTAGGATGAAATCGATTCACAGGTAAAGAAGTCTGGCATTTGATAGTTTTAACCCAAAAAGCTTCCTTACATTAAAGACGTGAAAACAGCTTGGAAATTTAGAGATAAAACGGTTGTTATTTTTATGTGCACCACTATGGCTTTAAAATGACTACCTATGCCTAGTGATCTAATATAAAATATCGAATATTTTCGCCGTATACTGGTTCGTGTGATATCATGATCCGTTTTTTACAAAAGTAAAACCACTCCAAGATGCAATAAAGCGTTTAGAAAAAAGAAAATGGTTATTTATTATCAACTATAGATTATTAGGAAAAACTAATAATCGGTAAATAGCCGTACTGAGATGTACGATTAATAAACATTACTTGGTTCCTCATGCCTGCAGTTTTATTGATCTTGATGGGTTTATAAAAAATCAGGTTGCAGGTGGGTCGACCTGTCTGTTGTGTCTGCCATATATAAAGTAAGTGGACCTTAAATTTGCGGTAAGTCTATCGGCTTCTTTTTAGCCTTGACTACGGATAAAAGGTGGTGCCAAAGGTGAACTAGTTACGGCGGATTGTATTCACTTCTGGGGTACTTGATAACTATTTAACTGGAGTGATGGTTGTATAATCGTATTTTTGGGAGTAACGGTTAAATTCTTCCACAAACGTACTCAAAATTGACTGGGAAACACAGTTATTATCAAAACTCAGATGACATAACGATGAAAAAAGTCACCTTCATGAAACATAAAACAAGAAATCAATTGACACAAAGAGAGCTGGCATCTTGGTTTTTTAAGAACAATATGTGTCAATTGCTGTGGGGGTCACCGAAAGAAACGAGAAGCTTCGAATAAGTATTGTTTTTTATCTGCAGTAGAAGCATTATTCCTCATCTCGGTAGACATATAGTGTATGACAGTTACAAAAAATGCAGGTTGAAGGAACACTGAATGAACTGTATTAATGTCATCTGCAGATTGTTTGATATCATTAATAGTATTACTTATTTATTGTCAGGGGTGGTCATTGTCTCCAGAGGCTAACAGTACTAATAAACAGCAATTATCAGGAATTAGTCTCTGCTGTGTACTGTTGAGAAAGTTTATAAATTCTCGTTTTTAGAGAATCGGCGAAGCAAGACATATAAAGTAATCATTGCTTGATTTTAGCAAGACAATTCATTAAATTATCATTTAATATTGATTACCTTTAAAAACCCCGTGACAGGGGTCACCGAAACAAAGAAGCTTCGAATGAATTTTCTTTTTTATCAGCAGTAGAAGCACTTTAAAATTACATCGAGCCTCCTGGTTGAATTAAAAAAAAAATATTTGCACATTATGTAAATTCATTTTACACCATTAGCCACATTTCCTTCGGTAAAATCTCTCAAAACTGATACCTCGCGAGAGTGAATATTGATGAACTTTTGACCCTTACCTATAAATGTTACGAGAAAGTACAAAATCTATCGCAATACCGAGATATATAATTAATTACCATTTATAACATTATTCCTCATCTCGGTAGATATATAGTGCATGGCAGCAACAAATAATGCTGTTGAAGGAACACTGGATGAATTGTATTAATGTCGTCTGGAGATTGTTTGGGTTTTTACATTAGGAAGAGGGTAATCTGAATGATGCTAAAACCGCATAATTCATGGTGAAAACACTAAATATGCATGACAGCTACAAAAAATGCAGGTAGATGGAACTCTCAATGGACTGCATTAATGTGTAAAGAGTGGATTTTTACTTTAAGAAGAGGGTCATTTGAGTAATGCTAAAAGCAGCATAAATGAGGAGCGAAACTACTAAAAATGCATGGCAGCTACAAAAAATGCAGGTTGAAGGAACACTGAATTATATTAATATCATCGCGAGATTGTTTGGATCTTTACGTTAGGAAGAGTCATTTGAGTAACGGTAAAAACCGCATAATTGGGGAAGAAAATAAAAATGCAACTCACAAATGTCCTCTAAATTAGCAGAAAAAGACTCCTACTATCCATTTCAGACCCCATGGAGCATCGTTTTTCTCAAATATGTTCTAAACAAACAGTTGGATCAATATGACATTTTGGCATAGCTTGCTTGACACCGTCCCCAAATTTATGGCACTACAGTGCACATTGCCAAGTGTGTTTCATTAAGGAATTT
This sequence comes from Coenobita brevimanus, assembly GCF_032717465.1. Classification (NCBI taxonomy): domain Eukaryota; kingdom Metazoa; phylum Arthropoda; class Malacostraca; order Decapoda; family Coenobitidae; genus Coenobita; species Coenobita brevimanus. The sequence goes on from NC_136967.1 coordinate 31,390,622, forward strand.
ATTTTTGGCTTTGAAGGCGAAGCTGACAAGAGCCGAGTAGACATTCGGACAGGGGAAGGTATTTTGTGACGTAGTTGTGACGTGTACCACTCCACCATCTCTACCTCCAAGTTTCTAAATCTCATAAATAATTTCTTAGCGTCAGGAAATTCCGTCGCGGAAAAAAAAAAAAAAAATCAGTAACAAGGCTAAATGACGTAATACGTAGAATGAAATCGATTCACAGGTAAAGAAGTCTGCAATTTAAGGGTTTCAAGTCCAAACGGTTTCCTTTCATTTAAGACTTGAAAACAGCTTGGAGATTTAGAGATTAAACGGATGTTATTTTTATGCGCATCACTAGGGCTTTAAAGTGGCATTCTGAGCATAGTGTTCAAATATAAAATAAGGAATATTTTCTCCGTATGCCGGATCGTGTGATATCATGATCCAAATTTATGAAGGTAAAACCACTCCGAAAGACAATAAAGAGTTTACAAGAAAATCGCTTATTTATTGATTATCATATATACATTATGAAGAAAAACTAAAAACATAGCAGTACTGATATATTTAATTTATAAACAATACTTGGTATTAAAATTGATTGAGTACTGAGATGTACAATTTATGGGTCTAAGAAAAATCAGGTTGCAGGAGCGTCGACCAGAACTGTTGTTTCTGCCATGTTGAGATTAATTGGGTTTTTAATTTCAAATGAGGCTATTGGCATTTTTTTTTTTTTTTAACTTTACCACGGAATAAGGTAGTGGCAAAGGTGAATTAGTTATGGCATATAGCATTCATTTTGGGGGAAGTTTAAAACTACTTTACTATAGTGAAGGCTGCATGAACGTGTTTTGGGGCGAAATAGTTAAATATGCAACTTCCACAAATGCACTAAAAAGTTATTGGGAAAAACACGATATTATTACAACAAAGACGACACTTCTTAAGGTATAGAATATCACTTTTAGGAAACATAACCAGAAATCGATTGACACGTAAAAAAAAATAGCATCTGAGGTGTTTAAAAACAAAAAGTTTCAATTGATGTTGGGGTCACCGAGACAAGAGAGAAACTTCAAATGAGTATTCTTTTTTATCTGCAGTAGAAGCACTTTAAAATTACAGCGAGTCTCCCGACTCAATGTAAAAAAAGAAAAAAAAAAATTATTTGCACATTGTGAAGGTTCATGTTACACCATAGGCCACATTTCCTTACGTAAAACATATCAAAATTGTTACCTCTTGAGAAGGAATATTGATGAATTTTTAAGAGAAAGAAAATATAATATCGTAATACCGATATATATAATTAATTACCATTTATAACTTTATACTGCATCTCTGTACACGTAAAGTGCATGACAGCTACAAATAATGGAGGTTGAAGGAACACTAATTGAACTGTACTGACGTCGTCTGTTGATTGTTTGGATAATTACGTTAGGAAGACGATCGTTTGAGTGATGCTAATAACAGCATAAGTGTGGGCGAAAAGAGTAAATATGCTTTACAGCTACGAAAAAAGGCAAGTTGAAGGAACACTGAATGAACTGCATTAATGTCGTCTGGAGATTGTTTGGATCTTTACGTTTGGAAGTGGGTCAGTTGTGCAATGCTAAAAACCGCATAATTGAGGGCAAAAACAAAAAAAGAAACTTCCACAAATGTATTCCAAATTGGCTGGGAAACACTTCCAGTTGTATCTAAATTTCAAAAATATTTTCGCCGTATGCTGGTTCGTGTGATATCATGGTCCATATTTACCAAGGTAAAACCAGTCCGAAAGGCAATGAATAGTTTACAAGAAAATCGCTTATTTATTATCATATATACATTATTAGAAAAAACTAAATACATAGCCGTACTGAGATGTACAATTTATAAACTATTGATAGTTCCTCATATACGCAGATTTATTGTTCATGATTGATCTAAAAAAATCAGGTTGCAGTATCGTCGACCTGAACTATTGTACTTTCCATGTTGAGATTACTTGGATTTTTAATTTCCGATGAGTCTATTGGCTTCTTTTAGGTTTGACTTCACGGGTAAAAGGTAGTACCAAATGTGAATTAGTTATGGCTGATAGGATTCGCTTTTTGGGTAGATCATAACTATTTCACTGGAGTGATGCCTGTATGAATGTATTTTTGGTGAAATCGTTAAATATGAAACTTCCACAAATGTATTAAAATTGATTGGAAAACACATTCAATTATTACCAAAACTAAGAAGACACTTCTGAGGGTAAAAATAAAAAATCACCTTTAGGAAACATATAACAAGAAATCGAGTGACGTTAAAAAAGGTGACGAAAAAGGTGCTTAAGAACAGTAAGTTTCAATTGATGTGGGTGTCACAGAAACAAGAGAGAAACTTCAAGTGAATATTCTCTTTTAAATGCAGTAGAAGCACTTTAATATTTCAGGGAGCCTTCTGAGTGAAAAAAAAAATAATAATCGCACATTATGAAAGATCGTGTAACACCAAAAGCCACATTTCCTTAGGTAAAAATTTTCGTAACTGGTACCTCATGAGAAGGAATATTGATGAGATTTTGACTTTCACACGAATTTATGCGAGAAATTACATACACTATCACAATACCATTTACAACTTTATACCGCATCTCCGTAGACACGAGAGATACAGGAAATGCAGGTTGAAGGAAGAGCGATTGAACTGTTTTGATGTCGTCTGTAGATTATTTGGATATTTACGTTAGGTGACGCTACGTTAGGTTTGAGTGATGCTAAAAACCGTATAATTGTGGGCGAAAACACTAAAGGTGCAACTTCGACAAATGTACTCTAAATTAGCTCGGAAACACTCTCTGGTGTATCTAAAATTCAGAAAAAAAATTCTGAGGGTCAGAGAATTCCGTCGAAAAAAATAAAATCAGTAACAAGGCAAAATGAGGTAATTCGGAGGGATTTGAAGTGGCATCTTGAGCCAAGTGATCAAATATAAAATTCGGAATATTCTCGCCGAATGCCGGTTCGTGTGATATCATGATCCATATTTAATACGGTAAAGCCAATCAGAAAGGCAATCAATCATTTACAAGAAAATCGCTTCTTTATTATCATATATGCATTATTATAAAAATCTAAATACATAGCCGTACTTATGTATCCAATTTATAAATATCACTTGGTACCTCATATACGAAGTTTTCTTGTTCATGATGGCTCTAAGGAAAATCAAGTTGCAGGAGCGTCGACCTGAACTACTGTGTCTGCCTTGTTGATATTAATTGGAATTTTTAATTTCCGATTTTTTTTTTTTTTTTTTTACCTTGGCTTCACTACTGAAAGCTAGTACCAAAGGTGAATTAGTTACGGCTGATAGCATTCAAAACTATTTCACTGGTGTGATGGCTTTATGAACGTAGGCTATTTCTTGGCGAAATCGGTAAACATACAACTTCAACAAATGTACGCAAAATAGACTGGGAAAAACACACTATTATAACCAAATCTCAGAGGACACTTCTGAAGGTAGAAAAGAAAATCACATTAAGGAAACATAACAAGAAATCGAGCGGCACGTAAAGAGAGCTGACATCAGAGATGCTGATATGGAGGTCTGCGAAACAAGCGACAAACTTCAAATGAGCTCATATTACAGCGAGCCTCCTGGGAAAAAAAAAAAAAAAAAGGATTGCAGATTATGAAGGGTCGTTTTACACAATAGGCAACATTTCCTTACGTAAAACATCTCAAAACTGATACCTCTTGAGCAGGAATATTGATAAGTTTTTGACTTTAACCTATGAGTTTATACGAGAAAGTACATACATACACTATCGCAATACCGATATATATAATTAATTATCATTTATAACTCCATACCTCATCTCCCTAGACGTAAAGTGCATGACAGCTACAAAAAATGCAGGTCAAAGAAACACTCATTGAACTGTATTGATGTCTGTTGACTGTTTGGATATTTACGTTAGGAAGACGGTCGTTTGAGTGATGCTAAAAACTGCATAAGTGAGGGCGAAAACGCTAAATATGCATGACAGCAACAACAACAAAGAAGCAAGTTCAAGGAACACTGAAAGAAATGCAATAATATCGTCTGGAGATTGGATCTTTACCGTAAGAAAAGGATCATTTGAGTAATGCTAAAAACAGCATAATTGGGGCCGAAAACACTAAAAAAGAAACTTCCACAAATGTACTCCAAATTGGCTGGGAAATACTCTCAGTTGTATGTAAATCTCATAAATCATTTCAATGAGGTGATACATAGGAAGAAATTGATTCACAGGAAAAGAATTCTATTTCAGGGTTTTTAAGCCCATAGTTTCCTTTCATTCGAGGCGTTAAAACAGCTTAGAAGTTTGATGTTATTTTTATTTGCGACAGTAGGGTTCGTGTGATATACCATGGTAAAACCACTCCGAAAGGCAATGAACAGTTTACAAGAAAATCGCCTTTATTATCATATATACATTATTAGAAAGTAAATACATAGCCGTACTAAGGTATAAAGTTTATAAACAACAGATGGTTCCTTATATACGCAGATTTATTGTTTATGATCGGTCTAAAAAAATCAGGTTGTAATATCGTCGACCTGAACTATTGTCTTATCTATCTTGAGATTATTTGAGTTTTTAATTTCCGATGAGTACATTGGCTTCTTTTTAGGCTTGACTTCCCGGATAAAGGTAGTACCAAAGGTGAATTGGTTATGGCTGATAGCATTGACTGTGAGGATAGTTCGAAACTATTTCACTGGAGTGATGGCTGTATGAACGATAAATATGAAAGTTCCAGAAATGTTCTCAAAACTGATTGAGAAATACACCTAATTATTACCAAAACTAAGAGGACACTTCTGAGGGTAAAAATAAAAATTCGCTTTCAGGAAACCTATAACAACAAATCTATTGACACAAAGAATGCTTAAGAACAATAAGTTTCAATTGATGTGGGGATCACCGAAGCAAGGGAGGAACTTCAAACGAGTATTGTTTTTAATCTGCAATAGAAACACTTTAAATTACATCGAGCATTCTGACTGAATTTTAAAAAAATTATAATAATAGAATAATTGCCCATTATGAAGGTTCGTGTAACACCATAAGCCACATTTCCTTAAGTAAAATATCTCAAAACTGATACCTCATGAGAAAGAATATTGATGAGATTTTGACTGTCACCTATGAATTTTTACTAGAAAATAATGCATTATCGCAATACCGATGTATATAATTAATTACCATTTATAACTTTATACCTCATCTCCGTAGATAGGACAGCTACAAGAAATGCAGGTTGAAGAAACAATGAATGAACTGTACTGATTTCGTCTGTAGATTGTTTGGATATTTACGCTAGGGAGAGGGTCGTTTAAGCGATGCTAAAAACCGCATAATTGAGGGGGAAACACTAAAAATGCAACTTCCACAAATGTACTCAAAATTAGCTGGGAAACACTCGCAGCTGTATATAAAATTCAGAAAAAAAAAATTCTGAGGGTCAGAGAATTCCGTCGCGGAAAGATTCAGTAACCATGCTGAATGAGGTAATACGTAGGATGAAGTTAATTCCCAGCTAAAGAAGTCTGCCACTTCAGGGTTTTAAGCGAAAACATATTTCATTCATTAGAGACGTGAAAACATCTTGGAAGTTTTGAGATAAAACGGATGATATTTTTATTTCCATCGCTAGGGATTTAAAGTGGCATCTTGAGCCTAGTGATCAAATAGAAAATTCGGAATATTTTTGCCGAATGCCGGTTCGTGTGATATCATGATCCATATTTAATAAGATAAAACCACTCCGAAAGGCAATCAGTAGTTTACAAGAAAATCGCTGATATATTGGTTATCGTATATACATTATTATAAAAAAAAAAAAACAATGCATAGCCGTACTTATATATACAATTTATAAACATCACTTGGTTCATCATATACGAAGTTTTATTGTTCATGATGGGTCTAAAGAAAATCAGGTTGCAGGAGCGTTGGCCTGAACTATTGTGTCTCACGTTTATATTAAGTGGATATTTAATTTCCGATAAGTCCATTGACTTTTTTTTTTTATCCTTGACTTCACGGATAAAAGGTAGTGCCAAAGGTGAATTAGTTACGGCTGATAGCATTCACTTTGGGGGTAGTTCAACACTATTTCACTGGATTAATGGCTGTAGGAATGTATTTCTTTCTGAAATTGTTAAATATACAGCTTCCACATATGTACTGAAAACTGTTTGGGAAACACTCTATTATTATCAAAATTCAGAAGATACTTTTGAGGTAAAAAAAGAAAATCACTTTCAGGAAACATATAACAAGAAATCGAGTGAGATGTAAAGAAAGCTGACATCTGAGATGCCTAAGGACGATGCTTAATAGTTGTGGGGGTCACCGAAATAAGCGAGAAACTTCAAATGAGTATTCTTTTTTGTCTGCAGTACAAACATTTTAAAATTACAGAACCTCTGACAATGTATATATAAAAAAAAAAAGTGCACATTATGAAGGGTCGTATCCCTTAGGTATTACATCTCAAAACTGACACCTCATCAGAAGGAATATTGATAACCTTTTGACTTTCACCTATGAGTTTATACGAGAAAGTACAGTTCGCCGCACAAATGACGTTCCTCACCCTCCAGGTCAAATTGTATATTCGGCAACACCGCACCCAGATCCCTAACCCCACCTGGTAGTACTACCAACCTCCCCCGCCTTCCACTGACTCATAGTCCTATCTCGCGTGTATGAGATATAGGTTTCGTGAACCATCTACATCTGTTGCTAAACTTATATTTCCGTGTCTCATAAGTAAATTTTAAATTAAAAAAGGATCGAACTACGTTCTGTCGAGCTAAAAATACAATATGTATTCACTGTTCATAATACAAATCATGAATATGCTATGCATGAAGCATATTGCCGACAGTGCAGAGAGAGAGAGAGAATAGTAATTCACCAATTCACCTTAAGTTTACCAGACTGACGCTTCCATTTGGAGCGAGAAATACAAAGAAAAAAATAACATTATTAGGCCCTCGAAGCACATTCATACACTTTCAACCTAGTCTACAATAGTAGGACAGGTGACAGTGGTGATGAAGGTGGTAAGATAGGCTGTCACTCGAAGCATTGAAGCCTTAACAGGCTGTCACTCGAAGCATTGAAGCCTTAACAGGCTGTCACTCGAAGCATTGAAGCCTTTACAGGCTGTCACTCGAAGCACTGAAGCCTTAACACCTTAATTCGTGTAGCCGAGGTGTTGTATAGGTTCCCGGCATGATGTCTGGTCACACCTCAATTCGACATAGTGAGGTGATCATATCAGCAGTTCTGGTAATGGACCGAGCCCAGAGGAATGTAGCCCAGCGCGGGCAGATTATTGGTATGTGGGATGCTGGCTTTCGAGTCGCAGAAATAGCAGCGCTGATAGGTATATCTAAACCCACAGTTCGACGTTGGGTCAGGAGATGGCAGGAGTCTGGCAATCTCTTAAATCTACCAAGGTGTGGAGCCCCAAGAAAAACCACCCCAGATGACGAGCAGAGGATTTTAAATGAAGTTCGGAACAACCCACACACCAATGCATGTGCTCTTCGTGAAGCACTGAATTTGAATCTCTCAGCTGACACTATCCGAAGGCGTTTACATCAATCCGGAATTCACCACCATCCTCCTGCTATAAAACCAAAACTTAAGGAACGACATCGTGAAGCCAGGTTGCAGTTTGCTCGCCAACATGTCCATAATGATCTTACATACTCGGGAAGAGTCATCTTCAGCGATGAAAAAACGTTTTGTTAAACAACCCATGGGAAACTTCATTGTCGGAGAGCTGATGGAACAAGACGTGAAAGAAGGAATATCTATGAAATAGCAAGAAGTGGACATGTTAACCCAAATGTCTGGGGCTGGATACATTTGTATGGCATTGGCGAACTAGCAGAGATCCAAGACCGGTTCAGCGCAGAACAATACATCGAAATTCTTGAAGTGATGCTGCCTAGTGTTCGCCAGTATGCCTTGCCCTACACTGGGGAGATCATTTTTGTGGTTAGCCTGTATGTTGTAGTTGTGTGTGTTACATGTCAAACTCCAGTAGAATGTAATGAATTGTATTATCCTGGTTGGTTACCTGAGTATACAGATTTGTTTATAGACAAATATATAGATAGATAAACAGATGGATCACAGAGACCTACAAAGCATGATAGATACCCGTATATTAAACCATGTGCAAGTGCTCCTCCTTACTATGTCCTGCCTATGACCAACAGGTCCTGGTCCTGCCCGTATAATATCAGGTTGTTGGTAGTTATCTTATGGTGACTCGCATCATGAAACAAATTCATTGTAGGAGTTGCATAATGTGATTTTTAACAATAGCTATAAAAAAAACGAGTATTGTTGTGGTTATATTATGCGATGCATGCCCAATATGAAATTGCCAACTTGTGCAGTATTTACAATTGCAGGACAACTCACAAATTCATACAGCCGTATTGTGAAGCGATTGTTTCAAGAACAGCGTCACTTGCAGTTGCTGGACTGGCCTAGTAAAGGGTGTGACCTGAATCCCGTGGAGAATGTGTGGGGGACCACAGTAAATACTTGGACGCCCGGCCAGCAACGCACCGCCCAGCAACTACTGGACCACACAAGGCACGAATGGGATAATTTGGGAGGGAACCAAAATGTAATATATAATCATGTAGCGAATATGCGGCAAAGGTTACAGGGTGTCATAGATGTGTAGGTGTATTGGGAAATAATATCTTTTGTTACATTAGGAGCTATTAATTTATTTTGAGTTTTAGCACTGTCATAGTAAGACAGCATAACATCTGTTTACGTTTCTAAACATAAAAATATAATAGTTTACCTCTCTTAACGGCAGGGTATATTAATCTGTCAATAACTTGCAAGCAAATAAAAATAAAATACCAAATAGCGAATAAACAAAACCAGTGGATTCTTTGCCCTTTTAATTAATACCGTTGAATTAACCACCCGCACCCCACCAGAATACTGAGACCAGGACTGATGGCATTGCAGGTAAATGCAAAATACTCCTCCTTTCCTGCATTTCCATGGGTTCAAGGCTTGATGCCCGAATGGGATACAGATGTTGAATTTTCACAAGCGGCATTGCTTAGTCCTTGAAAGATATTATAATAGATTCCTCCTGTATATGAAACGTTGTGGAAATCTAAGATGCATTTCAATTGTTATGACACTGCACAACATTGGTCAACAAACACTGGCTTAGTGTTATACACTACCTATGCCAGTAACTCTCTCTCTGCACTGCCGGCAATATGCTTCATGCATAGCATATTCATGATTTGTATTATGAACAGTGAGTACATACTGTATTTTTAGCTCGACAATGTGGTTCAATCCTTTTTTAATTTAAAATTTACTTATGAGACACGGAAATAAAAGTTTAGCAACAGATGTTCACGAAACCTATATCTCATACACACGAGATAAGACTATGAGTCAGTGGAAGGCGGGGGAGGTTGGTAGTACTACCAGGTGGGGTGTGGAGGGGGTTGGGGATCTTGGTGCGGTGTTGCCGAATATACAATTTGACCTGGAGGGTGAGGAATGCCATTTGTGCGGCGAACATACATTATAGCAATACCGATATATAAAATTAATTACCATTTATAACATTATACCTCATCTTCGTAGACGTAAAGCGCATGACAGCTCAAAGAAATGAAGGTTGAAGGAATACTGATTGAACTGTACTGATGTCGTCTTTAGATTGTTTGGATATTTACTTTAGGAAGACAGTCGTTTGAGTGATGATGATAACCACTTTAGTGAGGCGAAAACGCTAAATATGGATGACAGCTACAAAAAGCGCAGGTTGAAGAAACACAACGAACTGCATTAATGTCGTCTGGAGATTGTTTGAATCTTTACCTTACGACGAAACCCGGATAATTGGGGGCGAAAACACTGAAAACGCAACTTCCACAAATGTACTCTGAATTAGCAGGGAAACACTCCCAGTTGTATCTAAATTTCAAAAATCATTCCTGAGGGTCAAAGAATTCCGTGACGGAAAAAAAAAAAATCAGTCACAAGGCTAAACGAGGCAATACTTTGGATGAAACCGCTTGACAGGGAAACAAGTCTGCCATTTGAGGGATTTAAGCCCTGTTCCCTGTCATTAGAGACGTGAAAACAGGTTGGAAATTGAGATAAAACGGATGTTACTTTTGTGCATCACAATGGATTTAAAGAAAATATGGAATATTTTCGCCGTATGCCGGTTCGTGTGATATACCAAGGTAAAACCACTCCGAAAGGCAATGAACAGTTTACAAGAAAATCGCTTTTATTATCATATATACATTATTAAAAAGTAAATACATATCCGAACTGAGGTATACAGTTTAAACAACAGATGGTTCCCTATATACGCAGATTTATTGTTCATGATGGGTCTAAAAAAATCAGGTAATATCGTCGACCTGAACTATTGTCTTATCTATCTTGAGATTATTTGGGTTTTTAATTTCCGATGAGTACATTGGCTTCTTTTTAGGCTTGACTTCCCGGATAAAAGGTAGTACCAAAGGTGAATTGGTTATGGCTGATACCATTGACTGTGGGGATAGTTCAAAACTATTTCACTGGAGTGATGGCTGTATGAACGTATTTTTGGCGAAATCGATAAATATGAAAGTTCCTGAAATGTACTCAAAACTGATTGAGAAATACACCCAATTATTACCAAAACTAAGAGGACACTTCTGAGGGTAAAAATAAAAATTCACTTTCAGGAAACCTATAACAACAAATCTATTGACACATAAAGAATGCTGACCTGTGAGGTGTTTAAGAACAATAAGTTTCAATTGATGTGGGGATCACCGAAGCAAAGGAGAAACTTCAAACGAATATTGTTTTTAATCTGCAATAGAAGCACTTTATAATTACATCGAGCCTTCTGACTGAATTTTAAAAAATAATAAAATAATTGCACATTATGAAGGTTCGTGTAACACCATAAGCCACATTTCCTTAGGTAAAATATCCCAAACCGGTACCTCATGAGAAAGAATATTGGAGACTTTGACTTTCACCTTTGAATTTTTACTAGAAAATAAATGCACTATCGCAATACCAATGTATATAATTAATTACCTATTATAACTTTATGCCTCATCTCCGTAGATAGGACAGCTACAAGAAATGCAGGTTGAAGAAACAATGAATGAACTGTACTGATTTCGTCTGTAGATTGTTTGGATATTTACGCTAGGGAGAGGGTCGTTTAAGCGATGCTAAAAACCGCATAAATGAGGGGGAAACACTAAAAATGCAACTTCCACAAATGTACTCAAAATTAGCTGGGAAACACTCGCAGCTGTATATAAAATTTAGAAAAAAAATTCTGAGGGTCAGAGAATTCCGTCGCGGAAAGACTCAATAACCAGGCTAAATGAGGTAATACGTAGGATGAAATTGATTGCCACCAGGGTTTTAAGCCAAAAGATATTCCATTCATTAGAGACGTGAAAACATCTTGGAAGTTTTGAGATAAAACGGATGATATTTTTATTTCCATCGCTAGGGATTTAAAGTGGCATCTTGAGCCTAGTGATCAAATAGAAAATTCGGAATATTTTTGCCGAGTGCCGGTTCGTGTGATATCATGATCCATATTTAATAAGATAAAACCACTACGAAAGGCAATCAATAGTTTACAAGAAAATCGCTGATTTTTGGTTATCATATATACATTATTAAAACAAAAACTAAATACATAGCCGTACTTATATATACAGTTTATAAACATCACTTGGTTCATCATATACGTGTAACTTGCAATACTTTGGTGATAGAAACTCCGTGTACAAACAGCTAGATAAGGAGTTTATTACAAGCTCACAGTAAAACAGTCTACCCGACCAGGCTGCCTGATATCAACTGATGCAATAACGCCGTCTTCAGGCGTGGGAAAGCATGCTGACCTAGCAAATTTAGTGGGGGCATGTATGCATTGGGGGGGGACATATATACATCGGGGGTAGACATATTGTGGAGGGGGTACATACGAAATTTTATTGTTCATGATGGGTCTAAAGAAAATCAGGTTGCAGGAGCGTTGACCTGAACTATTGTCTCTCACGTTTATATTAAGTGGATATTTAATTTCCGATAAGTCCATTGACCTTTTTTTTTTTTTTTTTTTTTTTTTTTTTTTAGCCTTGACTTTACGGATAAAAGGTAGTGCCAAAGGTGAATTAGTTACGGCTGATAGCATTAATTTTGGGGGTAGTTCAACACCATTTCACTGGATTAATGGCTTTAGGAAAGTATTTCTTTCTGAAATCGTTAAATATACAGCTTCCACATATGTACTGAGAACTGTTTGGGACACTATATTATTATCAAAACTCAGAATACACTTTTGAGGGTACAAAAGAAAATCACTTTCAGGAAACATATAACAAGAAATCGAGTGAGTCGTAAAGAAAGCTGACATCTGAGATGCCTAAGGACAATGCTTAATAGTTGTGGGGGTCACCGAAATAAGCGAGAAACTTCAAATGAGTATTCTTTTTTGTCTGCAGTACAAACATTTTAAAATTACAGAGCCTCTGACTGAATGTATTAAAAAACAAAAAACAAAAAACATTATGAAGGGTCGTATTACACCATAAGCCATATTTCCTTAGGTAAAACATCTCAAAACTGACACCTCATGAGAAGGAATATTGATAAGCTTTTGACTTTCACCTATGAGTTTATACGAGAAAGTACAGTCGACAGCAGAAGTTCGTCCCTCTCAGCGTGCGTGATACGAGCCTGTTGATCTGGGAACACTGTCTGAGATAGAGTTGTCAGGTATGGTTTAAATGGCTAACATTAAAGAAATGTGTTCGGAGTTAAGAACACATTCCCTAATGATAACATTGAACTGCAGCAGGTGGGATAATAACGTTATTGTGAAATGTATGACACTGGTGAATGAAGATTCTTCGTTAAGGACACAGACGCACAGGATTATTTGGACTGGACTGATGTTGCCAGCAAGTATTATATGAAATATTATAGAACATTTGCAGTCCTGAAGGTGAGGTTGCAAGAAAACATTGATTACGTCAGTTACACACTAAACAAACACAGAAACTGGCAGGCGTGTTTCGCGAGTATACGGTTTTGTTTTACAAGTTAAATCACTTCCCTTCCTGACCTCTCTCCCCACCCATTTCTCCTCTTCCCAGTCACGCTCTGCCATCATCCACATCTTGTCGCTAATGCTGAAAATCGAATGCCTGTAGGTAGAGTGTGGAAATATAAAAGTGTTAAATGAGCTTCTTCAACCTCATCGCTATGAAGTGCTATCCATGACGAATATAAATGTTAATAATATGAATAAATCGTCACTGTGGTGGTTAGGAGACATTACTCGTCATCATTTATATAACACATATAATCATCGTTAATACAGTGCTCCAACTACAGTACACTCCCTCTCCACCCCCTCGCAGTCTCGTCTCCTCCATCCACTGTCTCCATCACTCCTCCCACCTCCATTCCCCCCCCCCCCTTTACCAGTACCCCTTGTTTTAGCTGCAACACTCCGAACCCCTTCCCACGGTTTCATTGTACTGACCCTGCCGGACTTCATTTACTAGTTATTTCAAATCTCTGTTTTCTCTCCCTTCTTCATTTTTGTTTCAGGAACCGAACAATATAATGACGTTTGGGTTATGTTTTTGGATTGTATTCTGTAACAGTGTGTATTATTATTAGATTGACAGTGGCGGTCAAGTAGGTAGTCAAAGAACAGTATTCAGTTCTTCAATTCTGCCATCATTTTATTACCACTCCTCCGTAGCCATTAATCTCTTGCTTACACATATTTTAATTATTTAGTCCTTGGTATTGAACGCTGAGTTACGATGGACATTTTGTAATATAAGTAATCTGGTTACTTGTGTGTAATACAGTTGGCTATACAACGGGGACGAGTATTGTGTTTGTCACTACAATTACGACTTAAATGCCTGTATATGATAACTGTATTCAAACTATGAATAACCGATCTAGTTAGAGAGGCAAAACGAAGCAGAGTATATTAAGCAACACCGTGTGGAGGGGTTGGGGGTGTTGAGGGAGAGAAACAAGGGGTACTGGTAGAGGGGGGGAAGGGAGGTGGGAGGAGTGAAGGAGACAGTGGATGGGGGAGAGGAGACTGCGAGGGGGTGGAGAGGAGACTGCGAGAAGGTGGAGAGGAGACTGCGAGGGGGTGGAGAGGGAGTGTACTGTAGTTGGAGCACTGTATTAACGATGATTATATGTGTTATATAAATGATGACGAGTAATGTCTCCTAACCACCACAGTGACGATTTATTCATATTATTAACATTTATATTCGTCATGGATAGCACTTCATAGCGATGAGGTTGAAGAAGCTCATTTAACACTTTTATATTTCCACACTCTACCTACAGGCATTCGATTTTCAGCATTAGCGACAAGATGTGGATGATGCCAGAGCGTGACTGGGAAGAGGAGAAATGGGTGGGGAGAGAGGTCAGGAAGGGAAGTGATTTAACTTGTAAAACAAAACCGTATACTCGCGAAACACGCCTGCCAGTTTCTGTGTTTGTTTAGTGTGTAACTGACGTAATCAATGTTTTCTTGCAACCTCACCTTCAGGACTGCAAACGTTCTATAATATTTCATATACTACTTGCTGGTAACATCAGTCAGTCCAAATAATCCTGTGCGTCTGTGTCCTTAACGAAGAATCTTCATTCACCAGTCATACATTTCACAATAACGTTATTATCCCACCTGCTGCAGTTCAGTGTTATCATTAGGGAATGTATTCTTAACTTACCTCCAACACATTTCTTTAATGTTAGCCATTTAAACCATACCTGACAACTCTATCTCAGACAGTGTTCCCAGATCAACAGGCTCGTATCACGCACGCTGAGAGGGACGAACTTCTGCTGTCGACTGTACATACATTATAGCAATACCGATATATAAAATCAATTACCATTTATAACATTATACCTCATCTCCGTAGACGTAAAGCGCATAACAGCTCAAAGAAATGAAGGTTGAAGGAATACTGATTGAACTGTACTGATGTCGTCTTTAGATTGTTTGGATATTTACTTTAGGAAGACGGTCGTTTGAGTGATGATGATAACCACTTTAGTGAGGCGAAAACGCTAAATATGAATAACAACTACAAAAAAGGCAGGTTGAAGGAACACTTAACGAACTGCATTAATGTCGTCTGGAGATTGTTTGGATCTTTACCTTACGACGAGGGTCATTTGAGTAATGCTGAAACCCGGATAATTGGGGGCGAAAACAATGAAAACGCAACTTCCACAAATGTACCCTGAATTAGCAGGGAAACACTCCCACTTGTATCTAAATTTCAAAAATCATTCCTGAGGGTCAAAGAATTCCATGACGGAAAAAAAAAATCAGTCACAAGGCTAAACGAGGCAATACTTTGGATGAAACCGCTTGACAGGGAAACAAGTCTGCCATTTGAGGGTTTTAAGCCCTGTTTCCCGTCATTAGAGACGTGAAAACAGCTTGGAAATTTAGAGATAAAACGGATATAAATGCATCACTATGGATTTAAAGTGACGTCCTGAGCCAAGTGATCAAATAAAAAATATGGAATATTTTCGCCGTATGCCGGTTCGTGTGATATCATGATCCACATTTACCAAGGTAAAACCACTCCCAAAGACAATGAATCGTTTACAAGAAAATCGATTATTTATTAATAATGTATGCATTATTAGGAAAAACTAAATATATAGCCGTACTGATAAACGGTATACAATTTAATACGCAGTTTTACTGTTTATGATGTCTTAAAATAAAAATCAGACTGCAGGGGCGTTGACCTGAACTGCTGTGTATCCTGTGTTGAGATTAACTGGATTTTTGATTTCCGATGAATTTATAGGCTTGTTTTTACCCTTGACTTCCGGAGAATGGTAATGCCAAAGATGAATTAGTTATGGCAGATAAGTTTCAGTCTGGGTGTAGTTCAAAAGTATTTTACAGGAGTGATTGCTGAATGAACGTATTTTTGGTAGAAATCGTTAAATATGGAAGTTCCACAGATGCACTGAAAATTGATTGGGAGACACACCCAATTTTAACCAAAACTCAGAAGATACTTCTGAGGTTGATAAAAATCACTTTTAGGAAACAAATAACAAGAAATCGATTGATAAGTAAAGAGACTTGCTTAAGAACAATAAGTTTCAATTGACGTGCGGGTCACCGAAACAAGCGAGAAACTTCAAATGAGTATTCTTTATTATCTGAAGCAGATACATTTTAAAATTACAGCGAGCCTCCTGACTTTATCTTAAAAAAAGAAAGAAAAAAAAAAAGAATAATTGCACATAATAAAGGTTCGTATTCTGCCATAAGCAACATTTCCTTACGTAAAACATATCAAAACTGGTACCTCATGAGAAGGAATATTCATAAGATTTTGACCTCACCTAAGAATTTTTACGAGAAAGTAAATGCACTAGCGCAATACCGATATATATAATTAATAACCAATTTTAAGTTTATACGTTATCTGTGTAGACGTAAAGTGCATGACAACGACAAAAAATGCAGGTTGAAGGAACACTGATTGAAAGGTACTGATGTCGTCTGTTGATTGTTGGGATATTTAAGTTAGAAAGAGGGTCATTTGAGGAATGCTAAAAACCGCATAATTTGGGGCGAAAACACTAAAAAAGCAACTTCCACCAATGTACTCCAAATTGGCTGGGAAACACCCCCATTGGTATGTTAATTTCATAAATCATTTCTGAGGGTCAGAGAAATCCGTGGAGAAAAAAACAAATCAGTAACTGGGCTAAACGAGGTAATACGTAGGATGAAATTGATTCACAGTAGAAGTGTGCAATTTGAGGGTTTTAAGCCCAAAGAGTTTCCTTTCCTTGAAGCCGTGAAAACAACTTAGAAATTTGATGTTATTTTTATGTGCGTCAGTAGGCCTTTAAAGTGGCATCTTGAGCCTAGTGATCAAATATGAAATATGGAATATTTAAGACGTATGCAGGTTCGTGTGATATCGTGATCCATATTTACAGGTAAAACCAGTCCGAAAGGGAATAAATGCTTTATAAGAAAATCGCATATTTATTATCATATAAACTGTACACTATTAAAAAAAAAACTAAATACATAACCATACTGAGATATACAATTTATTAACAACAATTTATAAACGCAGATTTGTTGTTCATGATGAGTCTAAAAAAAATCAGGTTGCAGTATCGTCGACCTAGACTATCGTCTTTTCCATGTTGAGATTATTTGGGTTTTTAATTTCTGACGAGCCTATTGGCTTCTTTTTATGCTTGACTTCACGGATAAAAGGTAGTACCAAAGATGAATTAGTTATGGCTGATAGGATTGATGTGCGGGTAGTTCAAAACTGTCAAAGGAGTGATGGGTGTATGAACGTATTTTTGGCGAAATCGTTAAATATGAAACTTCCGCAAATGTACTGAAAATTAATTTGGAAACACACCCAATTATTACCAAAACTAAGAAGACACTTATGAGGATTAAAAAAAAAATCTTTTAGGAAACATAACAACAAATCTATTGACACGTAAAGAATGCTGACATATGAGGTGCTTAAGAACAATAAGTTTCAATTGATGTGGGGATCACCAAAGCAAGGGAGAAACTTCAAACGAGTATTATTTCTAATCTGCAATAGAAGCACTTTAAAATTACATCGAACCTTCTGACTGAATTAAAAAAAAAAAAAAAATTGCACATTATGAAGGTTCGTGTAACACTATAAGCCACAATTCCTTAGGTAAAATATCTCAAACTGATACGGTACCTCGTGAGAAGGAATATTGATGAGATTTTGACTTTCACCTACGAATTTTTACTAGAAAGTAAATACACTATCGCAATACCGATTATAATTAATTACCATTTATAACTTTATATTTCATCTCCGTAGCTATGACTGCTATAAGAAATGAGAACTGTACTAATGTTGTTTGGAGATTTACGTTAGGAAGAGGGTGGTTTGAGCGATGCTAAAAACCGCATAATTGAGGGCGAAAACATGAAAAATACAATTTCCACAAATGTACTCTAAATTAGCCGGGAAACACTCGCAGTTGTATCTAAAATTACGAAAAACAAATTTGAGGGTCAGAGAATTCCGTCGCGGGAAAGAAAGAAAGAAAGAAAAAAAGGATTCAGTAATCAGGCTGAGGTAGTACGTGGGATGAACTGATTCTCAGCTAAAGAAGTCTGCCACTTCAGGGTTTTATTAGAGACATGAAAACATCTTGGAAGTTATTAGATAAAACTGTTATTTTTATTTGCATAACTAGGGATTTTGAGTGGCATCCTGAGCCTAGTGATCAAATAGAAAATTCGGAATATTTTTGCCGAATGCCAGTTCGTGTGATATCATGATCCATATTTGATAAGGTAAAACCACTTCGAAAGGCAATCAATCGTTTACAAGAAAATCGCTGATTTACTGGTTATCATATATACCTTATTATAAAAAACTAAATACATAGCCGTACTTATAAATGCAATTTATAAACATCACTTGTTTCCTCCTATACGAAGTTTTATTGTTCATGATGGGTCTAAATAAAATCAGGTTGCAGGAGCGTTGACCTGAACTATTATGTCTCCCATGTTGATATGAATATGATTTTTTAATTTCTGATTTTCTTTTTTTTTTTTTAGCCTTGACTTCACGGATAAAAGGTAGTGCCAAAGGTGAATTAGTTACAGCTGATAGCATTCACTTTGGGGGTAGTTCAAAATATTTCACTGAAGTATGAAAGTATTTTTTTGCGAAATCGTTAAATATACAACTTCCACAAATGTACTCCAAATTCATTAGGACACACGCCCAATTATTATCAAAACTCAGAGGACACTTCTGAGGGTAAAAAAGAAAATCACTTTCGGAAAACATATAACAAGAAATCGAGTGAGACGTAAACAGAGCTTACATCTGAGATGCTTAAGGACAACGCTTAATAGATGTTGGGGTCACCGAAACAAGCGACAACCTTGAAATAAGTATTCCTTTTTATCTGCAGTAGAATCACTTTAAAATTACAGCGAGCCTCCTGACAATGTAAAAAAGAAAAGAAAAAATAATTGCACATTATAAAGAGTTGTATTACACCATAAGCCACATTTCCTCAAGTAATACATCCCAAAACTGACACCTCATGAGAAAGAATATTGATAAGCTTTTGACTTTCACCTATGAGTTTATACGAGAAAGTACATACACTATCGCAATACAGATATATATAATTAATTACCATTTATAACTTTATACCTCATCTCCGTAGACGTAAAGCGCATAACAGCTCCAAGAAATGCAGGTTGAAGGAATACTGATTGAACTGTACTGGTGTCGTCTTTAGATTGTTTGGATATTTACGTTAGGAACCACATAAGTGAGGCGAAAACGCTAAATATGAATGAAAGCTACAAAAAAGGCAGGTTGAAGGAACACAACGAACTGCATTAATGTCGTCTGGAGATTGTTTGAATCTTTACCTTACGACGAGGGTCATTTAAGTAATGCTAAAACCCGGATGATTGGGGGCGAAAACACTAAAAACGCAACTTCCACAAATGTACTCTTAATTAGCTGGGAAACACTCCCAGTTGTATCTAAATTTCAAAAATAATTCCTTATGATCAAGGAATTCCGTGGCGGAAAAAAAATATGTATCAGTAACAAGGCTAAATGAAGTATTACGAAGGATGAAACTGACAGGTAAACAAGTCTGCCATTTGAGGGTTTTAAGTCCAGTTTCTTTTCATGAGACGTGAAAACAGCTTAGAAATTTAAAGATAAAACGGATGTTACTTTTATGTGCATCATTTGAGATTTAAAGTGGCGTCGTGAGCCAAGTGATCAAATATATAATGTGGAATATTTTCGCTGTATGCCGGCTCGTGTGATATCATGATCTATATTTACCAAGGAAAAACCACTCAGACAATAAATCGTTTAATGATTGATAATCACGTATGCATTATTAGGAAAAACTAAATACATAGCCGTATTGATATATACAGTTTATAAACCACTTTATTCCTCATATTCGCAGTTTTATTGTTCATGATGTCTAAAAAAAATTAGACGGGGAGCTTCGACCTGAACTGTTGTGTATCCTATGTTGAGATTAACTGGATTTTTAATTCCGATGAGCCTATTGGCTTGTTTTTAGCCTTGACTTCCTGAAAAAGGAAGTGCCAAAAGTGAGTTAGTTACGGCAGATAGCTTTCACTTTGGGGGTAGTTCAAAGGTATTTTACTGGAGTGATTGGTGCATGAACGTATTTTTGGTCGAAATCGTTAAATATGTACAGTAAGTTCCACAAACGTACTGAAAATTGATTGAGAAACGCCCATATTCAACCAAAAACTCAGAAGACACGTGAGGTTGAAAAATTTTTTTTTTTAGGAAACATAACAAGAAATCGTTTGACACGTAAAAAGAGCTGGAATCTGAGGTGCTTAAGAACAATGTTTCAATTGATGTGGGTGTCACCAAAACTAAGCGAGAAACTTCAAATGAGTATTCTTTATTATCTGTGGTAGATGCACTTTAAAGTTACAGCGAGCCTCCTGACTGTATCTAAAAAGAAAAAAAAAAATAATTGCACATAGTAAAGGTTCGTGTTCTACCATATGCAACATTTCCTTACGTAAAACATTTCAAAACTGTTACCTCATGAGAAGGAATATTGATGAGATTTTGACCTCACCTACCAATTTTTACGGGACAGTAAATACACTATCGCAATACCGATATATATAATTAATTACCATTTATAACTTTATACGTTATCTCCGTAGAAGTAAAGTGCATGACGACTACAAAAAATACAGGTTGAAGGAACACTCATTGAACGGTACTGATGTCGTCTGTTGATTGTTGGGATATTTAAGTTAAGAAGACGGTCGTTTCATTGATGCTAAAAACCGCATAAGTGAGGGCGAAAACGCTGAATATGCATGACAACTACAAAAAAAAGGCAAGTTGAAGGAACACTGAATGAACTGCATTAATGTCGCCTGGAGGTTGTTTGGATCTTTACGTTAGGAAGAGGGTCATTTGAGTAATGTTAAAAACCGCATAATTAGGGGTGAAAACACTAAAAAAAACAACTTCCACAAATGTACTCCAAATTGGCTGGGAAACACTCCCAGTTGTATGTAAATTTCATAAATAATTTGAGAGGGTCAGAGAATTCCGTGGAGAAAAAACAAATCAGTAACAAGGCTAAATGAGGTAATACGTAGGATGAAATTGATTCACAGGAAAAGAAGTCTGCCATTTGAGGGTTTTAAGCCCAAAGAGTTTCCTTTCATTCGAGACGTGAAAACAGCTTAGAAATTTGATGTTATTTTTATGTGCGTCAGTAGGGCTTTAAAATGGCATCTTGAGCCTTGTGATCAAATATGAAATATGGAATATTTTCACCGTATGCCGGTTCGTGTGATGTCACGACCCATATCTAATAAGGTAAAACCACTCTGAAAGGTAATCAATGATTTAGAAGAAAATCGCTCATTTATTGGTTATCATATATAGATTATTATAAAAAAAACTAAATATGTAATGATAGGTGTTTTAGGGTCGGCTTCCCGTCCCTCTAACGCCTAGAGTGTAGCTGGGTTGTCTTTGTAGACCGGAGCTTGGACAAATAAGAGAGAGGCAGGACACAAAAACTCAACGCAGAAACCTTATACTTGTATTGCTAAATTCTACAGTAGATGTCACAAGTGTAATTAGGCTGAACAATTATAATCCTAAGGTCTAGATTATGGGTATTAGTATCGCACAGGATACTACTTGGGACAAGATCGGGTAAGGTGAATAGCACTACAATCAGGAGTCTTAGGGCAGTGAAGCTAAACACTATTTCTTGGAAAAGTCTAGGTTTTGTCTATCGGTGGAGTTCGTGACACTGTTTTCAGTGCTGGCAGTCTAACTGGTGTGTCTGTCGTGTCGTTAATAATTGTTCTTACACTGGGGCCTTCGTATGATCTTAAGGTGAGGTTATGTCGCTATATGGTAGCGTGTTCACTTAGACATTTATTTCACTGCCCTGCCGTATTCACTGTTTCACTGCTATCATTTATTCCACTTCTCTTTTATAGTGGTACTGATGCTTTCTCACTGACTTCCCATATTCTGATAATTCACTGTCCTGCCCTTGCATCACTATATCACTGGCACTGTGCTTTCACTGTCACTCGCTTTCGGGACTAGGCGTAATGGTGTTCAGGTACAAGGGCGGCGGGGATGACAGCCTCACTACTGACGGGGCTGAGTTCCGCCAGGGGCCTCCATATTCAGGGATCAAGGGATCACGCGTAGGGTCGTCCTTTCCCATCCCGGGCTGCTGGTGGCGAAGGGTCCCGCACTCTCAAGGTTTGGGGCGGAAGTCTGGCCCTCAGGGCTGGGGCCGAGTAGCTGCCTGAATCTCTCTCTCAGGCACCTGACGGAGGACGAGGATCTCCGGTGTCAGGGTGCAGGGATGTCCCGTCCGGGGGTCCTGGGGGTGGTCTGGGGGTCCCGTGGGCTGCTGTCTCCGGCGGTTGGGGGGCCGTCAGGAGTGGTCTGCGGCGTCCCCCTCCGTCGGGGTCCATCAGGCGGGTCCTCTCAGGACCCGGCTGCAGGGAGAAGAGCCCGGTGGTAGTCACAGGGCTTCTCCAATACTCCTCCAGGCTGGGGTCTCCCTGTGGGTCGTAGTTTCGTGCGCAGGAGTCAGGACCTGACGGAGGAGCGGCTACCAGCTGTCTCCTGCTGTAGGTCCTGGCTACTGGCAGTTGTCTTCTAGGGCGTGGCTACTGGCTGTCGCTCAGGCCCGGCTACTGGCCCTGGCCGGGGGAAGGGAGCGGCTACAAGCCTACTCAAGGGCACCTTCGGAGTGGCTACCAGCCGTCTCCTTATTTCCTCCGGAGCGGCCCTGCAGGAAGGTCAAGTGGCTACAGGCCATCTCTGTTAGGGCACCTTCAGAGCGACTACCAGCCGTCTCCTGACGAAGGTGGGAGTGGCTACCAGTCGTCTCCTTTATTACCTCCAGAGTGGCTGCAGGCCATCTCCTGTAGGAGGGTCGAGCGGCTACAGGCCGCCTCACGAGGAGCACCTTCGGAGCTGCTACTGGCCGTCTCCCTATTGCCTCCAGAGCGGCTACCGGCTGTCTCCTGTAGGAGGGTCGAGCGGCTGCAGGCCGTTTCTTTTAGGGCACATTCAGAGCAGCTTCTGGCCATCTCCTGACGAAGGTGGGAGCGGCTACTGGCCGTCTCCTTATTACCTCCTGAAGCCGTCTTCTGTAGGGGGGTTGAGCGGCTACCGGTCGTCTCCTTATTACCTCCTGAAGCCGTCTCCTGTAGGGGGGTTGAGTGGCTACCGGCCGTCTCCTTATTACCTCCTGAAGCCGTCTCCTGTAGGGGGGTTGAGCGGTTACCGGCCGTCTCAGGGGTGCTGACTGGACGCAGAGTACTAGCCCCACCCCGTGGTTATCGGGGGTTGGCTCGCCGTCTCGTTTTCCTGCTATGGAGGCGGCGGACGAGCTCCGGGTAATAGGGGCGCCCGGCCCTGGCAGACTTATATCCCTGTCTCCCGGAGTCAGGTCGCGCTGTATTTACCCCTCCATAGGCTCCTTCTTGGGGTGTAGGGCTCCTCCCCTCTGTGAGACAACACTAATTTAAAATACATGGCCGTACTTATATATACAATTTATAAACATCACTTGGTTACTCATAATTAATGTCATTGTTCATGATGGGCCTAAAGTCTGCCATGCTGATATTAATTGGTTTCTTAAAATTCCGATGAGTCAATTGGCTTTTTTTTTTTAGCTTTAACTTCACGGATAAAAGGTAGTGCCAAAGGTGAATTAATTACGGCTGATAGCATTCACTATGCAGGTAGTTCAAAAGTATTTCACTGGAGTGATGGCTGTATGAACATATTTCCTGGCGAATTCGTTAAATATACAATTACCACAAATGTACTCAAAATTTATTACGAAGCACACTCTATTATTACAAAAAACTCACAAGACACTTCTGAGGGGAAAAAGAAAATAACTTTCAGGAAACACATAAGAAATCGAGTGAGACGTAAAGAGAGCTGACATCTGAGATACTTAAGGAGAGTGCCGCAATTGATGTGGTAGTCACGTAAATAAGCGAGAAACTTCAGACGAATATTCCTTTTTATCTGCAGTAGCAGCAGTTCAAAAGTACAGCAAGCCTTCTGATTGAATGTAGAAAGAAAAAAAAAAAATGAAAAATTGCACATCATGAAGGGTCGTGTTACAGTCAGGGGTTCTCAACCTGGGGTACGCGTACCCCCAGGGGTACGTGAGAGGAATTTTGGGGGTACGTGACAGGTTTCTCAAAATACTTCGGTTTTGAATAACTTCAAACCTGTTTGTAGAAAGTGGCCTACATGTGCTAGGCTAGATGTGTCCTCCACTAGAACCAGGACACTAAGTGACAACGTTAACAAGGAAACTCTTGGAGTTATGTCATTTGAGAGAAAGCTCTCTTGGACTACACTTGCCACACAACCTTGCAAACCCATAATACAGTAGTCACCCTTGCTCGTTTTCTATCGATCACGTAACTCCTCACGCGTACCGAGCAGGTACCAAAGTGAGACACACTGTTCGCCTCTCACTGTCACCCACTCACCACTCTTCCCTCACTACCCTCACCCTCAGGTTTCCAGTGTATTTGTAGTCTGATTTTTTTCCTCGTTTAAGTTGTCATGGATTTTGCTTGCGGCTACGAAGTCATGTGCCTGCACTGCAGCCATAATAACTGGTAATGGTTTCCTTCTACATACCGCTGTGAGCAGGGATTCTCAGCACTGTGCTTGATTAAAAACAAGTTACGTTCACGTCTTGCAGTCAAAGACGACATAAGAGTGGTTCTTTCAAAGACTGTGCCGAGGATTGACTTGTTGGCAGCAAAGAAACAGGCCCAACCATCTCACAGAATTAGTATATACTTGTATTTTAATGCAGTCACACACACTGACTTCCCTATGAGTAAGTAACTAGTTACTAATAACTAGTTGCGAGGCTTAACAATCAGCATTAGTTCGCAGTCAGTGGAACACAAAGCCTTAATTCTATTTTGTTACTTTTTTCATGCTAGTGACGCTAGTCACGCACACAGTAATTTCCCCATGAGTAACTAGTTATAAGCTGTATATAGCACCACTTCCTCACAGTCACAGTTATTGGAAAAATGTGTCTGATTTAGTAGTTTTATTATTATTTTTATGCTATTCACACACACAGTGACTTACCTATCACTGTTACTAGTTACAAGTTGCAACTAGCTGCAAGCAGCACTAGTTCACTGTCACAATGATCGAAAACTGTCTGTTATAGTTCTGTTTTAGTAAATGTATTGCATGCTAGCAGCCAGTCACATAGTGTTTCCCTATGACAGTAACTAGTTCCTATCAACACTACCTCATAGTGACATACTCACATTAATTGAAAAGTTTGTCTGCTCCACATATATAACACAATTTAAACTTAATAAACTAAGTCAATAAACCATGCATTTCTTTTTACCCTTCCTGATGCTGCATTGTGGGTGAGGGGTACGTGACCAATACTGAAAGACTTCAAGGGGTACATAAGATTAAAAAGGTTGAGAACCCCTGTGTTACACCATAAGCCACATTTCCTTAAGTAAAATTTCTCATAACTGATACCTCATGAGAAGGGATATTGATATGCTTTTGACTTTCATCTATGACGTAAAGCGCCTGACATCTCCAAGAAATGCAGGTTGAAGGAACACTGATTATTTTGTACTGATATAGTCTTTAGATTGTTTGGATATTTACGTTAGGAATATGGTTGTATGAGTGATGCTAGAAACTACGTAAGTGAGGGCGAAAACGCAAAATATGAATAACAGCTACAAAAAAGGCAGGTTGAAGGAACACTTACTGTCTGGAGACTGGATCTCTACGTTAGGAAGAGGGTCATTTGGGTAATGCTAAAACCCGGATAATTGGGGGCGAAAACACTAAAAATGCAACTTCCACAAATGTACTCTAAATTAGCTGCGAAACACTGCCAGTTGTATGTAAATTTCATATATAATTTCTGAGGGTCAGAGAATTCCGTGGCGAAAAAAAAAAAAATCAGTAACTAGGCTAAATGATGTAATACTTAGGATGAAACCGATTCACAAGTAAACAAGTCTGCCATTTGAGGGTTTCAAGCCCAGTTTCCTGTCATTGGAGATGTGAAAACAGTTTGGAAATTTAGAGGTAAAACAAGATGCTACTTTTATGTGCATCACTAGGGATTTAAAGTGGCGTCCTGAGCCTAGTGATCAAATATAAAATATGGAATATTTTCGCCGTATGCCAGCTCGTGTGATATCATGATCCATATTTACCAAGGTAATACCACTCCGAAAGAAAATAGTTTGTTTATAATTGGGGGCGAAAACACTATAAATGCAACGTCCACAAAGTACTCCAAATTGACTGGGAAACACTCCCAGTTGTACCTACATGTCATAAATCATTTCTAAGGGTCAGAGAATTTCGTGGAGAAAAAAAACAAAACAGTAACAAGGCTAAATGAGGTAATACGTGGGATGAAATAGTGACAGGAAAAGAATTCTACCATTTGAGAGTTTTAAGCCCAAAGAGATTCCTTTTATGAGACGTGAAAACAGCTTAGAAATTTGATGTTATTTCCATGTGCATCAGTAGGGCTTCAAAGTGGCATCTTGAACCAAGTGATAACATAAATTGTGGAATATTTTCGCCGTATGCAGGTTCGTGTGATATCATGATCCATATTTACCAGCGCAAAACTACTCCAAAAGGCAATAAGTAGTTTACAAGAGAATTGCTTATTTATTATCATACATTATTAGAAAAAACTAAATACATAGCCATAGTGAGATGTACAATTTATAAACAATAGATGGTTCTTCATATACGCAGATTTATTGTTTATGATGTGCCTAAAAAATCAGATGGCAGTATCGTCGACCAGAACTATTGTCTTTTCCATGTTGAGATTAATTAGATTTTTAATTTCCGAGGAGTCTATCGGCTTCTTTTTAGGCTTGACTTCACGGATAAAAGGTAGTACCAAAGGTGAATTAGTTATAGCTGATAGCATTGACTGTGGGGGTAGTTCAAAACTATTTCACTGGAGTGATGCTTGTATGAACGTATTTTTGGCCAAATCGTTAAACATGAAACTTCCACAACCATACTTAAAATTGATTGGGAAACACACCCAATTATTACCAAAACTAAGAAGAAACTTCTGAGGGTAAAAAAAAAAAAAAAAACACTTCTAGGAAACATATAACAAGAAATCGATTGACACGTAAAGAAAGCTGACATATGAGGTGCTTAAGAATGATAAGCGTCAATTGATGTGGGGGTCACCGAAGCAAGTGAGAAACTTCAAATGTGCTTTCTTTTTTATCTGCAATAGAAGAAATTTAAAATTACAGTGAGCCTTTCGACTGACTAAAAAATAAATAAATAAATAAAGGAATACGTGCACGTTATGAAGGTTCGTGTTACACAATGTCACATTTCCTTAGGCTAAACATCTTAAAACTGATACTTCATGAGAAGGAATATTGATGAGATTTTGACTTTCACCTATGAATTTTTGCTAGAAAGAAAATGCACTATCGCAATTCCGACATATATAATTAAATACCTTTTATCCGTAGGTAGGACAGCTACAAGAAATGTAGGTTGAAGGAGCACACAATGAGCTGTACTAATGTCTGAAGATTGTTTGGATATTTACGTCAGGAAGAGGGCCGTTTGAACGATGCTAACAACCGCATAATTCAGGGCGAAAACACTACAAATGCAACTTCCACAAATGTACTCTAAATTAGCTTCGAAACACTGCCAGTTATATCTGAAATTCAGAAAAAAAAATTCTGAGTAAGAGAATTCCTTAGCGGAAAAAAAAAAAAAAAAAAAGATTCAGTAACAAGTCTAAATGAGGTAATACGTAAAATGAAATTCGTTCACAGCTAAAGAAGTCTGCCACTTCAGGGTTTTAAGCCAAAAGAAATTCCATTCATCAGAGACGTGAAAACATCTTGGATGTTTTGAGATAAAACGGATGCTATTTTTATGTGCATCTATAGGGATTTAAAGTGGCATCTTGAGCCTAGTGATGAAATGTAAAGTACGGAATATTTTTGGAGAATGCCGGTTCGTGTGGTATAATGATCCACATTTAATAAGGTAAAACCACTCCGAAGGGCAATCAATCGTTTTCAAGAAAATCGATTATTTGTTGATTATCATATATATATGATAATCAACAAATAATATATATATATATATATATATATATATATATATATATATATATATATATATATATATATATATATATATAATAAAAAACTAAATACATAGCCGTCCATATATATAAAATTTATAAACATCATTTGGTTCCTTATATACGAAGATATATTGTTCATGATGGGTCTAAAGAAAATCAGGTTTCAGGAGCGTCGACCTGAACTATTGTGTCTGCCATTATGATATTACTTGGATTTTTAAATTTCCGATGTCAATTTTTTTTTTTTTTTTTTTTTGTCTTCATGGAAAAAGGTAGTGCCAAAGGTGAATTAATTACAGCTGGTAGCAATCACTTTGGGGGTAGTTCAAAACTATTTCACTGGAGTGATTGCTGTATGAACGTATTTCTTGGCGAAATTGTTAAATATACAACTTCCACAAATGTACTCAAAACTGATTGGGAACTCACCCTGTTATTACCAAAACTCGGAAGACACTTTTGAATGTAAAAAAAAAAACAAGTTTCAGGAAACATATAACAAGAAATCGAGTGACACGTAAAGAGAGATGCTATCTGAGATGCTTAAGGACAATGCTTAATTGATGATTGGGTCACAGAAACAAGCGAGAAACTTCAAATGAGAATTCCTTCTTATCTGCAGTAGAAGCACTTTAAAATTACAGCGAGCCTCCTGACAATGTAAGAAAAAAAAAAAAAAGAAGAATTGCACATTATGAAGGGTCGTGTTACACCATAAGCCACATTTCCTTAGGTAAAACATCTCAAAACTGATACCTCGTGAGAAGGAATATTGATAAGCTTTTGACTTTCACCTATGAGTTTGTACGAGAAAGCACATAAACTATCGCAATCCATATATATATAAATTTTACCATTTATAACCTTACTGCTCACCTCCGCAGACATAAATTGCATGACAGCTCCAAGAAATGCAGGTTGAAGGAACACTGAACAGTACTGTTGTCGTCTTTAGACTTTTTGCATATATACGTTACGAAGACGGTCGTTTGAGTGATGCTAGAAACCATATAAATGAGGAAGAAAACGCTAAATATGCATGAGCTACAAAAAAAAAAAAAAAGCAGCTTGAAGGCACACTTAATGAACTGCATTAATGTCGTGTGGCGATTGTTTGGATCTTGACGTTAGGAAGAGAGTCATTTGAGTAATGCTAAAACCCGGATATTTGGGGGCGAACACAAATGTGCAACTTCCACAAGATGTACTCAAGACTTGCTGCGAAAGAATCCCAGGTGTATTTAAATTTCACAAATCATTCCTGAGGGTCAAAGAATTCCGTCGAGAAAAAAAAAAAATCATTAACAAGGCTAAATGAGGTAATACTTAGGATGAAACCAATTCACAGGTAAAGAAGTGCCATTTGAGGGTTTTAATCCCAATTTCCTGTCATTAGAGACGTGAAAACAGTTTGGAAGTTTAGAGATAAAACGGATGTTATTATGTGCATCACTAGATATTTAAAGTGGCGTCCTGAACCTAGTGATCAAATATAAAATATGGAATATTTTCCCCGTATACCAGTTCGTGTGATGTCATGATCTATATTTACAAGGGTAAAACGACTCCGAGAGGCAATAAATAGTTTACAAGAAAATCGTTTATTTATTGATAATCATATATGCGTTATTAGGAAAAAGTAAATACATAGCCGTACTGATATATATATATTTTATAAACATTACTTGGTTCCTCATATACGCAGTTTTATTGCTCATGATATGTCTAAAAAAAAGTCAGATTGCAAGAGCGTCGACCTGAACTGTTGTGTATCCTATGTTGAGATAAACTGGATTTTTAAATTTCCGATCAGTCTATTGACTTGTTTGTTTGCTATAAATTCACGGAAGAAGGTAGTGCCATAGGTGGTTTAGTTACGGCAGATAGCTTTCAGTTTGGAGGTAGTTCAAAAGTATTTTACTGGAGTGATTGCTGAATGAACGTATTTTGGTCGAAATCGATAAATATGCAAGTTCCACAAATATATGAAAATTTGATTGGGAAACACACCCAATTATAACCAAAACAGAAAACACGAGGTTAAAAAAAAATCACGTATAGGAAACATATAACAAGAAATCGATTGACACGCAAAGGGCAAAGGGAGCTGCCATCTGAAGTACTTAACAATAAAATTCATTTGATGTTTCAGTCACCAGAACAAACGAGAACCTTCAAATGAGTATTCTTTTTTATCTGCAGCAGACGCACTTTAAAATTATAGCAAGCTTCCTGACTGAATATATATATATATATATCTATATATATATATATATATATATATATATATATATATATATATATATATATATATAATTTGCATATTATGAAGGTTCGTGGTACGCCATAAGGTACAGTTCCTCAGGTAAAATCTCAAAACTGATACCTCGTGATAAGGAATATTGAAAAGCTTTTGACTTTCACGTTTGAATTTTTACGAGAAAGTATATAAACCATCGAAATACTGATATATATATATATATATATATATATATATATATATATATATATATATATATATATATATATATATATATATATATATAATTAAATAATTACAATTTATAATTTTATTCATCTCCGTAGACATATCGTGCATGACAGCTACAAAAATGCATGTTGAAGGAAGACAATGAACTTTATTGATGTCTTTTGGAGATGGTTTGGATCTTAACGTTAGGAACAGGGTCATTTCAGTAATGCTAAAAACCGCATAATTGGGGACGAAAGCACAAAAAACTCAACATCCACAAAAGTAATCTTAATTAGCTGGGAAACACTCCCAACTGTATCTAAAACTGCGAAAACCTTTCTGAGGGTCAGGGAATTCCATATCGAAAAAAAAAGAAAAAAATCAGTAACAAGTCTAAATGAGGTAATGAGTATGATGAAACTGACTCACAGGAAAAGAAATCTGCCATTTCAGGGTTTTAAGCCCAAAGATATTCCATTCACTAGAGACGTGAAAATATCTTGGAAGTTTTGAGATAAAACGGATACTATTTTTATGTGCATCACCAGGGATTTAAAGTAGCATCTTGAGCCAAGTGATCAAATATAAAGTACAGAATATTTTCTATGAATACCGGATCGTTTGATATCATGATCCACGTTTAATAAAATAAAACCACTCCAAAAGGCAATCAATCGATTACAAGAAAATCGCTTTTTTTTTTTTTTTTAATGATTTATACATTATTATAGAAAGATAAACATATAGCCGTACTTATATATACAATATATAAACGTCACTTAGTTCCTCATATACGAAGTTTTATTGTTCATGATGGGTCTAAAGAAAATCAGGTTGCAGGAACATCGACCTCAACTATTATGTCTGTCATGTTGATATTAATTGGATTTTTTAATATCAGATGAGTCTATTGGCCTTTTTTTTTTTTTAACCTTCAGGGAAAAAAGGTAGTGCCAAAGGTGAATTAGTTATGGCTGATAGCATTCACTTTGGGGGTAGTTCAAAAATATTCCACTGGAGTGATGACTGTATGAACATACTTCTTGGCGAAATCGTTAAATATACAACTTCCACAAATGTACTCCAGATTCATTGGGAAACACACCAAATTATTACCACAACTCAGAAGATACTTCTGCGGGCAAAAAAAGAATACCACTTTCAGGAAACATATAACAAGAAATCGAGTGACAAAGAGAGCTGATGTGTGAGATACGTAGGGGCAATGCTTTAATTGATGTGGGGAGCGCCGACACAAGAGAGAAACTTCACGTGAATATTCCTTTTTCTCTGCAGTACAAGCACTTTAAAATTACAGCGAGCCTCGTGACAATGTACAAAAAAAAAAAAAATAATTGCTCATTATGAAGGGTCGTGTTGCACCATAAGCCACATTTCCTTAGGTAAAACATCTCAAAACTGAAACCTCATCAGAAGGAATATTGACAAGCTCTTGACTTTCACCTATGATTTTATACGAGAAAGTACATACACTATCGCAGCACAAATATACTGTATATATCTAATTACCATTTATAACTTTACACCTCATCTCCGTAGACATAAAGTGCATGCCAGCTACAAAAAATGCAGGTTTAAGGAACACTGATTGAACTGTACTGATATCGTCTGTTGATTGTTGGGATATTTACATTAGGAAGACGGTGGTTTGAGTGATGCTAAAATCCGCATAACTGAGGGCAAAAAACGCTAAATATGAATGACAGCTACAAAAAACGGCAAGTTGGAGGAACACTGAATAAAGTGCATTAATATCGTTTGGAGATTGTTTGCATCCTTAAGTTAGGAAGAGGATCATTTGAGTTATGATAAAACCCGGATAATTATGGGCGAAAAGAGTAAAAATGCAACTTCCACAAATGTACTATAAATTAGCTGGGAAACACTCCCAGTTGAATCTATCTATCTATCTATAGCCCGACGCCCTAATCCCGCAAAGGGTGGCCGCAGACAAAATGCCTCCAAGTCGCTCTGTCACCCACCATTTGACTACCCTCCCCCCAACTCACCCCTCCCTCCCTCATATACCTCTCAACTCTATCCCTCCATCTCATCCTCGGTCTACCCCTCCCTCTCCCTCCCTCCACTTCACTTACATACACCCTCTTAATCAGTCTTTCATTCTCCATTCTCTCCACATGTCCAAACCACCTCAGTGTATTTCTCCTAATCTTCTCAACCACACCCACATCCACCCAACAACCTTCCTTCACTTCTTCATTCGTCAACCTGTCCCTCCATATCACTCCACACGCTCCTCT
Source organism: Coenobita brevimanus (assembly GCF_032717465.1). Classification (NCBI taxonomy): domain Eukaryota; kingdom Metazoa; phylum Arthropoda; class Malacostraca; order Decapoda; family Coenobitidae; genus Coenobita; species Coenobita brevimanus. Next base: position 31,423,827 of record NC_136967.1, read on the forward strand.
CAAGTAACTCATTTCCACTGCTCTCACTCTTGACTTGTTCCCCTCTTGCAATGTCCACGGCTCGTTTCCATACGTCAGGGTAGAGATCACAATACTATCATGCAGTGACTTCATAACTTCCATACTCACCTCCCTATTTCTCATCACTGCTTTCAGTGAACCAACAACGTTCCTTCCCTGCTGTACCCTTTCACGCACTTCATCTCCCAAAGTTCCATCCTTACTCATCACATTACCCAAGTACTTGAATGCACTTATACACTCCATTTTCTCATCATCCAACCTCACTGTACATTCTGTGACTTCATTCCTCTCAAACACCATAACTTTACTTTTGTTTACATTAACTTTCAGCTTCCTCCTCCTACATACTGTCCCAAATTCATTCACCAAACCTTGCAACTCCCATTCATCTTCACCCAACAATACTGTATCATCAGCAAACAGCAACACTGGAAGCTTCCAAATCTCACCCTCATTCATTAAAGCCACCTCCACATCCACTGCCCTACCCTGCACCTCCTTTACAACCCCATCCATGTATATATTAAACAGCCATGGAGACATCACACAACCCTGTTTCAGTAACACATTGCGATAAAAAACTCATTCAGCTCACCATCCACTCGCACCGCAGCCCTAGCTCCTTCGTACATACTCTTCACAGCATTCAACAATTTCTCATCCAATCCATATATTCTTAATACCTTCCACATATTCTGTCATAAGCTTTCTCCAAGTCCATGAAGGCAGCATACACTTTCTTTCCTTTCTCTAGATCAGGGGTTCTCAACCTTTTTAATCTTATGTACCCCTTGAAGTCTTTCAGTATTGGTCACGTACCCCTCACCCACAATGCAGCATCAGGAAGGGTAAAAAGAAATGCATGGTTTATTGACTTAGTTTATTAAGTTTAAATTGTGTTATATATGTGGAGCAGACAAACTTTTCAATTAATGTGAGTATGTCACTATGAGGTAGTGTTGATAGGAACTAGTTACTGTCATAGGGAAACACTATGTGACTGGCTGCTAGCATGCAATACATTTACTAAAACAGAACTATAACAGACAGTTTTCGATCATTGTGACAGTGAACTAGTGCTGCTTGCAGCTAGTTGCAACTTGTAACTAGTAACAGTGATAGGTAAGTCACTGTGTGTGTGAATAGCATAAAAATAATAATAAAACTACTAAATCAGACACATTTTTCCAATAACTGTGACTGTGAGGTAGTGGTGCTATATACAGCTTATAACTAGTTACTCATGGGGAAATTACTGTGTGCGTGACTAGCGTCACTAGCATGAAAAAAGTAACAAAATAGAATTAAGGCTTTGTGTTCCACTGACTGCGAACTAATGCTGATTGTTAAGCCTCGCAACTAGTTATTAGTAACTAGTTACTTACTCATAGGGAAGTCAGTGTGTGTGACTGCATTAAAATACAAGTATATACTAATTCAGTGAGATGGTTGGGCCTGTTTCTTTGCTGCCAACAAGTCAATCCTCGGCACAGTCTTTGAGAGAACCACTCTTATGTCGTCTTTGACTGCAAGACGTGAACGTAACTTGTTTTTAATCAAGCACAGTGCTGAGAATCCCTGCTCACAGCGGTATGTAGAAGGAAACCATTACCAGTTATTATGGCTGCAGTGCAGGCACATGACTTCGTAGCCGCAAGCAAAATCCATGACAACTTAAACGAGGAAAAAAATCAGACTACAAATACACTGGAAACCTGAGGGTGAGGGTAGTGAGGGAAGAGTGGTGAGTGGGTGACAGTGAGAGGCGAACAGTGTGTCTCACTTTGGTACCTGCTCGGTACGCGTGAGGAGTTACGTGATCGATAGAAAACGAGCAAGGGTGACTACTGTATTATGGGTTTGCAAGGTTGTGTGGCAAGTGTAGTCCAAGAGAGCTTTCTCTCAAATGACATAACTCCAAGAGTTTCCTTGTTAACGTTGTCACTTAGTGTCCTGGTTCTAGTGAAGGACACATCTAGCCTAGCACATGTAGGCCACTTTCTACAAACAGGTTTGAAGTTATTCAAAACCGAAGTATTTTGAGAAACCTGTCACGTACCCCCAAAATTCCTCTCACGTACCCCTGGGGGTACGCGTACCCCAGGTTGAGAACCCCTGCTCTAGATACTGCTCCACTAAACATCTTTGGAACAAATATCTGATCTAAATTCCAAAAATCATTTCTGAGGGTCAGAAAATTCCGCTGCGAAAAAACAAAAATAAGTAACAAGGGTAAATGAGGTATTACAGGGGGTCAAATAGAAAAGAATTCTGCCATTTGAAGGTTTTAAGCCCAAAGAGTTTCCTTTCATTAGAGACGTGAAAGAAGCTTGGAATTTTAGATATAAAACTGGTTATTTTTATGTGCATCACTAGGACTTTAAATGGCATCTTGAGCCTAGTGATCAAATATAAAATATGGAATATTTTCGACGTATGCCGGCTCGTGTGATATCATGATCCATATTTACCAAGGGAAAACCACTGCGAAAGGCAAAAAATAGTTTAGAAGAAACTCGCTTATTTATTGATAATCATACATCTATTATTAGGACAAGCTAAGTACATAGCCGTACTGAGATATACAATTTATTAACGTTACTTGGTTCCTCATATACGCCGATTTATTATTCACGATGGGTCTAAAATAATCAGGTTGCAGAATCGTCGACCTGAATTATTATGTCTTCCACGTTGAGATTAATTGATTTTTTAATTTCCGAGGAGTCTACTCGTTTGTTTTTAGGCTTGACGTCACGGACAGAAGGTAGTACCAAAGGTGAATTGACCACCTCAGTGTGTTCCTCATAACACTTCCTATCACATCAACAAATGCAAATTCCATAAATATACTCAAAATTGATAGGGAAACACACCCTTTTATTACCAAAACATAAGACATTTCTTAGGGTTTAAAGAAAATCACTTTCAGGAAACATATAACAAGAAATCGAGAGACGTAAAGAGAGCTGACATATGAGGCGTTTAAAAACTATAAGTTTCAACTGATGTGGGGATCACCGAAGAATGCGATACTTCAAATGAGTATTCTTTTTTATCTGCAGTAGAAGCACTTTAAAATTACAGAGAGCCTCCTGTCTGTATGTAAAGAAAAAGAAATAAAGAATAATTGCACATAATGAAGGTTCGTGTTCCACCATAAGCATCATTCCATTAGGTAAAACATCTCAAAACTTCCCTCATGAGAAGGAATATTAATGAGATTTAGATCTCACCTATGAATTTTTACGATAAAGTAAGTACACCCGCGAATCAAAGTTTCGGTACCCCCCTCGATGGAAGGAAGTGGAAGTCAGGGTTAGAGAGAGGGCAGGTGAACGGACAACCGTGAGTGGTACTTTGGAACTGAGCTACGGGGCGAATAGTGAGAAACCTAATGACACTGGATTCGAAACATTTCCATGCTATTCACCTGCAAAACATTATGCGTTCTTAATATACATACTGTAAAATATAACAGACTACTGTGTTATCATGGTGTCCTGTGATACTGACCCATCTGTTTCGGATCCTCATCACACAGATAAAGCACCGAGCCAGTTGTATATAAGTTGCAACTTGTCAGTATAACTGCAGTCATAATTTTTGTGAATGATATCCCTGGATTGTCTATGGCTATAATAAAGAATGATTGTGAATTTAATGATTCTCACAGTAGTTGTGCGGATGGTTATAAATATGGCAATTATTTTATGTGAACGACTAAACCACATTGTGATGGACAGCGGAGAGCTGAAAATAGATTCAGACAACACAAAATATTATGAGACAACTAAGACACAGCTGTGGTATCCTGTTCCGCCTTGTTATCAAGGCCTTAACTGGGGCTTCACCTCATACGTGCATTATTTTCCTTCAGTCTCTGCCTCTTTTATTACTCTTACTTCCCGGTATCCTCTTACTGCGAGTCGTCATATTCCTTGGAGGGTTTCTTGTCGTCCGGTCCTATAACCCTTACTGTATCACATTATTCCTCGCATCATCACTCCCAGACAAAGAACGGTAGCACAAGACTGCTGAATCTGTTAATACCATTATTGCCACTGCCACTACTACTGTAATCCCCCTTTTCCTAGTGTCTGATTTTCTTCACAGTACTACTACTGCTGCTCCTATTACTCTGTATAATAATAAATATGATTGTCCTTTTGTATGTGTATCTGTTAATCATAATTATTGTCCCTGTCCCACCGTCGACAACTCGTTACTTACCCGGCACCGCTACTCCAGTTCCCACCCAACATGGATTCTACTCCTCCCCCACTCCGACACCACATTACCCTTCACCTCATCCTTGGGCCAGAAGGCCTGTTGTTCACCCTTTACCGGTGAATATACGTGGCATGCATTAATAATAAAAAAGAAGGCATTTGAGAGCTAAACGGTAATCGCCCTCTAAAATATTCTGTTTCCCAAGTCCAAATTTTAGGCCATATTTTGATACCATGAATGTTTTATGTTGATAGCTCAAGCCATTCATGAGATTGGTGCTAAAGGCATGCAATAAAAACTAGACCTTTAGCAGTTAGTTTGGTGACCTTGACTCTGACCCCGAGTTGCCATTTTCGAACTCCTCCAAGATTTTGGCCATATCTTGATACGCTGAAGGCTTCATGTTGATAGCTCAAGCCGTTCATGAGATATAATAGGAACACACACACACACACACACACACACACACACACACACACACACACACACACACACACACACACACACACACACACACACACACACACACACACACACACACACACACACACACAGATGCAGTTAAAAACATGATCGCTCCGCCTTCTAAAGGTAGGCGATAATAATATAATAATAACAACATCGTAGATGTGTACTGTTGTGTTCCTAACATTACACTTAATAACTGCAGACCCAGACGTGCTTATATTACGGAGCACTGATATATTAACCCCAAAACCGACCACAGACCGTTCTTATCATTACCACTGCACCTTCCCTATAGCACTTCACCATGGTAATACAACCCACTGTAGTCCTCTGTGAGATCGCTACACGTGTTTGGGAAAGTTAACAGTGCACAACATGCCTACAAACCACTAAAATAAGCATATGATGTTTCACTGACATCCATCAAACAGCCTAGGTGAAGTTAGTGGACAAACAAACAAACGACTGGACACAGACAAACAGAAGCAGAATGTCTCGCATCGGTATGTAACGACCTGACAAAACTCTTGTGATCCTGCATTGCAGGTGTCATCACAGTAATAATAATAATAATAATAATAATAATAATAATAATTAATCACGTTATTAGGCACGATACTGAGAAGGACACACACTGGAATAGCATGTGTCGACGCAATGCAGAATCTGTTTGCCATGACAGAAGGTTGGGTTGCGGTCAAACATTAATTTAGTATTACTATAACCCTACCATTACAGCATATTATGGCACTTTCGTTTTATGTCAGCTGTTTTCACTTGTTTTATCAGGGAGATTATGGTGTTCGTCCTCCTCTGTATCATGGATATTAACATGTGATTACTACTACTACTGCTACTACTACTACGATTATTATTATCATTATTATTATTATTATTATAACTATGATGACAGCTACAAAGCAAGATCGTAATAGTTTTGTCAGGTTGTCATATACCGATGCGAGACATTCGGCCTCAGTCTATGTCCAGCCGTGTGTTTGTTTGTCCGCTAACTTCTAGGCAATTTAATGGATGTCAGTGAAACGTCACAGGTGTATTTTAATGGGTTGTAGGCATGTTCTGCGCTGTTATTTTTCCCAAACATGTGTAGTGATCCCACAAAGGACTTCAGTGGGTTGTATTACTATGGTGAAGTGCTACAGGTAAGGTCCAGTGGCAATGATAGGAACGGTCTGTGGTCGGTTCTGTGGTTAATATATCAGAGCTCCGTAATATAGGCACGTTTGGGTCTGCGACTTTTATAATTATGTAATGTTCGGAATACTGCAGATGTATGTTGTTGCTGTCAATTTTATAATTATTCTTATTAATGCATGCCACGTATATTCACCGGTAAAAGGTGAACAACAGGCCTGGTGGCCCAAGAAGGAGGTGAGGGGTAAAATGGGTCGGAGTGGAGGAGGAATAAAGCTCATGGTGGGTGGGAGAGAGGGGGGTGGGAGCAACTGGGGTAGCGGTGCGGGGTAAGTGACGAGTTGTCGACGGTGGGACAGGGACAATATGATTAACAGATACAGACATAAGGACAATCATATGTATTATTATACAGATTTATAGTGGAGTAGTAATAGGAGTAGCAGTAGTAGTACTGTGAAGGGAATTGCAGTAGACACAATGGGGAAAGGGGGAATAGTAGTGGCAGTGGCAATAATAGTATTAACAGATTCAGCAATCATGGGCTAACGTTGTTTGTTTGGGAGTGATGATGAGAGGAATAATGTAATACAGTAGGGGTTATAGGACCGGACGACAAGAAACCCTCCAAGGAATATGACGACTCGCAGTAAGAGGATACCGGGAAGTAAGAGTAATAAAAGAGGCAGAGACTGAAGGAAAATAATGCACTTATGAGGTGAAGCCCCAGTTAAGGCCTTGATAACAAGGCGGAGCAGGATACCACAGCTGCGTCTTAGTTGTCTCATAATATTTTGTTCTGAATCTATTTTCCGCTCTCCGCTGTCCATCACAATGTGGTTTAGTCGTTCACATAAAATAATTGCCACATTTATAACCATCCTCACAACTACTGTGAGAATCAACATTAAATTCACAATCATTCTTTATTATAGCCATAGACAATCCAGGGATATCATTCACAAAAATTATGACTGCAGTTATACTGACAAGTTGCAACTTATATACAACTGGCTCGGTGCTTTATTTGTGTGATGAGGATCCGAAACAGATGGGTCAGTATCACAGGACATCATGATAACACAGTAGTCTATGTTACAGTATGTATATTAAGAACGCATAATGTTTTGCAGGTGAATAGCATGGAAATGTTTCTCACTATTCGCCCCGTAGCTCAGTTCCAAAGTACCACTCACGGTTGTCCGTTTACCTGCCCTCTCTCTAACCCTGACTTCCACTTCCTTCCATCGAGGGGGGTACCGAAACTTTGGTTCGCGGGTGTACACTATATGTGGTAGGTGGTGACGACCATCATCCACTCACTTGATGTAGTGCTACCTATTTCTTCCTTAGCCTTTATTATTCTTTTTCTGTGCCCGCTCTCCTCTCTTCCTGTTTCTCCCATCATTCCTGTCACTTCTTATTGCTTTTCTTTCCTTTACAGGGGCTTAACATTGAGTGACAAGCCTAATGGTTTCCTGTAAGCCAAGAAACCATTTACAACGCTGGATGGTAACCATATAACCAACCCATACGTGCTCCCTTCGCGTCAGCAAGTGGGTTGGTGGAGGGTTAGTGCCCCTCCCAGTAAAACAATTACTCAAAGTCAAATGGCCACCCCTTACGGGATTATGGCGTCTGGTAATAGATAAATAGAAGTACACTATCGCAATACCGATATATATAGTTAATAACCATATATAAATTTATACCTTATCTCCGTAGACATAAAGTGCATGACATCTACAGAAAATGGAGGTTGAAGGAACACTGAACTGTACTGATGTCGTCTGTTGATTTGATATTTACGTTAGGAAGACGATCCTTAGAGTGTTGCTGAGAACCACATAAGTGAGGCGAAAACGCTAAAAATGCATGACAGCTACAAAAGAAGGCAAGTTAAAGGAACACTGAATGAACTGCACTAATGTCGTCTGGAGATTGTTAGGAAGAGAATCATTTGAGAAATTCTACAAACCGCATAATTGTGGGCAAAGGCAATAAAGAAGCAACTTCAACATATGTACTCCAGATTGGCTGCGAAGCAATCCCAGTTGCATATAAGTGTCATAAACCATTCCTGAGGGTCAGAGAATTCCTTGGAGAAAAAAAAAATCAGTAACAACGCTAAATGAGGCAATACGTAGGATGAAATTGATTCACAGGAAAAGAATTCTGCCATTTGAGGGTTTTAAGCCCGAAGAGTTTCTTTTCATTAGAGACATGGAAACAGCTAAGAAGTTTGATGTTATTTTCATGTGCGTCGTAGGGCTTTAAAGTTGCATCTTGAGCTTAGTGAACAAATATAAAATATGGAATATTTTCGCCGTATGTCGGTTCGTGTGATATAATGATCCATATTTTCCAAGGTAAAACCATTCCAAAAGGCAATGAATAGTTTACAAGAGAATCGCTTATTTATTATACATTGTTAGAAAAACACTAAATTCATAGCCGTTTATAAACAGTAGATGGTTCCTCGTATACGCAGATTTATTGTTCATGATGGGTCTAAAAAAATCAGGTTACACTATCGTCTACCTGAACTATTGTCTTTTCCATTTTGAGATCAATTGGATTTTTTATTTCCAGTGAGTCTATTAGCTCCTTATTTGGCTTGACTTCACGGATAATAGGTAGTACCAATGGTGAATTAGTTATGGGTGATAGCATTGACTGTGGGGGTAGTTCAAAACTATTTCACTGGAGTGATGTTTATATGAACGTATTTTTAGCGAGATCGTTAAATATGAAACTTCCACAAATGTAAATTAAAATTGACGGAAATACTCTCTATTCTTACCAAAACAGAAAAGACACATCTGAGGGTAAAAAAAAAAAAAAATAACTCAGGAAACATATAACAAGGAATCGATTGACATAGAAAAAAGGCTGACATATGAGGTGCTTAATAAGAACAGTAAGTTTCAATTGATGTGGTGGTCACCGAAGCAAGCGAGAAACTTCAAATGTTTTCTTTTTTTTATCTGCAGTAGAAGCACTTTAAAATTACATCGAGCCTTCTGACAATTAAAAAAAAAATAATTGCACATTATGAAGGTTTGTGTAACACCATAAGCCACATTTCCTTAGGTAAAATATCGCAATACTGATACCTCATGAGCAGGAATATTGATGAGATTTTGACTTTCACCCATAAATTTTTACGAAAAAGTAAATACACTATAGGAATACAGATATATATAATTAATTACCATTTATAACCATATCTGATCTCCGTAGGTACGACTGCTAGAAGAAATGCAGGTTTAAGGAACACTGAACGAACTTTATTGATGTCATCTGTAGATTGTTTGGATATTTACGTTAGGAAGAGAGTCGTTTGAACGATGCTAACAACCGCATAATTGAGGGCGAAAACACTAAAAATGCAAGTTCCACAAATGTACCGGTACTCTAAATTAACTGCGAAACACTCGCAGTTGTATCTATAATTAAGAAAAAAAAATTCTTTGGGTCAAAAAATTCCGTACCGGGGAAAAAAAAAAAAAGATTCAGTAACCAGGCTAAATGAGGTAATACGTAGGATGAAATTGACTAATAGCTAAAGAAGTCTGCCACTTCATGGTTTTAACCCAAAGATATTCCATTCATCAAATACCGGAAAGCATTTTGGAAGTTTTGAGATAAAACGGATGGTATTTTTATGTGCATCACAAGGGATTTAAAGAGGAATCTTGAGCTTAGTGATCAAATATAGAATTCGGAATATTTTTGCACAATACCGGTTCATGTGATATCATGACCCATATTTAAAATAAGGTAAAACCAGTCCGCAAGGCAATCAATCGTTAGAAGGAAATCTCTTTTATTGATTATCATATATACATTTTTATAAAAAACTAAATACATAGCCGTGGATATATATATATATATATATATATATATATATCATTTGGTTCATCATATACGAAGTTATATTATTCATGATGGGTGTAAAGATAATCAGGTTGCAGGAGCGATGACCTGAACTATTGTGTCTTCCATGTTGATCTTAATTGGATTTTTTAATTTTCGATGAATCTCGGCCTTTTTTTTCTTTTTTTAGCCATCACGGAGAAAAAGGTAGTACCAAAAGTGAATTAGTTACGGCTGGTAGCTTTCACTTTCGGGGTAGTTCAAAACTATTTCACTGGAGTGATGGCTGTATGAACGTATTTCTTGGCGGAATCGTTAAATATACAACTTCCACAAATGTACTCAAAATTGTTTGAGAAACATACCCTAATATTACCAAAACTCAGAAGACACTTCTTAGGGTAAAAAAATTAATTACCTTCAGGAAACATAAAAAAATCGAGTGACACGTTAACAGAGCTGACATCTGAGATGCCTAAGGACAATGCTTAACTGATGTGGGGGTCACCGAAACAATCGGGAAACTTCAAATGAGTATTCCTTTTTATCTGCAGGTGAAGCACTTTAAAATTACAGCAAGCCTCCTGAATATAAAAAAAAAGAGAAAAAAAGAATAATTGCACATTATGAAGGGTCGTGTTGCACCATAAGCCACATTTCCTTAGGCAAGAGATCTCAAAACTGATACCTCATAAGAAGGAATTTTGATAAGCTTTTGACTTTCACCTATGAGTTTAGACAAGAAAGTACAGCCGACAGCAGAAGTTCGTCCCTCTTAGCGTGCGTGATACGAGCCTGTTGATCTGGTAACACTGTTTGAGATAGAGTTGACAGGTACGCTTTAAATGGCTAATATTAAAGAAATGTGTTCGGAGATAAGAACACATTCTCTAATGATAATATTAATTTGAAGCAGGTGGGATAATAAAGTTATTGTGAAATGTTTGACATTGGTGTATGAAGATTCTTCGTTACGGACACAGACGCCTAGGATTACTTGGACTGGACTGATGTTGCCAGCAAGTATTATATGAAATATTATAGAACGATTGCAGTCTTAAAGGTGAGGTTGCAAGAAAACACTAATTACGATGTCAGTTACACACTAAACAAACACAGAAACTGCCAGTTCGTGTTTCGCCAGTATGCGATTTTGTTTTATAAGTTGTCACTTCCCTTTCCGACCTCTCTCCCCACCCGTCTCTCCTCTTCCAAGTCATGCTCTGCCATCATCCACGTTTTATCGTTAATGTTGAAAATCGTATGTCTGTAGGTAAACTGTGGGAAATAATATAAAAGTGTCAATGAGCTTCTTTTCCTCCATCGCTTGAAGTGTTATCAATGACGAATATAAATGTTAGTAACATGAAGAAATAGTCACTGTGGTGGTTAGGAGACATTTCTCGTCATCATTTATGTAACAGAACTATCGTTCTTACAGTGCCCAAAATACACTCCCTCTCCACTCCCTCGCCGTCTCCTCCCCTCCCCCTTCCACTGTTTCCATCACCTCTCCCCCCTCCCTCCGCCCCCATTTCCAGTAACCTTTGTTTCTAGCCTGCAACACTCCGAATCCCTCCCCACCGTGTTATTGTATTGACCCTGCCCAACTTCTCTCCCTTGTCGTTTCAAATGTCTTTTTCTCTCCCTTTTTCATTTTTGTCTCGGGAATCGAACAACATAACGATGTTTGGGTCATGTTTTTGTATAGTATCTTTTAATAATGTGTAATATTATAATGACCGTGACAATGGCGGTCGAGGCATTAACTGTTCAAAGGACGGCAGTCAGTGCCTCAGTTTAATGATCATTTTATTTCTCCTCCTTTAGCCATTAATATCTTGCTTACACTTATTTTATAAATCCCAACATACATAAAATATGAAGCACAAACGTCCTTTTCACCAAAGAAAGTATAAAATGAAAAATAATCATTGCGTATGTTGTATGACTGAGGTGGTTTGGACATGTGGAGAGAATGGAGAATGAAAGACTGACTAAGAGGGTGTATGTAGGTGAGGTGGAGGGAGGGAGAGGGAGGGGTAGACCGAGGATGAGGTGGAGGGATGGAGTTGAGAGGAATATATGGGGGAGGGGGTTGATTTGGGGGAGGGGAGTCAAATGGTGGGTGACAGAGCGACTTGGAGGCGTTTTGTCTGCGACAACCCTTTCGGGATTAGGGCGTCGGGCTATAGATAGATAGATAGATAGATGTTGTATGATCTACACGCATCCAGAAAATATTTTCTTAAAAGTACTGTCAGTATTCTTGGTGATAATTTGTAGATCTTCAGTTACGATTAAATATAGCAAAATAGATGATAGTCACAAAAGCTGTATCCTCATACATTTGGCTACCATAATCATCGTAATATACGATGAAGGGGGATTATACCCCTCTGGATGAGTAGATTAAGCCCTTATCGGAATATGCTTGTCATGAGCCCGGACAGCAGGCAGATGTAAGTGGAAGTATGAGATTGTCGCGGTGTAAGGGTTAATTATGGTAAATGTTCGCTTCCTATCCATCCGAGTCCTTGTCACTCCTGTATCGATAATATCGGCAGTTGCAGAACAGATGTTCAGGGCGCTGACGGACAGCCATGCCGTTACCTTTTGTTCTAACCATGCAATGCAGCTATGGGAATGGAATGATAGGGATAATCTTGCTGACTGCATTCTCTGACCTTGTAAGATCATGCGTTGAGGGAGTTCAGATCAAAGTATGTCGATGGCATATTGTTTTAAAATATATATATAAGTAGACGTATCTCATAGGTCTCACTTTAATGCGGAACACAATGTGTGGAGGGGAAGGGGATTATGGAAGCAGGAATACTTTGGGTGAGGGAAGGGATTACATATATTACAAGCTGGGACACAGATAAATGTTATAACGTGAAGGGAGGAGCGAGTGATACAGAAAGCGGGAAGGAGGCGGGGAGGGAAGGAATCCACAAGGGGGGGATGGTATTAACCACTGATAGTTACGATGGACATATTATGTAAGTAATTTGGTTACTTGTGTGTAATACAGTTGGCAATATAACATGCACGAGTATTGTGTTTATAATGTCATTACAATTAAGACTCAAAGTCCTGTAAATGGTAATAACTGTATTCAAATTATGAAGAACCGATCTAGTTAGGGAGGTAAACAGAAGCAGAGTCAGTTAAATGAAATCGTTGGGAAGGGTTGGGGGTGTTGAGGGAGAGAAACAAGAGGTACTGGTAGAGGGGGGGAAGGGAGGGGGGAGAAGTGATGGAGACAGTGGAAGGGGGAGGGGAGGAGACGGCCAGGGGGTGGAGAGGGAGTGTATTTGGAGCACTGTATTAACGATGGTTATATAAATGTTATATTATGTGACGAGTAATGTCTCCTAACCACCACAGTGACGATTTATTCATGTTACTAACATTTATATTCAAGTCATGGATAACATTTCAAGCGATGGAGGAGGAAATGAAGCTCATTTGACACTTTTATATTGTTTCCCACAGTTTATCTACAGACATACGGTATTCAGCATTAACGATAAAACGTGGATGATGGCAGAGCATGACTAGGAAGAGAAGAGACGGGTGGGGAGAGAGGTCGGAAAAGGAAGTGATTTAACTTGTAAAACTAAACCGCATACTGGCGAAACACGAACTGTCAGTTTCTGTGTTTTAGTGTGTAACTGACATCGTAATTAGTGTTTTCTTGCAACCTCACCTTTAGGACTGCAATCGTTCTATAATATTTCATATAATAATTGCTGGCAACATCAGTCCAGTCCAAATAATCCTATGCGTCTGTGTCCGTAACGAAGAATCTTCATACACCAGTGTCAAACATTTCACAATAACATTATCCCACCTGCTACAAATTAATATTATCATTAGGGAATGTGTTCTTATCTCCGAACACATTTCTTTAATATTGGCCACTTAAAGCTTACCTGTCAACTCTATCTCATACAGTGTTACCAGATCAACAGGCTCATCACGCACGCTAAGAGCGACGAACTTCTGCTGTCGGCTGTACATACACTATCGCAATACAGATATATATAATTACCATTCATAACTTTATACCTCATCTTTGTAGACGTAATACGCATGACAGCTCCAAGAAATGCAGATTGAAGGAACACTACTCTGTACTGATGTCGTCTTTAGATAGTTTGGATATTTACATTAGGAAGACGGTCGTTTGAGTGATGCTAAAACCACATGAGGGAGAAAACGCTAAATACCAATGACAGCTATAAAAGCGGCATGCTGAAGGAACACTTAATGAACTGCATTAATGTCGTCTGGAGATTGTTTGGATGTTTTCATTACGACGAGTCATTTGAGTAATGCTAAAACCCGGATAATTGGGGGTGAAAACCCTAAAAACCTAACTTCCACAAATTAACTGTAAATTAGCTGGGAAACACTCCCAGTTGTACATAAATTTCATGCCATTTCTGAGGGTCAGAGAATTCCGTGGCGAAAAAATCAGTTACAAGGCTAAATGAGGTAATACTTAGGATAAAACCGATTCACAGGTAAAGAAGTCTGCCATTTGAGAGTTTTAAGCCCAGTTTCCTGTCATTAGAGACCTGAGAACAGCTTGGAATTTAGAGATAAAACGGATGTTACTTTTATATGCATCGCTAGGGATTGAAAGTGATGTCCTGAGCTTAGTGATCAAATATAATATATGGAATATTTTCGCCGTATGCCGGTTCGTATGATAGCAAGTTGATCTATATTTACAAGGGTAAAATGACACTAAAAGGCAATCAATTATTTATTGATAATCATATATGCATTATTAGGAAAAACTACATTGCCGTACTGATAAATGCAATTTATAAACATTACTTGTTCCTCAAATACGCAGTTTTACTGTTCATGATGTGTCTAAAAAAAAATCAGCTGGAGCGTTGACCTGAATTGTTGTGTATCCTGTGTTGAATTTAATTGGATTTTAAATTTCCGATTAGTCTATTTGCTTGTTTTTTTGCCTTGACTTCATGGAAGAAGGTAGTGGCAAAGGTGAATTAGTTATGGCAGATAGCTATCACTTTGGAGGTAAGTCAAAAGTATGTTACTGTAGTGATTGCTTTAAGAATGCATTTTTGGTCGAAATCGTTAAGTATGCAAGTTCCAGAAATGTACTGATGATTGAGAAGCACACCCAATTATAACCAAAACTCAGAAGACAGTTCTGACGTTGAAAAAAGAAAACACTTTTAGGAAACAAATAACAAGAAATCGATTGACATGTAAAGAGAGCTGGCATCTGAGTTGCTTGACAATAAGTTTCAATTGATGTTTGAGTCACCGGATCAAGCGAGAAACTTCAAAAGAGTATTCTTTTTTATCAGCAGCAGACGGACTTTAAAATTACAACGAGCTTCCTGACAATGTAAAAAAGAAAAGTATATATATATTTGCATATTATGAAAGCTCGTGGTACACCATAAGGCACATTTCCCAGGTATAATGTATCAAAACTGATACATCGTGATAAGAAATATTGAAATGCTTTTGACTTTCACGTATTAATTTCTAAGAGAAAGTATATACATCGAAATACTGATATATATAAATAATTACCATTTGTAACTTTAAACTCCGTAGACATATAGTGCATGACAGCCAAAAAATGCAGGTTGAAGGAACACAATGAACTTTATTGATGTCGTCCTGAGATGTTTTGTATATTTACGTTATGAAGAGGGTCATATGAGTAACGCTTAAAACCGCATATATGGGGGCAAAACACAAAAAACGCATCTTCCGAGAAAGTACTCTTAATTTGCTGGGAAACACCCAATTGTATCTAAAAACTGCTGTATCCTTTCTGAGGGTCAGAAAATTCCGTCGCGGAAATATATATATATATATATATATATATATATATATATATATATATATATATATATATATATATATATATATATATATTGTTACGGAACAGAGAAAGATAATGTACACTTTAAGTGAGAATACTAAAAATCACTACTGTCCCGTAAAGTTCCAGGTTCAAAACAAAAGAGTTAGGTAAAATTACAAAGTTAAAGTTTAATGCTCAAACTAACAACAAAACATTCATAAGGATAATGTAATGGCAAAAAACAGGTTAAATATATGGTTAACTGCAATAGCCTCTATTAACACGAAATTAGCATGAGTAAATTTATCTAAGTCAGCCCTGATAAAATGAAAATACACTGGGTAATGCTCAGTTAATGCAAGATAAATTATTACAGATACAAAATATTATTAATGATGGCTGACAACAAGAACCCTACACAAATTACAAAAACCTTACTAGGCCTAAGAATTAACCTTATGCTACACAGTACAAGAAAAAATGCAACAACAGTTATACTCAAATTACACACAGCGGCTAGATGGCTGGAGACTTCCTGAGCACTCACAATAACAACTGTACAGGGGAGGACAGATGTGAACAAAGTGAGGAGCAGATCTAAGTGGCAATGATGCAGAGACTGAGCTCATTATATAGGGGCCGGCAGAGCTTGATACAACTTGTAAGAAGGACGCGCAAATGAAGCCATAGGGGACAAAGAACTGACAATCCTACTCTGAACAACAGAAATGACGACTTACTCTACTATAACGGTAGAAGGGGGGGCCTGAGGCAGAACACGCTCGTGATCAAACATGCAGCATACTGTGCGTTAAAATTACACAAAGGATGATGAAATCATAGGCTATGTAACAATATATATATATATATATATATATATATATATATATATATATATATATATATATATATATATATATATATATATATATATATATATATTCAGTAACAACTAACAAGGTTTAATGAGGAAATACCTAGGATGAAATCGATTCACAGGTAAAGAAGTTAGCCACTTGATGGTTTCAAACCCAAAGATATTCCATTCATTAGAGACGTGATAACATCTTGGAAGTTTTGAGATAAAACGGATGCTATTTTTATTTGCATCACTAGGGATTTAAAGTGGGATCTTGAGCCTAGTGATCAAATATAAAATACGGAATATTCTCGCCGTATGCCGGTTCGTGTGATATCATGATTCATATTTCTATCTATCTATCTATCTATTGCCAGACGCCTCAATCCCGTTTGGGGTGGCCACAAACAAATCGCCTCCAAGTCGCCCTGTCCCCCGCCATTTCACTACCCTGCTCCCAACTCACACCCCCCTCTCTCATATACCTCTCCACCCCATCCCTCCATCTCATCCTCGGTCTCCCCCTCCCTCTTCCACCCTCCACCTCACTCACATACACTCTCTTCGTCAGTCTTTCACCCTCCATCCTCTCCACATGGCCAAACCACCTCAGTGTGTTCCTCACAACGCTTCCTATCACATCCACATCAACACCACAACGCTCCTTTATATCCTCATTCGTCAGCCTGTCTCTCCATGTGACTCCACAGGCTCCTCTTAAATAACTCATTTCCACTGCTCTCACTCTTGACTTGTGTCCTTCCAACATTGTCCAAGCTTCACTTCCGTACGTTAGAGTTGGTATCACAATACTGTCATGTAGTAACTTTTTTACTTCCATGCTCACTTCCCTGTTTCTTATCACTACTTTCAAGGAACCAGCAACCTTTCTTCCCTGCTGTACCCTTTCAAGCACTTCACCCTCCAAACCTCCATCCTTACTCATCACACTACCCAAATACTTAAACGTACTCACATTTTCCAATTCCTCACCATCCAACCTCGCTATACATTCACTGACTTCACCTTTCTCAAAGACCATCACTTTACTCTTCCCTACATTCACCTTTAGGTTCCGTTTCTTACACACTCTCTCAAACTCATCCACCAAGCCTTGCAACTCCCCTCCATCTTCACTCAACAACACAGTATCATCTGCAAACAACAGTACAGGGAGTTTCCAAACACTATCCTCTCTCACCAGGGCCACTCCAACATCCACTACCCTACCTTGTACCTCTTTTATTACCCCATCCATGTACAGATTGAACAACCATGGAGACATGACACATCCCTGCTTCAAACCAACTTTCAAAGAGAAAAACTCACTCAGTTCACCATCCACACGCACTGCAGCCTTCGCACCATCGTACATACTCTTCACAGCACCCAACAACTTCCCATCTACTCCATATATTCTTAACACTTTCCACAATCCTTGTCTATCCACCCTGTCATATGCTTTCTCCAAATCCATGAAAGCTGCATACAACTTCTTTCCCTTCTCTAGAAACTTTTCCACTAAAGATCTAAGAATGAATATCTGATCTGCACAACCTCTTCCCTTCCTAAAGCCTCCCTGTTCTTCTCCAACTAATTTCTCTGTTCTTTCTCTAACTCTGTCTATAAGTATCCTACCATACACTTTTCCTATTATACTAAGAAGACAAATGCCCTATGATTACCACACACTTCTTTCCCCTTTTCCTTTGTACAAGGGAATAATTATACCTGACTTCCAATCCTCCGGGACTCTACCTTCCTCCCAGGCCAATCTGCACATCTTCCACATCCATTCCACTACTATCTCTCCCATGCTTCAGCATCTCACCACACACTCCATCAATTCCTGGGGCTTTCCCCGATTTAACTTTCTTCATTGCTTCCACAACCTCTATCCTACTGATTTCCTCCTGTCCTCTCACCTCCCTCCCTCTCCCAGCCATTCCCCAGCCACTTATACTCGCATTACTTCCATCCTCTACGTTCAACAATTCCTTAAAGTGTTCTCTCCATCTGCTCACTTTTTCTTCCTTCTCCACTAGTAATCTACCATGTTTATCTTTCACTCCCCTGCTAACTTCACTTCCACCCTGTCTTACTCTTTTCACTTCTCTCCAGAACATTTTCTTACAGTCCCTCCACTTTACACTCAAATTCCTTCCAAATTCCTCATCCACTCTCTTCTTACTCTCTCTTACTAATCTTTTCACCTCTCTCTTCCTTTCCACATATAACTCTCTCTTCCGCCTCTCAACTTCTTCCACGCCCCTATTTCTCATCCATTCATTGTAGGCTTTCTTCTTTTGTGCCACAGCCTGTTTCACCTCTTCAGTCCACCACGCTGTTCCTTGCACCCCCCTCCGTCTTCTCTTCCTTCCACACACCACATCACATCATATTTAATAAGGTAAAACCACTCCCAAAGGCAATAAATCGTTTACAAGAAAATCGCTTATTTATTGATAAGACATATCCATACTGATATATACAACTTATAGGCATCACTTTATTCCTCATATACGCATTTTTATTGTTCATGATCGGTATAAAAAAAATTAGGTTGCAGGAGCGTTGACCTGATCTGTTGTGTCTGCTGTATGTGTTGCGTGAGGCTCCCTTAACATTAGGCTGTGGGGGGAAGGAAACGCCGACGTCCTTAATTGTAGGTCCTTACTTCCAAAGAGAAGTTGCAATGGCAACAAAGGGCTGCAGGATTCACTTTCCGGGTGAGAGTCCTGTGCCTGACTAGGTAGCCCGCTGCCCTGGCAAAGATGCGGCCTGCCGCGTCTACAAGCTCAGGTGTTGCCACATCGCAGACAAGAGACATGTAAGTACTATACAGGGAGGTATATTTATTGTACAAGACACTCCAGTAACATACATCAGCATACATACGAAAATACATATACATTACATGTATGGGCATGTGTCTTTCACATCTCTACATCTGCCATGTTGAGATTAATTGGCTTTTTAATTTCCTATGAGTCTATAAGCTTTTTTTTTTTTTTCCTCGACTTCACGGATAAAAGGTAGTCCCAAAGGTAAATAAGTTATGGCTCATGGGATTGTCTATGGGGGTAGTTTAAAAGTAGTTTACTGGCTGTATGAATGAATTTTTGGTCGAAATCGTTAAAAATGCAACTTCCACAAATGTACTCAACATTGATTGGGAAACACTTCCTATTATTACCAAAACTCGAAAGACGTTAAAAAAAAAAAATAAGGAAATATAACAAGAAATCGATAGACACGTAAAGAGAGTTGGCATATGAGGTGTTTAAGAACAATAAGATTCGATTTATGATTGGGTCGCCGAAACAAGCAAGAAACTTCAAATGAGTATTCCTTTTATCTGTAGTAGATGCACTTTAAAACTACACTGAAAAAAAAAAAAAAATTGCACACAATGAAGGTTCGCGTTACACTATAAGCCACATTTCCTTAGGTGAAATATCTCAAAACTCTTACCTCATGAGAAGAAATAATGATGAGATTTTGACTTTCACATGAATTTTTACGATAAAGTACACTATCGCAATACCGCTGTATATAATTAATTACCATTTAAAACTTTATACCTCATCTCCGTAGACGTAAAGTGCATGACAGCTACAAACAATGCAGGTTGAAGGCAGGACCCATATACATACAGGGTCTGACCATATCGACCCCAAAACACGTCGCGTTTGCGCATGACGTCATGGCGAAGACACCAGGTGAGGTCTTCCGAGAAGGGGTTGCCATATAGTGAGAAGTAGACTCAGTTGCTCAGAGGTCACGGCGCCAAACAGGTCACCTCTGTCACCTGCACTTTATTCCATTGTATGTGCCCAGTGAAATAATGCCTACCAATTGTGCAGTGTTTGGCTGTAACTCTTTACTGAAGAAAGGTGGGGATATAACTTTCCATATTTTCCCCAACGATGAAGAGATTAGACGTAAGTGGATTCATGTGTGCAAGAGGAGAGACAAAATTAATCCGAATACTGCTCGCATCTGCAGCCTTCACTTTGATCAAAGTGAGTATAAAAGAAATCTAAAATATGAACTTCTCAAACTGCCTATTCCAAAAAAATCAAATACGCCTTGAAGAGAACGCCCTGCCAACGCTGAATCTGCCATCAGCTTCATTAAATGGTAAGTCCCTTCCCCTTTCTCTCTATCTTTCTTTCTGCATAGGTGCATATCCCTGTATATGGTGGGCTTTGCTCTTTATAAGCTGTACAGTATATCTTCCCTCACGGGGTTAGTGCTTGCAGAAATGTGGAAAAGCACGTGGTGCATTGCACTTACCAGCCCAGGTAAAATAAATTGAGGCAACTGGCCACTGCACTAGTATGAGTTGCTAGTATTCATATTTACCCACCATTATTTTGTTCTACCCACGTACTGTAGGTAACCATTACCCTAGCAAGAAAGCAGCAGTGTTGAAAAATAAGTATCGCAGAATGTATTTGTTTAAAGCAGGTTCGTAACGTAGTAATTCCATCTGGAAGCGTTTGGCAAGAAGTATGTTATCATCCCCCCCCTTCCTTCCTTCCTTCCCTCCCTTCCAGGTCGCAAAAACAACGGTGGCAGGTCGTTGGAAATGATTTATACAGCCATTTTTGGTTCTCATAGAGTGAATAATTCGTAAAAACTATATAGCTTTTTATGTACATGAAGCCACAAAGAGTATATGAAATACATTCACATATATTTAATAGCTCGGATTAAGAGATTTGTTATTTATAATTAACGATTTGGCATCTACGTAGTCTCCCTCTCTCTCTCTCTCTCTCTCTTTCTCTGTCCATGATATATGCGGAATATATACATTTGACAATGTGGCTTAAAACCAGCATAAAACCTAAGCCTTACCAACGGTAATTTAAAAGACAGCTGTTGCTTTCTTTCTATTATTTATTATGTTTAGCCTCCTCTCTCTCTCTCTCTCTCTCTCTCTCTCTCTCTCTCTCATATGAGGAAAATTTATTATTTGCAGAAAATTCTTCTAGTATTAGGGAGATTCGCGCAGAGAGAAGAGGACAAAAAAGTCTGGTGCAAGAAATTGAAGCAAATGAGGGAGGTCCTGCAAATGAGGATGATGTGAGACCAGCTGTGACCACCGAGGACTTGCAACATCAGGTCTCTGAAGTAACAAAGGAGAGGGATGCACTTCTCGCCGAGAAGAGAACTTGGGAGAAGGAAAGAATTTCTCTACAGCAGCAGATATACAGTGCTTATGTTCAAGCAACTACCACTGCAAGTCACATAAGTAAATTTTTTTCGCCTTCGCAGGTGGATTCTATCTTGACTGGTGGTCTGAAAATGGCATCAGTGAGGGTTTAACCCTTCGCAGTCTGAGTCCAAAAACTTACAGATACCTACTTGATAAGTCATTTTCCTTTACCATCTGTTAGCACTTTAAATCGGTGGGTTCGTAAAATGGATCTTGAACCAGGAGCACTGTATATGGTTTTGAAACTATTACAGCATAAAAGTAACACCATGGCTGAACTTCAAAGAATATGTGTTTTGTCATTTGACGAGATGAGTGTAGCATATCAGTGGACCTATAATAAAGGAAGTGACACTCTCTATGCTCCTAAAAGGAAAATTCAGTGTCATGATAAGAGGGTTAATAGGCTCATGGAAACAGCTTATCTATTATAACTTTGACACAGATATGACCAGAGAACTACTGTTTGACTTAATTGTGAAGGTAGAGGCTACTGGATATCTAGTTGTGTCAATAGTAAATGATCTGAGTCCAACTAATGTGCGATTATGGAATGCACTATGTGTGGGTATTGATAATTGTTCATTTGTTAACCCAGCAGCATCTGAAAGAAAAATTTTTGTTTTTGCTGAAATGCCTCACTTGATTAAGTTGATTAGGAACAACTTCTTGGATTATGGTTTTCGATTAGCGGATGGCAAATCTGTTAATAGTGAATGTGTTTGGGAGTTGATCAGAAACAGTGTTCATGATCTGAAAATAACGCATCGGTTATCACAGGTTCATGTTGATGTAATTGGTGTAAAGAGAATGAAAGTCAGTCTAGCAACTCAGCTTCTGTCTGAAACAACTGCAAGATCACTTCAGTATTTTGGAAGCAGGAAACTTCTCGTAAGCAAAGACTGGGAACATACAAGAGTTCATTGCTTTAGCTGACAGCTGGTTTGATGTTTTCAATTCGAGAACTGGCTATAGTGATAAATCCAGCAGAGATGGTCATGGACTCCACCTGGAGCAACAAAACCAAGTCTTGCAAGATGTGATGAACACAGCCAAGTCGATGAAAGTTTGTGGAGCTAAAAATAGCCTTTATCAGTTTCAAAAAGGACTAGTTGTATGCTCTCAGTCTTTGCCCAAGTTATATGAGATGCTTTAGAGGAAATATAACATTTCATTCATACTCACACATAGATTAAATCAGGATGTTGGAACATTTTTTTCCCCGTCTCAGGCAGATGGGAAGCTCATATAAACATCCATCTCCAGTCGAGGCAAAATATCGGGTGAGATCTTATCTGCTTGGTAGGGACATTGCACTTGTGGGTAGCAGCTACAACACAGTGAGTAACGATAATGATATCATTATGTCAGAGTCATCCTATTCTATCGTTAACACACCAAACTTAGCTGCGCCTGAAAACAAAGATGTTGCCCTTGATTATGAGCTTTGTAATTCTGCCATGCTGTTTTCCACATTAGGTGCAGATGGTCAGGTGCATGCGGATGAGGACAGAAAATTGCGATCAGTTTATGCCTCCTGAAGAAGACATCACTTTTGAGGAGAATGGAAACTGAGGGGTTGCGGTATGTTGGAGGCTACATTGCACACAAATTTCCTCAGTTTCCATTTCTTGGCTCAAATGTAGAAAAAGGGGATACATGGAATGAGGCAGCTTGTAGGCAACAGAATAATCTTATGTAACCAAGTAATGAATTCTTTGCACAGTTGCAAGTAATGGAAAAGCTTTTTAAATGTTATCATGGGCAAACGGACCTAGGGCTGGCAAGGACTGCATAAAGGCATTGTCAGTACTAATATATAAGCATGTGTCTCTTCCTACTGAAGTAATTAGCTTTTTTGTTCGATGCCGAGTATTTTTCAGGATGCGGGTATCTAGGTCAAGAGAATTATTCTCTTGACCTAGGCGGGTATTAAACAGAAATCTGGATAACTCGACACGAAAGCTGTAGAGTAAGATGTCGAAGTTAAGGAAATGAAGTCTGCATAGTAACATATAGTCAACACCGGTAGCAGTACCAATAAACATCCGGTATCATTTATAAGAAGATGATATACATATGTCCTAATAAATGTCACTGTTAGAGTATACTGTGTTTATTTGTAAATCATGTACCTTTAAATACGAGAAGGGAGAGGCTAAACAATCATTTGAATTGAGGAAAATGTGTATGGGGAACAGAGTCGTGTAAAGGAAGCAAGGTGGGAGGGGTGGGTGTGGAGGATGACAGACAGCTGCACCTCACCTCGACTTGAGGCCTCCCTCTGAGGTCCCAAGGGAGATGGTGGGTGGAGAGAAATGGGGGGAGTGCCCTGTTTCAAGCGTGACGTCAGTAAATCTGCGTAGTAGAAAGGTGTGAGAAGACCCTATATGTATATGGGTCCTGGTTGAAGGAACGCTGACTGAAC
This sequence comes from Coenobita brevimanus, assembly GCF_032717465.1. Classification (NCBI taxonomy): domain Eukaryota; kingdom Metazoa; phylum Arthropoda; class Malacostraca; order Decapoda; family Coenobitidae; genus Coenobita; species Coenobita brevimanus. The sequence goes on from NC_136967.1 coordinate 31,447,972, forward strand.
TGTACTGATGTAGTCTGTTGATTGTTGGGATATTTACGTTAGGAAGACGGTCGTTTGTGATGCTAAAATCCGCATAACTGAGGGCGAAAACGCTAAATATGCATGACAACTACAAAAGTAGGCAGGCTGAAGGAACACTGACTGAACTGCATTAATGTCGTCTGGAGATTGTTTGGATTTTTACGTTAGGAAGAGGATCATTTGTGTAATGCTAAAACCCGGATAATTAGGGGCGAAAACTCTAATAATGCAATTTCCACAAAGGTACTGTAAATTGGCTGGGAAACACTCCCAGTTGTATCTAAATTTCATAAATCACGTGGTCAGAAAATTCCTTGGCGAAAAAAGTAGTAACAAAGCTAAATGAGGTAATACGTAGGATGAAATTGATTCACAGGAAAAGAATTCTGCCATTTGAGGGTTTTCAGCCCAAAGAGTTTCCTTTCATTAGAGACATGGAAACAGCTTGGAAATTTAGAGATAAAATTGATGTTATTTTTAAGTGCATCACTAGGACTTTAAAGTGGCACCTTAATCCTAGTGATCAAATATAAAATGTGGAATATTTTCGCCCTATAACGGTTCTTGTTATATCATGATCCATATTTACCAAGGAAAAAAACACTCCGAAAGGCAATGAATAGTTCACAAGAAAATCGCTTATTATCATACATGCATTATTAGAAAAAACTAAATACATAGCAGTTCTGAGATATACAATTTAAAAACAATAGATGGTTCCTCATATAAGCAGATTAATTATTCATGAGTCTTTAAAAAAATCGGGTTGCAGTACTGTCGACCTGAGGACCTGGAGCAGTGGCGTCTTCGTCGTGGACTTGCATAACACTTGCATTCAGAAAACATTACACAAACACCTGGACCTGCTCCTTATGCTCCTTCCCCCCACCCATCAACCCCCATTCCAATCCTACTCCTACTTCCTTCACACCTCCACAGCCAAACCCCCCGACCCTTCCCACACCATCCAGTCCCCCAACTCCTCCCATTCCAACCCATCCTAAACCACCTCAACCCTTACCTCCATCACAACCTCCTCCTACCCCTTCCCCTCCACCCACACCACCTCCCCCCCGTGCTGCAGCAGCCAACACACGTCGCACACACAACATAAACATCCTTCAGTTCAACATAGATGGCATAAACACCAAAAAACATGAATTCACACAATTCATCAAACAACAGAACATACACATTGCCATCTTACAAGAAACAAAACCACAGAAAACAGAAAACACCGACATTTCATAACTTCACCACCATTCGACAAGACCGGGCCGACGGCGGTGGCGGTGGACTCATCACCCTGGTACACAACTCCATCAACTTTAAAGATACCAGTGCACACACAAAGTTACTTCTCCCCCCACATGACACCACAACAGAAATACAATCAATTGAAATACGCACTGAACAAATCACACAACAATCGCTAACATACATTCCCCTCCAATCGTCCCCCGCAGCACCACACAATTACTCTCCACAGATACACCACATTACTAACATACCCAAGCATCATCATGGGTGGTGATTTCAACGCCAAGTCGTCGGCCTGGCATGTCAACAACCCTGACACAGACAGAGGGCTGGTACTACAATCACAGACAGATCATCTGTTCATACTAAACAGTCTAGACCAACATACCCACATCCCACACCAAGCCCTCTTCCTTCCATCATCTCCAGACATCACCTTCTGCTCTCCAAACCTCGCCCCCACTACATCATGGAGAGTGGTCAAAACCCTAGGTTTTGATCACCTCTCAATCATCATCACTATCAAAACCAGAATCACCCCAGCTGGCCACAAACACACATACACTAATTATAAGAGAGCCAACTGGGAGGCCTTTGTAACTGAAACAACAACATCTTGAAACACTAAACAGTACACCCATCACAAACATCAACACCGCTGTGCACACTCTTGATACAATTATACAAAACGCAGACAAAAGACACATCCCTAGAGGCAACAGAAAGAGAGACAACCCCAACTTCACACCAGAAATTCAAGGCCTCATCAGATAACGGTACACATTGAGACACTCCCCCAACACCCCATACATAAGACACCACACAACAAATGCAAGAACTCAACACTCAGAAAAACAATAAAATATCAGAACAGCAAACACTATACTGGAAAAATTACCTCCAAACACTTGACCACAAAACAAACCAACAAACTCTACAAAACACTAAACAATATCACTCTTTCCAACAGCAACACCACACAATCACACGCTGCCATCACAACAACAGACACCATATCCTCAAACACTCTCATCAATCACTTTTCACAAGTCAGCCATCTAAACCCCCATCCCGAAGACCGACGTATCATCCGACGTAAGAGACAGTTCCCCACAGACCCAGACTACGCACCTTTCACTTACAACCAGACGAAGCACACTCATTAATAACCTCAAGCACTGATCTGCCTTTGGACCAGACAACATAAGCAACATTCACCTTAAACACCTAGGACCACAAGGCATACAAGCACTCACCAACATATCAAACTACAGCTACTCACACATCATAATACCCAACATCTGGAAGCATGGCAATATCATCACTATCCCTAAACCCAACAAAGACCCCACGTTACCTTCCTCACATCGCCCCATCACACTCCTCTGCATCCCCTCTAAAGTCACCGAACGACTGGTACTACAATTAGTCACACCTCACATTCCCTTAGCCCAGTCACAACATGGCTTTAGGCCACTACACTTCACAAACACCCTTCTTACAGACCTTACACAGAGAGTTTTCGATGGCATGAATTCAGCTAGGCCACCACACAGAACACTCCTAATCATAATAGACATTAGCAAAGCTTTTGATGCCATCCCCCGCCACAACCTCACAAACAAAATACTCAACACAAACATGCACAATAACACAAAAGTATGGCTGGCAAACTATTTAGCAGGCAGATGTGCACACGTAACATTTGCCAGTCAGTCTTCTAACATCAGAAACTTCACAAACGGCGTCCCCCAAGGATCTATTTTGTCCCCTACACTCTTTAACACGACATACCCACACCCCACACACCAGATACACATAGCTTCCTATGCAGATGATATAACACATGTACAGTTCCGTTCAGAAATTCGTACTACACCCAGTGTGGATGGCGCTAGTCTCGGCCCTTTCTTCCCAAACGACAGGTTACAGTTTCGAACCTCCCACGAGCAACCAGAATTTAGCTAGTATCAAAGCAGTGTCATTCGCTTACCGACTGTTTAATGAAATGAGAATTTTATTTTCATCTATCTATCTATCTATCTATAGCCCGACGCCCTAATCCCGCAAAGGGTGGCCGCAGACAAAACGCCTCCATTTCATACTCGTAGGTATCAGTCAATCTTACTGCTGATTAAACGATGAAATTGTTTATATTCGTGTGCCTTAAAAAATATAATACAGTACTAATAGCAGAAATGCATGTAACAGAATATAAGAAGTTCGGCTATGAATCAGTGTCATTAGGCGAGCTAGTGAGTTATCACATGTCTTAATTCCTAGACACGAGCATTATTTCAGCTAACCATCTTAGCTCAGTATCTATGACCTGTTCTACCGCTTCAAGGAAAATCCAAGAAGCTAAAAATATGTATGCAGTCAAGATATTCAAACATTTAAGAAATATCAGAAGTTAAAACTCATATTCATACTCAAAACTAGATGAAGACGATTGGTGGAGTCTAAGGAATAATGGAAATCATTTGTTTTATGATGAAGTAGCCTACATGATGTTTCCCCTACATAACTACATATCCGTCGCTCTCTCTCTCTCTCTCTCTCTCTCTCCACACACATACACACACACAGTTCATCTGAATTCTCTGCTTGCATCTCTTCCCCATTATGACTGAAACGAGGCACCAGCCTTGCCCCATCCTCCCACCCACTCTGCAATGCAACTGTTAACTAGTAATCTTTCTTGTATACGACTAGTTATTTGTTGAAATGTCTCAGCATGTCTTCTTCCAATGCACAGTGCCCCATTATTTCAAACACATTGTATCCAGGCATCTCAATGGAGTGGATATTTGTGTTTAAGTTTCTTTGGAAAGAACTGACAGTTTTATGACGGTCGCATACAAATCAGTCCTAGTCATTCTAAGAACGAGACCAATTCCCATCTGATGTATAGCTGTTGTTGTTCTGTAACCCTGGTCTGTCTGGCCAAGCAGAGCCATGAATCACAGTCAAGCAATCGCCTCTACAGGGCTGTCCCATGCAGTGATGGGGTGAAACTAGGATATCTGGCCTTGAGGTGCATTTAGTCTTGCTACGCCACTAGCTTTATAGGCAGCAGTTTGTTTAGTATATACAACAGTTGCCCTTGTAACAATATTTTCATATCTTATAATTTATTTTAACACAAGTATACATACTCGTAATGTTATTCCAAACTAGACTTTCGGCATTGATTTTTATTAGCGCCATATTTACTAATAGCGAATACTTTCATGTTAGAAAGGACGGGAGCCCCTCGAAGAACCACCCAGGCTGATGATTCTGCTATTGTCGCGGCAGCAGAGCCAACTCCCCTTACGAACGCGGTGCCCATAAGGGACAGTCTTCAGTTAGAAGTGTCTGCGCTGACTGTCAGGCGAAGGCTGCATGACGCTGGTATACACCATAGAATTCCAGCAAAGAAGGAACACCTGACACAACAACACAGAGAGCGGAGGTTAGCCTTTGTTCAACGCTACTTCCAGGAGAACCTAGACTTTTGGTCGCGAGTCATGTCCACGGATGAGAAGCGTTTCTCCTCCACCTCGCGTGGTAGGGTTCACTGTTGGAGGAGAAACAAAACCAGGTATATGATATTACCATTTTTATTACTGATAAAATTCCTTACTCTTCTTGCTTCTCTCCAGGCCCTGACTTCTTTGCAGTCATCTGTTTTCTATCACTCTGTTACAGTGATTAACCGGTATTCAGACTTTTACGTATGGAATAGGTCAATAATGAAGCTGTTCCGCAGTCTGCATACCCCTCCATCCTTGATTTCTAAGTCTTTTAAAGGCAATATGACCAGGCATCTAAAATAATCAGGATCCCTTATTTTTGGTTTTATTCTGTTCATATAGTCCTGGAAAAAGATATGATTCCTTCTTCTCCTTGCCTCTGTTTTCTTTGTATAAAGACATTAGTGCCAAGAAAAAATGTAATCAGTTCTAAATAATATAAGGTTAGGGGGACAATCATCACCTAGTATTCTGTCTAATGGCTGCGATAATAAAAAAAATAAATAAATATATATTTCACATGCAGATACGAGAGGGTCAACATTTGTGATGAGGCACGATCGGGTCACATTACCTGTAACATCTGGGGATACCTGACTCTACATGGCCTGGGTGTCTTGTCCAGCAAGGAGGGGCGTTTTACTGCTGACCAGTATGTCCATATCCTGGAGGAACGTTTCCTGCCATCTTTACGCGCAAAGAGTTTCCCGTTCCCAGATGGACCTATTATTTTCATGCATGACCGGTGCCCCATCCACACAGCACGTGTAGTACTGCAGTGGTTTCAGAGACAAGACACTTCAGCTCTTAGACTGGCTCGCCAAAGGGGCCGATCTAAAGGTAATAGAACACGTTTGGGCTGAAATGGTTAATACCTGGCAGCCAGGACTGACGAGAGGACAAGGAATGAACTCCTCAACCACGTAAACGCCCACTGGGAACTTTGCCGGCGCAACATGCCTTCATCCGTGGCCTTGTAAGCTCCAAGCCTGACAGGTAACAAAGCAGTGACTGAGAAAGAGGGAAGCTGGACCCGATACTGATATGAAAAGTTAGGCAAGTTATCATTATATTAAGGATATGTATATATAGATAGATACAATAGAAAGATCGATATAATAGAGATACAATAGAAAGATCGATATTACAGATACAATAGATAGATATAATATAGATAGATAGATAGATATGAGATAGATATAATATAGATAGAGATAGATAGATATATAGATATAATAGATAAATAGATATAGTACAAATAGATATAATAGACATATAGATATATAGATAGGTATAATATAGATATATAGATAGATATAATAAATACATAGATATGATAGACTGCAGATAGTTAGATATGGTATAGATATAATATAGATAGATATAGATATAATACAGATAGATACATTATATATATATATATATATATATATATATATATATATATATATATATATATATATATATATATATATATATATATATCTTATCAGTCGTTTGAGTGTCCACTGCAGGATCGGGCTATCTCTACCGAAGTGGGGACGATGCAGCCAATGTATCTCTACCAAGTGACTGTATGTACGGTGAGAAGTGCTTGTAAGTGTAATTATTGTGTTGGAGTGACTTTGGATGTGTGTGTAGTCTGTGAATCAAGTGTAATCGGCCCACGCAAGCCGACTGGGTGCAAGCATACTTTAGTATGTGACACTGGTTCAACCACAGCACCCCTTGTGTCCGCCAATGCAATACGTGGCCAGAAGAACGCCCCCATAGTTTATTACCCTGGCAGGGAGCGAACCCTCGTTCTTCAGTGTACGAAAACTCACACTTTACCACTGTACCACGGATATATATATATATATATATATATATATATATATATATATATATATATATATATATATATATATATATATATATATATATATATATTGACTAAAAAAACAAATAAAAATGAAATTGTATTTTTGTTTGAAAACATCTGTATATCCTTATATATTTTCCACCGCCTACTCGAAGCAAGATCACACACACATAATAAATATAATGTGTTCCTTGGCCTTCTCACACAAACAGGACGGATGAAGTAAACTATTTCAGTGTCTTTACCTCCATATGCGACTTCTTAATGCGTCTGTGGTGGTGGTCGGTGGTCGCGGTGGCGGCGGTGGTGGTGGATTGTGGGTGTTGGTGGGTGACTGCGGTGGTGGTGGGTGGTGGTAGGTGGCGGAGACGGTCGTGGTGGTGGCTGTTGTTGTTATTGTTGTTGTTCTTGTTTGTATTTATGTTTGTGTGTGTGTGTGTGTGTGTGTGTGTGTGTGTGTGTGTGTGTGTGTGTGTGTGTGTGTGTGTGTGTGTGTGTGTGTGTGTGTGTGTGTGTGTGTGTGTGTGTGTGTGTGTGTGTGTGTGTGTGTGTGTGTGTGTGTGTGTGTGTGTGTGTTTCAGTGGGAGAATAGTCAGCTCACAAATCACTTACTGATTCATATCAGAGTTCATCATTTCCCTCTATTTGTGTATTGTAACATTTGTATACATATTTTCATCACAACTGCAATTTGTCCACGTATTTCCTTCATTAATATGTAATAATACTTGCCAATATCTATATAAATATCCGTTTCATCTCAAATTTCGCATTCGTCGTGTGACTGAAACTGTTCCTGTACTTGCTGCTCTGTCTGTGGTGGCGAGAGGTTTGGGGTATTAACATGTCCAGAAAGAGCGGACCGAGGCTTGAGTCTTCCACTTTGGGTGTAGTACGATCTTCTGAACGGAGCTGTACGCACCAAAACGCAAACACAGCTGCACACATCATTCAACCTTACCTCAACACACTACATGACAAACAGGCTCAAAATAGCGCCAGCCAAATCTACAGTGACTTCTCACAAACTGGACAGCAGAACAGTCATATCCCACACTTCACCATAAACAACACTCCCCTGCCACACACACACACACAAAATCCTTGGTGTAACATATCTGGTGTGTGGGGTGTGGGTATGTCGTGCTTGTATAGTTTAAAGAGTGTAGGGGACAAAATAGATCCTTGGGGGACGCCGTTTGTGAAGTTTCTGATACGTGTGCACATCTGCCTGCTAAGTAGTTTGCCAGCCATCCTTTTGTGTTATTGTGCATGTTTGTTGAAAATTTTGTTTGTGAGGTTGTGGCGGGGGATGGCATCAAAAGCTTTGCTAATGTCTAGTGTGATTAGGAGTGTTCTGTGTGGTGGCCTAGCTGAATTCATGCCATCGAAAACTCTCTGTGTAAGGTCTGTAAGAAGGGTGTTTGTGGAGTGTAGTGGCCTAAAGCCATGTTGTGACTGGGCTAGGGGAATGTGAGGTGTGAGTAGTTGTAGTACCAATCGTTCAGTGACTTCAGAGGGGATGCAGAGGAGTGTGATGGGGCGATGTGAGGAAGGTAACGTGGTCATTTAAACAACACATCACAAACATTAAAAATAAAATAACCGACTCAATGCTTTGAGGTCAAGCCCATACAACATTCGGACACAACAAAGAAACCACCACCACAATACATACGTTCAGTGATGAATTATGCAAGCCCTGCCTGGGCTTCTAACCTCACCAAAACACACTACAACACTCTACAGACCATACAGAACAAGGCCCTAAAAATAATCACAGGCTGCACAGCTACTACACCCACAGACCATCTACATCAAGAAACCAAAGTCCTCAAAGTCAAGGATCACCTAGACATGAGAGGGACCCAGTTTCTTGCTGCAGCCTCCACAAACCAACAACATCCACTACAGTACATGGCAGCACATCCACCCACACCAAGGAACATCAAAACAACACCCAGCACACGATACCATACATAGTCATCTCCCCCCCCTCGCCCACCTCAGATCACTCGCCGCTCCATTCAGTCACTTAAAGACAACACACACAGGTGCATGCACGGCTTCCTGACATCCATCCTTCTGAATCCTATCTTCCTCGTGAGGACAGGGTCCACCTGCCCAGAATGAGATGTGGGCACCATCTAGCCCTTTTAAGCTACCAGAAGAGGTTGGATGGCTCCATCGCTAACGCCTGTCCAGGATGCAACACAGCACCCCATACTATTAAGTACATTATGGAAGACTGCATTGCACACAATCAACTACGCCAAAAACACAACGTATAATCTTTCAGAGCTCTGTGGGAAAGCCAGGTCTCGGCCATGGCCTTCCTAAGGGACTCGGGGCTGTTCGGCCAGACTGCCTAGGGAACAACAACTACTACTATTACCGTCGACATGAACTACTGTCTTTTTCATGTTGAGATGAAAATGATTTTTAATTTCCTGTGAGTCTATTAGCTTCTTTTTAGGCTTCACGGAAAAAAGGTACTACCAAAAGGGAATTAGTTATGGCCGATGGTATTGACTGTGGGGGTACTTCAAAACTATTTCACTGGAGTGATGCTTGCATGAACGTATTTTTGGCGATATCGTTAAATATGAAACTTTGACAAATGTACGTAAAATTGATTGGGAAACACACCCAATTATTAGCAAAACTAAGAAGACACTTCTAAGGGTAAAAATAAAAAATCACTTTTAGGAAACATGTAACAAGAAATCGACTGACACGTTTAGAAAGCTGACATATGAGGTGCTTAAGAACAATAAGTTTCAATTTATGTGGGGGTCATTGAAGCAAGCGAGGAACTTCAAATGAGTATTCTTTTTAATCTGCAGTAGAATCACTTTAAAATTACAGAGGGCTTTCTAAATTAAAAAATAATAATAATTGCACATAATGATGGTTCGTGTAACACCATAAGCCACATTTCCTTAGGTAAAACATATCAAAACTGATACCTCATGAGAAGGAATATTGATAAGATTTTGGCTTTCATTTATATTTGTACGAGAAATTATCAACACTATCGCAACCACTTAAACTTTATACCGCATATCCGTAGACACGACAGCTACAAGAAATGCAGGTTAACGGATCACTGATGTCTGTAGATTGTTTGGATATTTACGTTAGGATGACGGCCGTTTGAGTGATGCTATAAACCGCATAATTGCGGCCGAAAACAATAAAAGTGCAACTCCCATAAATGTACTCTAAATTAGCTGGGAAACACTCAGTTGTATCTAAAATTCAGAAAAAAAATTCTCAGGTTCAGAGAAAAATTCTCAGGTTCGAAAAAAAAAAAAAAAAACAGTAACAAGGCTAAATGAGGTAATTAGGATGAAACTAATTCACAGCTAAATAAGTCTGTCACTTCATGGTTTTAAGCCCAAAGATATTCCATTCATTAGAGATGTGAAAACATCTTGGAAGTTTTGAGATAGAACGGATGCTGTTTTTATGTGCATCACTAGGTATTTAAAGTGGCATCTTTAGCCTAGTGATCAAATATAAAATACGGAATATTTTCGCAGAATGACGGTTTGTGTGATATCATAGTCCAAAATTAATAAGGTAAAGCCACACAGATAGTCAATCAATCGTTTACAAGAAAATTGCCTGTTTATTGGTTATCATATATGTTATTATAAAAAACTAAATATATAGCCGAACTTACATATACAGTTTATAAACATCTCTTGTTTCCTCATATACGAAATTTTATTGTTCGTGATGGGTGTAAAGAAAATCAGGTTGCAGGAGGGTTGACGACCTATTGTCTCTACCATATTGATGATAACAGGATTTTTAAATATCCGATGAGTCTGCTTTTATTTTTTTTAAGCCTTGATTTCACAGATAAAAGGTAGTGCCAAAGGTGAATTTGAGACAGCTGACAGCATTCACTTTGGGAGTAGTTCAAAATTATTTCACTGAAATGATGGTTGTATTATCGTATTTTTGGCGAAATCCATAACATACAAATTCCACAAATGTCAAATGTACTCAAAATTGATTGGGAAACACACCTTGTTATTACCAAAACTCAGAAGACACATCTGAGGATTTAAAAAAAAAAAATCAGGAAACATATAACAAATCGATTGACACGTGAAGAGAGCTGACATATGTGATTTAGAACAATAAGCTTCAATTGATGTTTGGATCACTGAAACAAGCGAAAGAATGCAAACGAGTGTTCTTTATTATCTGCATTCGATGCACTTTAAAATAACAGTGAGACTTCTGACTGAATTAAAAAAAAAAAAATTTTAATAATTGCACATAATGAAAGTTCGTGTTCCAGCATAAGCAACATTTCCGTAGGTAAAACATCTGAAAACTGTTACCTAATATTCCTATATTGATGAGATTTTGACCTCACCTATGAATTTTTACGAGAAAGTAAACACAGTATCGTAATACCGATATATATCATTAATTAACATTCATAACTTTATCCCTCGTGACAATTACAAAAAAATGCATTTTGAAGGAACACTGATTGAACTGTACTGATGTCGTCTGTTGATTGTTGGGATATTTACGTTAGGAAGAAGGTCGTTTGAGTGATGCTAAAAACCGCGTAGGTTAGTGCGAAAACGCTAAATATGCATGACAGCTACAAAAAATGGCAAGTTGAAGAAACACTGACTGAACTGCATTAATGTCGTCTGGATAATTTTTGGATCTTTACCTTAGGAAGAGGATCATTTGAGTAATAATAAAAACCGCATAATTGGGGACGAAAACACTAAAAATGCAACTTCCACAAATGTACTGCAAAGTGGTTGGGAAACACTCCCAGTTGCATACAAATTTCATAATCATTTCTGAGGGTTAGAAAATTCCGTGGAGGAAAAAAAATTAGTAACAAGGCTAAATAAGGTAATACGTGGGATGAAATTGATTCACAGGAAATGAATTCTGCCATTTGAGGGTTTTAAGCCCAAAGAGTTTCGTTTCATTCGAGACGTAAAAACAGTTTAGAAACGTGATATTATTTATATATGCGTCAGTAGTGCTGTAAAGTGGCATCTTGAGCCGAGTGATCAATTATAAAATATGGAATATTTTCCCCGTATGCCGGTTCGTGTGATATCATGATCCATATCTACCAAGGTAAAACCACTCCGAAAGGCAATGATTAGTTTACAAGAAAAACGCTTATATATTATCATATATGCATTATTAGAGAAAACTAAATATAAGCCATACTGAAATATACAATTTATAAACAATAGATGGTTCCTAATATACGCAGATTTATTGTTTATGATGTGTCTAAAAAAATAAGGTTCCAGTATTGTCGACCTGAAGTATTGTCTTTTCCATGTTGAAATTAATTGGATTTTTTATTTCCTATGAGTCTATTGGCTTCCTTTTAGGCTTGACTTCATGGATAAATGGTAGTACAAAAGATGAATCAGTTATGGCTCATAGCATTCACTTTGGGGGTAGTTCAAAACTATTTGACTGGAGTGATGCTTGTATGAACGTATTTTTGGCGAAATCGTTAAATAAGCAACTTCCACAAATGTACTCAAAATTGATTGGGAAACACTTATTTCTTACCAAAACTCAGAAGACACATTGGAGGGTAAAAAAATAATCACTTTCAGCAATCATAAAACAAGCTGTCGATTGACACGTAAAGACAGCTGACATATGAGGAGCCTAGGAACAGCAAGTTTCGACTGATGTCTCAGTCACCGAAACAAGCGAGAAACTTTTTTTTTTTTTTTCATCCGCAGTAGATGCACTTTAAAATTACAGAGAGCCTCGAATGTAAAAATAATAATAATAATAATAATAATTGCACATAATCAATGAAACATATCATGACTGTTACCTGATAAGAAGGAATATTGATGAGATTTTGACTTTCACCTATGAATTTTTACGATAAAGCATATACACTATCGCAATACCGATATATATATAATTACCATTTATATCCTTAAACCTCATTTCCGTGGACGTAACGTGAATGATAGCTATAAAAAATTCATGTTGAGAGAACACTGATTGTACTGATGTCGTCTGTTGCTTGCTGGGATATTTACGTTATGAAGGTCGTTTGAGTGATATAAAAAAAAATCCGGATAACAGGGGGAAATCGCTAAATATTTATGACAGCTGCAGAAATAGGCAGGTTGAAGGAACACTGAACTACATTAATGTCGTCTGGAGAATGGATCATTACGTAACGAAGAGGATCATTTGAGTAACCGCATAATTGGAGGCGAAAACACTAAAAATGCAACTTCCACAAATGTACTGTAAATTGGCTGGGAAACACTCCCAGTTTTATCTAAATTTCATAAATCATGCCTAATGGTCAGAGAATTCCGTGGCGAAAAAAAAAATAAAGGCTAAATGATGTAATACGTAGGATAAAAATTATTCACATGAAAAGAATTCTGCCATTTGAGGGTTTTAAGCCCAATGAGTTTCCTTTCATGAAATAGATTGGAAATTTAGAGATAATACTGATGTTATTTTTATGTGCATCACTAGGGCTTTAAAGTGGGAACGAGCCGATTGATAAAATATGAAATATGGAATATTTTCCCAGTATGCCGGTTCGTGTGATATCATGATCCATATTTTCCAAGGTAAAACCACTCCGAGAGATGATAAAAAGTTTACGAGAGAATCGCTTATTTATTGATAATCATATATGCATTATTAGGATTATCTAAGTACTGTACATAGCCGTAGTGAGATATACGATTTATAAACAATAGATGAATCCTTATACACGCAGATTTATTATTCTTGATGGGTCTAAAAAAAAATCAGGTTGCAGTATCGTCCACCTGAAATATTGTGTCTTCCACGTTGATATTAAATGGATTTTTATCTTCCGGTGAGTCAATTGGCAATTTTTAGGTTTGACCTCTTGGATATAAAGTAGTACCAAAGGTGAATTAGTTACGGCTGATAGCATTCAATGTAGGGATAGTTCAAAACTATTTCACTGTAGTGATGGCTATATGAAAGTATTTCTTGGCGAAATCGTTAAATATTCAAATTACACAAATGTACTCAAAACTGAATGGAAAACACACCCTATTATTACCAAATAATGGATTTACCCATAAAGAGAGCTGACATATGAGGTGCTTAGGAACAGTAAGTTTCAAATGATGTTTGGGTCTCCGAAACAAGCGAGGATCTTCAAATGAGTGTTCTTTATTATCTGCAGTAGATGCACTTTAAAATTACAGCGAGCCTCGTGGCTGAATTTAAAAGAAAAAAAATAATTGCACAACGAAGGTTCGTGTTCCACCACAAGCAACATTTCCTTAGGTAAAAAAAAATATAAAGACTGTTACCTCATGAGACGAAATATTGATGAGATTTTGACCTCACCAATGAATTTTTACGAGAAAGTAAATGCACTATCGCAATGCTGATATACTATAATTACCATCTATAAGTTTATTCCTCATCTCCGTACATGTGAAGTGCATAACAGCTACAAAAAATGGAGCTTGAAGGAACACTGACTGAACTGTACTAATGTCGTCTGTTGATTATTGGGATATTAACTTTTGGAAGACGGTCGTTTGAGTAATGCTAAAAACCGCAGAAGTGGGGACGAAAACGCTAAATATGCATGCAGCTACAGAAAACGGCAAGTTGAAGGAACACTGAACTGCATGAACGTCGTCTGGAGATTGTTTGGATCTTTACGTTAGGAAGAGGGTCATTTGAGTAATGCTAAAAACCGCATAATTGGGGGCGGAATCACAAAAATAAACAACTTCCACAAATGTACACCAAATTGGCTGGGAAACACTCCCAGCTGTATTTAAATTTCATAAATCATTTCTGAGGGTCAGAGAATACGGTGACGAAAGAAAAGTAACAGGTCTAAATGACGTAATACGTCGGATGAAATTGATTCACAGGAAAAGAATTCTGCCATTTGAGAGTTTTAAGCCCAAAGAGTTTTCTTTCATTCGAGACGTGGAAACAGCTTTGAAATCTGATGTTATTTTTGTGCATCACTAGGGCTTTAAAGTGGCATCTTGAGCCGAGTGATCAAATATAAAATATGGATTATTTTCGCCGTATACCGGTTCGTGTGATATCATGATCCATAATTACCAAGGTAAAACCACTTAGAAGGCAATGAATAGTTTTCAAGAGAATCGCTTATTTATTATCATATATGCATTATTAGAGAAAACTAAATACATTCCCGTACTGATATATGCAATTTATAAACAATGGATGATTCATCATATACGTAGATTTATTGTTTATGACTGGTATAAAAAAATCAGGTTGCATTATTGTCGACCTGAAGTATTGTCTTTTCCATGTTGAGATTAATTGGATTTTTAATTTATGATGAGTCAATTGGTTTCTATTTTGGATTGACTTCAAGGATAAAAGGTAGTTCCAAAGGTGAATTAGTTATGGCTGATAACATTCAATTTGGGGGTAGTTCAAATCTATGTGATTGTAGTGATGTTTGTATGAACGCATTTTTGACGAAATCGTTAAATAAACAACTTTCACAAATATACTGAAAATTGATTGGGAAACACACTCTATTCTTCCCAAAACTCAGAAGACACATCTAAGGGTAAAAAAAAAAAAAAATCACGTTCAGGAAACATATAACAAGATATCGATTGACACGTAAAGAGAGCTGACATATGATGTCCTTAAGAACATTGTTTCGATTGATCTTTGGGTCACGTCACGGAAACAAGCGAGAAATAAAATGCGTATTCTTTTTTTATTTGGAGTAGATGCACTTTAAAATTACAGCGTACCTCCTGACTGAATGTAAAAAAAATAATAATAGTAATAATTGCACATAATGAAGGTTCCTGTTACACTATAAGCCACATTTCCTAAGGTGAAACATCTCAAAACTGTTACCTGACGAGAAGGAACATTGATGAGATTTTGACTTTCACCTATGAATTTTTACGAGACAGTAAACACACGATAGCAATACCGATATCTATAATTAATTACCATTTATATCTTTATACCTCATCTCCGTAGACGTAAAGTGCATGACAGCTACAAAAAATGCAGGTTGAAGGAACACTGAAATGTACTGATGTCGTCTGTTGATTGTTGGGATATTTACGTTAGGAATAAGGTCATTTGAGTGATGCTAAAATTCGCATAACTGAGGGCGAGAACGCTAAATATCTATGACAACTACAAAATAGGCAGCTTCAAGGAACACTGACTGAACTGCATTAATGTCGTTTGGAGATTGGACCTTCATGTTAGGAAGAGGATCATTTGAGTAATGCTAAAAACCGCGTCATTGGGGGCGAGAACACTAAAAACACAACTTCCACAAATTTACTCTAAATTGGCTGGAAAACAGTCCCAAATGTATCTAAATTTCATCAACCATGTCTGAGGGTCAGAGAATTCCGTGGCGAAAAAAAAGTAACAAGGCTAATTGACGTAATACGTAGGATGAAATTGCTTCACAGGAAAAGAATTCTGCCATTTGAGGGTTTTAAGCCCAAAGAGTTTCCTTTCATTAGAGACGTGAATACAGCTTGGAAATTTAGAGATAAAACTGATGTTATTTTTGTGCATATAAAGTAAAACCACTTCGAAAGGCAATAAATAGTTTACAAGAAAATCGCTTATTTATGGATAATCATATATGCATTTTTAAGAAAATCTAAGTACAGCTCCGTTCAGAAGTTCGTACTACACCCAAAGTGGAAGGCTCAAGCCTTGGTCCGCACTTTCTGGACGACATGTTAATACCCCGAACCTCTCGCCACCACAGACAGAGCAGCAAATACCGGAACAGTTTCAGTCACACGACGAATGCGAAATTTGAGATGAAACGGATATTTATATAGATATTGGCAAGTATGATTACATATTAATGAAGGAAATACGTGGACAAAATGCGGTTGTGATGAAAATATGTATACAAATAACAAGTTACAATACACAAATAGAGGGAAATGAAGAAGTCTGATATGAATCAATAAGTAATTTATGAGTTGACTATTCTCCCACTGAAACACGCGCACACACACACGCATACACAAACGTACACACACACACACACACACACACACACACACACACACACACACACACACACACACACACACACACACAAACGTAAACACAAACACACAAGAACAACAACAATAACAATAATAGCCACCATCACGACCGTCTCCGCCACCTACCACCACCCACCACCACCGCCGTCACCCACCACCACCCACAATCCACCACCACCGCCGCCGCCGCGACCACCGACCACCACCACCGACGCATTAACAAGTCGCATATGGAGGTAAAGACACTGAAATAGCTTACTTCATCCGTCCTGTTTGTGTGGGAAGGCCAAGGAACACATTATATTTATTACGTGTGAGTGACCTTGCTTCGCGTAGGCGGTGGAAAATATATAAGGATAATTATGCGGATGTTTTCAAACAAAAATAGACAATTTCATTTTTATTTCTGTGTTTTTAGTCTATCTGTCTATCTATCTATCTATCTATCTATCTATCTATCTATCTATATATATATATATATATATATATCATCAGCCGTTTGAGTATCCACTGCAGGACCGGCCTATCCCGACCGAAGTCGGGATATATATATATATATATATATATATATATATATATATATATATATATATATATATATATATTTGAGCCTCTATAGTACAGTGGTAAAGTGTGCGTTTTCGTACACTGAAGAACTAGGGTTCGCTCCCCGCCAGGGTAATTTACTAAACTTTGAGAGCGTTCTTCTGGCCACGTACTGCATTGGCGGAACAAGGGGTGCTGTGGTTGGACCAGTGTCACATACTAAAGTATGCTTGCACCCAGCCGACTTGAGCGGGCCGATTACACTTGGTTCACAGATTACAAACACATCCAAAGCCACTCTAACACAACAATTACACTTACAAGCACTTCTTACCCTACATACAATCTCTATTAGACAGCCTAAGCCACTTGTTAGAGATACATTGGCTGTATCGTCCCCACTTCGGTAGGGATAGGCCGGTCCTGCAGTGGACAAACGGCTGATGAGATAATATATATATATATATATATATATATATATATATATATACATATATATCTCTATCTGTCTATATTATATCTACATCTATCTATATTATATCTATAGCTGTCTATGTATACCGTATCTAACTATCTGCAGTCTATCATATGTATATCTGTATTATATCTATCTATCTATATCTATGTCTATTATATCTATCTGTACTCTATCTATTTATCTAATATCTATCTCTCTATCTCTAACCTATATTATTTCTATCTTATATCTATCTATCTATCTATCTATTATATCTTTCTATTGTATCTCTATTATATCGATCTTTCTATTGTATCTCTTATATCTGTCTATCTATATATACATATCCTTAATATAATGATAACAGTTGCCTAACTTTTCATATCAATATCGGGTCCATCTTCCCTCTTTCTCAATCACTGTTTTGCAACCTGTCAGGCATGGAGCTTACAAGGGCACTGATGAAATCATTGCGCCGGCAAAGTTCCCACTGATCGTTTACGTGGTTGAGGAGTTCATTTCTTGTCCTCTCGTCAGTCATGGCTGCCAGGTATTAACCATTTCAGCCCAAACGTGTTCTATTACATTTAGATCGGCCCCTTTGGCGAGCCAGTCTAAGAGCTGAAGTGTGTCTTATCTCTGAAACCACTGCTGTACTACACGTGCTGTGTGGATGGGGCACCGGTCACGCATGAAAATAATAGGTCCATCTGGGAACGGGAAACTCTTTGCGCGTCAAGATGGCAGGAAACGTTCCTCCAGGATATGGACATCCTGGTCAGCAGTATAACGCCCCTCGTTGCTGGACAAGTCACCCAGGCCATGTAGGATCAGGTCTCCCCAGATGTTACAGGTAACGTGACCCGATCGTGCCTCATCACAAATGTTGACCCTCTCGTATCTGCATGTTAAATATATATATATATTTTTTTTTAATTACTGCAGCCATGAGACAATACTAGGTGATGACATGGCCCTCTAACCTTATACTATTTAGTACTATTTAGTACTGATCACATTTTTTTCTTGGCACTGTCTTTATACAAAGAAAACAGAGGCAAAGAGTAGAAGGAATCATATCTTTTTCCAGGACAATATGAACAGAATAAAACCAAAAATAAGGGATCCTGATTATTTTAGATGCCTGGTCATATTCCCTTTAAAAGACTGGAAATCAAGGATGGATGGGTATGCAGACTGCGGAAGGCAGCTTCAGTATTGACCTATTCCTTACGTAAAAGTCTGAATACCGGTTAATCACTGTAACAGAGTGATAGAAAACAGATGACTGCAACGAAGACAGAGCCTGGAGGGGGGCAATAATACGGAATTTTATCAGTAATAAAAATGGCAATATCATATACCTGGTGTTGTTTCTCCTCCAACAGTGAACCCTACCACGCGAGGTGGAGGAGAAACGCTTCTCATCCGTGGACATGACTCGCGACCAAAAGTCTAGGTTCTCCTGGAAGTAGCGTTGAACAAAGGCTAACCTCCCCTCTCTGTGTTGTTGTGTCAGGCGTTTCTTCATCGCTGGAATTCTGTGGTGTATACCAGCGTCATGCAGCCTTTGCCTGATAGTCAGCGCAGACACTTCTAACTGAAGACTGTCCCGTATGGGCACCGCGTTCGTAAGGGGAGTTGGCTCTGCTGCCGCGACAATAACAGAATCTTCAGCCTGGGTGGTTCTTCGAGGGGCTCCCGTCCTTTCTAACATGCACGTATTCTATTCTATCTATCTATTGCCAGACGCCTCAATCCATTTCGGGGTGGCCACAAACAAATCGCCTCCACGTCACCCTGTCCCTCGCCATTTCACTGCCCTGCTCCCAACTCACACCCCCCTCTCTCATATACCTCTCCACCCCATCCCCTCATCTCATCCTCGGCCTCCTCCTCCCTCTGCCCCCTTCCACCTCACTCACATACACTCTCTTCGTCAGTCTTTCACCCTCCATCCACTCCACATGGCCAAACCACCTCAGTGTATGAAAGTATTCGCTATTAGTAAATATGGCGCTAATAAAAATCAATGCCGAAAATCTAGTTTGGAATAACATTACGAGTATGCATACTTGTTTAAATAAATTTTATATGAAAATATTGTTACAAAGGCAACTGTTGTACTAATTAAACTGCTGCCTATAAAGCTAGTGGCTTAGCGAGACTAAATGCACCTCAAGGCCAGATATCCTATTTTCACCCCATCACTGCACGGGACAGCCCTGCAGAGGCGATTGCTTGACTGTGGTTCATGGCTTTGCTTGGCCAGACAGACCAGAGTTACGCAACAACAACAACAGCTATACATCGAGAGATGGGAATTGAAGTCTCGTTCTTAGAATGACTAGGACTGATTTGTATGTGACCGCCAAAAATCAAAACTGTCAGTTCCTTCCAAAGAAACGTAAACACACAAATATCCATTCCATTGAGATGCCTGGACACACTGTGTTTGAAATAATGGGGCACTGTGCATTGGAAAAAGACATGCTGAGACATTCCAAAAAATAAAGTCGTATACAAGAAAGACAGATTACTAGTTAACAGTTGCATTGCAGAGTGGGTGGGAGGATGGGGCAAGGCTGGTGCCTCGTTTCAGTCATAATGGGGGAGAGATGCAAGCAGAGAATTCAGATGAACATTGGTGTGTGTGTGTGGAGAGAGAGAGAGAGAGACCGACGGTTATGTAGTTATGTAGGGGAAACATCATGTAAGCTACTTCATCATAAAACATATGATTTTCATTATTCCTTAGACTTCACCAATAGTCTTCATCTGGTTTTGAGTATGAATATGAGTTTTAACTGTTCTGATATTTCTTAAATGTTTGAATATCTTGACTGCATACAAATTATTTTTAGCTGCTTGGATTTTCTTTGAAGCGGTAGAACAGGTCACAGATACAGAGCTAAGATGGTTAGCTGAAATAATGCCCGTGTCTAGGGATTAAGACATGTGATAACTCACTAGCTCGCCTAATCACACTGATTCATAGCCGAACTTCTTATATTTTGTTATGTGCATTTCTGCTATTAGTACTGTATTATATTTTTTAAGGCACGCGAATATAAACATAATTTCATCATTTAATCAGCAGTAAGACTGACTGATACCTGCAAGTATGAAAATAAAATTATTTCATTTAACAGTCGGTGAGCGAATGACACTGCTTTGATACTAGCTAAACTCTGGTTGCTCGTGGGAGGTTCGAAACTGTAACCTGTCGTCTGGGAAGGAGGGGCCGAGACCAGCGCCTTCCACATTGGGTGTAGTACGAATTTCTGAACGGAGCTGTACATAGCTGTACTGGGATACACTATTTTGAAACAACAGCTGATTCCTCATATACACAGATTTATTGTTTATGACTGGTTTTTAAAAAATCAGATGACAGTAGCGTCGACAAGAACTATTGTGTTTTCCACGTTGAGATTCATTTGATTTTTATTTTCCGATGAGTCTTTTGGCAATTTATAGGTAGTACCAAAGGTTAATTAGTTCCGGCTGATAGCATTCTTTGTCGGGCTAGTTAGAAAAAATTTCACTGGCGTGATGGCTGTATGAATGTATTTTGACGAAATCGTTAAATATGCAACTTCCACAAATATACTCACAATTGATTGGGAAACACACTCTATTATTACCAAAACTCAGAAGACACATCTGAGGGTTAAACAAAACAAAAAAAAAAAAAAAAACTCAGGAAACATATAACAAGAAATCGATTGACAAGTAAAGGCAGTTGACAAATGAGGTGCTTAAGAAGAGTAAGTTTCAATTGATGTCTGGGTCACCTAGACAAACGAGGAACTTCAAATGAGTATGAGATGCACTTTGAAATTACAGCTAGCCTCGTGATTGAATGTAAAAATCAACAACAAAAAAGAATAATTGCACATAATGAAAGTTCGTGGTCCACCACAAGCAACATTTCCTTTAGTAAAACATATCAAATCTGTTACTTCATAAGAAGGAATACTGATGAGATTTTGACCTCACCCATGAATTTTTACGAGAGTGTAAATACGCTACCGCAATACCAAAATATAATCAATTACCATTAATAACCTTATACCTCATCTCCTTAGACGTAAAGTGCATGACAGCTACAAAAAAGGGAGGTTGAAGGAACACTGATTGAACTGTACTGATTTCGTCTTTAGATTATTTGGATATTTACGTTATGAAGACGGTCGTTTGAGTGATGCTAAAATCCGCATAACTGAGGGAGAAAACGCTAAATATGCATGAGCTACAAAAATAGGCAGGTTGAAGGAACACTGAACTGCATCAGGAAGAGGATCATTTGAGTAATGCTAAACACCGCATCATTGGGGGCGAAAACATTAAAAATGCAACTGAAATGCGTGGTGTACAGCATAGTGCCCCCGGCAACTCACCGACACCCCCACCCGGACCCCACGGAGTACCCGCAGCCGAACCACGGGATGCCATGCGACAACGGCTTTAGTTAGCCAGGGCCGTGCGCCCCTATAGCACCCAGCCGTCGCACCGTCGCCCTAACAGGAAGAGGACAGTACCTTCGGGGAATGGGGCCGCCAGATTGGGACTTTAATGAATGGTTGCGGAGAGGGTGGACGTGTGCTGAAGTCTCCTCCAGATTCTAGAGCTGCCTCACCAGCAATAGTTTTTTTGCACTTTCCCTTAATAAAGTTAGGTTAGCTAGCGTTCATATTTCCTCCCTACCCTTATTAGAGATATAGTAGGTGTCTGTATCTGTTTACTGAGATTGCCTTTGCTTTCTCACCTCTGGAGTGTACCCCCTACTGATCGCTCTAGGGTGTGTTACACACAGGCGCGTCCTCCCGAGAGTGGTTTGAGAGAGTAATCTCAGGCTAGGTGTGATTTCCCCGGGTGATTTGTCCCTTGCTTGTTTTTCTCCTTCTTCCCACTTCCCCCTCACGGGGGAAGTGGTTACTATGGCGGACACCCCTGCCGCCTCCCCCCCCCTTCAGAGGGGGAGGTGGTCCTGACGACAGTAGGAACGACCGGACTGACCACCCCAGACTGACGGAGGCCAGACTCGAACCCCACTTGACATTCCGGTAGCAAATGCGACATACGTCACCGTCCATGCCTTAGGTTCCACTCCCCTGTCCAGTCTCAATCCCTTCCTTATCAAGAAGATGATGTGAGGGAGAAGTCGAACAAATTAAAAAAAACTTGCTAATGGAGATCTCCTTGTTAAAACTGTAAACTCGGCACAGGTAAAGGATTTGTTGAATGCGCAAATTCCATTGTTACGATGTCGAAGCCAAAATCCCAGTCTCCTTGAATTCTTGCAGGGATCTCATGGTGATGAGCGAGGACGAGATCGTAAGTGAATTGGTGCAGCAAGATGTAATTGAGGCTAAATTCATAACTCGTTACTCGGAAGGCATAAGGACGAAGACAGCAACTATTATCTTGACGTTTGCCAAATCTTCTCTCCCTAGTTGTCAAAGTTGGTTACGAAATCATTCATGTTCGGCCGTACATCCCTAACCCTTAGCGTTGCTTGAAATGCCAATTGTATGGGCACGGTACAAAGATTTGTCGGGCTTCCCAGCCAGTGTGCGGCAAGTGTGCAAGCCAGGGTCATGATGAGGAAAGTTGCACATCCGAGACAGTACGTTGCTTTCACTGCAAGGGTACTCACTCCACTTCCTCTAGGGATTGTCCCAAGTGGAAGGAGAAGGAGGTCTGCACAGTGAAGGCAACTGAGGGTATTTCCTTCTATGAAGCTGGGAAAAAGGTGAAGGAATTGCATGCAACTCGCACGCCGAATAGGTCCTATGCTTCGGTGGTAATGTCCCGTCCTGTGATGTGCTCTGTCGAGACGCAGACTGACCTTGTCCTTCTCCCTCCTGCCACTCGCAGTACATCTTCATCTCGACCTCCTGTCTGCTCCAACTCTCTCACTGACATCCCTAAGGCTTCAACTTATTCTCAGGCTGCTGCTGCCTCTCCATCAGTACGGCCTAAAAAGGAAGTCTGACAAGCCTACTAAGAATAACATGACCACCCTCACGAAACAGTTCCTACTCCAGCGAGGGAGAGAAAGGTTAGCTCTTCCTCGGGGGAGGCTGGGGAGCCTAGTTATTGATGAAGGTATGGAGGTCTCTGTTAACAAGCACCGGGATAGGTCCCCCAGTAGTCACTCGCCTGCTGGCGGGCGACAAAAAAAGACTAAGCACACTGGCCCCCAACGAAAATCTTAAACCGTTGCATTCACTATATTACAGTGGAATTGTAGAGGTGTCAGGAATAAGTTACAAAATATAGCAATATTGCTTTCCTTACACAGGCCAGATGTTTGTTTACAGGAGACGTGCCTGGACGATCATCCTGATCCTCCACAGTTCAAACACTATCACTTGTATAGAAGAGTTGCCATTTACACACACAAAGCACACCCACAAACGGAAGTGATTCTAAATTCTACTCTGGAAGCTGTCACGTGCAGAGTAAAATTTAATAACATCTGTCTATTTGGTCTCTGTACTGTCATCCACATGGCCTCATTGACAGTAATGCTTTAAATTCACTATTTGAACATCTTCCTGGAAGTAAGTTAGTGTTGGGCTATTTTAACGCCCATCACTATCAGTGGGGTAGCTTGAGGATTGATGGTCGTGGGGAGCAAGTAGCCAACCTAATACTACAGTCCAACCTCTGTCTTCTGAACGATGGTAGAGCGACTCGTGTAGATGATTGTACTGGTAACTTTTCGGCCATTGACTTATCTTTGGCCTCCCCTGGTATACATAAAGATTTCTCATGGGACCCTTATGACGACTCCTTGGGAAGTGATCATTTACCCATCTGTTTTTCTTATACATACAACATCCTTTCGGACCCTCCACCTCCAAAATTTAACTATAAGAAAGCAGATTGGGGATCCTTCTCAAGGATCGCCACCATGGTTAAGGTCGAAAATATAACTACTTCCATTTTACACGCAGCTGAGGCTGCTATTTCCAAGACTTCTACAGTTCATGCGAAGCATAGAGCACATTGGTGGACGCCGGATTGCCGAAAAGCATTAAGGAAACGCAACAGGAGATACAGGATTTTTGATAGTCAGCCCACTGAGGAAAATTTTATTGCATACAAACAGGTACGGGCTGAGGCAAGGAGAATAATAAGAAGGGCCAAACGTGACTCCTGGCGGTCCTTTGTGTCCACGGTGACTCGTATAACACCATTAAGTAAAGTCTGGTCCACTATAAGAATATTAAATAATAAAAGCCCGGAAATCCCTGTGACTACCCTGCAGGTAAATAATAACATCTATGACGAGCCCGTGGACGTTGCTAACATCCACGCCAGGAGTTTTTCTCATGTAAGTAGCTCGGCCAATTATGATCCACGTTTCCAACATCATAAACGCACGGTGAGCTACAAATCATTGAGTTTGCCACAGAAGACGTAGACAACAAAGAGTTTACGCTAGATGAACTGCTCCTTGCCCTTAAATCCTGTAAAGACACCAGCCCTGGACCAGACACCATCATGTATGGCATGATCCAGCCATCACGTATGGCATGATCCAGCATCTTAATCAGGACAACCTGATTAAGATGTTAGCACTGTACAATGAGATTTGGGCGTCTCGAACGTTCCCAAACTCATGGCACTTTGCACACGTCATACCGATACCTAAAGAGGCTAGTCATCTTATGAATCCCACTTCATTTCGTCCTATTGTGTTGACTTCTTGTCTATGTAAGGTTATGGAAGGAATGGTTAACAATAGGCTTCTTTTTGTTTTAGAGTCGAATTTGTTAAATGATCAACAATGTGGCTTCCGTAAATACAGAAGTTCACTAGATCATTTAATGAATTTGGAGCATTGTATTGCAGAGGCATTTGCCTATAAAGAATTCATGATAAGGGTGTTTTTGGACATCCATAAAGCCTATGACATGACATGGCGACACGGTATACTAATGAAGCTCTATGCTTATGGTTCAAGGGGAAATTTGCCTATTTTTATTTCAAATTTCTTAAGGGACAGGACTTTCTCTGTCGAATTGCCCCGTAACATAACATTGGATATATTTATCCAGGAAAACGGGGTGCTGCAGGGAAGTGTGTTTAGTCCTACTCTATTTAGCATTATGATCAATGATATTCTGTCATCAGCTCCCATCCCAAGGAATCTTAGATACTCGCTCTATGCTGACGATTGTGCAATATGGCACTCTTCCCATAATGCACAATTTTCGGCTGGGCGGTTTCAAGCAGCCCTTGACTCCGTCCACCAATGGGCCTTGCAGTGGGGATATAAGTTTTCCATCCCTGAGCGTCCTGCTGTAGTCTTCACTAATCGTAACGTACCTAATTTGTGCTTAACTTTGGATAATCAGGCGGTACCTTTTCAAAATTCTGTAAAGTTTTTGGGAATTCATTTTGATCGTCGGTTGAACTTCAAAATTCATGTTAATAATTTGCTTCCTCATTGTGATAAATCTGTAAATGTCCTCAAGTACCTAGCGGATACTACAGTACAGTACATGGGGTGCCGACAGAAAATCTTTATTAATGGTGTATAAGTCCCTCATTCGATCAAACCTAGACTATGGCGCACAGGTGTATGGCTTGGCATCCGATGTCACGCTGAAAGGATTGGATGTGTTGCAGAATAAATGTTTGCGAATGTGTCTTGGAGCCGTCCGGTGTACCAATGTAGCTTGTATGGAAGTGGAGGCGAATGTGCCTCCCCTCCGTATTCGTCGTGACCACATGGCTTGGTCCTATGGCCTCAGAACATCGAGAAAAAGTAATATCGGCAATGTGGCCTTGTAATGCTGTGTTTTTAAGGCAACTTCTCGTCGTAGAAACACGAGCACTGGAACGGGGTCCTTTTACTAGACCGGATGTAATGCACTAACAAAGGAACAGGGCATAAAAAGAGACAGTATACCGTATCACATCTATTGCTTAAGTTCTACTCATTACAGTGTACATACAACGATATTTGGCACATAAGAGAACAGAGATACAATATTACACTCGTTTACATAGACTGATCCAATATATATTAACACGTGGCACAGGGCAGTCGTGGATATGCTTTACTGTTGCTTGAATGGAATATCACTTCACTGTGGTTGTTAGTTTGAATTAATTATCATGTTACTTGTGGATAATAATAAATGGAGTTTCACTTTGGATCACTGCGATTGGGAGTCTGTGTCGGAGATATTACTATAATAGAGGTAGAGTGCGGATGACGACACTCGACACTGTCACCTAGTCGGGGGGGGGGGGAGGCACTTCACTTGCCTTTCGGCTCACTCGCGCACCTACCTCTAGTTCCACAGAAAACTCCCCGGTTCCTTGGTGCAGGGGGGACTGAGTTATTTAACACTTTACACACGAATTTCTGTTAATACCACTGTTTAATATATCTTTTATAAGACGCTATCATAGTGCCTTGGATCACTATCACTGTATTCTGGGTCACTGTCACTGTCACTGTCTTACCCTTGTTTCCTGGGTTATTAAGTCACTGGTACTTACTGTCAGGGAGGCTCCCTTGTCTGGGGCCTAGACCTGAGGGGCGGCTCCTTCCTAGGGCTGCGCTGGTGGGGTGCAGGGAGGCCCTGTGGTCTGGGGGCCTCGACCTGATCGGGGGCCCTCGGGGCTAGGGCCGAACAGCCGGAGTAATCGGGCCTGCTTCCTCTGCTTCCGGGGAGTGAGGGAGCCTGGATCTCCGTCGTTGTAGACTGCGGTGGAGGGCCTGGGCGTCCTGGGACTGCGGGTGCTCAGGGGGAGAGGCGCTGTCAGGGCTGGGCTGCGGCAGCGTCTCCTGTAGGGCTCCGACAGGGCTAAAGAACTCCCGGGTGTGGGCGGTAAGTCCGTTATCGGGCCTTGCCACCACTCTAGTGCCTCCTCCTGGCCTAGAAGCCTGGATGGCGACGAAGGGCTCCCCGAAGGGAAAGAGGCTAAAGGGGGACTCACGCTCTTTGTGGTTCCCTGAGTGTGTTCATAGGGCTGAGTCGGGGCTCTACTTCCCCTATTATGAACTTTGGCTGAAGCCGTGAACTTGCCCGGGGTGCGGGGGACACCTATAGGGTGATCGAGGTCGCCCTTTCGCCGAGGCAAGGTGCCGCCGACGTGGTGTTCCTCCCGCAGTAGGAGACAAGCCGGAGTGAGGGACTCAGGAGCCGCACCCTCTCCAATACGGACAGATCCTACCGTCAGGGAATTCTCCACCCTGGTACGTGCCCCAGCCGAAGCTGAGTGTCTGCCCGTACGGAAAGCGACTAACGGAGAAACGGGATCACCCGTCCTTTCCGGCAAGAGGCCGACCCCAAGTCGCCGCTTCCGTAATTGGGTAGCGCTACACGTACGGTAGCAGGGTCTCTCCAGGGTTAAGAGAGTACTACGTAGGGTTAGTCCGCTTCTGGCTAAAATTGGGACAGCTTGGCGCATGACGTCACCTGGTTTTACTGGGATGGGGTCCCAGGTGATTCTGAGTTCAGTTAGAGGTCGACCGCACCTGAGTATAGGTCTACTGCCTATACCCTGCCTGTACACGTGTGTGCAGAACCTCCCGCGCTCTCCGCTCCAATGTCTTGTGCAGTGTTTGGATGCTTGTCTAGATTCAAGCAAAAAGATCAGACTATAAAGTTTCATCGTTTCCCTAAAGACAAAGAAGTGCAACAGAAGTGGATTAAATTGTGCAGCCGCAAAACTCCAGTTAATATTAAAAATGCAAGAGTCTGCAGCCTGCATTTTGAATCTACTGCATACAAGAGACACCTTATGTACGAGCTCCTGAATCAGCCAATTCCAGATCGTGTGACTTTACTGCTGGATGATGCAGTCCCTACACTCAATCTTCCAACATTGACAGGTATGGTGAAGTATTGAAAATTTGGCTATGTGAGGAGGTATGGTGGTGTAGCTGAATATTGTGGTATAAGTGGAGGTATGGTGGTGTAGCTGAATATTGTGGTATGTGTGCAGGTATGGTGGTGTAGTTGAATATTGTGGTATGTGTGCAGGTATGGTGGTGTAGCTGAATATTGTGGTATGTGTGCAGGTATGGTGGTGTAGCTGAATATTGTGGTATGTGTGGAGGTATAGTGGTGTAGCTCAATATTGTGGTATGTGTGCAGGTATGGTGGTGTAGCTGAATATTGTGGTATGTGTGGAGGTATAGTGGTGTAGCTGAATATTGTGGTATGTGTGGAGGTATGGTGGTGTAGCTGAATATTGTGGTATGTGTGGAGGTATGGTGGTGTAGCTGAATATTGTGGTATGTGTGGAGGTATGGTGGTGTAGCTGTTATTGCGAGTTCTGTCCTATGAACATACTTTTAGTACTCTACTAATGTCATCCTTATTTATTCCCTTCATCCACTTAAGAGTAAGACAAAGATAGAAGGTGTTTCGAAGAGTAAGACAAAGATAGAGTGTGTATCTAAGAGTAAGACAAAGCTAGCAAAGGAGTGTGTCTGTATATTGTGGTATGTGGCGAGGTATGGTGGTGTAGCTGTATATTATGGTGAGGTGTAATAACTTTTACACAGCCTACTATACACCTCGTTGTACTTCAATATATTAATACATAACACTATAATATCCTAAACAGAGAACACTGATACTGGTCGACTAGAGAAGGAAAGTAAGCCGACCAACACCAGGGAACCTATGCAAGATTTTGTTGCAACTCATCTACTTGAGAACGAGAATAGTGCTAAGGTGGATGTGCGGAATGAGAAAGTGCTTCGCTCTGAAACTCTGAAAGAAGACCTGGAGGCTGTAAAAATGCAAAGAGATGCTTTACTTAAAGAAAAACAAGAATGGCTAAAGGAAAAGGAGTCTTTGAAGAGAGAGATACAGAGTGTTGTCACCAAGACAAGGTTTGTATTAAGTAAATTGTTTTCTTCCGCACAAATTGATTGTATATTAAGTGGAACCCCTGTTAAACGGTGGAATGATGATGATATGAGTAATGCCATTACATTACGCAGTTTGAGCCCCAAAGCTTATAGATATTTGCGTGAAAGTTGTAACTTCCCATTTCCTTCTAAAACAACTTTAAATCGATGGATGGCAAAGGTAAATGTAGAACCAGGAGTGTTGACTACAATTTTAAATTTACTGAAGTGCAAAGCAAAGGATATGACTGAAGCTGATCGTTTATGCATCTTGTCCTTCGATGAGTGTAGTGTTGCCCATGAATGGACATTTGATAAGGGGACAGACACTTTATATGGCCCCAAAAACCGGGTTCAGTGTGTCATGATTCGTGGGCTAGTAAAGTCATGGAAGCAGGTAATATTTTATGATTTTGATTGCAGTGTAACTAAAGATATGTTGTTTGATTTGATAGTCAAAATTGAAGCTGCAGGGTATATTCTTGTTGGCATGGTAAATGATCTGGGCCCTACAAATGTACGGCTATGGAATGATTTAGGCATAGGAGTAGAAAATTCTTCATTCACTAATCCAGCTGCTCCTGATAGAGAAGTGTATGTTTTTGCTGACGCTCCTCATTTAATTAAGTTAATTAGAAACAATTTTCTTGATTCTGGTTTTAAACTACCAGATGAAAAATATGTGCTCAGTGGATGTGTAAGAGAGCTTATCACGAGGAGCGTCAGTGACCTAAAAACAACATTTCGCTTATCAGATAAACATATTTGTGTAGATGGGTTGAAAAGAATGAAAGTAAATCTTGCTGCTCAGTTACTATCAGAGACAACTGCCAAATCCTTGAAGTACTTTGGTGACAAAGGATTATTGGAAAGTAAATACTGGGATGACACTAGCCAATTCATTCACCTGTGTGATTCATGGTTTGACCTGATGAATTCTCGAGTGCCCTTCGATAAGAAATTCTCTAGACATGCATATGGCCTTCATCCACAGCAACAAAATGATACTTTGAATAGTATGATATATCGTGCAAAGAATTTGAAAGTCATTGGTAGCAAATGCATGTATCAATTTCAGAAAGGGCTCGTTGTGTCATCGCATTCTTTGCAAAAGCTGTACAAAATAGTACATGAAAAGTATAAAATTTCATATATATTAACATACAGGCTGAACCAAGATGGATTAGAACATATGTTTGCCACTCTCAGACAACTAGGGGCTTCCTATGAACATCCGTCTCCTGTTGCCTTTCCGACATGTCGTAAAAATACCCCCGCTAATACCAATACACCAGTCCTGTATGAGACAGCCCTAGCATGTATTCAATATGGACGGTGGGTGTTAGCGCCGAAGTGGTGACATGGAGAGGTGTATGGTATGTAGGAGGACTGCTGGGCCTTGATAGCAGGCTGTGAAGCCTATGCCCAGAGTCGGTCACATAAAAAAAAAAAAAAAAAAAAAAAAAACAGAATAAGGTCACATATACTTGGGAAAGACAGTCAGCTAGCTGTAGAAAGTTGTAACGTTGAGTAGAAAAATGATGAAGTATCAATGGTAACTGATATATGTGATGTCTCCAGTGCCAACGTGCAGCTAGATGACTGCGATCAGGAATCCTTGGAGCAAGAACTATGTTTGTCTGCCATGATATTTTCTTCCCTTGATCCTGATGAATTAGAGCCAGATGATAATATAGGTAACAGTTGTGACGATGATGCTATGTCCCCCTTAGAATTGGAACACGAAATAAAAGCAGAAGGATTGCGCTATGTAGGTGGATATATAGCCTTCAGATTTCCACAGTTCCAGTTTCTTGGTTCCCATGTAAAGGCAGGAGAAGGGACATGGAATGAGGCAGCTAGTAGAAGCAAGAAGGGTTTAATGACACCAAGTGATTTTTTCCTTACTGAGCTTAAAAAAATGGACAAACTATTCTTGTGTTACCATGGAGAAAAGTCACTAAAACCTGGCAAAAATTCAACAAAAACATTGGCTATGTATATGTGTGAATATATAAATTTACCAAAGGAGGTTATCACACTATTTGTTCGGTGTCGCATGTTTTTTTAGAATACGTGTCCTCAACAGAAAAATTATCTCTTCCAGAAGTAAGAAAATAAAATATGCAAAAATACTGAAGTAAGTCATTGTCACAAAGATGAAGTAAGGTTCTATTTTATTCTATTTAGTTATGTATTTGTAATATAGGTGAAGCATGATATACTGAGTTTTCTTAACCTCTGCTTATATTTGTTAATATGCATTATGGATGGTCAAG
Source organism: Coenobita brevimanus (assembly GCF_032717465.1). Taxonomy (NCBI): domain Eukaryota; kingdom Metazoa; phylum Arthropoda; class Malacostraca; order Decapoda; family Coenobitidae; genus Coenobita; species Coenobita brevimanus. The sequence goes on from NC_136967.1 coordinate 31,479,910, forward strand.
AAATTATTAGTATACTTCTCTTGTCAATGCTTAAAATTAGAGGTGAATAATAATACAGGTGAAAAAATATTAGAGAGAGAGAGGGGGGGGGAGGGGTGCGCGACGTGGGTCTTTCATAGTTACCCTTCCTGTGACTTGTCAGCCCAGTTTTCTTTAACCATATATCTTCCCTTCCCCCCTCATAAGCCTGATGACGTCACAGATATGCGTGGAAAGAGCGAAGCGGACTAACCCTACGTAGTACTCTCTTAACCCTGGGTCTCTCTACCTTGGACCGTATTCTGGCCGTAGCCAAAGAACAACTGGAGAGGGATGCACACAGGCAACTCTCTCTCCTCAGCGTGTTAAGGCCGGAGCCTGGGGTCACCTTCCCCTTTACACACTCTGTCAGGCCGTAGCCTGTGTCTATCTCTCTCTCTTTTGGCCGTAGCCTTGGGCCTCTTCCTGCCCTTGGGCCTCTTCCTGCCCTAGAGGGTGTTACCTGGGACTGACCTCTTTTCAGTCCCACCCCTGGTCTGACGGTCACTACCCCGCCCACACAGTAGTTCAGTTTGCCTGAACGCCTGTGGTTGGGGCACTTGCGGGGAATAGGGGTTCGGGGTTGGGATGCCCCGATGACCCTCTTGCCCGGGACTACTAACCTCACCGGTGTGTCCTCCTGGGGTAGTGGTGGGGTGGCGGCTCGGTGGTGGTGTGGGGGGTGGTGAGGTGGGAGGTCCTGCGGCAGGCACGGCGGGCATTTTACCACCCTCTGCGTCGTTGAAGTCACGGCCCCGTGACTGGAGGTGGTAGGTGGTGGAGGTGGCTGTCTGGCCGGGGTAAGGTGTTGGGTGAAGCTGACCCAGTGCGTGGTGAATTGGTTGGGCTCCTGGTGGGGGCTGAGCATGAAGTGGAGGGAGGACGGCTGGTGGGTCCAGCGTAGGAGGCGTAGCAGGTGGTCGGTGCCTCTGATTCTGGTTGGTGGGTGGTTGTAAGGTTGCCATCGGACCCTTGTCACCTTCATCTCGGGGAATGGTGCCTGGTGGGGAGATGAAATTTGAATGCTGGAGAGTGATGGGAGGTTGGTGCTTTTATTTGGGCTAATGTGGTGGAAGGAGCGTTGTCCTTTGGGGAATTGGGAGTTGGGAAAGTTCCAACGTGCTTGGTGGAGGGGTAGGGTTATGGGGGAGGTGTTGGCGGTGGGTGGGGATGGCGGATTTTGGGGTAGGTGTCTGCTGGGTGAAGGTGTCGGGGTGTATCTTGTGGGTGGGCGTGAGAGTCGTCCCGATCTGGTGGTGGTCGTGGTTATGGTGGGTGTGGGTGGTGAGGCTGGTTGAGTGCGTGGTGGCGGTGAGGGTGTACGGTGGTGAGGTGGGGGGATGGTTGGTGGTGCGGTGTGACGTGTATAATGGGAGTGGTCATGAGGAAGGGCGGTGGTGGGTGTGGGGGTGGCGTGATTCTCGGGGGAGGTGGGCAGCTGTGGTGACGAGGGCAGCCTGGGTGGGGTGGGTTGAGAGGTGGTGGGTGGATGGGTGTTCGGTGGGTGTCTGGTTGTGAAGTAGTGGTGGTGGTATGAGGTTATGGTGATGGTGTACTGGGGGGAGGGCTGGTAGGTGGAGAGTTTGAGGAGGGGGGTGAGAAGGAGTAGTAGTAGGAGTCTGGGGGATGAAGTTGAGGAAGGTCAGGGTGGCCAGATGTGCGGGCCGGGGTGGAGGTAGGCTTAGTGCGGGGGTGGGTGGTGTCGGGTGGGTTGAAGGGGCGCACGTGGCGGTTTCTATATGTGCGGTGTTGCCCCTGTTGATCCACGGTGACTTGGTATGGATTAGGCACTCGCACAATTTTGTAGGGTCCGTTGAATCGGGGGGAGGTCTTCGGTGGGGTAGGGAGGTTTGCAACCACAACAGATTGGCCAGGTGTGTATGGGTTGGAGTGGGTTGTGTCAGGTGCTAGATCTTGTTTTGAGTGTAGGTGGTGGAGGCGGCATTTGAGGTGGTGGAGAGGGTCGGTGTTGGAGGGTGGAGTGGGCGGTTGTAGGTGGTGGCGGAGGGGCAGGAGTAGGGGTGGTTCCCCGAACACTCTCGTGCGGAGTTATTACATCTTCTCTTGGGCACGTATTTAACCCCCATTGTATGATCTTTACGTGTGCAGGCCAGTCTTCATTTCCCGTTTGCGTAATGCGTGTGCGGACCTGATTCATAAGGGAGCGATGGCTTCTTTCGCATACGCTGTTGCCTTGGGGCCAGTAGGGGGATGAGTGAGAGATGTTGTATCCGAATATGCTGGCTAGTTCTTCCCAGGTTTTTCCTGTAAATTCTGGGGCATTATCCGAATGAAGGGCCTGTGGAATCCCAAAATAAGGGAAAACATGTCGGGTGAGGGCGTCGGCGACTGACAGTGCGGTGTGGTCCTTGGCGGGGCAGGCGATGATGAACTTAGAATATACATCCACGAAGGTAATTATGTATTTGTAGCCTGCTTTTGGTGTAAGGGGGCCGACGACGTCTAGGGAGAGTAGTTGCCACGGTTTTTGTGCTGTGACTTTTCCTGTAGGGCCTGGTGTTCGGGTGATGTCTTTCCCAAGGGCGCATGCTCGGCATGATTGTATGATCTTCTTTGCGATGGTGGATGGGTCAGGGGTCCAGTACATATTGTTAAAGATTTGTAGCAGCTTCTTCGTTCCTAGGTGGATGCCGTTGTGGGCATGGAGATGGAGCATGGTGTCGTGGGGCGTGGCTGAGCTGAGGACAATGTGTCCGTTCGGGTCAAAGAGATGTTCGCCATGTGGGTGGAGTTTGTTGAATGTGGTCTGTGGAATCCAAGTTGGGCGTTGTTTGTTAATCCACATTTGAACCAGGTCGGGTTCTTCCTTGATGGCGTTGATTGGGAGACGGGATAGGGCATCGGCGTTGGTGTGTAGCTTGCCTGGTCGGTATGCGATTTCGAAGTCATATTCTTCGAGGGTTTCTCGCCAGCGTATCAGTTGGGCATTGTTTGTATTTGACTGCCGTAGCCACTGTAGGGATTGGTGATCCGTAATGACTACTACGTGGGTGCCTGAGATGTAGGACTTGAAATATTCTAGGGACCAGGTGATCCCTAGGCACTCACGCTTTGTGGCCGCGTAGTTCCGCTCTGCCGTGTTAAGGGTGCGACTGGCACAGGCGATGATGTGTTCTCTCCCATTTTGTACCTGCGCAAGGACAGCTCCTATGGCGATGAGGGACACATCAGTATACAGGCGGAATGGGAGGTTGTAGTCTGGGAACGCGACTACTGGCGCAGTGGTTAATTTTGATTTGAGGGTGGTAAAGGCCGTTTGTCTTTTCTCGGTCCACAGAAAAGGCTCACCTTTTTTTGTTAGTTCGTGAAGGGGTTTTGCGATGTCAGCGAATCCTTTGACGAATCGCCTGTAATATGATGTTAACCCCAGGAAGGCTCTGACTTCGTGCACGTCGCGGGGTAGTGGGATGTCTGCGATGGCTCGAAGCTTATCTGGGTCTGGTGAGATGCCCTCGGCATTAATTAGATGTCCCAGGAAAGACACTGATCTCTCTGCTAATACGCATTTCGTTGGTTTCAGTTTAAGTCCTGCTTGGCGTATGCGGTGAAACACTTGCTTGAGGCGGTGAAGGTGGTCAGTCCATGTACGACTGAAAACAATGATGTCGTCGAGGTATGCTAAGCAAGTCTCCCAAGTTAAACCGCTAAGGACGGACTCCATTAAACGGGAGAATGTGGTAGGGGCGTTGCAGAGTCCGAAAGGGAGGACGTTGAACTCGTAATGTTTGCCATTGGATGTGGAGAAGGTGGTTTTGTGTTTGTCGTCGGGATGCACAGGGACTTGCCAGTAACCCGACTGCAGGTCTAAGGTGGAGAACCATGTCGAGCCATGTAACGAGTCAAGTGAGTCGTCGATGCGTGGCAGGGGAGTGGCATCTTTGATTGTGACATCATTTACTCAGCGGTAGTCAACGCAGAAACGCATTGTCCCATCTTTTTTTCTTACGAGTACCACCGGAGAGGACCATGGGCTAGTAGAGTTGGAGATTACGCCGGCATCTAGCATGTCCTGGACCTGCCGGTCTTCTTCCTCTCGTTGCTTAGGATTTTTCCGTCGTGATGGTTGGCGAATTGGAGGTTCTGTCGTGTGTATCTCATGGCTGAGATAGGTGGTATGGCCAAGGTCGGTCGGGCCTGAGGAGAATAGGTCTTGAAAATCCAGGAGGAGTTGTCGGAGGCTGTTGGTTTGGGTTGGGGATAGGTGTGATGGTAGGGCGGGGAGAGTGGGTGAGTCTGGGGGTGGCGTTTGGCATGGTTCGGCTTCTTCAGTGTCGCCGATGATGAGTCCTCTTGGTAAGGTTAGTGGTGTGGTAGCGAGGTTGGCGACACGGGTTTCTTGGGCATGTGGGGGGAGGAAGGTGGGGCTTACTAGACAGGAAGAGAGTGGTCCGGTGGGGATGGATGGTGAGAAGAGAACGGAGGTATGGGAAGGTTTGTTCAGTTTTACCCAAGCTTCATGGTGTGGTGGAATGGTGATAGAGGAGGCGACAGTGGCTGGAAAAGATGGGGAGGGATGCAGATGAGTGGTGGGTGGTGGTGATGGGAGTCTAGTGGTGTGAGGGTCTGGGTTGGGTTTAGGTGTGTCTGTGGTATGGGACAGGTGAGTGTCTGATGGTAGTGTGTGGGGGCGGGTGTTCTTGTTGTGCCTTCGATGTTTTTTTTTTTTTTTTCTTCCTTATTCTTGACTGCTGGTTGGTTGTCGTGGGCTGGATTGAAGTGGAGGCGGCGGTGATGGCAGTCAATGGTGGCATGTAATTTCTGGAGGAGGTCCAGCCCTAAATATCCATCATATTGACTGCATGTTGAGTCGAATATGATGAATGGGTGGCTAGTGGATATTTGTTGATGGGTGTGGGTCTGAAGGGCCCGAGTTTCCCCACGGATAGGCAAGGGGCCGTCCCCCGCGTCGACGAGGTTGGCTGAGGTGGGGAAAGAGGGGGCCGAATGCACCCATGTGGCGGGAGTAGAAGTGGGAGTAGAGGCACAATCTGGCTGCTCCCGTATCCACTAGTAGACGTGCCTTGACCCCGTTTAGCCAAATCTTGTCGTAAACTGGGGGTCTGTAGTTCTGTGAGTTGGCCCCCACCACCGTGGGGAGGTGCGGGGGCGGGCCTAAAAATCCATCTGTTGTGGAGTGGTGTCTTCTTGGTCGTCGTCGTCTGTTCCCGAGAGAGCATGCGGCGGTGTGTCGTCTTCCTGGGCGTCGTCGTCTGAGGAGACTTTCTTGTGCCCTTGTTGAAAGCTTCTGCGCCTGCTAGCTTTGAGCTGTTCCCTAATGTCGTGTAGAGGGCAGGTGCAGCTGCAAGCCGTGAATTCCCAGGGGTTAATAGTAATGAGGTTTCCTTGTTCCCTGGGGTTTGAGCGCTTCTTCTGCGGGTAAGCTCTAAGGACTGTGGGGGGCGGCTTAGTAGTTGGCTGGTGAGGTGGCAGCTTAGGTTTGGAAGGGGGGGTGTTGCCTTGTAGGAAAACGTGTCACCGCGTGGAGTGGCTGTGGTGTGGGGCGGGCGGCGAACAGACGTCGGACGAGTTGTAGGTCATTTTCCATGTCCCCTGACGGGTCGTAGATTGAGAAATGCTCCCTGACAATGCTGGGAAGGATCCTCAATAGTGCATTGAATGTATGGATATCCCGGGCATTTGGTGGTGCCTCAGGATAGGCAGCGCTGACGAGGCGCCTAGCCTTGGTGAATGTGTCATCCAGGTTTCCGTCGTAGGTGAGGGCGTCGAGTTCAGAGAGAGCGACAACTCAGCCTATTGATGGCGTGAAAGCCTGTCTCACTATTTGTGAGAATTGGTCCCATGACAGTTCTGGGACGATTTTTGGTGCGACACTAGTGATTATTTTACTCAGGTTAGGTAGTGTGACAGCGATCTTTTCTCTGTCTGAGTCGAACCCTATGTCCAGGAGGGGTTTGACCATGTCCAAATATACGTCTATGTCGCACTGGTCCGGGTTGAACCTCGGCAATTGGATGTGTGGTTTGGCTGCCATTGTAAGTTCCCTTTTGTGTTCCTCCGTGCGTTACTCGGATCTAGAACCACCGCTTGCCACCAGTGTAATGCTGTGTTTTTAAGGCGACTTCTCGTCGTAGAAACACGAGCACTGGAATGGGGTCCTTTTACTAGACCGGATGTAATGCACTAACAAAGGAACAGGGCATAAAAAGAGACAGTATACCGTATCACATCTATTGCTTAAGTTCTACTCATTACAGTGTACATACAACGATATTTGGCACATAGGAGAACAGAGATACAATATTACACTCGTTTACATAGACTGATCCAATATATATTAACACGTGGCACAGGGCAGTCGTGGATATGCTTTACTGTTGCTTGAATGGAATATCACTTCACTGTGGTTGTTAGTTTGAATTAATTATCATGTTACTTGTGGATAATAATAAATGGGGGAGTTTCACTTTGGATCACTGCGATTGGGAGTCTGTGTCGGAGATATTTCTATAATAGAGGTAGGGTGAGGATGGCGACACTCGACACTGTCACCTAGTCGGGGGGGGGGAGGCACTTTACTTGCCTTTCGGCTCACTCACGCACCTACCTCTAGTTCCACAGAAAACTCCCCGGTTCCTTGGTGCAGGGGGGACTGAGTTATTTAACACTTTACACACGAATTTCTGTTAATACCACTGTTTAATATATCTTTTATAAGACGCTATCACTGTGCCTTGGATCACTATCACTGTATTCTGGGTCACTGTCACTGTCACTGTCTTACCCTTGTTTCCTGGGTTATTAAGTCACTGGCACTTACTGTCAGGGAGGCTCCCTTGTCTGGGGCCTCGACCTGAGGGGCGGCTCCTTCCTAGGGCCGCGCTGGTGGGGTGCAGGGAGGCCCTGTGGTCTGGGGGCCTCGACCTGATCGGGGGCCCTCGGGGCTAGGGCCGAACAGCCGGAGTAATCGGGCCTGCTTCCTCTGCTTCCGGGGAGTGAGGGAGCCTGGATCTCCGTCGTTGTAGACTGCAGTGGAGGGCCTGGGCGTCCTGGGACTGCGGGTGCTCAGGGGGAGAGGCGCCGTCAGGGCTGGGCTGCGGCAGCGTCTCCTGTAGGGCTCCGACAGGGCTAAAGAACTCCCGGGTGTGGGTGGTAAGTCCGTTATCGGGCCTTGCCACCACTCTAGTGCCTCCTCCTGGCCTAGAAGCCTGGATGGTGACGAAGGGCTCCCCGAAGGGAAAGAGGCTAAAGGGGGACTCACGCTCTTCGTGGTTCCCTGAGTGTGTTCATAGGGCTGAGTCGGGGCTCTACTTCCCCTATTGTGAACTTTGGCTGAAGCCGTGAACTTGCCCGGGGTGCGGGGGACACCTATAGGGTGATCGAGGTCGCCCTTTCGCCGAGGCAAGGTGCCGCCGACGTGGTGTTCCTCCCGCAGTAGGAGACAAGCCGGAGTGAGGGACTCAGGAGCCGCACCCTCTCCAATATGGACAGATCCTACCGTCAGGGAATTCTCCACCCTGGTACGTGCCCCAGCCGAAGCTCAGTGTCTGCCCGTACGGAAAGCAACTAACGGAGAAACGGGATCACCCGTCCGTTCCGGCAAGAGGCCGACCCCGAGTCGCCGCTTCCGTAATTGGGTAGCGCTACACGTACGGTAGCAGGGTCTCTCTACCCTGGAACGTATTCTGGCCATAGCCAAAGAACAACTGGAGAAGGATGCACACAGGCAACTCTCTCCTCAGCGTGTTAAAGCCAGAGCCTGGGGTCACCTTCCCCTTTACACACTCTGTCAGGCCGTAGCCTGTGTCTCTCTCTCTTTTGGCTGTAGCCTTGGGCCTCTTCCTGCCCTTGGGCCTCTTCCTGCCCTAGAGGGTGTAACAAGACCGTCAATACGGTGTTACCTGGGACTGACCTCTTTTCAGCCCCACCACTGGTCTGACGGTCACTACCCCGCCCCACAGTAGTTCAGTTTGCCTGAACGCCTGTGGTTGGGGCACTTGCGGGGAATAGGGGCTCGGGGTCGGGATGCCCCGATGACCCTCTTGCCCGGGACTACTAACCTCACCGGTGTGTCCTCCTGGGGTGGTGGTGGGGTGGCGGCTCGGTGGTGGTGTGGGGGGTGGTGAGGTGGGAGGTCCTGCGGCGGGCACGGCGGGCATTTTTGGCCTGTACCCTCCTGCGTCAATACCACCACCTTCTGCAAGGAGTGCGTCGACCATTTGCCGTTCGCCTCCACTTACTGACTCAGGAGCTTGGTGTGGACCTCAGTGACTGTGACAAGTTGGTGTTAAAAAATATGCGCATTGGGAGCCAACCGGCTTTACCATTGACGTATCATGACTCCCAGCACCAAAGGCCAAGGCGCCGGAGGCAGAGGTCCACCACTTGTTTCGCAACATCATAGTGCGTCATTTGGGGTCCCACCAATTGTACACCGACTGTTCCAAGTCGAGTGAATGTGTGGGTGCAAGTGTATGGTCGACCGAATGTGCCCTAAGGTATCGGTTGCTGACTCATACATCTGTGTTTACCTCCGAAGTTTTTGCTATTGACTATGCTGTCAATTCTAGGCATGACTCATTTGTCATATTTTCAGATTCAAAATCAGGCAATTGCATCTTGTACTACGGACTCTCACGAGATCCAGGGCCGCATCGTTAATAAGTTCCTTTCATGCAACAAGTCATTCACACTGATCTGGGTGCCTGGTCATTGTCGCATCTACGGCAATGAGCAGGCTGACTTACTTGCAAAGTCGGCTGTAGAACTCGAGGAGACTTGGGACGTTCCTCGTGATGTACGGTCGAGTCTCTCTCTTGGAAAGAAATCAATAAATCTTCTGTGGCAAGGTCAGTGGACCAGACTAAATATTCGAACGTGTAAGCCGTACCTGGGGACTGGGACACTGCCAACCGTCCCAGTCGCCTGGAAGAAAAAGTGTTGGCGCGGTTACGGTTTAATGCCACCTTAATAACTCACATGAAACCTTATATGGAAAAACGATTCCCACCGCACTGTGACAACTGTGATGCGGTGTTATCTATCAGTCATATCATCCTGCGCTGTCGGCGATCTATTCGTGAACGTGCTTCACTTATAAATTACTGCGGCGCGGCAGACGTCCCCTTCACACTTTCCACCATCCTGGGTGATGGGGACATTGTTATGACTGATAAATTGATGGCTTTCTTGAGAGAGACCGGACTGATCAGAGTGATGTGACTTTTTTACTATATGGTTTTGTTTTTTATCGACTGTAATTATGTATATATTGTACTATTAATTAGGGTTGACAGTTGACATATTTGAAATAGTTCCTCCTTCCCACTGATCTATTTCTAATATTGATGTCCCCTACATTAAACCCCGTTCCTCGCCTGACAGTCACCAGCTGATGAGTGTAAGTGTGCAATATAGAAAGGTATTGGGCAGTTGCAGTCGATGGTGGTCTGTTGGGCGAAGTCCTTCACTTTTTGTACAAATTCTGTAAATACATTATACCATCTTGCTTAAGTTACTCTAATTAGGGCCGACAGCTGACGTATATGGAAATGATCCTGACCCGTCTGGTTCCCTTTCATATATTGATGTCCCCTACATTAGGTTGTGCCTCGACTGACATTCACCAGGTGATGAGTGCAGGTATGTAATGTAGAAAGGCATGACATATCTGCAGTCGAGGTATTATTACCATTAGTGTAGGTCTAGCTATTTGTCTCTGTAGGATTTAGTATAGGTTAGCGATATGTCTGTTAGGTGATTAGTTTTAGGGTCTTTAGATTAGCTTTTCTTTATAATATAAGGTATAAAAAATATAAAACCAAGAAAAAATTTAAAAAATAAAAATACAAAAAATAAAGAAAAATTATATATATATATATATATATATATATATATATATATATATGTAAGTTTGCATGAAAGTGTGTTTGTATGTATGCATGGAAGTGTGTATATATATATATATATATATATATATATATATATATATATATATATATACGGCCTTATTGACCAGGGGTTTCGGCCCCAATGGTTGATAGGCCAGAAAAAAAAGAAGCAAAAAAAAAAAAAAAAAGCCAGATGGATCGGGGTGGAGCTGCTTATTCAGCTCCAAAAAGCGCCCCTCAGGAGTGTGCCTACAGCCGCTCCCGCCTTCGTCAGACAGCCTATTGCCGCTCCGAAGGTGCTGCCCCCGAGTCGGCCGATTTCCGCTCCCGCCTTCGTCAGACGGCCGATTGCCGCTCCGAAGGTGCTGCCCCTGAGTCAGCCTACTGCCGTTCCTCCCTCCGGCAGAAGGAGATGGCCTGTGGCCGCTCCCGCCTTCGTCAGACGGCCGATTGCCGCTCCAAAGGTGTCCAGAGTCACGCTGATTCCCCCACTCAGGCCACGGCCAGTAGCCGGGCCTTGGTGCCTCATAGTTGCGCCCTTGGGCAGCCACGGCCGATTGCCGGGCCCCACGGCCAGAGAGAGGTGTCGGTAGTGTCATTGCCCCAGCGTGAGACGAGAGCCCGGACCTCCAGCAACGGAGAACCCCAGCAAGGCCTTACAGCTTCCCCTGGCCTCTGCTCCCTACCCCTGGCCCTGGAGAAGACCCACCTGACGGACCCTAGTTCAGGCCAGTGCCGCAGCCCCTCCCTGATGGCGCCCCTTGACTCTGGGGATTGCAGCCCTCAGTCACTCCAGACCCTCCCCAGGACGCCCGGGCGTGATCTCTCCACGCCCCCAAGACGGCGGAAGACCTCCACCTCCGGCCGAGACCTGAGCCAGAGATTCCTGGACCTGTTTGGCCCCAGTCTTGAGGGCCACACTCCCGAACCTGGCCCGGAGACCACGGGCACCTTCGCCACCTGCAGCCCTGGACGAGAGAGGACGCCCCTGCGAGTCGTCCCGTGCCCTCTCGGCATGCCCTCTCAGCATGCCCTCCCTTGGCGGTGCCCCTATTCCGGCAGAGTTGTAGCCGGCGTGTCTCCCCGCCACCCCCACTATATGAGTGAATCATGTTAAGTGTGGTGTTGCCCCAGAATTAGTTAAGTGACTTATGCTAAGTGTGACGTTGCCCCAGAATTAGTGTAACAGTGATACAGTGACTTAATGTATGTTGAATATCGGGGCGAGTGAAATCACGGGCGGATGAGTAAGGACGAGTGCAGAAACTAAGTTCTGGTGAATCAGACTCACGAGTGACGCCCTTGCAGAAAACCAGTAAGGCTACAACCCCGAGAAATCCTCTATAGTAAAATACACCAATGTCCTTTGTTACAGGAAACCGGAGAGAAAAGTGTTAGTAATATTCTACCGCTTGTATTGCCGTAAACACAGTGAATTCCCAGTGTTCTCCACCCTCTCTTTAAGAATCTCCTCCCAGCAGCTAGTGTGAACGTAAATGAGGAATAGAATCAATTGTCAAAACCCCTTTGCTATCAGATAATAGTTTGAATTAATAATACTCTCTCCCAATATTACTTTAACTCTTTTCTGACCCGCCGCGAGTCACTCCCCTCCAACCCCCCGTGTGCGACTCACTCCCCGCACTCCCACGTGCACCTGTATTCCCTGTACACCTGTGCACTAGAATTACTGTGTTGTCATCAGTATCGGTTAAGCCAGTATCCTGCGAGATACTAATATCCTAGTTGAGGTTTTATTTCTCTACCACGTACTGTGTTGTAATATCTGCTGTTTTGTCTTGTGTCTGACTGTGGTAATATACGTGTAAAGGTTATTGCCTAGAATTTTTGTGTCCTATGTCTCTTTATTGCACTAAGCCCCGTTCTCGAAAGAGGACCCCGCTGCATGTTAGGTGTTCTAGGACCGAGGAGTCGGGCCTTTTTCACGTTGCATTACAGCAGCTTCCACAAATGTACTGTAAATTGGCTGGGAAACACTCCCAGTTGTATCTAAATTTCATAAATCATTTCTGGGGGTCAGAGAATTCCGTGGCAAAAAAAAAAGTAATAAGGCTAAATGACGTAATACGTAGGATGAAATTGATTCACAGGAAAGAATTCTGCCATTTGAGGGATTTAAGCCCAAAGAGTTTCCATTCATTAGAGACGTGAAAACAGCTTGGAAATTTAGAGAGATGTTGTTATTTTTATGTGCATCACTAGGGCTTTAAAGTGGTATCTTGAGCCTAGTGATCAAGTATAAAATATGGAATGTTTTCCTCGTATGCCTGTTCGTGTGATATCATAATCCATATTTACCAAGGTAAAGACACTGCGAATGGTAATAAATAGTTTACAAGAAAATCGCTTATTTATTGATAATCATTAAAATACCCGCCGCCGCCGGACTGACCACCCCGTCACCCCCCACCCTACCACCAAGCCGCCGCCTCACCAACACCCCAGGAGGACACCACGGAGGGCCGGATCATCAAGAGGCCAACCCGGAGCAAGAAGGGCGCCGGTGCTCCCCTGTCCTGAGCCCCTCTTTCACCCAACCGGTCCGACGGAAGCTATGCCGGGAAAAGACACGACCCCGTGGGCTGGGCAGTCTTCACCAGGTTCGGGGTGGGACTGAGGTAGATTCAGTCCTAGACAACACCACGGTAACCGCCATTATACGTGCCGGGGAGTGAGTGGCCACTGTATGCCCATCAGTTGTTTCCCCCTGTAGCAACGCCACAATGGCCACTGTACGTGTGGGGGAAGGAGCGGCCACTGTATGCCCTTCATCTACAGCCACATCTGGAGACGGCCTCAGAGTGTTAGCTATTGAGCGCACTCCGACTGGCAAAGGAAGGAGTGGAACTGCGATAATGGCCACTGTATGTGTCGGGGAGGGAGCGGCCACTGTATGCCCCCCATCCACTACTTCCTCCTCCTACGGGATTAACATCGTGGTAACGGCCACTGTACGTGCTTGGGAAGGAGCAGCCACTGTACGCCCTTCAGTTACTTCCCGTTGGGCAGGCAGACCCGCGGTAACGGCCACTGTACATGCCGGGGAGGGAGCAGCCCATCTTCAATTCCTGGGGTCCTCCAGGAGAAGGAGGTCCCTTGTGCAGCCGGCCTTTCACTTCTCGGCTGCGTGGGACGCACTTTACTTTCTCCCTTCATGTATGATTCCCCGGAAGTGCTGCAGGAGTGGTGACGTGGTCCTGTGACGGTCCTGCCGCCTACCCCTGGTCGGTCCAGGTCCCTGACGGACGCCTGACGGCGTCTACCCCTGACAGCTCCCCACCCTACAGGCGGCCGCAGTATCCGGGCTCCCTGGCTGGACCAGCCTGCCCCAGAGCCGGGCCGCTTGGGCTCCACTCCCCCATGGCCCTCCGCCCGGAGTAAGAGGCGACAGGCCCGCCTCCTGTGGCTGTTCGACCCCAGCCCCAAGGGCTGCCCTTCACCACTCCTCCTACCCCCCCCATCCACCTCACCCACAGTTATGCCACCTCCCCCCACTCCAACCTTCAATACACCGCCCCCTCTCTCCGACCCCAATCCCCCCACCACCAACAGTTCTCCATGCCTCTCCTACTCCCACCCTACTGTCTCCTCCACACCCACCTCCAACACCACCCACGGCACCCACCACTCCACCCATCCCCCACCAGCCAACACAGTTCATGTCCAACATCATCGCACCCCTGCATCCTACCACCCACCCCCCTCACCCCACCCCATGCACCACCACTCCCACCACACCGCCCCCCAGCCCACCACGTGCATCTACACCACCTCTCGCACACACCACCCACACAACCACTTCCTCCCCTTTACCCACTGACCATTCTCACTACACATGACGCGCCACACCACCGCCCACGACCTCCCCCAACCTCAGTAACACCCCAACACCACCACGTGCCCAACCACCTTCACCTATGCCCACCCTCACCACCATGATCACCAGATCAGGACGCCTCTCCCACCCACCTTCTAGATACACCCCCACACCTCCATCTCCTCCCCATCCTGCTCCTCACTCCCCAACACATGCCACCCACACCCCAAACACCACCACCATCACCCTCCCCCTCCATCAAGCAAGGTGGAAACTTCTCAATTCCCAATTTCCCAAAGGACAATGCTCCTCCCACCAAACCATCCCCCATATAAACCCCAAGATCTCCTCACTCGCCAGCATACAGCTTCTGCCCCTGCACCAAGCACCACCATCAGAGATGAAGATTGAGAGGGTACTACGGCGCCCCCATGACAGAATTCAAAATAAGGGTGACACACCAGCTCCTCTGGCCCCTACGCCAGACCACCCAACCATCGTCCCTATGCCTCACTCTCAACCCCCACCAGGAGCCAAACCTCGCACCTGCCATTGGACCATCCTTCTCCAACATCTCAACCGGCCCACCAGACTTCCACCACCACAACATACCACCTCCAGTCACGGGGCCGTGACTTCTCGACCACGGAAGGTGGTAAAATACCCGCCTCCGCCGGACTGACCACCCCGTCACCCCCCACCCTACCACCGAGCCGCAGCCTCACCACCACCCCAGGAGGACACCATGGAGGGCCGGATCAGCGAGAGGCCGACCCGGAGCAAGAAGGGCACTGGTGTTCCTCTGTCCTGAGCCCCTCTTTCACCCAACCTGTCTGACGGAAGCTACGCCGGGAGAAGACACGACCCTGTGGGTGGGGCAGCTTTCACCAGGTTCGGGGTGGGACTGAGCCAGATTCAGTCCCAGACAACACCGAGGTAACGGCCATTGTATGTACCGGGGAGGGAGCTGCCACTGTGCACCCCTCAGTTGTTTCCCCCTGTAGCACCGCCATAATGGCCACTGTCTGTGTGGGGGAAGGAGAGGCCACTGTACGCCCTTCAGCTACGACCATATGTGGAGAGGGCCTCAGAGTGTTAGTTATTGAGCGCAATCCAACTGACAAAGGAAGGAGGAGTGGAACCGCGATAAAGGCCACTGTACGTGCCGGGGAGGGAGTGGCCACTGTACACCCCTCATCCACTACCTCCTCCTCCTATGGGAGTAACACTGCGGTAACGGCCACTATACGTGCCGGGGAAAGAGCGGCCACTGTACGCCCTTCAGTTACTTCCCATTGGGCAGGTAGACCCGCGGTAACGGCAATTGTACGCCCCTCATCTGCCTCTTCCTCCTTCGGGAGCAGCACCGCCACAACGGCCACTGTACGCCCTTCAGCTGTGGACCTTAGGAATTGCAGAACCGCCTGAACGGCCACTGTACGTGTAGGGGAAGGAGCGGCCACTGTACGCCCTTCATCTGCGATTCCTGGGGTTCTCCAGGAGAAGGAGGTCCCTTGTGCGGCCGGCCTTTCATCTCTCGGCTGCTTACTCCCTCCAGATGTGGTTCCCTGGAGGTGCTGCCAGAGTGGTGGCGTGGTCCTTTGACGGTCCTGCAGCCTACCTCTGGTCGGTCCCGGTCCCTGACGGACGCCCGACGGAAGAGGTGCCGCAGTCTACCCCTGATGGTGCCCCACCCTACTGGCGGCCGCAGTATCCGGGCTTTCAGGCCAGACCAGCCGGCCTCAGAGCCGGGCCGCTTGGGCTCCACTCCCCAACGGCCCTCCGCCCAGAGTAAGAGGTGACAGGGCTGCCTCCTGCGGCTGTTCGGCCCCAGCCCCGAGGGCCGACCTTCAGGTCGAGGCCCCCAGATGGGAGGGCCTCCCTGCACCCCACCGACGAGGCTCCAGCACGAAGGACTCCTCCCAGGTCGAAGCCCCCAGACGGGAGAGCCTCCCTGCACCCCCCTGACGAAGAAGGCCCGGGCAGTGACACCCCTGCAGGAGGTGCACTGTCTCCTACAGGAGGGCTCCCCAGTAGAGCCCCCCTCCCACGCCCGAGCGCCTCCTGTGTTGAGCCCAGAAAACAAGGGCGAGTAGTGATTTCAACGCATCTCGTGTGTCTTAAAAACCACAGAGACGGGAATGAACAGTGACAGTGAAAGAGTGAGCCCAGAATAATATAAATTGACACAGTGAGACGAATATCCAGGCAGAACAGAAAAGACTAGTGAACACGGGCACAGAGACGTACAGAAAGAGTGGGTCAAAACCAGGAGTGCGCTAAGAAAAACCAGAAACCTGTTCACAGTGTCCCCGCGACTGACTATCCCGAGTGTCGCGACTCGCACCCTGACAAGTTATAGTAACATTCACTCTCTCGACTCATGGCCCTTTTTACTCCTAGTGCATCTGGCTTAGACTATTAAATGCTAGTTCTGCCTACAGCCATAATAAGGGCATTGTGTATTTATAACCCACCATCGGTGTATAACTGAAAATCCCCACTCTCTGCCTATAGCCATAATACGGGCATTGTGTATTTATAACCCACCATCGGTGTATAACTGAAAATCCCCAGTCTCTGCCTATAGCAATAATACGGGCATTGTGTATTTATAACCCAACATCGGTGTATAACTGAAAATCCCCACTCTCTGCCTATAGCAATAATACGGGCATTGTGTATTTATAACCCACCATCGGTGTATAACTGAAAATCCCCACTCTCTGCCTATAGCCATTATACGGGCATTGTGTGTTTATAACCCACCATCGGTGTATAACTGAAAATCTCCACTCTCTGCCTATAGCCATAATACGGGCATTGTATATTTATGACCCACCATCGGTGTATAACTGAAAATCCCCACTCTCTGCCTGTGCTGTGTGTACACATTGTATTGAGAAGCTAACTCTGTAAACCTGTCTAAATCATATCCTGTAACTTTGTTTCTATATTGTAACTGTACTGAACTAAGACAATGGATGTGTTAAGGTGTACTGCCTAGTTTTTATGCCCTGTTCCTTTGTGGGTGCTTTATTTCCGGTCCGGAAAGAGGACCCCGCTCAGTCGCGGGCGTTTTTAGGGCGAGTCGGACTAAAAACATCCCGCATAACAGTTATTCTCAGTTTTTTATAAACCTAATGTGTCATTTGAAAGTATAATGGTTGATCTTTCATTTCCATCTCTAAATAAAAAAATAAAAAAATGAAAACGTAATATTAAATGGGAAACAAAAAAAAATCCATGGCTGACCATAATTGTACACGCATACGTACGGGGATGAAATTTTACCCCAGTGCACTCCTATCGCCCACACTAATAGTCACAGCACCAAGCACATACCTCTCACCCACAGAGCAAACACCATACTGAAGCTATAGTTTTACTCAGCCTGGTCTCTCTATGTCACATAGAATGCCACGCGATCAAACTTAGCGTGGAGTAAAATTTTGCCTCCTGATGTTTGGGTCACTGAAACAAGCGAAAAACTTCAAATGTGTATTCTTATTTTATTTGCAGTAGATGCATTTTAAAATTACAGCGAGCCTCCTGACTGACCGTAAAAAAAAATAATGATAATAATTGCACATAATGAAGGATCCAGTTACACTATAAGCCACATTTCCTTAGGTGAAACCTCAAAACTGTTACCCGATGAGAAGAAATATTGATGACTTTCACCTATGAATTTTTACGAGAAAGTAAATACACCATCGCAATACCGATATATTGAATTAATTACCATTTATATCTTTATACCTCATCTACTTAGAAGTAAAGTGCATGACATCTACAAAAAATGCATGTTCAAAGAGCAATTATTAAATGTACTGATGTCGTCTGTTGATTGTTGGGATATTTACGTTAGAAATACGGTCGTTTGAGTGATGCTAAAATCCACATGAATGAGAACGAAAAAGCTAAATATCCAAGACAGCTACAAAAATAGGCATGTTGAACGAACACTGTACTGCATTAATGTCGTTTGGAGATTATTTGGATCTTTACGTTAGGAAGAGGATCATATGAGCAATGCTAAAAACCGCATCACCGGGGGCGAAAACACTAAAAATACAACTTCAACAAATGTACTGTAAATTGGCTGGGAATCGCTTCCAGTTGTATCCAAATTTCATAAATCATGTCTGAGGGTCAGAGAATTGCGTGTCGAGAAACAAAGCAACAAAGCTAAATGACGTTATATGTGGGATGAAATTCACAGGAAAATAATTCTGCCATTTCAGGGTTTTAATCACAAAGAGTTTCCTTTGATTTGAGACGTGAAAACAATTTGGAAATTTAGAGATAAAACTAATATTTTTATGTGCATCACTAGGGCTTTGAAGTGGGATCTTGAGCTTAGTGATCAAATATGAAATATGGAATTTTTTCCCCGTTCGTGTGATATCATGATCGCAATAAATAGTTTACAGGAAGATCATTTATTTATTGATAATCATATATGTATTATTAGGAAAAACTAAGTACATAGCCGTACTGAAATATACAATTTATAAACATTACTTGGTTCCTCATATACGCAGAATTATTGTTCATGATGGGTCCAAAAAAATCAGGTAGCAATTATCGTCGACCTGAACTGTTATGTTTTCCATGTTGAGATGATTGGATTTTTAATTTCCGATGAGTCTATTGGCTTTTTTAAGGCTTGACCTCACGGATAAAGGGTAGTACCAAAGGTGAATTAGTTACGGCTGATGGCATTGGCTGTGGGGGTAGATCAAACCTATTTCACTGGTGTGATGGCTGTATGAACGTATTTTTGGCGAAATCGTTACATATGCAGATTCCACCAATGTACTCAAAACTGATTGGGAAACACACCCTATTATTACCAAAACTCAGAACACACTTCTGAGATTTAAAAGAAAAAAATCACTATCATGAAACATATAACAAGAAATCGATTGGCAAAGTGAACTGACATGTCGTGCTGGCCACAGATACGAACGAGGAACTTCAAATGTGAATTCTTTATTACCTGCAGTAGATGCACTTTTAAATTACCGCAAGCCTCGTGAGTTAAAAAAAAATAATAATTATAATTGCACATAATGAAGGTTCGTTCTCCACCACAAGCAACATTTCCTTAGGTAAAACATATTAAAACTGTATCTCATAAAAAGGAATGCTGATGAGATTTTGACCTCAACTATGAATTTTTAGTAGAAAATAAATACACTATCGCAATACCGATATATGTAATTAATTACCATTTATAACTTTATATATACTCCGTAGACGTAAACTGCATGAGAGCTACAAAAAAAATGCAGATTGAATGAATACTAAATGGTACTGATGTCTGTTGATTGTAGGGATATTTACATTAGGAAGACGGTCGTTTGAGTGATGCTAAAAACCGGATAAGTGAGGTGGAAAACGCTAAATATAGTATGCATGTCAGCTACAAAAAAAGGCAAGTTGAAGAAACACCGATTGAACTGCATAAATGTAGTCTGGAGATTGTTTGGATCTTTGCGATAGTAAGAAGGTCATTTGAGTAATGCTAAAAACCGCATAATTGAGGGCGAGAACATTAAAAAAACTTCTATAAATGTACTTCAAATTGACTTGGAAACACTCCCTTTTCTATCTAAATTTCGTAAATCATTTTTGAGGGTCAGAGAATTCCGCAGAGAAAAAAAAATCAGTAACAAGGCTAAATGAGGTAATACATACCACGTTGAGTACACGTTTCCCGTCCGATCAGCGAAGTTAAGCAACTTTGGGTCTGGTTAGTACTTGGATGGGTGACCGCCTGGGAACACCAGATGCTGTTGGCATAACGTTCTCCCTACGTGTCATGTGGGGTTGGTGGAGGATTAGTGCCCCTCCCTGTAAAACAATTAACTCTGAGCCCTTGGCCACCCCGTTTGGGATACAAGGCGTCTGGCAATGAATGAATGAATGAAACATAGGATGAAATTGATTAACAGGAAAAGAATTCTGCCATTTTAGACTTTTAAGCCCAAAGAGTTTCCTTTCATTAGAGACGTGAAAACAGCTTAGAAATTTGATATTTTTATGTGCATCACTAGTACAGTGGCATCTTGAGCCGAGTGATCAAATATAAAATATGGAATATTTTCACCGTATGCTGGTTCCTGTGATATCATGATCCATATTTACCAAGGTAAAATCACTCCGAAAGGCAATGAATAGTTTACAAGATAATTGCTTATTTATTATCATATATGCATTAGAAAAAATTAACTGCATTGCCGTACTGAGATATACAGTTTATAAACAGTAGATCATTCCTAATATCCGTAGATTTCTTCTTCATGATGGGTTTAGAAGAAATCAGGTAGCAGTCTCGTCGACCTGAAGTACTGTCTTTAAGATGTTGATGTTGGATTTTTAATTTCCAATGAGTCTTCACTTCACGGATAAAAGGGAGTAACAAAGGTAAATTAGTATGGCTGATAGCATTCGCTTTGGGGGTAGTTAAAAACTATTTCACTGGAGTGATGCTTATATGAAAGTATTTTTGGCGAGATCGGTAAATATGCAACTTCAACAAATGTACTCAAAATTGATTGGGACACACACCCTATTATTAACAAAACTCAGAAGACATCTGAGGGTAAAAAAATAATCACTTTCAGCAAACAAGCCATCGATTGACACGTAAAGACAGGTGACATGAGGTGCTTAGGAACAGTAAGTTTCGACTGATGTTTGAGTCACCGAAACAAGCGAGAAACTTCAAACGTGTATTTTTTTTCTTCCGCAGTAGATGCTCTTTAAAATTCCAGTGAGTCTCCTGACTGAGTGTAAAAAAAAAATAATAATAATAATAATAATAATTGCACATAATGAAGGTTCCTGTCACACTATAAGCCACATTTCCTTAGGTGAAACATGTAATAACTGTTACCTGATGAGAAGGAATATTGATGAGATTTTGACTTTCACCTGTGAATTTTTACGAGAAAGTAAATACGCTATCGCAATACAGATATATATACTGTAATAAATTACCATTTATAACCTTATACCTCATCTCCGTAGACTTAAAGTGCAAGACAGCTACAAAAAATGCAGGTTGAAGGAACACTGAACGGAACTGATGTCGTTTGTTGATTGCTTGGATATTTACGTTGGAATACGGTCGTTTGAGTGATGCTAAAATCCGAATAACTAAGGGAGAAAACGCTAAATATGCGTGACAGCTACAGAAAGAGGCACACTGAAGGAACACTTGACTAATCTGCATCAATGTCTGGAGATAGGTTGGATCTTTACGATAGGGAGAGGATCATTTGAGTAATGCTAAAAACCGCATAATTGGGGGCGAAAACACTAAAAATGCAACTTCCGCAAATGTACTGGAAATTGACTGGGAAACACTCCTAGTTTTATGTAAGTTTCATACATCATTTCTGAGGGTCAGAGAATTCCGTGACGAGAGAAAAGTAAAAAGGCTAAATGACGTAATAGGTAGGTTTAAACTGATTCACAGGAAAAGAATTCTGCCATTTGAGGATTTTAAGCCCAATGAGTTTCCTTTCATTCGAGACGTGAAAACAACTTTGAAAATTAGAGATAAAACTGATCTTATTTTTATGTGCATCACTAAGGCTTTAAAGTGGCATCTTGAGCCGAGTGATCATATATGAGATATGGAATATTATTGCCGTATGCCGGTTCGTGTGATATTATCCATATTTACCAAGGTAAAACCACTGCGATAAACAATAGTGTCCAAGAAAATCGCTCATTTATTGATAATCATTTGTGCATTATTAGGAAAAACTAAGTACACCAGCGAACCAAAGTTTCGGTACCCCCCTCGATGGAAGGAAGTGGAAGTCGGGGTTAGAGAGAGGGATAACCGTGAGTGGTACTTTGGAACTGAGCTACGAGGCGAATAGTGAGAAACCTAATGACACTGGATTCGAAACATTTCCATGCTATTCACATGCAAGACATTATGCGTTCGTAACATACATACTGTAACATATAACATAGACTACTATGTTATCATGGTGTCCTGTGATACTGACCCATCTGTTTCGGATCCTCATCACACAAATAAAGCACCGAGCCACTTGTACATAAGTTGCAACTTGTCATTATAACTGCAGTCATAATTTTTGTGAATGTTATCCCTGGATTGTATATAGCTATAATATAGAATGATTGTGAATTTAATGTTGATTCTCACAGTAGTTGTGCGGATGGTTATATATGTGGCAATTATTTTATGTGGACGACTAAACCACTTGTGATGGACAGCGGAGAGCATTCGCCAATAATTTACTATAACCAGATGAAATTAGATGCAAACAACACAAAATATTGAGACAACGAAGACACAGCTGTGGTATCCTGCTCCGCCTTGTTATCAAGGCCTTAACTATGGCATCACCTCATACGTGCATTATTTTCCTTCAGTCTCTGCCTCTTATTACTCTTACTTCCCGGTATCCTCTTACTGCGAGTCGTCATATTCCTTGGAGGGTTTCTTGTCGTCCGGTCCTGTAACCCGTACTGCATTACATTATTTCTCGCATCATCACTCCCAAACAACGTTAGCCCAAGACTGCTGAATCTGTTAATACCATTATTGCCACTGCCACTACTATTCCCCCTTTCCCATTGTCTACTGCAATTCCCTTCACAGTACTACTACTGCTGCTCCTATTACTACTCCACTATAAATCTGTATAATAATAAATATGATTGTCCTTATGTCTGTGTATCTGTTAATCATATTGTCCCTGTCCCACTGTCGAAAACTCGTCACTGACCCGGCACCGCTACTCCAGTTCCCACCCACCATGGATTCTACTCCTTCCCCACTCCGACACCACATTACCCTTCACCTCATCCTTGGGCCAGAAGGCCTGTTGTTCACCCTTTACCGGTGAATACACGTGACTTGCATTAATAATAAAAAAAGAAGGCATTTGAGAGCTAAACGGTAATCGCCCTCTAAAATATTCTGTTTGCCAAGTCCAAACTTTAGGCCATATTTTGATACCATGAAGGTTTTATATTGATAGCTCAAGCCATTCATGAGATTTAATGGTGATTAAGGCAGGCAATAAAAACTAGTTGACCTTTAGCAGTTAGTTTGGTGACCTTGACTCTGACCCCGAGTTGCCATTTTCGAATTCCTCCAAGATTTTGGCCATATCTTGATACACTGAAGGCTTCATGTTGATAGCTCAAGCCGTTCATGAGATATAATAGGAACATACACACACACACACACACACACACACACACACACACACACACACACACACACAGATGCAGTTAAAAACATGATCGCTCCGCCTTCTAAAGGTAGGCGATAAATAATATAATAACAAAAACATCGTAGATGTGTACTGTAGTGTTCCTAACATTAAACTTAATAACTGTAGACCCAAACGTGCTTATCTTACGGAGCACTGATATATTAACCACAAAACCGACCACAGACAGTTCTTATCATTACCATTGCACCTTCCCTATAGCACTTCACCATGGTAATACAACCCACTGTAGTCCTCTGTGAGATCGCTACACGTGTTTGGGAAAAATAACTGCACAACATGCCTACAAACTACTGAAATAAGCATATGATGTTTCACTGACATCCATCAAAACGCCTAGGAGAAGATAGTGGACAAACAAACAAACGACTGGACACAGACAAACAGAAGCAGAATGTCTCGCATCGGTATGTAACGACCTGACAAAACAATTGTGATCCTGCATTGCAGGTGTCATCACAGTAATAATAATAATAATAATAATAATAATAATAATAATAATATTTAATCACATGTTATTAGGCACGATACTGAGAAGGACACACACCGGAATAGCATATGTCGACGCAATGCCATGACAGAAGGTTGGGTTGCGGTCAAACATTAATTTAGTATTACTATAACCCTACGATTACAGCATATTATGGCACTGTTTGGTTTTGTCAGCTGTTTTCATTTGTTTTGTCAGGGAGATTATGGTGTTTGTCCTCCTCTGTATCATGGATATTAACATGTGATTACTACTACTACTACTACTACTACTAGTACTAGTACTACTACTATTACTACTACTACTGCTACTACTACTATTACTACTACTACTGCTACTACTACTATTACTATTATTATTATTATTATTATTATTATTATTATAACTATGATGATTATGTGGAGTGACGCGTATGGATCGGGTGCGAAATGATGAAGTGCGAAGGAGAACTGGAGTTGTTCGGGAGATGGCTGGTAGAGTTGAGCAGAGGGTGTTGCAATGGTTTGGGCATATGGAGAGAATGGATAATGAGCGATTGGTGAAAAAGATAACTAGATCTGATGTGAGAGGTGTAAGGCTGAGAGGAAGACCACGAATAGGATGGATGGACAGTGTGAAGAGAGCGCTGGATGCGAGAGGGATGTCTGTTGAGCAAGGAAGAGTGGCTGTGCGTGACAGAAATAAATGGAGAGAAATTGTGAATGAATAAGTGATGACGCAGCCCTGAGGGGATATTCTCCCGCATTTGGTCTGATCAGCTAGTCAGGTCAGGTGCGGGTAAGGGGATGGGTCTGTTATGATGTGGCAGGGGTAAACCAGTTCTGCTGTCGGGCCCTGCTGCGGATGTCACTGATTGCATTGCCCAGTTGACCCTTGTGCGGTGTGGTGCGGTGAGGATCTGTCCGTTCTCCCCTTTGGGGCTAAGATGCGAATGAATGTGTTTGAATGGATGAGTAAATGGAGAGTGAGTCGTCCTGTCTCGGCTACCTCCCTTTCCTTGGGGGAAGCAGCCTAGGTATATAGATAGATAGATAGATGATGACACCTACAAAGCAGGACCGTAATAGTTTTGTCAGGCTGTCATATACCGATGAGAGACATTCGGCCTCAGTCTATGTCCAGCCGTGTGTTTGTTTGTCCGCTAACTTCTAGGCAATTTAATGGATGTCAGTGAAACGTCACAGGTGTATTTTAATGGGTTGTAGGCATGTTCTGCGCTGTTATTTTTCCCAAACGTGTAGTGATCCCACAGAGGACTTCAGTGGGTTGTATTACTATGGTGAAGTGCTACAGGTAAGGTCCAGTGGCAGTGATAGAAACGGTCTGTGGTCGGTTCTGTGGTTAATATATCAGAGCTCCGTAATATAGGCACGTTTGGGTCTGCGACTTTTATAATTATGTAATGTTTGGAATACTGCAGATGTATGTTGTTGCTGTCAATTTTATAATTATTCTTATTAATACATGCCACGTATATTCACAGGTAAAAGGTGAACAACAGGCCTGGTGGCCCAAGAAGGAGGTGAGGGGTAAAATGGTTCGGAGTGGGGGAGGAGTAGAGCTCATGGTGGGTGGGAGAGAGGGGGGTGGGGTGCAACTGGGGTAACGGAGCCGGGTCAGTGACGAGATGTCGACGGTGGGACAGGGACAATATGATTAACAGATGCACAGACATAAGGACAATCATATGTATTATTATACACATTTATAGTGGAGTAGTAATAGGAGTAGCAGTAGTAGTACTGTGAAGGGAATTGCAGTAGACACAATGGGGAAAGGGGGAATAGTAGTAGCAGTGGCAATAATGGTACTAACAGATTCAGAAGTCTTGGGCTAACGTTGTTTGTTTGGGAGTGATGATGCGAGGAATAATGTAATGCAGTACGGGTTACAGGACCGGACGACAAGAAACCCTCCAAGGAATATGACGACTCGCAGTAAGAGGATACCGGGAAGTAAGAGTAATAAGAGGCAGAGACTGAAGGAAAATAATGCACGTATGAGGTGATGCCATAGTTAAGGCCTTGATAACAAGGCGGAGCAGGACCACAGCTGTCTTCGTTCTCATAATATTTTGTGTTGTTTGCATCTAATTTCATTTGGTTATAGTAAATTATTGGCGAATGCTCTCCGCTGTCCATCACAATGTGGTTTAGTCGTCTACATAAAATAATTGCCACAAATATAACCATCCGCACAACTACTGTGAGAATCAACATTAAATTCACAATCATTCTATATTATAGCTATATACAATCCAGAGATAACATTCACAAAAATTATGACTGCAGTTATAATGACGTTGCAACTTATATACAAGTGGCTCGGTGCTTTATTTGTGTGATGAGGATCCGAAACAGATAGGTCAGTATCACAGGACACCATGATAACATAGTAGTCTGTTATATGTTACAGTATGTATGTTACGAACGCATAATGTCTTGCATGTGAATAGCATGGAAATGTTTCGAATCCAGTGTCATTAGGTTTCTCACTATTCGCCTCGTAGCTCAGTTCCAAAGTACCACTCAGGGTTGTCCGTTCACCTGCCCTCTCTCTAACCCTGACTTCCACTTCCTTCCATCGAGGGGGGTACCGAAACTTTGGTTCGCGGGTGTACATAGGCGTATTGAGATATAATTTATAAACATGACTTGTTTCCTCATAGACGCAGATTTAGTATTCATTATAGGTTTAAAAAAATCAAGTTGAAGTATCGTCGACCTGAACTATTGTATCTTCCATGTTTAGATTAAGTGGATTTTTAATTTCCGATGTGTCTCTTGGCTTCTTTTTAGGCTTGACTTAACGGATAAGAGGGATTACCAATGGTGAGTTAAATTACGGCTCATAGTATTCGCTGGGGGATAAGTTCAAATTATTTCACTGGAGTGATGGCTGTATGAACGTATTTCTTGGTTAGATCGTTAAATACAGAAATTCCACAAATGTACTCAAAAATGATTGAAAAACACTATTTTTACCAAAACAGAATACACTTCTGAGGTTAAAAGGGAAAATCGCTTTCAGTAAATATATAACAAGAAATCGAGTGACACTTAGAGAGAGCTGATATCTGAGCTGCTTAGGGACTATGCTTTAATTGATGTGGGGGTCACCAAAACAATCGAGAAACTTGAAATGAGTATTCTTTATTACTGTATATGCAGAAGGTGGACTTTAAAATTACAGCGAGCTTCCTGACTGAATGTAAAAAGAAAGGAAAGAATAATTGCACAATGAAAAATCGTGCTCCACAACAAGCAACTAATCCTTATGTAAATCATCTCAAAACTGTTACCTCATGAGAAGGAATCTTGATGATATTTTGACCACCTATGAATTTTTATGATAAAATAAACTATCGCAATCGATATATATATATAATTAATTACCCTTTATAGCTTGATAGCTCATCTCCCTAGACATAAAGTGCGTGACAGCTACAGAAAATGCAGGTTGAAGGAACACTGATCTGTACTGATGTCGTCTGTTGATTGTTGGATATCTACGTTAGGAAAACGGTCGTTTGAGTGATGCTGAAAACCGCATAACTGAGGGCGAAAACGCTAAATATTCATGACAGCTACAAGAAAAGGCAAGTTGAAGGAACCTTGACTCAACTGCATTAATATCGACTGGAGATTGTTTGGATCTTTACGTTAGGAAGACGGTCATTTGAGTAATGCTAAAAACTTCATGCTTGGGGGCGAGAACACTAAAAATGCAACTTTCACAAATGTACTCTAAACTGGCTGGGAATCACTTCCAGTTATATCTAAATTGCATAAATTATTTCTAAGAGTCAGAGAATTCCGTGGAGGAAAAACAAAATCAGTAACATGGCTAAATGAAGTAATACTTAGGATGAAATTGATGCACAGGAAAAGAAATCTTTCATATGAAGGTTTTAAGCACAAAGAGTTTCCTTTCATTCGAGAAATAAAAACAGCTTAGAGATCTGATGTTAATTTTATGTGCATCACTAGGGCTTTAAAGTGGCATCTTGAGCCTACTGATCAAATATGAAATATGGAATATTTTCCCCGTATGCCGGTTAGTGCGATATCATGATCTATATTTACCAAGGTAAGACGACTCCGAAAGGCAATAAATAGTTTAAAAGAAAATCTCATATTTGTTATCATATATGGATTATTAGAGACAACTAAATACATTGCCGTACTAACATATACAATGTATAAACAATAGATGATTCATCATATATGTAGATTTAATGTTTATGCTGGGGCTTAAAAAATCAGGTTACAGTATTGTGTCTTCCACGTTGAGATTAATTGGATTTTTAATTTCCGATGAGTCTATTGGCTTCTTTTTAGGCTTGACTTCACGGATAAAAGATAGTACCAAAGGTGAATTAGTTTCGGTTGATAGCATTGGCTATAAGGGCAGTTCAAAAATATTTCACTGGAGTGATGGCTGTATGAACGAATTTTTTGCAAAATCGTTATATATGCAAAATCCACAAATGTGCTCAAAATTGATTGGGAATCAAACCCTCTTATTTGCAAAACTCAGAAGGCACATCCGAGTTAAAAAAAAAAAAAAATTCTTTCTGTAAACGTATAACAACACATCGATTGACACGTAACGAGAGCTGACATATGAGGTGCTTAAGAACAATAAGTTTCAGTTAATGTTTGGGTCACCAAAAGTAGCGAGAAACTTCAAATGAGTTTTTTATTATCTGCAGAGGATGCACTTTAAAATTACAGGGAGCCTCAAGACAGAATAATAAAAAAAAAAAAAAAAGAGAGAAATTACACATAATGAAGATTCGTGTTCCACCACAAGCCACATTTCCTTGGGTAAAATATGTGAAAACCGTTAGCTCATGAGATGATGAAATATTGATGAGATTTTGACATTACATATGAATTTTTACGAGAAAGTAAATACACTATCCCAATACTGATATATATAATTAATTACCGTTTATAACTTTATACTACATCTCTGAAGACGTAAAGTGCATGGCAGCTCCAAAAAATGCAATGTTGAAGGAACACTGATTGATCTGTACTGTCGTCCTTTGATTGTTGAGATATTTACGTTAGGAAGACAGTCGTTTGATTGATGCTAAAAACCGGATAAGTGAGGGCGAAAACTCTAAATGTGCATGACAGCTAGAAAAAAATTGAAAATGAAGGATCACTGACTGAACGGCATTAATGTCGCCTGGAGATTGTTTGGATCTTTACGTTAGGACGACAATTTGAGTAATCCTAAAATCCGAATAATTGGAGGCGAAAACATTAAAAAGGCAATATCCACAGATGTACTGGAAATTAGCTGGGAAACACTCACAGGTGTTTCTAAGTTTCATAAATCATTCTGAGGGTCAGAGAATGCTAAATGACGTAATCCGTAGGAAGAAATTAATTCACAGGGAAAAAAATTCTGCTATTTGAGGGTTTCAAGCCCAAAGATTTTCCTTTCATCAGAGACGTGAAAACAGCTTAGAAATGTCATGTTTTTTTTTTTTTATGTGCATTAGTAGGGCTTTTATATGGTATCTTGAGCCTAGTGATCAAATATAAATTATGGAATATTGTCGCCGTATAACGGTTCGTGTGATATCATGATCCATATTTACCAAGGTAAAACCACTGCGAAAGGCAATAAATAGTTTACAAGAAAGTCGCTGATTTATTGATAATGATCTATGCATTGTTAGGAAAAACTAAGTACATATCTGGATTGAGATATACAATTTATATAAGCGGATTTAGTATTCATGGTGGGTCTAAAAAAAATCAAGTTGAAATATCGTCTTCCTCGTTGAGATTTATTGGATTTTTAACTTCCGATGAGTCTCTTGCTTCTTTTTAGGTTTGATTTCACGGTTAAAAGGGAGTACCAAAGGTGAATTAATTACGGCTTATAGCATTCACTGTGGGAGTAGTTCAAAAGTATTTCACTGGAGTGATGGCTGTATGAACATATTTCTTGGCGAGATCGTTAAATATGCAACTTCCACAAATGTAATCACAATTTATTGGGAAACACGCCATATTATTACCAAAACTCAGAAGACAATTCTGAGGGTAAAAAAGAAAATCACTTTCAGTAAACATATACCATGAAATCGAGTGACACGTAAAGAGAGCTGACATATGAGGTTCTTAAGAATAGTGTTTCAATTGATGTGGGATTCACCGAAAGAAGCGAGAAACGTGAAATGAGTATTCATTTTTATCTGCAGGAGATGCACTTGAAAATTGCAGCGAGACTCGTGACTGAATGTAAAACGAAAAAAAAAATGAAAGGAAAGAATAATTACAGATAATGAAGATTCGTGTTCCACCTTATGTAAAACATCTCAAAACTGTTACCTCATGAGAAGGAATATTGATGAGATTTTGACTTCACCTATGAATTTTTACGAGAAAGTAAACACATTATCGCAATACCGATATATATATAATTAATTACCATTCATAACTTTATGCCTCATTTCCGTAGACGTAAAGTGCATGACAGCTACAAAAATTGGAGGCTGAAAGAACACTGATTGAACTGTACTTGTGTCGTCTGGTGATTGTTGGGATATTTACGTTAGGAAGCCGGTTGGTTGAGTGATGCTAAAAACTGCATAACGGAGGGAAAAAAACGCTAAATATGCACGGCAGCTATGAAAAAAGGTAAGTTGAAGGAGCACTGCCTTAAAAGCAATTTAAGTCGTCTGGAGATTTCTTGGCTCTTTACGTTAGGAAGAGGATCATTTGAGTAATGCTAAAACCCAGATAATTGTTGGCGAAAACACTATAAATGCAACTTTCACAAATATCCTCTAAATTGGCTTGGAAACATTCCCAGTTGTATCTAAATGTCCTAAGTGATTTCTGAGCGTCAGAGAATTCCGTGGAGAAAAAAAAATCAGTAACAAAGCTAAATGAAGTAATACGTAGGATGAAACTGATTCACAGGAAAAGAAATCTGCCATTTGAGGGTGTTAAGCCCAAGCAGTTTCCTTTCATTAGAGACGTGAATACGGCTTAGAAATTTGTTATATTTATGTGCATCACTAGGGCTTTGTGGTGGCATCTTGAGCCGAGTGATCAAATATAAAATATGGAATATTTTCCCTATATGCTGGTTAGTGCAATATCATGATCTATATTTACTAAGGTAAGACAACTTCGAAAGTCGATGAATAGTTGAAAAGAAAATCGCTTATTTATCATATATGCAGTATAAGAAAAAACTAAATACATAGCCGTACTAAGATATACAATTTATAAACAATAGATGATTCCTCATATATGTAGATTTATTGTTTATGATGGGCCTCAAAAAATCAGATTGCAGTATCGTCGACCTGAACTATTGTGTCTTCCACGTTGCGATTAATTGGATTTTTAATTACCGATGAGTACATTGATTTCTTTTTAGGCTTGACTTCTCTGATAAAGGGTAGTTCCAAAGGAGATTTAGTTATGGGCGATTGCATTGGCTCTGGGGGTACATCAAAACTATTTCACTGGAGTGATTCTTGTATGAACGTATTTTTGGCGAAATCGTTAAAAATACATTTTCCACAAATGTGTTCAAAATTGATTGGGAAACACAGTCTATTCTTACCAAAATTCAGAAGACATTTCTGAGAGTTAAAAAAAAAAATAAGCACTTTCAGGAAACATATAACAAGAAATCGATTGATATGTAAAGAGAGCTGACATATGAGGTTATTTAAGAACAGTAAGTTTCGATTGATGGTTGGGTAACCGAAACAAGCAAGAGACTTCAAATGAGTATTCTGTTTTATTTGCAGTAGATGCACTGTACAATAACAGCGAACCTCTTGACAATGGAAAAAAAAAAATAATGCACATAATGAAGATTCCTGTTACACAATAAGCCTCATTTCCTTAGGTGAAACATCTTAAAACTGTTACCTGATGAGAAGGAATATTGATGAGGTTTTGACTTTCTCCTTGAATATTTACCAGAAAGTAAATAGACTATTGTAATACCGATATATAAAATTAAATACCATTTTTAACTTTGTACATCCCCATAGAGGTGAAATGCATGATAGGTACGAAAAATGCAGGTTGAAGGACCACTTATTGGACTGTACTGATGTTGTCTGTTGACTATTGAGATATTTACCTTATGAATACGGTCGGTTCAATGATGTTAGAATCCTCATAACTGAGGGCGAAAACGTTAAATATTCATGACAGCTACTAAAATAGGCAGGTTTAAGGAACACTGAACTGCATTAATGTCGTCTGAAGATTGTATGGATCTTTAAGTTAGGAAGTGGATCATTTGAGTAATGCTAAAAACCGCATAATTGGGGGCTAGAACACTAATAATGCAATATCCAGAAATGTACTCTGAATTGGCTGGGAAACATTCCCAGTTGTATCTAAATGTCATAAATCATTTCTGAGGGTCAGAGAATTCTGCGGCGAAAAAGAAAGTAACAAGGCTAAATGACGTAATACATAGGATGAAATTGATTCACAGGAAAAGAAGTCTACCATTCGATTGTTTTAAGCCCAAAGAGTTTCCTTTAATTCGAGACTTGAAAACAGCTTGGAAATTTAGATATGAAACTGATGTTATTCTTATGTGCATCACTAGGGCTTTAAAGTGGCATCTTGAGCCTACTGATCAAATATGAAATATGGAATATTTTCCCCATTTTCCGGTTCGTGTGATATGATCCATATTTACCAAGGTAAAACCACTGCAAAGGCAATAAAGAGTTTTCAAGAAAATTGCTGATTTATTGATAATCATCTATTCATTATAAGGAAAAACTAAGTACATAGCCGTACTGAGATATACGATTCATAAACATTACTTGGTTCCTCATATACGCAGATTTATTATTCATGATGGATCTAAAAATATCACGTTCCGGTATCATCGACCTGAGCTATTATGTCTTTCACGTTGAAATTAATTGGATTTTTAATTTCCGATGAGTCTATTGGCTTCTTCTTAGGCTTGACCTCACGGATAAAAGATAGTACTAAAGGTGAATTAGTTTCGATTGATAGCATTGGCTGTAAAGGTAGTTGAAAAATATTTCACTGGAGTGATGGCTGTATGAATGTATTTTTGGCGAAATCGTTATATATGCAAAATCCACAAATGTGCTCAAAATTTATTGGGAAACAAACCCTCTCATTACCAAAACTCAGAAGACACATATGAGTGAAAAAAATTACTTTCAGTAAACATATAAAAAGAAATCGATTGACACGTAACGAGAGCTGACGTACGAGGTGCTTAACAATAAATTTAAGTTGATCTTTGGGTCACCAAAAGAAGCGAGGAATTTCAAATGATTGTTCTTTATTATCTGCAGAGGATGCACTTTAAAATTACAGGGAGCCTCCAGACAGAATGTAAAAAAAAAAAAAAAAAGTCTATCTATCTATCTATTGCCAGACGCCTCAATCCCGTTCGGGGTGGCCACAAACAAATCGCCTCCACGTCGCCCTGTCCCCCGCCATTTCACTGACCCGCTCCCAACTCACCCCCCCCCTCTCTTATATACCTCTCCACCCCATCCCTCCATCTCATCCTCGGCCTCCCCCTCCCTCTTCCCCCCTCCATCTCACCCTCCATCCTCTCCACATGGCCAAACCACCTCAGTGTATTCCTCCTAACGCTTCCTATCACATCCACATCCACACCACAACGCTCCTTTATATCGTCATTCGTCAGACTGTCTCTCCATGTGACTCCACAGGCTCCTCTTAAATAACTCATTTCCACTGCTCTCACTCTTGGCAATCCACCCGACGTATGTGTTACTAGGGGGTGCGCCATTTGTGTAATTTTTATTATGTAAACCTTACACAATAAAAAAAAAAAAAAAAAAATTGTAAATCACTCTTGACTTGTGTCCTTCCAGCAACGTCCAAGCTTCACATTCATACGTTAGAGTTGGTATCACAATACTGTCATGTAACTTTTTCACTTCCATGCTCACTTCCCTGCTTCTTATCACTGCTTTCAAGGAACCAGCAACCTTTCTTCCCTCCTGTACTCTTTCAAGCACTTCACCCTCCAAACCTCCATCCTTACTCATCACACTACCCAAGTATTTAACGTACAGACGTCGGAATAAGTCCGTTTCCTTTTCCGTGTTTGTAACACTGCTCGATGGAGAGGTATCCCCTCCTCCCCTCCTCATAGTCCCACACTCCCACCCAACACCCCCACTTGTCTCTCCGACCCCATGACTCCACCCGGTACCCTCCATAATCTCGCTCACAGCCAGCTAGGGGTTTGTGTACTTCAAGCACCATCTAAATTACGTGTAGTCCGAACAACTAATAAAGGAATAGTACAGTATATATCATAAACCAAGTTAGGAAAAGGTTTACTACACGTGTGTGTGTGTGTGTGTGTGTGTGTGTGTGTAATTCACCGGGTCGGTCAGGATCACTTGATGGTCGTGATCGTCAGCTTTTACCCTCCCGGAAGGGAGCTGAGAGCTCATATAGTCCGATCTAAGGGCAAGGCTGTGACCTTCACACAGGCACACACCCGTCCCCTTGCTCAAG
The DNA here is from genome assembly GCF_032717465.1 of Coenobita brevimanus. Classification (NCBI taxonomy): domain Eukaryota; kingdom Metazoa; phylum Arthropoda; class Malacostraca; order Decapoda; family Coenobitidae; genus Coenobita; species Coenobita brevimanus. The sequence continues at coordinate 31,513,977 of NC_136967.1, forward strand.
GGGGACAGTAACCACCCACTTCGTCAGTGAAACTTTTCACAACCTGAGCGAGGCTCGAACTCCCGTCTACCAGATGGCAAACGAGAACGCTACCACTGAGCCAGCGAGCGGTGTGTGTGTGTGTGTGTGTGTGTGTGTGTGTGTGTGAGAGAGAGAGAGAGAGAGAGAGAGTTAAAAGACAGGGAGCGACAGGCGGAGAGGGAGAGCGAGGGGAAAAATGAGAAATGAGAGGGCAGTTACGGAGAAAATAAAAAGGGGAGAGGCAAGGAGAGAACAACGAGAGTTAAGAGACAGAGAGTAAGAAGAAGAGACAGTGAGAGGTGAAATGAGATACAAGCAGTGTGAAAAGGAATGTGAAAAAGATGTGAAAATAAAGGCCGGGAGACAGGGAAGTAGAAACAAAATGGGAGACATCTGAGAGAAAATGGGAATGGAGCAAACATAGAAATAGGGATAACAAAAGGAGAAAGTGGGAAAGAGAGCTACGGAACGGAATACTGAGAACGATAATGAGAAAAATTAGAAAAGGAGACAAGGTAACGGGGAGGAGGAAGAAAGTGTGTTATTCTGGCAAGGACGCAGGGAAAGAACTAAGCAGGATAAGACGAAAGCATTGAGGCTGAGTAGAATGAATGACATTCAAGTATAAAGGGAGGGAGAGAAATTAGAGAAATTTGCGGAGAGAAAGTAGAGATTATGGGTGGGAACAAAATAGGTTAATTTTTAGGGCAAGAAAGAGGAGTGGAATGTTAAGAAGGGAAAACAAGGGGAGGGAGAGGGAAGAAGAGAAGGAAAGACAGTGGGAAGAGCGGATTGAAAGAAGAGATTTCGGGTGACAGGGAGAGACGGAGAAAGGAGAGAGAAAAAGGAGCATGCAGTTATTACTGGGGAAAGAATGCAGTGAAGGAAATGGATTTAGTACAAGAAACCAAACACGAAGAAAGTAATGGAAGAAAAAAGGTAACATGTGACAGATGACAAAAAGTAAGACAAAGTACACAGGGAGGGAGAAAGAAGAGTGAGGTAAGGAGGGAGTGACAGAGAGGGAGAGAGACGAAGGAAATGAAAGAGAGAGGGAGGAAGGTAGGGACTGGGCAGATAGCTATAAAGAAAGGGGAAGGAGGGAAAAGGAAACTGGGGATGAGACAAAGGATCCAGAGAGAGAGAGTGGGGGGGAGGGACAGTACACAGACAGGCACAGACAAATAGGTCGACAAATTTTCAGAAAGTGTGTGTGTGTGTGTGTGTGTGTGTGTGTGTGTGTGTGTGTGTGTGTGTGTGTGTGTGTGTGTGTGTGTGTGTGTGTGTGTGTGTGTGTGTGTGTGTGTCTGTGCGTGCATCCGTCCCTGTGTCACTTCTATAACATTGTTCATTTTTTTTACCTGCGTATTTTCCTCTTCTCTGCTTCAGTTTCTCCTCTCACTCACTTTTTTTTTTATCAGTGATTCTCCTCATTGTTCTCACCATTCCAAGTCTCTCTCTCTCTCTCTCTCTCTCTCTCGAAATAGATTGTTCTCACAGTCTATATCTCAATATGTCCACTTCCTGACTTGCTGTGGAATTTTGGTCGTTAGAAAAAGACATACGTCGACTTAAAAAGAGTTCAGGAGACTAAGGCATCAGGTTGGCCTGAGGGCTGTGGGACTTTATTAGTAGAAACTCGTACACTACGAGGTCAGCTCATCAGTGTTTAAAATCTGAGTGGGTTTCACAATCATTACATAGAAAGTTGCTTACTCTTAACACGGACTCGGCACACAACCATGGTTGGAAGCTGTAAATGAGAAAATTTAACAGCAGAATTAGGTGAAAACATTTTCACATGCAAGATGTGCTCCACATGGACCTGACTCAACATGGACGTTGTTAACACTACAGTAGAGAAGTTTAAGGCATTCATCGGCAGGATCTTACACTAGAATAAATGTGAATTGGATATGCATTCCCAGGCAAACAAGATGTATCTCCACGGTATGGCCTGCATAGTCATTAAGATCCTGACTTTTCCTTGTAACTCCTCTCTCTCTCTCTCTCTCTCTCTCTCTCTCTCTCTCTCTCTATGTGTGTGTGTGTGTGTGTGTGTGTGTGTGTGTGTGTAAAAGACGTGTCTTCTACCGCAACATTTAATCACAGCAGATTTATTCTCTCTCTCTCTCTCTCTCTCTCACACACACACACACACACACACACACACACACACACACACACACACACACACACACAATGTAGTAAACCTTTTCCTAACTTGGTTTATGATATATACTGTACTATTCCTTTATTAGTTGTTCGGACTACACGTAATTTAGATGGTGCTTGAAGTACACAAACCCCTAGCTGGCTGTGAGCGATAGTATGGAGAGTACCGGGTGGAGTCATGGGGTCGGAGAGACAAGTGGGGGTGTTGGGTGGGAGTGTGGGACTACGAGGAGGGGAGGAGGAGGGGATACCTCTCCATCGAGCAGTGTTACAAACACTTTAGTCCACGGAAAAGGAAACGAACTTATTCCGACGTCTGTACATTTTCCAATTCCTCACCATCCAACCTCGCTGTACATTCACTGACTTCGCCTTTCTCAAAGACCGTCACTTTACTCTTCCCTACATTTACCTTTAGATTCCGTTTCTTACTCTCTCAAACTCATCCACCAAGCCTTGCAGCTCTCTGTCTTCGCTCAACAACACAGTATCATCTGCAAACAACAGTACAGGAAGTTTCCAGACACTACCCTTTCTCACCAGAGCCACTCCAACATCAACTACTCTATCTTGTACAGTCGTGGTCATAAATAATCACTTATCCTCCAGTACCCCGTGCCTCAGGCTGCCTCCTTTATGCGCGGCAAGTCACAGTGGGGAAGGAGGGGCTGAGAGGGAGGGGCCAGAGAGAGAAGGGAAGGTGGGGGGGGGACGAGTGATGGTGAGGGGGTGGACTTAGGAAAGGAAGGGAGAATGAGTGCGGAGTGGTGGTCATATATATATATTTTTTTTTCATTCAGGGCATGATATAAATGAGTTAATATTCGGTAGATAAGGATGCACTACACCTTATTACCGGCGTCAGATAACAAAATACAGGTGGTGATATCAACGGCTGGCTCGTGAGAGAAATATACTGACGACAGATCAACTATTAGTGCGAAGCCAGATATTTCTCTTTATCAGTATACAGCATTTTGACTTCGGACGCAGAATGGAGTCTGGATGGCTTGGACTTCCGTAATGTTTAAGAAACCTTCTTTACCCTTACATGTAATTAATTCTGAAACCCTGTCATATGCTTTCTCCAAGTCCATGAAAGCCGCATACAACTTCTTTCCTTTCTCTAGAAACTTTTCCACTAAAGATCTAAGAATGAATATCTGATCTACACAACCTCTTCCCTTCCTAAAGCCTCCCTGTTCTTCTGCAACTAACTCCTCTGTTCTTTCTCTAACTCTGTCAATAAGTATCCTACCATACACTTTTCCTATTATACTAAGAAGACAGATGCCCCTATGATTATCACACACTTCCTTCTCCCCTTTTCCTTTGTACAAGGGAATAATTATACCTGACTTCCAATCCTCCGGGACTCTACCTTCCTCCTAGGCCAATCTGCACATTTTCCACATCCATTCTACTACTATGTCTCCCCCATACTTCAGCATTTCACCACACACTTCATCAATTCCTGGAGCTTTCCCCAATTTAACTTTCTTCTTTGCTTCCACAACTTCTATCCTACTGATTTCTTCCTGTCTTCTCACCTCCCTCCTCCTCCCAGCCATTCCCCAGCCACTTATACTCGCATTACTTCCATCCTCTATGTTCAACAATTCCTTTAAGTGTTCTCCCCATCTGCTCACTTTTTCTCACTTCTCCACTAGTAATCTACCATTTTTATCTTTCACTTCCCTGCTAACTTCACTTCTACCCTGTCTTATTCTTTTCACCTCTTTCCAGAACATTTCCCTCCACTTTACACTCAAGTTCCTTCCAAATTCCTCATCTGCTCTCTTCTTACTGTCTTACTAATCTATTCACCTCTCTCTTTCTTTCTACATAAAACTCTTTCGCCTCTCAACTTCTTCCACGCCCCTATTTCTCATCCATTCATTTTATGCTTTCTTCTTTTGTGCCACAGCCTGTCTCACCTCTTCATTCCACCATGCTGTTCCTTGCATACCCCTCCGTCTTCTCTTCATCCCACACACCACATCACATGCTGCACATATTTCTTCTGTAAATATCCTGCACACACCTTCCACGTCCCCCATCTGCTCCAGTTCATATTTGCCCAATCGTTCCTCCACTTCTCTCTTATACTCTGCCTTTTTCTCATCCTCTTGTAACCTTTCCACACTCCTTACAAATACTCCTTCCCGTCCCTCCCTTCTTCTATTTCTCCATCTTAACTGGCCCTTGATTCTGGCCACCACCAAGTAGTGGTCAGAAAGTCCACTCCCCCAACCTCTATAAGCTCTTGCATCCATTACACATTTTCGCATCCTTTCATCCACACACACATAATCAATCATTGCCTTCCTTTCATTCAATTCACCACCCACCCTTCTCATCACTCGCCATGTATACCTGTGGATCATCTTGTGCCTGAAGAGGGTATTGGCTATCACCAATCCCCTCCCAGCAATGTCCACTAACGCACTGCCATTCTCATCTATCTCAACAGGCACACCCCACTCACCGACTAATTCATCCTTCTTCACATTCCCTACTTTATCTTTCATATCACCGGTCAAAAACACTCTCATTCCTTCCAAACTTTTCCATGCACACTTCCACTTTTGTCCAGAACTCTTCTCTCACTCTGCTTGCACGATCATGCGTTGGCGCATACACAGACACAATCGCCCACATTTGTATTCCAACTTTCAATTTTACCCACACAATCCTTGACCCAACTGATCCATACTCGCTTATGCTCTTCTTCCATCTTTTACTCACAACTATACATACTCCTTCTTTTGCCCTCTCATTCTCACCTACTCCTGCACATATACCCCATCCATACTCCCATTCTCTCACACACCTCTCCATTTCGTTTCAGTTATTCCGCATATATCAACTTTCGCACACTCAAGCACCGGGACAATCTCTCTTTCACATCATCATTCGCTCCCCTTACATTCCAAGTTCCATTAACCATGTCCTTTGTCCGGTCCTTGGTCGTCATCTTTTGGTCAGTCCTTGTCCGAGGCTTATTGTTTGTCTTTTTAGTTAGTTGTTTTCCGGGGAGGGTCACTAACCCTCCGCCAACCCTTTTAGTCGCCTCTTACGACAAGCAGGGATACTGAGGGAGTATTCTCGAAAAAAAAAAAACCTACCCCCAGGGGGCAAAAGCACATAATGAAGATTCGTGTTACACCACAAGCAGCATTCCATTAGGTAAAATATGTGAAAACCGTTACATCATGAGATGAAATATTGATGAGATTTTGACCTGACATGAATTTCTACGAGAAAGCAAATACATTATACCAATACCGATATATATAATTAATTACCATTTATAACTTTATACCTCATCTCCATAGACGTAAAGTGCATGGCAGCTACAAAAAATTCAGGTTGAAGGAACACTGATTGATCTACTGATGTAGTCTGTTGATTGTTGAGATATTTACGTTAGGAAGACGGTCGTTTGAGTAATGATAAAAACCGCATAAGTGAGGGCGAAAAGGCCAAATATGATTGACAGCTAGAAAAAAATTCAACATGTGTAATATTGACTGAACTGCATTAATGTCGTCTGGAGATTGTTTGGATCTTTACGATAGGAAGACGGTCGTCTGAGTAATGCTAAAACCCGAATAATTGGGAGCGAAAACACTAAAAATGCAACTTCCACAGATGTACTGGAAATTGGCTGGGAAACACTCCCAGTTGTAACTTAATTTCATAAACCATTTCTGAGGTCAGAGAATTCAGTGGAGACAAAAAAATATCAGTAACAAGTCTTAATGAGGTAATACATAGGATGAAATTGAATCACAGGAAAAGAATTCTGCTATTTGAGGGTTTTAAGCCCAAAGATTTTCCTTTCATTAGAGACGTGAAAACAGCTTAGAAATGTCATGTTTTTATGTGCATCAGTAGGGCTTTAAAATGGCATTTGAGCCAAGCGATCAAATATTATAAATTATGGAATATTTTCGCCGTATGCCGGTTCGTGTGATATCATGATCCATATTTACCAAGGTAAAACCATTCCAAAAGGCAATAAATAGTTTACAAGAAAGTCGCTGATTTATTGATAATGATATATGCATTGTTAGGAAAAACAAAGTACGTCTGGATTGAGATATACAGTTTATAAACATTACTTGGTTCCTCATATACGTGGATTTAGCATTCATTATGGGTAAAAAAAATTATGTTGAAGTATCGTCTACCTGAACTATTGTGTCTTCTACGTTTAAATTAATTGGATTTTTAATTTCTGATGTGTCTCTTGGCTTCTTTTTAGGCTTGACTTCACGGATAAGAGGGAGTACCATTGGTGAATTAAATTACGGCTGATAGTATTTACTGGGGGAGTAGTTCAAAAGTATTTCACTGGAGTGATGCTGTATGAACGTATTTCTTTGCGAGATAGTTATATATGGAAATTCCACAAATGTACGCAAAAATGATTGGAAAAGACACTCTATTATTACCATAACATAGAATACACTTCTGAGGGTAAAAAAGAAAATCACTCTAAACAAGAAATCGAGTGACACGTAGAGAGAGCTGATATCTGAGATGCTTAGGGACAATGCTTCAATTGATGTGGGGGTCACCGAAACAATCGAGAAACTTGCAATGAGTAATCTTTATTATATGCAGAAGGTGCACATTAATATTACAGCGAGCTTCCTGACTGAATGTAAAAGGAAATAAAAAGAAAGAAAAGAATAATTGCACATAATGAAGGTTCGTGCTCCACCACAAGCAACTAATCCTTATGTAAAACATCTCAAAACTGTTACCTCATGAGAAGGAATATTGATGAGATTTTGACCACGTGAATTTTTACGATAAAGTAAACACAGTATCGCAATGGGTATATTTAGTTAATTACCATTTATAACTTGATAGCTCACCTCCCTAGTCGTAAAGTGCGTGACACCTACAGAAAATGCAGGTTGAAGGAACACTGATTGATCTGTACTGATGTCGTCTCTTGTTTGCTGGATATTTACGTTAGGAACACGGTCATTTGAGTGATTCTAAAAACCGCATAACTGAGGGCGAAAACGCTAAATATTCTTGACAGCTACAAGAAAAGGCAGTTGCATGAACACTGACTCAACTGCATTAATGTCGACTGGAGATTGTTTGGATCTTTACGTTAAGAAGACGGTCATTTGAGTAATGCTAAAAACCTCATGCTTGGGGGCGAGAACACTAAAAATGCAACTTCCACAAATGTACTCTAAATTGGCTGGGAAACACTTCCAGTTATATCTAAATTGCATGAATCATTTCTAAGAGTCAGAGAATTCTGTGGAGGAAAAACAAAATCAGCAACTTGGCTAAATGAAGTAATACTTAGGATGAAATTGATTCACAGGAAAAGAATTCTTCCATATGAAGGTTTTAAGCACAAAGAGTTTCCTTTCATTCGAGACGTGGAAAGAGCTTGGATATTTGGAGATAAAACTGGTTATTTTTATGTGCATCACTAGCGCTTTAAAGTGGCATCTTGAGCCTAGTGATGAAATATGAATATGGAATATTTTCCCTCTAAGCGGGTTTGTGCAATATCATGATCCATTTTTACCAAGGTAAAACCACTGTGACAGTCGATAAGTAGTTTACAAGATAATTACTTTTTTATTATCATATATGCATTATTAGGAAAACTTAATACTTTGCCTTACTTAGATATACAATTTATAAACAACATATGATTCCCATCTAAAAAAAATCAGGGTGCAGTATCGTCGACCTGAACTTGAGATTAATTGGATCTTTTATTTCCGATGAGTCTACTGGCTTCTTTTTACACTTGACGTCACGGATAAAAGGTAGTTTCAAAGGTGAATTAGTTATGGGTGATAGCATTCACATTGGGGGTAGTTCAAAACTATTTCACTGGAGTCATACTTGTATGAACTCATTTCTTGCAAAATCGTTAAATTTGCGGCTTCCAGAAATGTACTCAAAATTGATTGGGAAACACACTCTATTCTTACCAAACTCAGAAGACACATCTGAGGTTAAAAGATAATCACTTTCAGGAAACATATAACATGATATCGATTGACATGTAAAGAGAGCTGACATATGATGTGCTTAAGAGCTGTGATTCTATTGATGCTTGGATCACCGAAACAAGCGAAAAACTTCAAATGTGTGTTCTTTTTATTTGAAGTAGATGCACTTTAAAATTACGGCGAGCCTTCTGATGGAATGTAAAAGAAAATAATAATAATAAGAATTGCACATAACGAAGGTTTCTCTTACACCATAAGCCACATTTTCTTAGGTGAAACATCTCAAAACTGTTACCTCATGAGGCGGAATACTGATTAGATTTTGAGAATCACCTATGAATATTTACGAGAAGGTAAATACACTGTCGCAATACCGATATATATATATATATATATATATATATATATATATATATATATATATATATATATATATATATATATATATATATATATATTAATTACCATTTATAACTTCATACATCAGCTCTTTAGACGTAAAGTGCGTGACACAAAAATTGCAGGTTGAAGGAACACAGATTGATCTGTACTGATATTGTCTGTTGATTGTTCGAATATGTACGTTAGGAAGACTGGTTTGAGTGATGCTAAAATCCTCATAACTGATGGTGTGAAAGCTAAATATGCATGACAGCAACAAAAATAGGCAGGTTGAGGAATTGCATTAATGTCGTCTGGAGATTGTTTGGATATTTACGTTAGGAAGAGGATCATTTAAGTGATGCTAAAGACAGCGTAATTGGGGGCGAAAACACTAATAATGCCACTTCCAGAAATGTGCTCGAAATTGGCTGGGATACACTCCCACTTGTATCTAAATTTCATAATCATTTCTGAAGGTCAGAGAATTCCGTGGCGAGAGAGAAAATAACAAGGCTAAATGACGTAATAGATAGGATGAAATTGAATCATAGGAAAAGAAGTCTGCCACATGATTGTTTTAAGCCCAAAGAGTTTCATTTCATTCAAGATGTGAAAACAGCTTGGAAATTTAGACATAGAACTGATGTTATTTTTATGTACAGTTGCGGACGTATCAAACGGAAACACCCAGTCCACCAGCGAGGTGGTGTAGTGCTCTCCGCATCTGGTAACACTGATTGGTATGGAACTTCACCGAGTTTCGTTTGGTCGCTAGGACGAACCGAACGCGGTGATCAGTGCCGTTGTGCGCAGTTATTGGTGCTATAAATTTAAACAATGTCCTGCCTGTCAATATATTGAAAATAACAACGTTTTATAAATATTGTAAAATATTTTCACGCCATACATATTCGTAATTTATTCACATCAAACACTCAGGTTTCGTAATTATGACTTGACAAACATCACGAACAATATAACATTTACTGACGGCCAGCATATAAGCCAGTATAACATAGTCTGCATTCCCGTATTGTACCTATCACGATAATTACAAAATTACCGTGATCCCCCTCCTCCCTGACCGTGAACCTGAAACTAGACCTCTTTAGGTGGTGCCACAGGAGGAGGCAGGGTGGGGCCCCTGGGAGACAGGAGAGAGGAGGGGGCAATACCGGTTTGTCTGGTGGGAAAGGGGCTCTACAGGAGACGAGTGATGTGGTAGGAGAGAGTGGACTGTGGCAGGAAACTAGTATGGGATGGATAAATGATACGCTGGTGACATGGTGCCAAATCAGCTATAGTTTGACGTTAATTATGGAATTTAATAGGCTGTTCAACGTTATGCAGACTTTGACACATTATGCAGTCTACCAGAATGTTTTGTTGTATTGTCTAAAGGATGACCTACTCCTTATAGGGTAGCACATTACAAATCCAGCAGTATTAGTGTATGGTGACAACTATGTCATCACATGGTGATACAGTAGGTTCGCACAGTGTGCGACATCACAGTGCGCAAATCGCATTGTGCGCGAGTGACCAAAAACCATAACCAAAAACCTTGAATGCGCGAGTTTACCTCACAAAACACGAGGTAGGGGCAAGGAGTGGCTTAAAAACGCCATTTTCCATCAGTACGCGACCCTCATCCCCACACAACGTGCCAGTGATGACCTCGAGGCTCGTGGGGAAGGTGCTCAAGAGGACTCTACAGTAAGATCTCACCAATAACAACTTCGATAATTACTTTTTCGGCAATAACAGTGTTAGAGTAGATACTCAGTTTCTATAATAACGACGTTTATTTCGCGAATTCCAAGTTGTTATACTGCCAATACGTCCACAACAAGATGAGGAATGAAACAAACAGGCAAGAAGAGATGAAGGAAATTGCCGAAAATGTGAGCAGTAGCGAGGAGGAGAGGTAGGATCCTCCCCTCACCACCTCCCCTGACTCTCCCGCCGCCGTCCCCTCCACCTCCTGTGCCCCACCTGACTCACCAGCTGCCTCCCCCTCCACCTCCACAGCCCCACCTGACTGACCTGCTTCACCTGGCATACCTGCAACCCCCACCATGATGACTGTTGCTGCATTCTGGAAGAAATGCAACATTCGACATGCTGTAAATTTCTTTTGCCAAAGCCTGGAATAATACAACATTGGCAACCGTTAAACAAGCGTGGTGGGGCCGAGGTGGTGGCGGGGGCACTGTAAGTGCATTGCCGCGTCTCAAAATCCATGTTGTTTAAGTCAATCAGGCCTGTTGTCTGCTGTTGTTAAGGTGACTGCCCATATTTTTTTTTTATTGTAGCTATATCTGAAGTACACTGAAAATTTTGACCTTTATTATGTCTCTAAGGGCCAAAAAATGTCCAGGTGTTAGGGGGTGCTGCCCGTATGTAATTTTTCCCAAAAGATTATGTATTCTCAGTGAGCGAATTCACACTGCGTGAGGTCTTGGACCGCCCAATCTCTCGCACACTGTGCGAGCCTACTGTATATGAAACGTTCCTAGAATGTTTGTTTAATGTCACACCTGTTGTCACAGCGACTTCAAACTATTCTTGTTGCGTTTTTGTAGTAACATTGTGGATGACGACTGATATCGAAAGCAGAGGAGGGGGAGAGAGGAATTTTCTCTTGCAACAATAAATAATAGCTAAAAGTAGTGATTTTTTTTTTTTTAATGTGAGGAAGAAGGAACCAAAGGCAATGAGCCTGCAAAAGTGTTCCTTCCAAGAGAAAAACAAAATACAAGAGAGAGCCAAATTCAAGATCCATTCATTTAGAGATGCCTGGACACACTGCGTTTGAAAGACTGGAATCATAGGAAGCAGGAAATACGGAGGGAGACAGTTCCGGAGTTGACCTGTTGCATAAATGAAGGACTGGGAGTGACGGTTAACTCTTGCATTAGAGAGTTGGACAGAAAAGGGGTGAGAGTTTGCTGCTAGATGGGTGCTACGTGCCCGTCGTAGATGTGGAGGAATGCATGCAGACAGTTCAGAGGAACAGTGACCATTGAAGTAGCGATAGAAAAGAGATAAAGATGCAAGAGTGCGGTGAAGAGACAGAGGTTGAAGGGAGTTGGTAAGAAGGGGAGAGTTATTGAGACGAAAAGCCTTTGACTCCACCCTATTGAGAAGAGCTGTATGTGGGAAACCTCCCCACACATGAGAGTTGTACTCTACACAGGGGCAGATAAAATCTCTGTATAGTCAACAATTGTGCAGGGGTAAAGAAAGAACGGAGTTGGCTTAGAACACCCAGTCTCTTGGAGGCAGATTTTACAAGAGATGTAATATGATCTTTCCAAGATAAGTCCCGAGTAAATGAAACCCCAAGCATGTTCAAGGATGACGCAGGATTAAGCTGAATATTATTAAACATTAGTGGGCATACCTGTGGAAGATTTTGATGGGTTGATAGGTGCAAAAACTGTTCTTTGTTGCATTAAAAACCAGATTATTTTTACCCCAGTCAGAGATACGAGCCAAGCCAGACATTAGGTGTGCCATAGCCTCATCCTTTGTTTGTTCAAGTAACTGCTGAGATGGACGTTGTGGGAACCGAATGGAAAGGTGAAGAGTGGAGTCATCAGCGTATGAGTGGAGAGGGTTAGATGTACAGCTTAGAAGGTCATTGATAGAACAGAGCCCTGAGGAACACCACTTAATAGAGCTAGGAGAAGAACGCTGGCCATCTACAACAGTGGCTACAGAACAACCAGAAAGAAAGCTAGAGATTAAGGCACAGATAGAAGGATAGACACCGTAAGAGGGCAGTTTGGAAATTAAAGATTTATGTCAGACTCGATCAAAAGCCTTTGAGATGTCAAGTGCAATGACAAAGCTTTTGCCAAAGTCCCAAAAGGAGGATGACCAGGAGTCTGAAAGGTAGGTGAGAAGATTGCCTGTGGAGCGTCCCTGACGGAACCCATACTGACGATCGGTAAGAAGGTTGTGATAGGAAAGATGCTTTAAAATTATTCTATTAAGAATAGACTCGAAAACTTTTGAGATACAGGATGTTAAAGCAATTGGACGATTGTTAGAGGATTGGGAGTGGTCACCCTTCTTTGGGACTGGCTGAATGAGAGCAAACTTCCAGCAAGAAGGAAAGGTACAAGTTGATAGACAAAGGCAAAACAGTTTGCCTAGGCAGGGTGTAAGCACAGAAGCACAGTTCTTGAGAACAACAGGAGGGATTCCATCAGGCCCATATGCCTTATTGGTATTGAGGCCTGTGATGGCAGAAAATAAGCACAGTTCTTGAGAACAACAGGAGGGATTCCATCAGGCCCATATGCCTTATTGGTATTGAGGCCTGTGATGGCAGAAAATACATCAGCTGAAGAAATTTTAATGTTAGCCATGAGGAAGTGAGAGGAGGGAAGTGATGGAGGAACAGCACCGGAATCGTTTAAGGTGGAATTGGAGGAGAAAGTCTGAGCAAAGAGATCTGCTTTATCAGTAGAAGAAATAGCTACAGAGCCATCAGAGTAGAAAAGAGGAGGGAAGGATGATGAGGTAAAGTTGTTAGAAAAGTTTTTGGCAAGGTGCAAGAAGGAGCGGGAAGAATTCGAGTTAGAGAGTTGAGAGCATTTTGTACAGATGAAATTATTTTTAGCAGAGCGAAGAACAGACCACGATTCTGGGCAGAAACGTATAAAAGATGTGATTCAGCAGTGGGTTGGCTCCGATACCTTTTATAGGCCCTCCCCTTGTTGCGGACAGCATTAGAGCAAGCATGATTAAACCAAGGCTTTGTGCATTAGTCAAAAGATATGAGAAAGGAATGTATGCTTCCATGCCCGAGAAAATATCCTCCGTAATGCGCAAGGGACACCCATTCCAAGGAAAATCAAAGTACCACCACCTGAGGGCCTCCCAGTTTGCAGCTCGAAAATGCCACAGACGACGTTTCTTTGGAGGGTCCGCAGGCCGTACAGGAGTGACAGGACAGGTTAAGGTGATAAGGTTGTGATCGGAGGAGCCCAACGGAGAGAAAAGATTAACAGTGTAAGCAGAAGGATTAGTTGTAAGGAAGAGGTCAAGTATGTTGGAGCTCTCTCCAAGGTGGTCAGGGATACGGGTAGGGTGCTGTACAAACTGCTCTAGGTCATTAAGGATAGAAAAGGTGTAGGCTTGTTCACCAGGTGGATCAGTGACAGGACAGGAGAGCCAAATGTTGTGGTGTACATTGAAATCTCCAATAATGGAGATTTCAGAGGAAAGAGAAATGGATAGAATGTGTTCCATCGTAGAAGTAAGATAGTCAAAGAATTTTTGAGTCAGTAGAATTAGGAGATAAGTAAACAGCACAGATATATTTAGTCAGAGAATGACAGGAAAGCCGAAGCCAGAGTGAAGAGAATTCAGAAGACTCGAGTTCAGGAACACGAGCAAGATAAGTTGTTGCGTATATATACACAACGGCCACCTTTTGGTTTGAAATGAGTATAGAGAAAGTAGAAGGATACAGAAAAGGGTCTGCTGTCAGTTGCCTCAGACAGCTGAGTCTCAGTTAGAAAAAGAAGGTGAAGTTTAGAGAAGGAGAGGTGGTGCTCAACAGAGTGAAAGTTAGAGGAAAGGCCACGAATGTTGCAGAAATGAAGAAGAATAGGGTCAGAGCGTGGTTCCAGGCATCATGAGTCGTCATCGGGAGAGGGGCAGAAGGTGGGGGCATTTATGGTCACCCCCCGTGGGGACTCCGAGACTACGTTATTCGACGCCATTTTTCAAAATTTTGAAAAGGAAATGTGGTGTGTACTGTGCATGTAGTTTGGTGTTGATAATTAGAAACTTGTATTGGAGAGCGTGCTGGCCTACTCTCTGTGTTACTGAGACATTGAAAAAGTTCAGCAAAGGGTGATGGTCGGGTCCTAGTCCCAAGGGCTGATGAAACGGGAGCTCCAACTCTCCCTGTCATCAGCTTTCCATCCACCTTGGGAGTACTGCCCTGCTCGACTGGTGCTACAGTCTACTCCAGGTACCAATGGTTCTCGTTAACATCTGTATGGCACTGGTTTAAACCAGCACGTGATTTCCTGGGAGGAGGGGATGGACTGGGTCCCAGAACATAGGTGGCGATACTGAGATGGGCTAATAGGTGGGTAGAGAGATGCCTTATCAGCTGTATTATATGATCTTTATGTCGGATTACTGTTAACCCTATAGTGACAGAGTAAACTGTGGTATGAACGACATGTAACTTAAATAATCTGATTCACAACCTCTGTATTCAGTTTACTGTCCCCCCTTCCCTCTTCCCGATAACTGCGTGCACTCAGACGGGTACTGACGGTGAAGGGAGATGGCCGTAATGACTGCACCATGAACCATGGGTTACGTGTTTATACATCAAAGACATTGTTCACCTGTTTCCTTTAGTGGATTGCAAAATACACCGCTATTCAGCCAAGGCAACAGCTCCACTTTCGGACACTGCTGAGATGTGTAGCTCAGTAGTTGCTCTCCGGAAACAGGGCAATGGTCCCTGCATTTATGTTTATCTTGTCTATTTCATACAGTGTGAACGCCACTCGATTGTTTAGCATTACAAAACACACTGCAGATGAAGTGTGTTTATATTTATTATTTAATAAACGCGATTTCTGTAACTGATAGCACAGTTGATGTAATATGCACGTGCTCAGACTGGATAACTGCAGACATTACAACCTTGTTCCACCATTGTTGGCTCGAGAGTTTGTGAAGGAATGCTTACGGCATACGACAATAGGAACCTAAATATAACTAATAAGCTTTAGCAATCTCTTAAATCAACAGCCAAACACGCCATACAGAAAACGGTAACATATACCTGGGTTATGTATATCCACCTTTATTATACAGTGGTGCCATACAGATCTTAATGAGAAACATAGGGACCATCATTACTGTCAGACTGTTCGTATTTACTGGTGATAAAGGAAATATCTACATAGGCCTATCACTACTCTGCGATATCAGTCGTCATCCATGATGATACCATGTAATAGGCTACAAGAGTAATTCCCAATCACTATGACATCACTAACATCTGACAAACTGTAGGGACGTGTAATATTTTTGCACATTAGCAAATTGTCACCATACTCATAATACAGGGGTACTGAGCCACCCAGTGGAAAGCTTGTAGTAAACTGTTACAAACCATTATGGTCAACATGATGTTTCATGGTCTGACTGTAAAATTCCATATTCTACATGAAACAATGTTTTGGCCCAGTCACCACCTTGTAATCTATCCCTCCCACTGTAGCTCTTGTCGTCTTCCAAAGTCCACCTTCCCCTACCCCTTCACCTCTCTCCTATAGTCTCCAGTTTGAACGCTATTACCCCATTCCTCACCACCTCCCTCCTCCTGTCTCCCAGGTCCCCCACCTCCACCGACCCCTGTGGCGCCACCTCCTGTATGTAGTGAACTTGCTTCCATTTCAGAGGTCTACCAATGTCAGGTACACGATAGGGAGGATGGGCGTCATGATAATTATCTGTTCATTGATAGCTGTGGGGAAGCTGATAACTAAGAGATAGGATGAATTATTAACTGTTGCATGGCTCATGACTCGAAACTATACCACTCATGAAATCCGTGTCATTCATAATAACTGCCAATATGTAGAGGGGTGTATTGTGACAATATTAAAAATCTTTCTGTAATCAGTGTATTTTCTGACGGAACATTGCTCATATATTACCACCAGTAACTGTGCACAGCGGCAATGATCGCCGCGTTCGGTTCGTCCTAACGAGCGAACGAAACCTGGTGAAGTCCCATTCCACTCAGTGTTTCCAGATGCGCAGAGCACTACACCACCTCTCTGGTGGACGAGGTGTTTCTGTTTGATATGTCCGCAACTGTACATCATTAGTTCCTGAAAGTGGCATCTTGAGCCTAGTGATCAAATATGAAATATGGAATATTTTCCCCGTTTTCCGGTTCCTGTGATATCATGATCCATATTTACAAAGGTAAAACCACTGGGAAAGGCAATAAATAATTTACAAGAAATCGCTGACTTACTGATAATCATATATTCATTATTAGGAAAAACTAATACGTAGCCGTACTGAGGCATACAATTTTTGAACATTACTTGGTTCCTCATATAAGCAGATTTATTATTCATGATGGGTCTAAAAAAATCAGGTTGCCTTATCGTCGACCTGAACTATTATGTCTTCCACTTTGAGATTAATTGGATTTTTAATTTACGATGAGTCTCTTGGCTTCTTTCTTGGCTTCACTTCACGGATAAAAGGGAGTACCAAAGGTGAATTAGTTACGGCTTGATAGCATTCACTGTGGGAGTAGTTCTAAAGTATTTCACTGGAGTGTAGGCTATATTAACGTATTTCTTGGGGAGATCGTTAAATATACAACTTCCACAAACGTTCTCAAATTTGACTGGGAAACACACCCTATTATTACCAAAACTCAGAAGACAGTTCTGAGGGTAATACAGAAAATCACGTTCAATAAACATGTAACAATAAATCGAGTGACACAAAGCGAGGTAATATCTGAGATGCTTAAGGAAATGTTTCAATTGATGTTTGGGTCACCGAAACAAGCAAGAAACTTGAAGTGAGTATTCCTTATTATCTGCAAACCATGCACTTTAAAATTACAGCGAGCCTGCTGACTAGAGAAAGAAAAGAGTAATTGCACATAATTTTGGTTCGTGCTCCACCACAAGGAACAAATCCTTATGAAAAACATTTCAAAACTGTTACCTCATGAGAAGGAACATTGATGAGGTTTTGACTTCATCAATAAATATTTACGAGAAAGTAAAGACACTATCGCAATACCGATATATAAAATTACATACCATTTATAACTTTAAATATTTTAGTAGACGAAAAGTGCATGACAGCTACAAAAAATTGAGGTTGAAAGAACACTGATTGAACTCTACCTGTGTCGTGTGTTGATTGTTGGGATATTTACATTAGGAAGACAGTCGTTTGTCATGCTAAAAACTGTAGAAGTGAGGACGTAAACGCTAAATATGGATGACACCTACGAAAAAAGGCAAGTTGAAGGAACACTGAACTGCATTTAAATCGTCCGAAGATTGCATGGATCTTTACCTTAGGAATAGGATCATTTGAGTAATGCTATAATTCGCAAAATTGGGGGCGAAAACACTAAAAATGCCACATCAACAAATTGGAAACACTCCTAGTTGTATCTAAATTGCATTAATCATGTCTAAGGGTCAGAGAATTCAATGCAGAAAAAAAAAATCAGTAACAAGGCTAAATGAAGTAATCCGTAGGACGAAATCAATTCTCAGGAAAAGAATTCTGCCACATGAGGGTTTTAAACCCTAAGAGTTATGAGGAACACACTGAGGTGGTTTGGCCATGTGGAGAGGATGGAGGGTGAAAGACTGACGAAGAGAGTGTATGTGAGTGAGGTGGAGGGGGGAAGAGGGAGGGGGAGGCCGAGGATGAGATGGAGGGATGGGGTGGAGAGGTATATGAGAGAGGGGGGTGTGAGTTGGGAGCAGGGCAGTGAAATGGCGGGGGACAGGGCGACTTGGAGGCGATTTGTTTGTGGCCACCCCAAACGGGATTGAGGCGTCTGGCAATAGATAGATAGAGATAGATAGTTTCCTTTCATCCAAGACGTGAAAACATCTTAGAAATTTGATGTTATTTTTATGTGGATCACTAGGGATTTAAAGTGGCATCTTGAGCCGAGTGATCAAATATAAATTATGGAACATTTTCGCCGTATGCCGGTTCGTGTGATATCATGATCTATATTTACCAAGGTAAGACGACTCCCAGGGCAATGAAGAGGTTAAAAGAAAATCGCTCATTTATTATTTATTAGATAAAATAAAATACATTCCGGTACTAAGATATACAATTTATAAACAATAGATGATTTCTCGTATATATAGATTTATTGTTTATGATGGGTCTTAAAAAATCAGGTTGCAGTATCGTCGACATGAACTTTTGTGTCTTCCACGTTGAGATTAATTGGATTTCTGATTTCCGATAAGTCTGATTGCTTCCTTTTTGGCTTGACTTCAGGGAAGTTTCAAAGGCGAATTAGTTATGGCTGATAGCATTCACTTTGGGGGTACTTCAAAACTATTTCACTGGAGAGATGCTTGTATGAGCGTATTTTGGCGAAATCCTTATATATGCAACTTCCACAAATGTACTCAAAATTGATTAGGAAACAATTTATTATTAACAAAACTCAGAAGACACATCTGAGGGTAAAAAAAAAGATCGCTTTCAGGAAACATATAACAAGAAATCGATTGACACGTAAAGAAAGCTGACATATGTGGTTCTTAAGAACTGAACTGCATTAATGTCGTCTGGAGATTGTTTGGATGTTTACGTTTGGAAGAGGATCATTTGAGTAATGCTGAAAACCGCATAAATGGGGACGAATACACTTAAAATGCAACTTCCACAAATGTACTATAAATTGGCTGGGAAACACTCTCAGTTATATCTAAATTTCATAAACCATATCTGCGGGTCAGAAAATTCCGTGGAGAAAAAAACGTAGCAGGTCTAAATGACGTAATACGTAGGATGAAATTGTCACAAGAAAAGAATTCTGACATTTTAGGGCTTAAAGCCCAAAGAGTTTCCTTTCATTAGAGACGTGAAAACAGCTTGGAAATCTAGAGATAAAAGATGTTATATTTATGTCCATCACTATGGCTTTAAAGCTGCATCTTGAGCCTAGAGATCAAAAGAGAAATATGTAATATTTTCCCTGTATGCCGGTTCGTGTAATATCATGATCCATATGTACCAAGGTAAAACCACTGCGAGAGGCAATTAATAGTTTACTAGAAAATCGCTTATTTATAGTTAATCATATAAGCATTTATTAGGAGAATCTCAGTCCATACCCGAACTGAGATGTACAATTTATAAACATTCCTTGGTTTCTCATATAGGCAGATTCATTGCTCACGGTGGGTCTCAAAAAAACCAGGTTGCATTATCGTCAACCTGAAATATTGTCTTTTCCATGTTGAGATTAATTGGATTTTTAATTTCCGATGTCTATTGGCTGTTTTTAGGCTTGACCTCACTGATAAAAAATAGGACCAAAGCTGAATTAGTTATGGCTGATAACATTGACTGTTGGTGTACTGTCACCTCTGCGATCCAGACTATTACATGGTCAAAAAGGGCAGAAAACAAGTCACCATTGATGACCACTGTGTGCTGGAACGGTCGGGAACTCAGCATGATGGAGACTCTCTCCCATTAGCGGCCTCTTCGGTTGCGTTTATTACATTTCAAGTGGCCAAGTTAACAGTGGTAGCATGCAAAAATGACGGGACCAGTCTCCAACTAGGCCAACCCAAGCCCAACCTTTGCAGTTTCCCAGAATGCTTCTAAGTTGCACATTAATAAACCACTAGGTAAGCTCTATACCACCAGTTCTCAAGGGTTATACAAACAATAAATTTCGAGTGGGAGGGAATATGTATTAACAAGACCAAAAAGTAGAAATCTTCCCCAGCTACTTGCTTTACAGATTAAACATGAATCAGTTGGCACATTGTTCGAAAAATATGGTCCTAATATCAAATCCACCAAACTTAGCTCCTATGTCCCAGTCCAATGTGTTTCTTCATAATCGTTCCTCTGAGCACAAATTTCACTGGTCCAGTCCTCTGCCAATCCCGACCTTAACTTGCACACTGTGACCTTGACTCACGCACTGGGACTTCGACCTCCACGCCTGGACTTGGACTCACTCACTGGTACTTAGACCTCCATACTTGGACCCGCTAGAAGTCAATATGTATAATGAATAACTATTCTCCCCAATGCAAGCAATCCCTTCACATGATCAGGAAGGTCTCATAATAAAGAAACATGAGTTACAACACTCGGCACCTCAAACATAACAGAACAACACATGGCACCACAGACACATAGGTCTGCTCAAAACAACACCCATTGTAGGGATAACATGGAAGAAAAAGTACTGTAACATACAGTAAGCATGAATAACTAACTCTAACCATGAAAATCATCACTGCATCAATATCATTGTGCCTCACAAAGTAACTATGTGCACATTTACTCACAACATAGCCGTAATAAGTACTGAATTGCAAAGTCATTTCAACACAATAATAAATATTCACAGTCCCCGGGCACCTAATACTTGGCCTACAAAAATCACACATTTATCTGAGGCTCAGACAGAACTAGCTAGCATTCTCTTGCTTCAGTTACACACTAAATAATAATATAAAGTACAGTACACAAAACTATGGGAAATATCTCACTATTCAGCTAAAAAAATGTAGGGGAGATGAATGGGAACACAGGACGCGCTTCTCCAAAGGCTAATGGCGTCACCGTTACACTTCCTGAGGAATGACAACACTTCGATTCTTTCCCGAGTCTATTTCACTATTTCGTCACTATTATCACTCGTGGGATATCACTATTCGCACTCCAACATATTAGACATATTAATATCAAATTACTTACAGAATTCCTTGGAAGGGGGAGGGGGGAGGATTACGACAGTACCAACCAACTGCCACCTACCACGGCCGGTGAGCGAGTCAGACACGCTAAAACTGCGTATGCAAAGGGGGAGAGGGGATGAAGGCGTACGTAATTTAACATTTTAATTATTACAGACTCGTGATAGACTCAGTGTGATGTCTTTCCCCTTACAATCGATTACTAAAAAAAAAATAACTCGTTACAATAATTACTCAGCAACCTCTCTTTATACCCTTACATCGAAAAATAAGTATAATCATCGTGCTTTACATCACTTTGCGCACGCGCACATTATGCTGGATTACGTGAACAAAGGCATATGTTCCCATCTCGAGTTTTATATTATAAAGAGACTTAATACTAGTAGATTACAGTAGGAAAAAAAAAGTGAGCAACTAGGTAACTTAATCTATGTTCTGGTAACGTTCGCATGGAAACAGCCATGCCCAGGCAACACTCAACCGAACTTTTGGTCATATATAGTGAACTAGATACAGCTCATTATCACTTCCGGGCACTACATCCGCCTACGGTTAGGGAAGACCAAAAGTTCGGGCGACTGGACCTGAACTCCTCAGAAATACCCAGTACCCATACTTAACACACACTACACCTAAGGTCACCTACTTGACCAGTCTCCCTTAATACTGCTACTGTGGGGTGTTTCACACGCTCCTTGCTCGTGAGGGGAAACCAATCTTCACGCCTCCAAAACACCAGCCAACGTGTCCTATACTGCGACTGTGGGGTATTATATAAGCTCCATGCTCGAAAACAGTCGGCGGCTATCATGTCCGCAATAAAAAATTCTCTACCACGAGTAAATTTTCTCCTGCTACTCACTATATGCAACTGACGACGTATGCCACTCACCAGGCATGTTACTCATAAGGAAAATGTCCTGCTACCAGGAGAAACTTTGTGCTTAGTTAAGAGTAACACGAGTCGCTCCACTGCGTTCTGTCCAGAGACCGAACGAAACCTACCTACCTCTCCTGACATGCGAGAGCCCCATAGTTCAACTTCTCCAAGCCCTATAGAGAAACTGGAAACTTCCCCTCTCTCTGAGCAATCCTATACTGCAGTTTGGGTATTACATACACTCAGTGCTCGAGGTTCTCAAAGCAAGTAGGAAACCTCCAGGTGGAGACCTTCAGGTAGAACTGCCCGTCAAATGTACAGTTCCCTAACTCTGGGGAAAAAAAATTGAAGTCCTAACTGTGAGAGCTCATTTTCCCTAAGCCTAACAATATAACCTAAAGAAAAAAAGAATCGAGGTAAGGCAAGAACGACGGTCTAAACACCGAGGTGCACTCGATTTGACAACACGCAGCTTCCACGCCTCATCTCTGCAAAAGCTGGACATACCCTAAACAACTACAGTACTCAACCCTATTAATCAACCCAAAATTACAACATCATAGGTACTGGTAGAAAAGATAAATACACAGGTACAGTTTGGAGAGACCTGGAAGGCCATACCTGACTCCATGTTCCCAGCCAGTTAAGGCAAGGACAAGACGTGTTCAGAGAGAGAGAAAAAAAATGAGTATATACAATATATACACCATACACCCATCATCTACGAGTACTGCAACCTCTCAGGCGGTCTCTGGGATCTTACACTAGGCAGTATCTCTTCCTCTTCCTCACTGGTCAAAAACTTGTGATCTACCGTACTCAATAAGGCATCTCGTTCAACATATCTTTTGACCTTTTCAGCTGCCCTACTCGAGATGGTGCCTTCAAACACATTTTCTAACTCATAGGCTCTCCCTTGATCATCAGAGAAATTACCAATATCTTGACCAATATCTTGATCGATAACTCTGACAATCTTGTAAGGACACTGCCATTTTCTATTTAGCTTTGATGCCGTACCAGGCAAGCACTTCGACATAGATCCAAACTAATTCACCTGCTTCTAGAAAATCATTCCTACGTGCCTCATTTGCCCTGTTAAGGTATCCTGCTGTCATCCGACGTTGTGTCTCTCTGAGCATCTGTTTGACATCTATTTTCACTATACAATCTTCATCAGTAGGCAACTGCAAATCTTCTACCTCGCGATTTGGATGACGACCATTAAAAGCAAAGAATGATGATGTACCTAGGGACGTATGCACTGTTTCGTTCAACGCTTTCTCAGTGTCGCATAGGTGCATAGGCCACGTATTCGGGTGTTCTTGGCTCAAGATTGCCAGTACTGTTTTTAAGGTCCTATGTGCTCTCTCAATAACTGAATTTCCTCGGGGATTGTAGGGTAGACAGAATCCTTGCTTAATCCCGGCTCTCCTACAAAAATTTCTAAACTCTGCACTGGTGAATTCTCCTCCATTGTCCATGATAACTACCTGCGGCTTACCATACCTACAGATGTCCTTCTTAAATTCTTCAGCTTCGGCTTTGGTGGATTTTGTACGAAGGGGGTAGATACGTAGGTACCTAGAAAAATGGTCTATCACCGTGAGACAATACCTGTGACCACTCCTACTATTATGCAAATCTATGAGATCTATCGCAACTCTCTGACCATTATCATCTACTGGTGGCAATTCCTTAAAATGGTGCTCAATCTTCCCGTGACCCTTGAACTGCTGACATGACTTGCATGATTTAACAAAATGTCGCACATCGGTCAGTAGAGACGGCCAATAGAAAAACTGTCTTGCCTTGGCTACCGTCTTGCGTTCTCCTAGTTATGAAGGGTTATGAACAATTGAACAGGCAATAGCAACTAAAGACTTGAGTACCACCAGGCACAACCTCGACTTTCCCATTTCTTCTCTTCGCACATACAGAATCTCCTCATTCATTTCGATAGCGTAAATGGGACGATTACTAGACAACTTCCTGGGTAACTGACCTCCTAAATACTGAATTACCTGCCTCCACCTTGGGTCTACTTTTTAGGCTTCCCGGACCTTGTCTACCGTAAGACCCAGCCACCGAAATTCTGCATTAGATTGGGTTATATCTGTCTCCTCGATTGCTCCTACTGGTCTACTATAAGCATCTGGGACATAATGATTCACACCCTTTTTATACTTTATCACAAGATCGTAGTCTCTCTTCTCCAACAAAATAACGCGACATACGTGGGCATTTAGTCTTTTTCTTAAAGATGATGGTTAATGGTCTATGGTCAGTGATGTAGGAAAAGGGTTTGCACCATAAATAGTGGCTGAAAAATCTACATGCACTCACTACTCCCATAGCTTCCTTGTTTGTTAGGGAGTATCTTTTTTCTGTCGGGGTAAGTTTCTTTGAAAAGTATCCAATAGGTCTCAAATCTTTCTCGCCCTCCAGCTGTATAAGAGCTGCGCCAATGTGCGAGTCGTTAGCATCTGTGTGTAACTCGAACGGTTTAGTTAAATCTGCCTTTACTAGTACTGGAGCTGACACTAACTTTTGTTTAAGAATTAAGAATACATTCTCACATTCCTCTGACCATTTCAATTTTCCGTCCTTCCTAAGCAAATTAGTGAGAGGACTGGCAATGGCAGCAAAGTCAGGGATGTGTTTGCGATAGAAGTTACACATGCCCACAAAGCGTCTCACTTCCTTGGCCTTCGTTGGTCGTGACATCTGTTCAATGGCTTCAAGATTCTTACTGTCAGGGCGTACTCCTTTCTCCGACACTACATGTCCCAAGAACTTAATTTCTCGCTTTATGAAAGAGCATTTACTAACATTCAGCTTCAATCCAAACTCGGTTAATCTTCCAAAGGTAATCTTCAATCGGTCTAGCATCTGATCGAAAGAGTCTGCCCAAATCACAACATCGTCTAGGTAGTTACGGCACCAACCTTCTCTAACTAAAGGGGCTAACACTTCCTGCATTTTCCTCGTGAAAATTGCTGGACTCACAGACAATCCAAAAGGTAAGCGCTTGTATCTGAACAAATTAACTCCATCAGAAAAAGTTGTCAAGTCTCGAGAGCTTTCATCCAACCGAACTTGGAGGTAGGCGCCTTTCATATCAAGAGTGCAGTAAAACCTTTTCCCAGCGCTTTCCTCTATTAATTCATGTAATCGGGGTAGGGGTTGGATATCTATCGACCTTATTAAGAGCCCAATAATCAATACACATCCTTTTACTGCCGTCCGGCTTGCTGACTAAGACTATGGGGGCTAAATATGCAGCGTTCGATTCCTCAATCACATCCTTTTCAATCATCTCGGAAATTATCTTCCTTGCTTGCTCAGGATGTCGATACAAGGGCATACGCACAGGTTCAGAGTCAATAGTATCAATGTGGGCTTCAGGTACTTTAAGGGTGCCAATTACCTTCGGACCAAGAATGAACAGTGCATTATTATCTAATATCAACTCTCTCAATTTGTCCCTCTGTGACTGAGACAAATGTGTCCAACTCACTGAGAATTTAATTAAGCGCAGCACGTCGGTCACTCCCATCCTGTACCTGATCCATGTGTGGTAACAATGCATTATCGACCCGAACTACTCGTGCCACAAGGTCACCTTCTGCCTCACCTACTGGTTGCACTAATTCAAGTGGACTTCTGTCCTATTCCTTGGGGCTAAGATAAGTAGTATTCAACTCGTCAACAACATGGTACGTCCCCAACACTTGTCCTGGGTTTAGCTTCACTGGTCCCTTGGTTACATTGGCAATGGGTAAATAGCATGTCCCGTTCTCACTATCACGCAACAATTTGGTGCTAATGAAGCTTTACCCCTGGCCTTCTGAAATTTACTAACATGTAAGACATCTCCGGGTTTTCTCTTTCAATGCAATGGGTACTGACATCAGTGTCTGTGCAGGTACCACAGTCCTACACTTCACTTGTACTAGCTCTCCTTCCGCCTTTCTCATATGGTTAGTCTGGAACTTTATTCTGTTCACTGTCTGGCAAAGCTTATTTCGGACCTCGTACTGCTGACCACCCCAATGCATCACCTGACCTTCTCCGTCCCAAGAGAAAATCGCCCTACCAATTGTCCGCACCCATGAGCACTTCGGTTGACAAATAATAGTCTGGGACCACTACAAATCGCTGCACTATGCTTGTCTTGGGGGCAATATGCACTACCGACGAAGCCTGGCCAACAACAGTTAACTTATGGTTGGATACTGAAAGCAATGAACGTTGGCACTTGCTAATCTTTAATCCTAATCTATTTGCTGTATTTTCTTTCAACTGGTTGCTACGCTACCAGTATTTACAAAAGCTGAAACCTGATGCTGTCCCAAAATCAAGCGTATCACTGGAGTGTCTACTTCAACTCGAACTTTTTAGACTTCCTCCACCTCACCATCTGAACACCTCACCATCTGAAAGATTCTGACAGCCCTCATTCTGTTCTACATCCTGTACACTACACACAACATGACTGGCAGCCTGCATTACCTCAGGTACCTCTAGTCATTCCCTAGGTAGTTGGGTGTCCAGATGTAACTGAGAATCCTGCTGTGAGAGGGAACTAGCTGTTGTGGGAGGTGTACTTGGCATGCTCCTCTCCTTTTTTCTACTGAAGTCTACCAGGGCATCCCTCATGTCCCCTTCTAGAGTTCGCTTTCAAGCAATCAAAACAACTTCCTCGCTCAGGTTTCCTTGGACAGTTCGCCGTGTCATGTTTACTGCCATTTGAACACCACCCACAAGGCCATATTGTAGATCTAGGTTTAAAGGGTACCCTACATACGGGTACTCGAGTCACTGGGCGAGCATTGTCACTAATAACTGGAGGTGTGATTCTAGTAGGGGTTGGAACATAATTAACGTCTGACACTTGTTCATCCACAACTTTTGCCACTCTACGCCATTGTCTATAACCCCTTTCTCTCTCTAATTCTGAAATAAAGGTCTCCATTCCCAGATCTTTAAACAACTCTAATCGTTCCCTAACATCCTGCGGTACTTTACGTAGCACAGCTTTCTTCCACAACTGCTCCACATTGGAAGGGTTAATATGATGATGTTCTCTACAAATTGCTCTAAAGTTACTCCTCAAAGTTATACTCCATTTGGGCAAGCTCGCGGAATGCATCAGCGATCCCTTCAGGACCTCTGAACTCACACTGCAACGATGTCTTAATATCCCCATAAGTACCACCTGCCTCACATAAGCTTAACTCTCCCAGAACATATGTACGCAACTCTGTGTCCATATGAGTGCTACTGCCTTCCGCTGTTCTAAGTTAGCAGTCATTGACTCCACCTGCATCAAGAAGTGATTGACCAGAGTCCTAGTATGTAGACCATACATTTCACCCATCTTTAGAACATCAACATCCTTACACTCTAGTACTTCCCTGATAGCTCTGCATACCTCCTACAGGCAAATTTGACCACTGTGGTGTTGACTGCCTAAATGGATTTCCAGACTTAACGGGAGTATACTGTGATGGACCTCCAACCTTGGTTGGGGTGAGTCCGGGTGGGCCTAACATCTCCAACGTTCTAATACGCTGAAAACACTCATCAATTACGGATGGTTCCTGTTTCACCTCTACTCCCTCAGGCATTTCAGTTTCAATGTCAATCAATTTTTCAACACGGGACTCCATCATGAATTATACAAACGTGAGCAACCCCAGGAGGTGAGTGCTCAACTACGAAAATGCCCCAACTGCAACTTCAGCAACCCCAGGAGGTGAATGCTCGACTACGAAAATGCCCCAGCTGCAACTTCAGCAACCCCAGGAGGTGAATGCTCAACTACGAAAATGCCCCAAATGCAACTTGAGCAACCCCAGGAGGTGAATGCTCAGCTGCAACATCAAAATAGTACACTTCAAATACACATACCTTATAATTCTACACATAATGCTAAGTACATATACCTTTCAGAACTGGGGGATGAGCTATTATTTCAAGTTAAATTACCCTCACATTAATAGGTCATCCCAACGCTGTGCCACCACTTGTACTGTCACCTCTGCGATCCAGACTTTTACATGATCAAAAGGGGCAGAAAACAAGTCACCATTGATGACCACTGTGTGCTGGAACGGTCGGGAACTCAGCTTGATGGAGACTCTCTCCCATTAGCGGCCTCTTCGGTTGCGTTTATTACATTTCAAGTGGCCAAGTTAACAGTGGTAGCATGCCAAAATGACGGGGCCAGTCTCCAACTAGGCCAACCCAAGCCCAACCTTCGCAGTTTCCCAGAATGCTTCTAAGTTGCACATTAATAAACTACTAGGTAAGCTCTATACCACCAGTTCTCAAGGGTTATATAAACAATAAAGTTCGAGTGGGAGGGAATATGTATTAACAAGATCAAAAAGTAGAAATCTTCCCCAGCTACTTGCTTTACAGATTAAACATGAATCAGTTGGCACATTGTTCGAAAAATATGGTCCTAATATCAAATCCACCAAACTTAGCTCCTCTGTCCCAGTCCAATGTGTTTCTTCATAACCGTTCCTCTGAGCACAAATTTCACTGGTCCAGTCCTCTGTCAATCCCGACCTTAACTTGCACACTGTGACCTTGACTCACGCACTGGGACTTCGACCTCCACGCCTGGACTTGGACTCACTCACTGGTACTTAGACCTCCATGCTTGGACCCGCTAGAAGTCAATATGTATAATGAATAACTATTCTCCCCAATGCAAGCAATCCCTTCACATGATCAGGAAGGTCTCATAATAAAGAAACATGAGTTACAACACTCGGCACCTTAAACATAACAGAACAACACACGGCACCACAGACACATAGGTCTGCTCAAACCAATACCCATTGTAGGGATAACATGGAAAAAAAAGTACTGTAACCAATACAGTAAGCATGAATAACTAACTCTAACCATGAAAATCATCACTGCATCAATATCATTGTGCCTCACAAAGTAACTATGTGAACATTTACTCACAACATAGCCGTAATAAGTACTGTGTTGCAAAGTCATTTCAACACAATAAAAATTCAGTCCCCAGGCACGTGATACTTGGCCTACGAAAATCACACATTTATCTGAGGCTCAGACAGAACTAGCTAGCATTCTCTTGCTTCAGTTACACACTAAATAATAATATAAAGTACATTACACAAAATTATGGGAAATACCTCACTATTCAGCTCAAAAATGTAGGGGAGATGAGTGGGAACACAGGACGCGCTTCTCCAAAGGCTGATGGCGTCACCGTTACACTTCCTGAGGAATGACAACACTTCGATTCTTCCCCGAGTCTATTTCACTATTTCGTCACTATTATCACTCGTGGGATATCACTTCGCACTCCAACATATCAGACATATTACTATCAAATTACTTACAGAATTCCTTGGAAGGGGGAGGGGGGAGGATGACAACAGTACCAACCAACTGCCACCTACCACGGCCGGTGAGCGAGTCAGACACGCTAAAACTGCGTATGCAAAGGGGGAGAGGGGATGAAGGCGTACGTAATTTAACATTTTAATTATTAAAGACTCGTGATAGTGTGATGTCTTTCCCCTTACAATCGATTACTCAAACAAAATAAAATTCTCGTTTCAATAATTACTCAGCAACCTCTCTTTATACCCTTACATCGAAAAATAAGTATAATCATCGTGCTTTACATCACTTTGCGCACGCGCACATTATGCTGGATTACGTGAACAAAGGCATATGTTTCCATCTCACTCGAGTTTTATATTATAAAGAGACTTAATACTAGTATATTATAGTAGGAAAAAAAAAGTGACAGCAACTAGGTAACTTAATCTATGTTCTGGCAACGTCCGCATGGAAACAGCCATGCCCAGGCAACACTCTCTCAACCGAACTTTTGGTCATATAAAATGAACTAGATACAGCTCATTATCACTTCCGGGCACTACATTGGGGTAGTTCAAAAGTATTTCAATAGAGAGATGCTTTAATGAATATGTTTTTGGCATATCGTTAAATAAGCAACTTCCACAAATGTACTCAAAATTGATTGGGAAACACACTCAATTCTAACCAAAACTCAGAGGACACATATGGTTTAAAAAAATATCACTTTCAGGAAACATATATTATGATATCGATTGACACGTAAAGACAGCTGACATATGAGGTGCTGAAGAATAATTTTCTATTTAGATTTAGGTCACAGAAACAAGCGTGAAACTTCAAATGTATTTTCTTTTTTTCTTCAGTAGATGCAAAATTACATCCCTTTCCTTGGGGGAAGCAGCCTAGGTATATAGATAGATGCAAAATTACAGAGAGCATCCTGAAAATGTAAAAAAAAAATAAAAATAATTACACCTAGTGAAGGTTCCTGTTACACTATAAGCCACATTTCCTTAGGTGAAACATATCAAAACCGTTACTTCATGAGAAGGAATATGAATTTTTACGAGAAAGTAAATACACTATCGCAATACCGATAAATATAACTAATTTCCGTTTATAACTTTATACCTCATCCCCGTAGATGTAAAGTGCATGACAGCTATAAAAAAATGTAGGTTGAAGGAACACTGATTGAACTCTGCTCATGGATAGTTACGTTAGGAAAATGGTCGTTTGTGATGCTAAAACTGCATAACTGAGGGCTTGAATATTAAATATGCCTGAAAGCTTCGCAAAAGGCAAGATGATGGAACACTGACTGAATTGCATTAATGTAGTCTGAAGATTGTTTGGATCTTTACGTTAGGAAGAGGATCATTTGAGTAATGCTAAAAACCGCATAATTGGGGCAGAGAACACTAAAAAAGCAACTTCCACAAATGAACTCCATATTAGCTAGGAAACACTCCCAGTTGTATCCATATTTCATGAATTATTTTTGATTGAGAATTCCGTGGAGAAAAAAAAGTATCAAGGCTTTATGAGGTAATTCGTAGGATGAAAATAATTCACAGAAAAAGAATTCTGCCATTTCAGGGTTTTAAGCCTAAAGAGTTTCCTTTCATTAGAGATGTGAAAACAGCTTCGAAATTTGATGTTATTTTATGTGCATCACTAGCGCTTTAAAGTGGCATCTTGAGCCTAGTGATCAAATACAAAATATTGAATATTTTCCCCGTATGCCGGTTCGTATGATATCATGATCCATATTTACCAAGGTAAAACCACGCCGAAAGGATATGAATTGAACTACAAATCTCTGGAATTCACTTTCTGGGAGTTGCTTCCCACATACGATTAATCCTCTCAATTTTAAATCTAATTGTTATAAGTATTTTATGAATGGAGGATGTCTTTTGGCACATGGACTTATTTTTTTCCTTTGTTTTTCCTTCCTCCATTCATTATAAAAAAAAAGAAGCATTTATTGAAAATCATATATGTGGATTATAAGGAAAAACTAAGTACAAAGCCGTACTGAGATATACAATTTATTTACATTACTTGGTTACTCATATACGCAGATTTATTATTCATGATGGATCTAAATAAATCAGGTTGCAGTATCGTCGACCTGAACTACTGCGTCTTCTACGTTGAGATTAATTGGATTTTTAGTTTCCGATGAGTCTATTGGCTTTTATTAGGCTTGACCTCCCAGATAAAAAGTAGTACCAAACGTGAATTTGTTACGACTGATAGCATTCACTGTGGGAGTAGTTCAAAAGTAATTAACTGGAGTGATGGCTGCCTGAACGTATTTTTGGCAAAATCGTTAAAGATGCAACTTCCACAAATGTACTTAATATTGATCGGGAAACACGCTCTATTGTAACCAAAACTCAGAAAACACGAGGGAAAAAAAAATCACTCAGGAAACATATAGCAAGAAATCGATTGACACATAGAGAGCTGAAATAAGGGTGCTTAAGAACAATGTCTCCATCGATGTTTGGGTCTCCTAAATAAGCGAGGAACTTCAAATGAGTTTTTTACTATTTGCAGAAGATGCACTTTAATATTATAGGGAGCCTCCTGACTGTATGTAAAAAGAAAAAAAAAGAAAAAAGAGCTAGTAATTGCACATAATGAAGGTTCGTGTTCCAACACAAGTAACATTTCCTTAGGTTAAATATATAAAAACCGTTACCTCATGAGAAGAAATTTGAGATTTTGACCTCACCTATGAAATTATACGAGAAAGTAAATACATTATCGCAATACCGACATATAAAATTAAGTAGCAGTTATATCTTTATACCTGATCTCCGTAGACGTAAAGTGCATGAGGTACGAAAAATGCAGGTTGAAGGAACACTGAACTGTACTGATGTCGTCTCTCGATTGTTGGGATATTTATTTTAGGAAGACGGTCATTTGAGTGATGCTAAAAACCGCATAGGTCAGGGCGAAAACGCTGAAGGAACACCGACTGAACTCCATTAATGCCGTCTGGAGATTGTTTGGATCTATACATTAGGAAGAAGATCATTTGAGTAATGTGAAAAACCACATAACTGGGGGCGAGAACACGAAAAATGCAACTTCCCCAAATTTACTGTAAACTAGCTAGGAAACACTCCCAGTTGTATCTAAATGTAATAAATCATTTTTAAGTGTCAGAGAATTCAGTAGCGAAGAAAAAAGTAACAAGTCTAAATGAGGAAATATGTATGATGAAATTGATGGTTTTAAGCCCAAAGAGTTTTCATTCATTAGACATGAAAACAGTTTGGAAATTTAGAGAAAATAATTTTATTTTTATTTGCACCACTAGGGCATTAAAGCGGCATCTTGAGCCTAGTGATCAAATATGAAATATGGAATATTCTTGCCGTATGCCGGTTCGTTTGTTATCATGATCAATATTTTCCAAGGCAAAACCACTGCGAGAGGCAATAAATAGTTTACATGGAAATCACATTATTAGAAAATAACGACATACCTTGCCGTACCTGGGTATACAATTTATAAACAATGGTTGATTAGTCATATACGTAGATTTATAGTCCATGATGGGTCTAAAAAAAATAAGGTTGTAGTATCGTCAACCTGAACAATTGTCTTCATCATGTTGATATTAACTGGATTTTTAATTTCCGATGAGTCTATTGGCTTCTTTCTAGGCTTAGCATCGCGGATAAAAGGTAATTCTAAATGTGAGTTAGTTATGGCTGATAGCATTCGCTTTGGGGTAGTTCAAAACTATTTCACTAGAGTGATGCTTGGATGAACGCACTTTTGGGGAAATCGTTAATTATGCAAGTTCCTCAAATATACTCAAAATTGATTAGGAAACGCACTCTATTATTACCAAAACTCAGAAGACACATCTGAAGGATAAAAAAAAAAATTACTTTCAGAAAACATATAACAAGAAATCGATTGACATGTAAAGCGAGCTGACATATGAGGTGCTTGAGCACAATGTTTCAATTGATGTTTGGGTCTCCGAAAAATGCGAGGAACTTCAAATGGGCATTCTTTATTATCAGCAGTAGATGAACTTTAAAATTACAGCGAGCCTCCTGACAACATTTCCTTAGGTAAAACATATCAAAACCGTTACAGCATGAGATGGAACATGGTTGAAATTTTGACCTCACCTATGAATTTTTACGAGAAAATAAATACACTATCAAAATACCGATATATACAGTATAATTAATTTCAATTTATAACTTTATCCTTAATCTATATAGACGAAAAGTGCATGACCCGCTACAGAAAATGCAGGTTGGAGGAACACTGATTGAACGTACTGATGTCGTCTGTTGATTGTTGGGATATTTACGTTAGGAAGAAAGCAGTTTGAGTGATGCTAAAAACCGAATAACTGGGGGCGAAAACACTAAAAAGGCAACTTCAACAAATATATTCTAAATTGGCTGGGAAACACTACCAGTTGTACCTTAATTGCATAAATAATTTCTATGGGTCAGAGAATTCCGTGGATGAAAAAAAAAAAAAAAATCAGTAACAAGGCTAAACAAAATAATGCATAGGATGAAACTGAGTCAGAGGAAAAACAATTCTGCCATCTGAGGGTTTCAAGCCCAAAGAGTTTCCTTTCATTAGAGATGTGAAAACAGCTTGGAAATTTGCAGATAAAGCTGATGCTATTCTTACGTGCATCACTAGCGCTTTAAAGTGGCATCTTGAGCCTAGTGACCAAATATGAAACGTGGAATATTATCCCCCTAAGCCTGTTCGTGTGATATCATGATCCATATCTACCAAGGTGGCAAAAAATTGTTTACAAGATAATCGCTTACTTATTATCATATATGCATTATTAGAAAAAAACTAAATACATTGCCGTACTGAGATATACAATTTATAAACAATATATTATTCTCCATATAAAATAAAATCAGGATGGAGTATCGTCGACCTGAAGTATTATCTTTTCCATGTTGAGATTAATTGGATTTTTGATATCCGATGAGTCTATTGGCTCTTTTTAGGCCTGAAGTCACGGATAAAAGGTAGGTCCAAAGGTGAATTAGTCATGGCTGATAGCATTCACCTTGAGGGTACTTCAAAACTACTTCACTGGAGTGATGCCGAAATTTTTTCGGCATTTTTGCCGAAATCGATAAATATGTACTTCCACAAATGTACTCAAAATTGATTTGGGAACACACTCTATTCTTACCAAAACTCAGAAGACACATCCGAGGGTAAGAAACAATCACTTTCAAGAAACATATAACAAGATATCGATTGACACTTAAAGATAGCTGACATGTGAGGTGCTTAAGAATAGTGTTTCGATTGATATTTGGATCACCGAAATTACAGCAAGCCTTTTGACCGAATGTAAAATAAATAATAATAATAATAATAATGATAATAATAATAATAATAATAATAATAATAATTGCACATAACGAAGGTTTCTCTTACACTATAAGCCACATTTTCTTATGTGACACATCTCAAAACTGTTACCTAATGCGAAAGAATATTGATGAGATTTTGACTTTCACCTGTGAATTTCTACGAGAAAGTAAATACACTATCGCAATACCGATATATATATATATATATATATATATATATATATATATATATATATATATATATATATATATATATATATATATATATATATATATATATATTGTTACGTATTCATGCTTTAGTTGAATACCTTAACAGAAAAGAACAAAAACATTCATTCTAATGCCCACACTAAAGATAAACATGCAAAAATAAACAAGAGGCTTATATATATATATATATATATATATATATATATATATATATATATATATATATATATATATATATATATATATACAATTCACTTAACTAACCCTTAAATTACATACGAGTTAGTGTGACTGGGGATGACAAATGACAGGATGTACATCCTAATATCCTTGCATTTTATTCTGCGGTCCCCTAACAGCCTGTGACTTCTAGCCTAAGGATGGTTCACTAACCTCATACAAATAACCAGAACCCCCTTGTGAAGTCTGTTACAATACCTGGACTTCGTCAGAACAAGGCTGGAGCGCACCTGTAGTCTTCCCCGTCTCCCTCACACTAACTAACTATGAACAGCTACCCCAACATTATATATGGCAGCCCCAAGCCAGAAACGGCAGGAATCACTCCCATCATGCATCACTTATCTAAACACTATGCACTATACATGATTCTGGATAACAAAGCATTTAACAAACATTAACAAACAATACAAACACAATTGCCAAAAAATACAATTATTAAATAAATCCCAGAATACAAAATTTCACCTGAAATTGACTAGATACTTCTCATTGCTTCACGAGAATATTTCTAGTTCCCCATGGCCTCACTCAACTAAATCGAGATCCCAGTCCGTATTTATGGTACACTAATACATTTCTTAGATGATCAACTAGATGCCGTACCTAACACCCCCCTACCCAGAGAGAATTTAGGTTGTAACCTAAATTACTCGAGAGAGTACATCTGCCACTACATTTTCCTTCCCTCTTATGTTATGGACATTCACACGGTATTTCTGCAGGAATAAAGCCCATCGAGTTAGTTGCTGGATTTTGTTCTTCATTTTATTCAGGAACTGCAGTGGACTATGGTCACTTTGCACAGTGATGGGTCCACCATGGCCAGCAACTCCTTTTCAATAGTGCTGTAGGATTTCTAATGAGGCTTGAACTTTTGAGACATGTAGCTGACCGGGTGGAGCACAGCATCCTCACCATTACCTTCCTGTAATAGCACTGCTCCCACTCCTGTGTTACTGGCATCTACTTTTAAGTGGAAAGGTTTATTAAAATGTGGAGATTTAAGGACAGGCTTACTGGTCAATAGGAGTTTTAAGCTATTAAAAGTTTCCTCACACTTGGGAGACCACTGAAATTTTACTTTAGGACTCACTAGGTCTGTCAAAGGGGCGGCCACTTCCGCAAAGTTAGGGCAAAAACGGCGGTAGTAACCTACCATACCTAGATATCTTCTTAGCTCCCTTCGGTTTGTGAGTGGAGGTACGTTATTTATGGCTTATCTTAGCCGTAATAGGAGCCATCTCACCTTGTCCTACCTGATGTCCAAGATAAACAATAGTACCATGGCCAAATGAAGATTTGGCGAAGTTCACAGTCATCCAAGCATGAGCTAGTCTGGTGAAAAGTTGACAAAAACTAAAAACATGGTCTGCCCAATTATTATCGAATATTACTAGATCATCCAGGTAGGCCCTTACTCTAGGTAATCCAGTAACTACTTTGTTCACTAACTTTTGAAAAGTGGCTGGGGCATTTTTCATGACAAATGGCATCTTTGTATTGATAAAGCCCATCAGGAGTGACAAAAGCAGATACTTCTTTAGCTTTATCTTTTAGAGTAACTTGATAATAACCCTTTAAAAGATCTAGTTTGGTTAAGTAGCGTGAAGTTCCTGTCATCCAAGATATCGTCTATCTTAGGTAGTGGATAGGAGTCAGTACGTGTTACCAAGTTCACCATTCTGTAATCCGTGCACATTCTGTATGTGTTGTCGGACTTGGGAACAAGCAGACAAGGAGATGCCCACTCACTGCAACTAGGTTCTGCCAAACCGTGGTCCACAAGGAATTCCACCTCCATCCGAAGAATTTCTCTCGTGTGGATTCATCCGGTATGGAGCTTGTTTGATGGGTGCATAGTCACTCACCAACACCACGTCGTGACTCTCCACCACACTCTGCTGCGGGATGTCCTGAAACAGACTGGGGAACTTGGACAGCAAACCTCTTAGCTCTTCTGCTTTTTCGGGCTTCAGATGCCAGATGCTGTAATATAGGATCTGGATTAGCAAGGATGACAGAATTATTCATGACAGGCACCATAGGATTAAAGTTGTCTTCCAATTTTTCTTCTGTTTTCTCCCCAGACGACTTTTCTTTCCGTACCTGTAAGGCCATAACTACTGGTCGTTGTTTAAATAACTTCATGTTATTAGAATGGAACTGTCTCTCAGTCTTCCTTCTTCCGGGTCTTTATTACGTATCTGTCACTACCACTCTTGCTCTTTACCTCATATGGTCCTTCATATTTATACGTGGGTAATAAAAGTAAGACCTGATCTCCCACCTCAGATTTCCTATTTTCAGCTTTCTTGTCAAAATTGTTCTTCATACTGCTTTGACTTTCTTTTAAATTATCTTTAGCAAACTGCCTTATCTTTTGCAGTTTATTGGTAAAATTCTCCATATACTTGCACAATGAAACCTGCTCTGATTCTTCTAGCCAAGAGTCTTTCATTAACCTCAACGGTCCACGTACATCATGTCCAAAAACTAACTGATGTGGACTGTACCCAAGTGACTCTTGTTTACTTTCTCTTATGGCAAACAATAAGAGATTGATTCCATCATCCCATTCCCTTCCACTTTCTAAGCAATATTTTCTCAACATTGACTTAAAGGTCTTGAATCTTTCTAACATACCCTGGGATTCGGGGTGGTAAGCAGTAGCTAGATATTGTTTTACCCCCAGTTGCTTCATAGCATCTTTAAACAAATCTGAAGTAAAATTAGTCCCCTGGTCAGACTGTACTACCTTTGGAATCCCATACTAAGTGAAGAAATTAATAATTTTATCTTTGCATTTATCTTCTTAATTGGAATGGCTTCTGGATATATGGTTGTGGCACACATCTATTACCTCTTTTGGTTTTAGGCAGGGGGGGCCAACACAATGATGATTTTTGATAGGTTTGAGAGGCACTGGTTTTAATACTTCATTTGGTTTCCCAGCTAATTGACACTCTCTACAAGATTTGCAAAACTGAGCTACATTTTTCCTTAACCGGGCCAAAAGAAGTGATTCAGTACCTTGTTGCTGGTTTTACTACATCCTAGGTGACCTCCAATGTTATCATGAGCTGAATTTCTCAAAGCGGATGGTACAGTTGCGAGCAGATGACTCGAGGCCACCTAGTCCACCAAGATGTTGGTGTTCTATCTGGCAACTGTGGTAGCTGTGAACTTGACCGAGATCCAGTCTGCTGTCCGGGCGAAACAAACTGGTCTCTAATCAGTATTATGCAAGTAAACGTATAATACTGATAATGATTAACGTGTCAGACACGTGGTAGACATATTTATAACCATAGTATTATAACACAGGCACCCAAACTGTGATGCGTTCATTCATGTGAGACGGTATCCCGAGCGTGCAGCTCCATCACCACCTTGGTTTGTGACGTATGCACCAAGTAACGTCACGTATGGGGGGGGGGGTGGAGCTAGTTGACCCGTTCATGATGATAAACATTTAGAGAGTAATCGTTCGACTTTATCACTCGAATATTAAAGAAACATTGGATTTTTCTGTCAAAACAAACCTATTACAACCTCTAATCTCATATACGTTAAATACTGCAGCCAACCACTTGCACCCTCACCCCCCCCTCCCATCACACGTCCCACCTCGTCCCGTCCTTCCTCACCCACCACCCTCCATATAACACCCCCTCCCCTCCCCTTGTTCTGCCTACTGTGGTGTGAACCTTTTAACTGTCGACGAAAGTGAGGTTAACGGTGAAGGATGACTGGCATGACGGCGTTTTTTGTGATAATAATGCTAGGTTGCGGAGAAGCCGATAACCCTACGGCATATCTCTTGAAAACTGGTAAAGGTTGTTTGGTTCACGGCAATAGTCGAACAAAATAAATCACTATCGATAACCGTGTGTCTCACATGAATGAACGCATCAAAGTTTGGATGCCTGTGACATGATACTATGGTTATAAATATATCTACCACGTGTCTGACAAGTTAATCATTATCAGTATTATACGTTTACTTGCATAATATTAATTGGAGACCAGTTAGAACTGCACATTTATCACTGGGTTTGTTTCGCCCGGACAGCTGACTGAATCTCGGTCAAGTTCACAGCTACCACAGTTGCCAGATAAAACACCAACATCTTGGTGGAATAGGTGGCCTCAAGTCATCTGCTCGCAACTGTACAACAATCTGATGAACCTCAGTCCATTTATCCTCAGATGACAAATTACTAGGCCTATACTTCCTCATAAGTACTCCATTCTTAACTACAACGATGAACTGCAAGCTCTTCTTCTGGAACAGCTTCATTAAAGCAATGAACCAAAGTTTTATCTTGATTCTGTTCCTGAACTTTTCTTTGGTCACTAGAAGGCTCTCTATTTTAGACAGACACACTCGTAGAAACATTACTTATTGCAGCTTCAAAAGGGGAAGAATTATTCACTGTAGGATCAGGGGACCTGGCGAATAACCTGCCAACACCAAGATCCTCCTCAGCAACCCCAGAGAAAATCGGATCTGCAGCGTCTTGGGTAGTGTCTGAATTAGC
Organism: Coenobita brevimanus; assembly: GCF_032717465.1. Lineage (NCBI taxonomy): Eukaryota > Metazoa > Arthropoda > Malacostraca > Decapoda > Coenobitidae > Coenobita > Coenobita brevimanus. The sequence goes on from NC_136967.1 coordinate 31,553,751, forward strand.
ACGTGATGAAGCCATACTCCGAGTGACTGCACATACAGGGAACAGGTCAGGATAATTCCTCTCAAGTTGCTTAGTTGGACTGTCAACAGAAGGTACCTTTGTTACTTTCAAATTAGGATATACCTGATTACCACCTATATCATTCCCTAACAAGAAAGTGACACCAGCTGCAGCCATCCTTTCATCAATTGCAACAGTTACAAACCCAGCAAAGTAGGCAGGCTCGAGGTAAACTTTGGCTTCAGGAACTTTGAAAAGCCCACCTTGACTATCAAGGACCCTCTTCCGGCCTGTTAAACACTCCTCTACCTGGGGAAATGAACTGCGATGTAAAACACTTCGTGTGGCAGCAGTGTCACGCAAAACCTGTATGGAGTACTCTATTCCCCCTGGACCATCTTTTGAAAGAAACCCTAATGACAAATATGGTTCAAAACTGCCCTCTTCACTCGAAGTGTCACTAGCTGGGTTATTCTTCTCACTTGTACTGCTGTTTTTCTTCTGACCATCTACAGCGCCATTTTCGGTTAAGCACTGTACTACCCCACCATTACTTTTTCTTTTTGTTGCACAATTTTTAGCGATGTGACCATATCCAGGGCACTTATAACACTGAACTAACTTTGATGCACTTTCAGCCTTTTTCCTGGTCTGAACAGAACTATCAGTGGGAGTGTTACCTTCGTACTGCTTACCAGTGCTACTGGGCTGTTTACTGTTAGACTTACCTCCAGCCTTGTTTACAGAAAGATGTGAACCACCCTTATGGGTTAAAGCATAATTTTCTGCCAAGATGGCTGCATTATGAGTGTCAGAGGGGTTTTTCTCTTCCAAATAAGCCTTTATGGGAGGGGGCATCTGCCGCTTGAACTCCTCCAACAAAATCAAATCCTTTAGTACCTCGTAAACACTGACACTACGTGACTGCAACCATCTTGTGAAATATCTATTTTTAGCATAGGCAAACTCCAGGAAAGTTTTCTTGAAGTTCCTCTGAGCCTCAGGTACCATCTCGTATCATTTGAGAATAGACTCCTTAACATTGTTATAATCACTTACATTCGTCAAGGAGTTAAACACTGCCTGGGCTTTACCCTTAAAAGAAGACTGAGCTAGCATCACTTTATACTCCTTCGGCCACTTCATACTCTCTGCTACCCTTTCAAACTGCAGAAAGAACTCATCAGGATCAGACTCGTCAGATTCAGGTACCTGGTCAACTCGAACTTTTCACCGCCACTAGGAGGGCCACTAGATTGCTTAGAGTCTGCTCAGCTCTGCATCTCTAACTTTGTAAGCTCGAATTCTCTCACTTTCTCTCTTTCTTGCCTCTCGTTCTCCTCTTTTTGTCTTATATATTCCCTCTCTTTCTCCCTGTCTTCTCTTTCCCTATCTTCTTTCTGTCTCAAATATTCCCTCTCTTTCTCCCTGTCTTCTCTTTCCCTATCTTCTTTCTGTCTCAAATATTCCCTCTCTTTCTCCCTGTCTTCTCTTTCCCTATCTTCTTTCTGTCTCAAATATTCACTCTCTCCGCTCTCCATGCTTCAGCCTCAAGTTCTATTTTCCTAATTAACACTTGTGGAGACTGCTCGGGAGTGACTGAGCAAAATGAAAGATCCTGACTGGGTAGTTTTCCTTGCCCCACTAACCCACGAATTACCTCATTCGTTACCTCTGCCTTGCGTACAGTCAGGGGACATTCTGTCTGGTGATGTTTGGCTATAGCTATCCAGTCACACTTTCTCAGCTCAGTTCTATTCAGATAATCAAGGGATGGATTGTCTATGAATTCGGAAATATCTCCAGAAGCCATGTTGAACTATGAATGAAATTCACCAAAAAATTTTGTAATAAAATTGAATTAATGGGATCAATCACGTCCTGTCACGGTCGCCAATTTCTGCTACGTATTCATGGCTTTAGTTGAATACCTTAACAGAACAAAAACATTCTTCATTCTAATACCCACACTAAAGATAAACAAACATGAAAAAATAAACACGAGGCTTAAATATGTGTACAATATAATTAACTTAACTAACCCTTAAATTACATACGAGTTAGTGTGACTGGAGATGACAAAATGACAGGATGTACAGCTCCGTTCAGAAGTTCGTACTACACCCAAAGTGGAAGGCACAAGCCTCGGTCCGCTCTTTCTGGACATGTTAATACCCCGAACCGCTCGCCACCGCAGGCAGAGCAGCAAATACCGGAACAGTTTCAGTCACACGACGAATGCGAAATTTGAGATGAAACGGATATTTACACATTGGCAATCATTATTACATATTAATGAAGGAAATACGTAGACATTATGCGGTTGTGATGAAAATATGTATACAAGTAACAAGTTACAATACACAAATAGAGGGAAATGAAGAACTCTGATATGAATCAATAAGTGATTTGTGAGTTTACTATTCTCCCACTGAAACACATGCACACACAAACACACACACACACACACACACACACACACACACACACACACACGTACACACAAATACACAAACGCACACACAAACACACACACAAGCACAAACACACACAAACACACGCACACACAAACACACATACAAGCACAAACACACACAAACACACGCACACACAAACACACATACAAGCACAAACACACACAAACACACGCACACACAAACACACATTCAAGCACAAACACACACAAACACACGCACACACAAACACAAACAAACTCATAAGAACAACAACAGCCACCACCACCACAGACTCCGCCACTTGCCACCCACCACAACCACCCACCACCACCAACGCCGCCGCCGCCACCGCCCACCACCACCGCCGCCACCCACCAACACCCACAATCCACCATCACCGCCACCGCCGCGACCACCGTCCACCACCACCGACGCATTAACAAACCGCATAATTGTGGAGGAAAAGACATTGCAATAGTTTACTTCATCCGTCCTGTTTGTGTGGGAAGGCCAAGGAACTTATTATATTTATTACGTGTGAGTAATCTTGCATCTAATAGGTGGATAATATATAAGCATAATTATACGGAAGTTTTCAGACAAAAAATGGTTTTATTTTTATTTCTATTTTATAGTCAACAATATATATATATATATATATATATATATATATATATATATATTCTGTATTATATCTATATCTATATTATTTCTGTCTCTATACCATATCTAATTATCTATAACATCTTTAATATAATATATGTATTGTAACTATTGTGTCTATTATATCTATCTATTTATCTATCTATCTACAGTATCTATCTATCTATCTATCTATCTATATAATATGCATACATATCTTTAATATAATGATAATTGTTGCCTAACTTTTCACATCAATATCGGGTCCAGCCTCCCTCTTTCTCAATCACTGCTTGCAACCTATCAGGCATGAAGCTTACAAGGCCACGGATGAAGTCGTGTTTGCGCCGGCAAAGTTCCTGCTTGGCGTTTACGTGGTCGAGATCATTTGTATTAATCATGTCAGCCCAAACATGTTTGTTACATTTAGATTGGCCCCTTTGGCGGGCCAGTCTGAGAGGTGAAGTATATATGTCTTGTCTCTGAAACCACTGCCGTACTACACGTGCGGTGTGGATGGGGCACCAGTCATGCATGGAAATTACATGTCCATCTTGGAACGGGAAACCCTTTGCACGTAAAGATGGGAGATATCGTTCCTGCAGGATATGGACACACTGGTCAGCAGTAAAACGCCCCTCGATGCTGAACATGTCACCCAGGCTCTGTAGGGTCAGGTATCCCCATATGTTACAAGTAACGTGACCCGATCTTGCCTCCTCACAAATGTCGACCCTCTCGCATCTGCATGCGAAATATATATTTTCTTTTTTTTTGTATTGTTGCAGCCATTAGACAGAATACTAGTTGATGACATGCCCCCATAACCTTATATTATTTAAAACTGATCACAGTTTTCCTCGGCACTAATGTCTTTATACAAAGAAAATAGAGGCAAAGAGTAGAAGGAATCATATCTTTTTCCAGGACAATATGAACAGAATAAGACCAAAACAAGGGATCCTGATTATTTTAGATGCCTGGTCATATTGCCTTTAACCCCTTAACCGCGGGGCGTCACTTTCGTGACGCTCGGCTACAATGGATCATACCGCAGGGCGTCACTTTTGTGATTCTGTGTTATTTTGAATTATCCCGGGCTCTCAAGTGGTGGCTTGTATCATATATCAGTACTGCCAATGTCCAACACTAGTCAGCACTCCAAATCTCATCTGTACTCCCATCCATTGTTGACATTTTAGCTATTTTAACCCCTTCCTGACTCCCCTCCCTACCTGCCCTCCATTACCCTCTCCTCTCACCTCCCACGCCGCGCTGCGCTACGGAAATTTCCCCCTTCTCTTTCCACAGATTTCATCCATTGAAATAAGCCCTATGCCCTATATTTTTACCCAATAATATTTACCAAAAAAAAAAAAGGTAAGTGATAGTGTTATACTCCAGAAATTGCCTAATTATCACCTGACAACACCTCACGTGCATTCATTCGCTACATTACCACGGTAATTTCCCCTTTGATTTATGCCTTGTAATCGATGTCTGTAATAAAAATATATATCAGAAAGGAAGGGAGAATCCTAATTGACATTTACAGTCACCTGGAACTACCTATTTCTATATTTATTGCCGAGATTTTCTACCTATAAAAAATTAGCATGTAAGTTAGCAGCAGTAAGCCTAAAGTGTCATTGTCAACCCTTCCCTTCTCAGATAATTTACCCCCTTCTTGACTCCCCTCCCTACTTGCCCTCCATTACCCTCTCCTCTCACCTCTTACGCCGCGCTGCGCTACGGAAATTTCCCTCTTCTTTTTCCACAGATTTCATCCATTGAAATAAGCCCTATGCCCAATATTTTTACCCAATAATATATACCAAAAAAAAAAACAGGTAAGTGATAGTGTTATACTCCTGAAATTGCCCAATTATCACCTGACAAAACCTCACGTGCATTCATTCGCTACATTACCATGGTAATTTCCCCTTTGAGTTATGCCTTGTAATCGATGTCTGTAATAAAAATATATATCAGAAAGGAAGGGAGAATCCTAATTGACATTTACATTCACCTGGAAGTACCTATTTCTTTATTTATTGCCGAGATTTTCTACCTATAAAAAATTAGCCTGTAAGTTAGCAGCAGTCAGCCTAAAGTGTCATTGTCAACCCTTCCCTTCTCAGATAAGCCGCAGCATTTAGTTCCTTGTCCTCCACTGCAGAGACAACATGTCGCACTCGCGCCCCGCCATTCCTGCCGCTTCTGCACCCATTGCAAAGGGCCCCGTGACCTCTACCCCCAAGAAAAGTGTTGAGGCAAGCAGGAAAGGCCTCAGTGACTCTGCAGTGGCACGAGAACTTGCTGAATTGTCGATGATAATAATGGACAGCGATATTGACGATTCCGGTGAATCGTGTGATGAGCCGGGTGAACTTATCGCGCCAGAAACAGCGACAACAAGTGCTCCTACCAGTGAATCTGTGTGTAGCTCCAAGGGAAAGGAGCCTTTAGTGCAGGAAGGAAAAGAATTTGGGAAGGAGTGAAAAGGCGGCATGTTAGCCCCAGAACAATGCCCCCACGTGACCCAGCCCGCCATGAGTCACGAGATCATTCACCTCCCCGTTCCCCAAGCCCCGCTTTACTCATCTCGTCATCATCGTCGGCTGAGTTATCTCCGGAGTCTTCGTCGTCGGAGTCACCACCAGCATCAACAGTGAAGGCCGGCCGTAGAGGTAGAGGTAGATCTAAGAGAGTGAGAAGTAGTGTAGCTAGTAGGGTAAGGGCTGCTAGTGCTGTACGGCAACCTAGGGTCAGTGCAAGTGACCTTGACCGTGATAAGCCTCCCTCTCAGCCAACCTCCACCACCACCACCACCACCACCATCCCTCCACCACCACGCCAGGGAATCCTGGACGCCTTCGCGTGGACGGAAGGGTCAGATTTTGTCCCCGAAAACCTGGTTTTCGATGAGAGCTCGTCAGGAGTTCAGCCTGCCTTCACTATGGACGAAAATGCTGAGTGTGTCGACTACCTTTTGGCCTTCCTAGATGACGAAGTCATGCAGCACATATGTGATGAGACTAACAGGTTCGAATCACAACGTGCTGCTAGTGGTACAGGTGCAGCCAAGATGCAACAGTGGACCATGCTGGGAGTGCAGGAGCTGTATGTGTTCTTTGCCCTCATGCTTCTTATGCCACACTCCAAGAAGCATGAGTTGGAAGAATACTGGTCCATGGACCCCTTACTACCCTCACCGACCTTCAACAAGTACATGGCCAGAGATCGCTTCCGGAACATCATGGGAAACCTGCACTTTGCCGATAATGATGTACCTTCCCAAACTGACCCACTCTGGAAGATCCGGGAGATTCTGAACAGAATGAAGGATAAGTTCATGTCATTCTTCCACCCATTTCAGAAGGTTGTCATTGATGAGTCCTTGGTTCTGTTCAGAGGACGTCTTCGGTTTGTCCAGTACATTCCAAGCAAACGCCATCGCTTTGGAATTAAGTTCTTTGTACTGTGCGACTGTAAGACGGGGTACATCCTTGACTTCGTCATCTATTCAGCCAGCACTGTCGATCTCGATAAAACACACCCCCTTGGCTTCTCAGGCTGTGTAGTGAAAGTGCTCCTAGAAAAGTATTTTGGTGGGAATCATGTGCTGTATACAGACAACTACCATACAGCACCGAAACTTGCCAAATACCTTTCTGAGCACGGCATTGGCTCCTGCAGCACTGTCAAAAGTAATCGTGCCAACTTCCCCAAATTCCCAGAGGCAGGAAACTCGCAGCGAGGAGACGTGCACCTACGCAAGTCTGAGAAGATGCTGGCAATACGGTGGCATGACAAGAGAGTCGTGCACATGCTCACCACCGTACATAAGGGGAGATGAGAGACAGTGGGAAGGTCGACCGTAGGACAGGCGAACCTGTGATGAAACCTGATGCTGTGTTGGACTATAATATAAACATGCGGCTGGTGGACAAGTCCGACATGATGATTGGTGAGATCGACTGCCTCAGGAAGAATACTAGGTGGTACAGGAAAGTTTTTCTGCATCTCATAGATATGACGATGCTGAACGCCTTCATCCTGTACAAGATGAAGGTAAAGCCACCCAAGTCCTTCTCCCTGAGGTTGTTCGCCAGGACTTGTGTCCAGCAGCTGCTGGAAAAATATGGTAAGGTGCAAGCAGCAACTCCAAGGCGCCATCCAGTAACACTTCCCGACCGACTTGAGCAGAGGGCGTATATGGATCGGCACAGACTTGAGCTAATGCCTGCCACAGGGAAAGGAAGGCTGCGATTCGCAGGTGTCAGGTATGTGCGCATACCACACGCCGCACACCTGAGCATAAACGCACCTCTTGGCAGTGCGCTGAATGCCAGGTTCCCCTCTGTGTAACCTGCTTCTTCGATTATCACAGCCAGAAGCAGTTCTAACAGTGCAAGTGTGGAAGCAGAATTATTTGGAAATAATGTGTAAATAATGTGTAAATAGCAGGTGAAAGCAATGGATGTTCAGTTCATATGATTGAACAGTGTACTATAGTTTCATCTTACTGAAAGTGACAGTGAATAACATATTGTAAGTAAAATAGAAGGGTAAATATTGAAAATAGAATAGAAAATGTAAATAGTAATGTAAGTAATTAGTAATATAAGAATATGAGTACAAATAATTTATGTTATAACAGTGAGAGTGAATCCGTGGCTCTCTACGTATTTTACTGACTGAAAAATAGAATGACTTCAGTGACAATAAAATAATACGACTGAATGAAACTTATGGAGAAAGACTCCAGATGTATATAAGTGTGATATAGTAATAGAAATATAAAGTGTGAGGGGTTTTATGAATAATAAATGACAGAGTGCCTAGAGCGAACTAGCGCAAGTGCGGCGATCAGACGCGCTCGTAATTTCCATTGCTTTCACACTGTTTTTTTTTTTTAGTATGGATCCCAAACTACTTGAAAATGGTAGAATAGTGTTTATAGCGTTTGTATCTGGCTGTGGTAATCATATAACGGGTTGTCGGGAAGTGTAAAGTGGAGACTTAGTTACCCTACTTCAGAGGTCTCCACAAGTCCTACGGAAACTGACGAAGGCTCAACAATCATTCCAGGAGAAAGCTGAAGGTATGTGCTATAAGCATATATAATTTTATTATTCTAGGACTAATAACTGATATTTAGCAAATATTTTTTGAGAGTCTGTCGGAGCCCAAATAACCCCGCGGGACACGCAAGTAATTGGTAAACAAGCCCGCGGTGTAGGGGTTAAAAGACTGGAAATCAAGGACGGAGGGGTATGCAGACAGCGAAAGACAGCTTCATTATTGACCTATTCCATAAGTGAAAGTCTGAATATCGGTTAATTATTGTACCAGCGAGGTGAACAGAATACAGATGACTGCAACGAAGAAGAAGCCTTGAGGGGGGAATAACAGTACGGAGTTTTATCAGATGCCTGGACGCACAGCGTTCGAAATAATGTTGCACTATGCACTGGAAAAAGACATCCTAAGACCTTTCAACAATTAACTAGTCGTAAACAAGAAAAGCAGATTACTAGTTAACAGATGCATCACAGAGCGGGTGAGAGGATGGGGCAAGGCTAGTGCCTCGTTTTAGTCGTAATGGGGGAGAGATACAAGCAGAGAATTCAGAGGAACAGTGGTGTGTGTGTGTGTGTGTGTGTGTGTGTATAGAGGGAGAGAGAGACAGGAATGGCCCGAGGAGTATGTGATTGGGGGGAGGGTAAGGAAATTTTGACCAATTTGATCCGTCTGGCGTTACGGTTTGACCAACTAAATAGATGGAAACAAACCAAATTTATGAGAAAGTAATTTTTATTGTAACACTTACAGTATTTCCTGGAAAGTAATTTATTTACTGGTGACAAATTTAAACAAACTTTCATTCTGGATTTCTGGTGCATATACACACAACTTAATTCAAAATTGCACTACTGTTCACTGATTTCAGTCATACAGTGAGATGCTTAAACTGACTACTTAAAAAAAAAAATAACAAATCACACTTGGTAAGTCAGATAAGGAAAAAGGTGAAAAACGAATGTTGAGTCAACTTGAAGTGAATGTGGCTAATGGATTAATAAGGATTCAGCAGTAACAACCTGTATATACAGATTGTGTAATGATAATGGCTTTTAGAATTTTATTCATGGTCTCATGAGTTTCCACCAATTTGCAGTTTCATTTTTTGAAGATCCAATTGATCAGTTAGGTCACTCACAAGTTAGAACCATCAGGTAATGTAACGTTTTTCCTTTGGTTCGGTTTCGCAAATAGGCCTGTTTTTAAAAGCTTAAGCCTGTTAAATGACCTCGATTTTTTACCAACTCAGTAATTCTTTGACCAACTCAGAACACACACTGGGGGGGGGGTGACCCCCCTCTCCCGGAAGGGCCATCCCTGGAGAGAGAGAGAGAAAGAAAGAGAGACCGAAGGGAGTCAGCAGAGTTAAGGAGACGAACAAAGCCTAAAGAATAAGTACAGTATGCATCAAAATCATTATTATGGATCACTTTCATCAAGATGCAAAATTATTTCCAAAGATCATATCAATACGTGAGACAGTTAATTGCTGTAGCTCAGTATCCATCTCACCCTTGCAATTTCATGTTGCATCACAGCCATCCAAAATAAACAAACGAACAACTGCCCAACACTACACAGAGTATCTCGGCAACATAACTCCTTCTCCACCCAATAATACAAATCACAGATCACCCAACACTACAAATCATAGACATACAGTGCATAAACAGCCATTAGCCACCACAGCCATCCAAACCCTTGTCAAACAGCATCCTTCGTGAACCACCACCAGACATACACTCCTCATCAACCCTTCCCAGAAAGACACGAACAAACCTATACTAATTTTTTTTTTTTTTTAATTGAGGCGAAGATGCACTTGACAGGTTGGTGATGATTGGCTGAATGCAACATGTCCGAATAACATCCTTGTATTTCAAATAATTACCAGGTAATGTCACATTACTTGGTAATTATTTGAAATACACCTTTGTTACTCGGACATGTCGCATTCAGCCAGTCATCAACCCGTCAAGTGCATCTTCGTCTTAAAAAAAAAAAAAAAAAAAAAAAAAGTATAGTAAGACTGCGATGTGGTCACCACTGTTCCCTGCTACGGTTCCGACACAAAATACAACTCACAAACAAGTTACTTTACCCACACTGCAAGGCAACCCCCCACACCACACCACATTCATTCACCACATGCACATCACTATTGCAACACAGTCTTTCAATATAACCTCAACCAAAGACATTTGTAAACGACGGGTAGAAGCTTCTGATTTCCATTGGGATCGCAACGAGATGAACCTGGGGTTGCAACAACAACTAAAACATCCAAACCTCCGCCGACTTTGAAACTCGACTTTACTTTTTCACCACCTTTTCAAGATCCATTCTCTCTTCATGACCACACCAACTGTATATCATTATATGCTATCAATAAGCCTCCTCACCAACAATTTTTCAGTTCCTATTATTCTCCACTCTCTTCATGACCACACCAACTGTATATGTTATCAATAAGCCTCCTCACACCAACAATTTTTCAGTTCCTATTATTCATTATTTAACCCACTTTAAACACGCCACACATTCCAAAACTGTCCCATTTCCATGCCATTACTCCATAATTTTCGTCTTTATGCCATACAGTTTCAAGTGATTACACACCCACACCCACACCCAAACACACCCACACCCATAGCCAGACACACTCACACTAAGACAAACACATACATACACACCCATGCCCACACCTACAAACCCATACCCACACCCCCACACCTCACCCATACCCCCACACCCACAGGCCTACTCCCCCACACCCCAATACACCCACACTCCCCCCCCACTCCCACATCCCCCTCCACACACTGTGTGGACAATGCATCACTGAACCGAAGTCTGATATTTTGTGAAAGATCAAGACAAGGTTCAGCAAACATTGGCTGGGAAAGTATCACAGAACATTATATACTGCATGTAAATCACGACTTTACTAGGCATAATGAATATTCGGATGTGAGGTGTGTGAACGTGAGAAAAGCAACAGAAGAGGCGAAGTGATCATCGGCCACCGTGCGTGGCCCCGCCCGCTGGCTCTGGCAGCCACTAATAATTGTGGATGTAGTGTAGGGGATATTTGTCCATGAAAATAATGCATAATAATTACTATTTTTCCACCTGTTGCATATGCTTTACATTAGTCACCCACACCACGTCAAAAAGTAAAATGGGAACGTTGACTATAATTCTCAGGATGTAATTTGCCACTCTCCCAAAAACTGATGCTCGAGAAGGTTGCAACCCCGCTCCCACCCCTCTACTACGCCAGTTCCACTGTATAAGCTGTTTTCACTAACAGGGCCAAAAACTAGTTTTAGTTTCTGTTAGCACTGGAATATAATTGGGAGCTATTGTTCACAGTTATTCATTATTAGCATAACATTACAGTAATACAAAAGACATGACACGTTGGTCTTGAAGGTTGGCACTCTCCTCCCATCTCTTTATCCACTTCATCACAGTTTTTGTAGTGAGGTCAAGTTGATGCGCTGTTGCCCTGATGGAAAAGCCATCATCACGTAGCGCGAAAAATTTGACCTCGAGCACTAATTTCTCGTCTCGCCGATTTATGTCAACTTGGTGGGGCACGTGATGGTGCTGATTTCACCTTTGAGCAGAGGATAGCCAAAACACCTCGGTGTAACCCCCCTCCCACACCCCACAGAGAGAGAGACAGACAGACAGACACAGAGACAGAGAGAGAGACCGACGAGACATATGATTTCCATTATTCCTTAGACACCACTAATCGTCTTCATCTACTTTTGAGTATGAACATGAATTTTAGCTGTTCAGATACTTCGTAAATGTTTGAATATCTTGGCTGCATACACATTATTTTTGGCTGCTTAGATTTTCCTTGAAACGGTAGAACTGTTCATAAATACTGAGCTAAGAAAAAAACTGCCCGAGTCTAAGAATTAAGACATGCGATAACTTACTAACTCGCATAATAACACTGATTCATAGCCGACCTTCTAATATTCTGTTATGTGCTTTTCTGCTGTTATTTTTTTTTTTAAGGCGGGCGAATATAAACGTACTTTCATCATTTAATCAGCAATAAGATTGACTGATACCTGTATGAAAATAAATTCTCATTTCATTTAACAGTTGGTTAGCGAATGACACTGCTTTGATACTAGCCAAAGTCTGATTGCTCGTGGGAGGTCCGAAGCTGTAAACTGTCGTCCGGGAAGGAGGGGCAGAGACTAGCGCCTTCCACGCTGGGTGTAGTACGAACTTCCCAACGGAGCTGTACATCCTAATATCCTTGCAGTTTATTCTGCGGTCCCCTAACCTCATACAAATAACCAGAACCTCCTTGTGAGGTCTGTTACAATACCTGGACTTCGTCAGAACAAGGCTGGAGCGAACTAGTAGTCTTCCCCGTCTCTCTCACTCTATGGACAGCTACCCCAACCTTATATATGGCAGCCCCAAGCCAGAAATGGCGGGAATCACTCCCATCATGCATCACTTCTCTAAACACTATGTACCATACATGATTCTGGATAACAAAGCATTTAATTGACATTAACAAACAATACAATTTACAAAAAAAACACTAACAATTTTTAAATAAATCCCAGTATACAGAATTTCACCTGAAACTGACTAGATAATTCTCATTGCGTCACGAGAATATTTCCAGTTCCCCATGGCTTCACTCAACTACATCGAGATCCCAGTCCGTATTTATGGTACACATACATTTCTTATAGAATCAGCTAGATGCCGTACAGCTCCGGACAGATGAAACGGCTACACCCCATCCACCAGCGACTTGGTTTGGGTCTCAGTGGTTCTGGTAACAGTTGCAGGTGGAGGGAGGGGGGATGTGGGAGGGTGAGGAGGGGAGAAATGTGGGCGGAGTTATATAGGGGGTAGTGTGGGAGGGTGAAGAAGCAGCACAGTCTGGCTGGTGGGAGGGGGAGACGAATGGTTGGGTAGCGGAGACGAGAGTCTGCTGGAGGGTAAGACAGGTGAGTGTGATTAGATGAAAAGAAATTACAAAAAATGAATTATTATAATATCTGCTGCATATATTGCATTTTATCTACTAAATAAAAACACTGTCTATTATTCACCACCCTATTTGGGTATCCTACTCATTATTATTATCCTTTGGATATTAGGCAATAAATAAAGATATTGGACGGTCTTTCGGACCCGAACCAATTTTTTCATAACTTTTTTCTTCAGCTATTTCCGTATTCCTATTATCCCTCGTGCTTGAAGTCCCCCTTTTTATCACTTTCTCCTACGCCCTACATTTTTTTTTAGGCATAAGGCAGTTTAACTTTCTCTTTAAATAACCATATTTGTCAACAAATATTCCTTTCATTAATCTTTTTAATTACCTGTTTTCTTTCAATATGCATTTGTCTAATAATGGGTATTACACCATTGGCGCCGCTATTTGACGTTTTGAATAAATTTGGTCTAAATTAACGCATATATTGCAGTCTCTCTCAAGTAGGCTGGCAACCTCACACGTCCTCCCCCCTGCTTTCTCCTTCTCTCGCTACCCGTTCCCTCCTTTCCCTTTGTAGTACTGTTTATCTATTATTTCTCATATTTTTAACCTCATTCCTTCTTACAAACTTTTAGTGCCATAGGAATTTCTCCCTTATCACCTACAGTCCTACTACATGAAAGTGGAAAAAAAACTGCCATCGGGAAAAGAATAACTGGAAATTTATGGCGAAGGTTACAATATTAGTTATTTAGAATGAAAGTGTTGGCAGATACGCATTCTTGACGTGATTATCGCAGCCACAGCATTTCGCCTTCATAAAACAGAAGGACTATAGGTTTCATGCATTACCTCCATACGTCCAGCATTACTGTGCAGAACGCCATGAATAACACATTAAGGACCACAAGGACAGTACTGGTAGTCATCGTGATTCTCATGAATCTCTCCATAGGCTATTGAAAACAGTGCTTTATGCTCAACTTCAGAATTATGTTCTCATCATGGCAATGATAGGCAAAGATAATAAAAACAATATATACAACCAAATTATCATTTATTATACAACAAAGCTCAAACTGCCTCCGTTCTGCAGTTTCAAGGGTGTAACCAGCTCACACAATCACATGTAACCTGCAGAAATTAAATACATGATCATATATATATATATATATATATATATATATATTTTTCATATATATATATATATATATATATATATATATATTTCATATATATATATATATATATATATATATATATATATATTTCATATATATATATTTCATATATATATATATATATATATATATATATATATATATATATATATATATATATATTTATATATATATATATATATATATATATATATATATATATATATTTCATATATATATATATATATATATATATATATATATATATATATATTTCATATATATATATATATTTCGTAAGTGTAGAGCCTGTATGATTATATATATATATATATATATATATATATATATATATATGATAAGGTATTTAATTTTTTTCAGGTAGCACGGAGGCAGTTTGAGCTTTGTTGTATAATAAATGATAATTTGGTTGTATATATTGTTTTTATTATCTTTGCCTATCATTGCCATGATGAGAACATAATTCTGAAGTTGAGCATAAAGCACTGTTTTCAATAGCCTATGGAGAGATTCATGAGAATCACGATGACTACCAGTACTGTCCTTGTGGTCCTTAATGTGTTATACATGGCGTTCTGCACAGTAATGCTGGACGTAAGGAGGTAATGCATGAAACCTATAGTCCTTCTGTTTTATGAAGGCGAAATGCTGTGGCTGCGATAATCACGTCAAGAATGCGTATCTGCCAACACTTTCATTCTAAATAACTAATATTGTAACCTTCGCCATAAATTTCCAGTTATTTTTTTCCCGATGGCAGTTTTTTCCACTTTCATGTAGTAGGACTGTAGGTGATAAGGGAGAAATTCCTATGGCACTAAAAGTTTGTAAGAAGGAATGAGGTTAAAAATATGAGAAATAATAGATAAACAGTACTACAAAAGGAAAGGAGGGAACGGGTAGCGAGAGAAGGAGAAAGCAGGGGGGAGGACGTGTGAGGTTGCCAGCCTACTTGAGAGAGACTGCAATATATGCGTTAATTTAGACCAAATTTATTCAAAACGTCAAATAGCGGCGCCAATGGTGTAATACCCATTATTAGACAAATGCATATTGAAAGAAAACAGGTAATTAAAAAGATTAATGAAAGGAATATTTGTTGACAAATATGATTATTTAAAGAGAAAGTTAAACTGCCTTATGCCTAAAAAAAAAATGTTGGGCGTAGGAGAAAGTGATAAAAAGGGGGACTTCAAGCACGAGGGATAATAGGAATACGGAAATAGCTGAAGAAAAAAGTTATGAAAAAATTGGTTCGGGTCCGAAAGACCGTCCAATATCTTTATTTATTGCCTAATATCCAAAGGATAATAATAATGAGTAGGATACCCAAATAGGGTGGTGAATAATAGACAGTGTTTTTATTTAGTAGATAAAATGCAATATATGCAGCAGATATTATAATAATTCATTTTTTGTAATTTCTTTTCATCTAATCACACTCACCTGTCTTACCCTCCAGCAGACTCTCGTCTCCGCTACCCAACCATTCGTCTCCCCCTCCCACCAGCCAGACTGTGCTGCTTCTTCACCCTCCCACACTACCCCCTATATAACTCCGCCCACATTACTTCTCCCCTCCTCACCCTCCCACATCCCCCTCCCTCCACCTGCAACTGTTACCAGAACCACTGAGACCCAAACCAAGTCGCTGGTGGATGGGGTGTAGCCGTTTCATCTGTCCGGAGCTGTACCTTACAATATATATATATATATATATATATATATATATATATATATATATATATATATATATATATATATATGGATGGCTCTATGAATGCATTTTTGGCAAAATCGTTAAACATTCAACTTTCACAAATGTACTCAAAATTCATTGGGAAACAAACTCTATTCTTATCAAAATTCAGACACATCTGCGGGTAATAAAAGAACAGTTTCAAGAAAAATGTAAAAAGATATCGATTGACACGTAAAAGCAACTGACATGTGAAGTGCTTAAGGAAAGTGTTTATATTGTACAAAAGAAGGCAAGTTGAAGGAACACTGACTGAACTGCATGAATGTCGACTGGAGATTGTTTGGATCTTTACATTAGGAAGCGTATCATTTGAGTAATGCTAGAAACCGCATAACTGCGGGCGAAAACACTCTAAAATCAACTTGAACAAATGTACTCGAAATTGACTGGGAATCACTGCCAGTTGTATCTAAATTTCATAAATCATTGCTGAGGGTCAGAGAATTCCGTGGACAAAAAAAAAATTAGTAACAAGGCTAAATGAAATAATTCGTAGGATGAAACTGACTCACAGGAAAAGAATTCTGCTATTTGAGGATTGTATACCCAAAGATTTTTCTTACATTCAAGACATGAAAACAGCTTAGAAATATGCCATTTTTATGTGGATCACTAGAGCTTTAAATTGGCATCTTGAGCCGAGTGATCAAATATAATTTATGGAATATTTTCACTGTATGCCGGTTCGTGTGATATCATGATCCATATTTACCATGGAGAAACCACTCCAAATGCCAATGAATAGTTTAAGAGAAAATCGCTTATTTATTATCATATATACATTACTAAAAAAAAAAAAAAAATGCTGTACCAAGATATACAAATCACACACAATAAATGATTCCTCACGTATGTTGATTTATTGTTTATGATGGGTCTAAAAAAATCAGGTTGGAGTATCGTCGACCTGATCTATGATCTTTTATATGATGTGATTATTTGGATTTTTAATTTCCGATGACTCTATAGGCTTCTTTTTAGGATTAGTTATGACTGATAGCATTCACTTTGAGGTTCCTTCAAAACCATTTCACCGGAGTGATGCTTGTGAACATATTTTTGGCGAAATCCTTCAATATGAAACTTTAACAAATGTACTGAAAATTGATTGGGAGACTCTATTCTTACCAGAACTCAGAACATACACCTGAGAATCACTTTCAGGAAACATCTAACAAGAAATCGATTGACAGGTAAAGAGAGCTGACAAATGTGGTTCTTAATAAAAGTGTTTCGATTGATGTTTGGGTCACCACCGAAACAAGCGAGAAACTTCAAATGAGCATTCTTTTTTATCAGCAGTAGATGCACTTTACAATTACAGCGAACCTCCTGATTGAATTAAAAAAAAAAAAAAAATACACAATGAAGGTTCTTGATGCACTATAAGCCACATTTTTTTTAGGTGAAATATCAAAACTGTTACATGATAAAAAGGAATATTGTTGAGATTATGACTTTCACCTATGCATTTTTACGGGAAAGTAAACACACCAGAGCAATTCTTGTATATATAATTAACATTTATAACATTGTACTTCATATCCGTAGTCGTAAAGTGCATGAAAGGTACGAGAAATGCTCGTTGAAGGAACAGTTATTGAACTGTACTGAATCGTCTGTTGATTGTTGGGGTATTCACGTTAGGACGACGGTCTTTTGAGTGATGCTAAAAACCGCATAACTGTGCGAGAGAACACTAAACATGCATCCAGCTCCAAAAATAACAAAAGAATGAGTGAACTGCATTAATATTGTCTGGAGATTGTTTGTATGTTGACGTTAGGAAGAGGGTCATGTGAGTAATGCTAAAAACTGCATAATTGGGGGCGAAAACACTAAAAATGCAACTTACACAAATTTACTCCAAATTGTCAGGGAAACGCTCCCAGTTGTATCTAAATATAAATCATTTTCAAGGGTCAGATAATTCCGTGTAGATAAAAAGGAATCATTAACAACGCTAAATGAAGTAATACGTTGGATCAAACTGATTCACGGGAAAACCAATTCTGCCATTTCAGGGTTTTAAGCCCAAAGAGAATCCTTTCATTCGAGACGTGAAAACAGCTTCAAATATAAAGATAAAACTGATGTTATATTTATGGGCATGGCTATAAACTGCCATCTTGAGCCTAGTAATCAAATATGAAATATGGAACATTTTCCTCGTATGCCGGATCGTGTGATATCATGATCCCTATATATCTATGTAAAACCATCCAAAAAGGCGATGAATAGTGCACGAGAAAATTGCTTATTTATTGATCATATATGCATAATTAGGAAAAACTAAGGACAGTCACGCGTACTAATTTCTGCTCAGGGGTTACCCCTTTCCCCCTCTACCCTGGACAGAGGGAAGGGGGGAATCGCGAACAAGTCTACCCCGCCTTCTGCCCACAACTCCCCCACCCTCCACCTCCAACTGCCAGTTACTGATTAGACGCAAATTTTCACATGTCCTGTAAACATGACTAAACTGTCGTCGCACACGCTTTCAACGACCAGGATTTTGGACTATATTTTTAGAATAAATTATTACCGTATTGAATGAGGAGTTCCAGGGAAGGTTTGGAGCCAGCAGATCCAGTTGTTAGTTCAAAATTTAAGTCGTGTGTGTGTGTGTGTATATGTGTGTGTGTGTGTGTGTGTGTGTGTGTGTGTGTGTGTGTGTGTGTGTGTGTGTGTGTGTGTGTGTGTGTGTGTGTGTGTGTGTGTGTGTGTGCAGTTTATAAGCCCAGCTACCCAGCTATGTGAAGTGGAACGGTCACTCTAATAAAAATTACGAATATTGGTCTGGTTTTCTTTATTTGAACTTGGCACATTACGAGAAATACAATTATATATATATATATATATATATATATATATATATATATATATATATATATATATATATATATATATATATATATATAAAAAAATTAGCTTTCCATACATCTGACCTAAGTGTGATAAATGTTGCCTGCACATGATATACGAAGGAGCGGTGACGGTATAACTGACTGCTGATCAGGCCTAAGGTGGGGGGAGGGAAGGGGTGAGAGGCGGGGAAGACAAGACAAAGAACGAGAGAGAAGGGGGAGAGGGGG